>NC_138227.1:29974918-30574918 GCF_964197995.2 Scardinius erythrophthalmus | reverse complement strand
ACATTGCACTAAAAGAGCCGGGCGTCTTTTTCAAGACACCCCTTTTCCTGGTAAGGATCACGCAGCTCTCGCGCTGGCTGACGGCGCTGCCCTCAGCGAGCTAATGCCTACGGTGACTCTGAGGACTCGCCTGGCATCCTTCTCCGAGACTGCACTTCCGCCCGCCGCGGTACCGCGTCGTAAAAAGCGACGTACTCAACGGGTCCCGGAACCTCCCCCAGCCTGCAAAGCTCGCCAGTGCGCCTGCTTGCTTCACCTGCTTCGCTGAGTCTCTTCCTGATGGACAGCGGCCGCCGCGTGCCGCCGCTTCCGTCGTGGATGTAAACCAGAAGCTGCGTCTGGGGGGGATGATATCTGCTCTCCCTCTGTTCGAGCCGCGCAAACTGCGCCGTTCACAGGGGATGTCAGGAGCGGAAGGTCACGGGGCTAGCTTTCTCTCTCCCTCTGTTCGAGCCGCGCAAACTGCACCGTTCACAAGGGAGACCGGAAGCGGACGGTCATGGGGTTAGTTTTTTCTTTACATTATAAGAAAAGCTACCCCGTCCTAGTTGCGCCCCATTTACCGGCGAAATGAGAAAAGAGTGTTTTTTGTCCCGCCGAGGCTGGACTTAACCTCCATTTTTCATAAATGCTCGTGCTAACTGAAAGCTTATGTGTTCCCCCCTGTGGCTCAGCGGCGGAATCTAAGGCTTTCGCACGAGAGCCCGTGTTCGAATCCCGGGTATACCGGCACATAAAATTATGTCGTCAATGCTTCGCTCTGTCAGTTCCCTTAAAAGGCGACTGCAGATGTGTATTTTGCAGCCAACGAGCACGTTGTACAACCCGCTCGCCTGCGCCCAAACACTGTTTCTATGGCAACACAAAGTATTCCTAGCCGCTGCGGTCGGACTCCCACCAAAACTTCTCGCTCGCTCAGTTCCAGTAATTGCGACTGTTCCAGCGTATTCTGCAGTAAACAAGTCGGCAACACAGCCCGCTTGCCTGCACACAAACGCCGTTTTTACGGTGACCCAGATAAATCCCATAAAGAGTGTATTTTCTGGTATTCCGGCCACGGCCGATGGTGTTATGAGTGTAGTAAAAAATGCCCACTGCCCATTCCTACACACAAATACGGCCCGCCACACACGGCCCGCACAAATAAAATCGACTCATGTCGATTGTGCACCAAATGTAGTGATTGTGCCCACGTCCCGGTGCCCGCAAACACTACACACTACATGTCTCACGGTTTCTGTAAAAACGAAAACAACGCACATACAGTCTGCACAAACAGACGGTGTTCTCAGCGTTTTGCATGGGCCCAATGTCCCGCGCCCTCATTCGCTCACAGACATAATAAACCCCACGGGGTTCGCCCCGCTCGCTCTCTCTCAGCACACCGCTGTAGGAGAACTGAGCGCGGGCAGGCTGCCCGCTGTGATCAGCGCGCCCCCAGTCTCACACGCTGCAAGCGCGGCGCTCATGTTACAGCACACCGATGCTCTCCGCTCGCCACTAGGTC
Source organism: Scardinius erythrophthalmus (assembly GCF_964197995.2). Classification (NCBI taxonomy): domain Eukaryota; kingdom Metazoa; phylum Chordata; class Actinopteri; order Cypriniformes; family Leuciscidae; genus Scardinius; species Scardinius erythrophthalmus. The sequence continues at coordinate 30,573,411 of NC_138227.1, read as the reverse complement.
GGGACCAGTGCCCAGATATCATTCTACCCTTAGCCACTCACGCGAAAGCGTGGGCAGAGCTTCCCGGGGTATCAGAGTGGGTGCTGAACATTATAGAAAGAGGCTATTCGCTACAGTTTGGTCGACGCCCGCAACGCCATGCGGCACGAATCGAAACTACGGTGAAAAAGGAAGTAGCACACCTACTTTGAGCCAAAATAGTGAAGTTACTGAGCAAAGGGGCTATAGAACCCTTATCACAAGCTCAGAGCGAAGGGGGCATGTACAGCAGATATTTTCTGGTACCCAAAAGAGACGGGGGTCTCAGACCCATTCTAGATCTAAGATGACTAAACAAAGCACTTCTGAAACGATTGTTCAGAATGCTCACGACCAGGAAAATCCTCTCGCAAATTTGCCAAGGGGACTGGTTCATGTCGATAGATCTGAAAGACGCTTATTTTCAAATACAAATAGCGTCACGTCACAGGCGATTTTTGAGATTCGCCTTCGAGGGCCAGGCATATCAGTACACAGTCCTGCCGTTTGGCCTATCCCTGGCACCTCGTGCATTCACGATGTGCATGGACGCAGAGCTCATACCCCTCAAGCTCCGAGGCATACGAGTGCTGAATTATTTGGACGATTGGCTGATTCTAGCTCGATCACAGTCAGAGCTCATAGAATACAGGACCATATTACTCGATCACCTCGAGAATTTTGGTCTCAAAGTCAATTGGGCGAAGAGTTCGCTGTCTCCCAGTCAGAAAATATCTTTTCTGGGTACAGAACTGGACTCGCTGTCTATGACAGCACAACTGTCACCGCAGCGCAGGCTGAGTATTCAGCGCATGACAGAAACTTTTCGCCATGGCACTTTAGTCCCACTGAAAAAGTTTCAGAAAATGCTGGGTCTCATGGCTTCAGCATCTTCAGTGCTTCAGCTGGGTCTGCTTCGCATGCGCCCGATGCAGTACTGGTTAAAACCGCGCATTTCGCGCAGAGCGTGGACCTCCGGTCTCTTGCGCCTCAAGGTCGATCAGAAATGCATCGCAGCTCTGAAACCTTGGACAGTGACCGATTGGTACCGGTCAGGTGTAAGCCTGGGGACTTCCTCGAGTGTGAAGGTGGTGTCTACGGACACCTCAACCTCGGGATGGGGAGTGCTGCTAAAGGGCAGACCATTCTTCGGCCAGTGGTCAGAACGGGAGAAGCTTCTACACATAAACTGCCTGGAAATGATGGCAGTCGACAACGCGCTGAGGCGCTTTTGTCCCCATATAATATAGGACACCACGTCCTGGTCCGTTCGGACAACATGTCAGTGGTGGCTTATATAAATCACCAAGGAGGTATCAGATCCAGAACCCTTCACAGGCTGACGGAACGCCTCCTGGTCTGGGCTCAGCACAATCTGCGCTCGCTCAGAGCAGCGCATGTGCCCGGCCACCTGAATGTGGGACCAGACAGACTATCCAGAAACAATCTTCCGGCAGGAGAATGGTCTTTAGACCCGCAGACAGTCAAACTGCTGTGGAGGACATTTGGCAGAGCGAAAATAGACCTACTTGCGTCTCAAGAGAATGCTCACTTTCAGGAATTTTTCTCCAAGAGCAGGGATGCGCTGGCCCACGTCTGGCCCCGCTGCCCGCTCTATGCGTTTCCCCCTGTCACGCTTCTACCCCAGGTGTTAGAGCGAATCAGGGAAAGCGGATGCCCAGTGCTACTCGTCGCCCCATTATGGACGAACCAAGCCTGGTTTCCAGTCCTGATGCAGCTGACGAGTCCTGCCCCGTGGCTGATACCGGTGAGGAGGGATCTCCTCTCGCAGGCAAACGGCTCGATCTGGCATCCTTGCCCGGAGCTTTGGTCCCTACACGTGTGGGCCATCAACGGGTACCCGTTAACCTCCCAGCGGGAGTGTTAAACACGATCACGCAGGCTAGAGCTCCATCTACAAGACGGCTCTATTCCTCAAAATGGTCTGTGTTCACTAGCTGGTGTACAGCGCGTGACACTTCACCCTCACACTGTGGGGTGTCGGAGGTTCTTTCCTTTTTACAAGAGCTTCTGGATAAGGTCAGAGCCCCATCCACGCTCAAAGTTTATGTGGCGGCCATAGCAGCGTTCGCTGAACCAATGCTTGGCCACTCATTAAGAAGGAACGATTTGGTCATTCGCTTCCTTAGAGGAGCTAAGAGGCTGAATCCTCCCAGACATCCCTCCGTTCCCGTTTGGGACCTTTCCACGGTTCTGGAAGCCATGAAAGGTGCCCCATTCGAGCCAATACAATCAATAGACCTAAAACACTCATCTCTCAAAACAGTGTTTCTTTTGGCTCTCGCTTCAGTGAAGCGCATAGGGGACTTGCAAGCACTCTCAGTGAGCGTGACGTGTATGGAGTTTGGACCTAATGACTCGAGAGTCATACTCAAACCAAAGCACGGATATGTTCCTAAATCCCTCAATACACTGTTTAAGGCACAGGTAATCTCCCTATCGGCCCTGCCGGTATCTGAAGAGGAAGGGGACGCAGACTTCCTTTGCCCGGTCAGGGCGTTAAGAGCCTATGTGTCTCGCTCATCCGTTTTCAGACAGACGGAGCAGCTCTTTGTTTTGTTCAGCGGACGTTCTAAGGGACTAGCGACGTCAAAACAGAGTTTATCCAGATGGATAGTCGATGCTATAGCGCTAGCTTATACATCTAAGGGCCTGCAATGCCCGTTAGGTGTCAAAGCGCACTCCACGAGAGGCATGGCCTCGTCGTGGGCATGGTCTAGTGGGATTGCCTTGCAAGATATCTGTATGGCGGCAGGCTGGGCCTCCCCGTCTACATTTATAAGGTTTTATAACCTCGAGGTTCCCGCTTTACAAGCTAAGTTGCTCTCGGTCTAAATTTTCAGTATTGCTTGCCCGATGCTATCGGCTCAGGATGCTGAAACTACTAGAGCGTCGATCACTGATCGTCTGTATACTTCTGTGGGCAGTGCGTAAGTCCCCCATATTCATCAGTCCAGGCCGAGTTCGCCCTGGCTGTGTGGAACACTTGATATAATCTGCTCTTATTAGAGCTCTATATTACAGGAATGATGCTATTCTACCCCCTCCTCCCGGATTCTCTGTGAGTCCCGTGTGATTAGGCACTGTGTGAGCCCCGGGCACCTGCCCTTGGGACTTTAGTGTTGTATCTCAAGCACGCACACCGTTTTACACTGTGTTCCCCTAGCGTAAGATATTACGCAGTACGAGAGAACCTCTCGTAAGAGAATGTACTCGGTTACTAACGTAACCTCGGTTCTGGTCAAAAAAAAAAAACTGGTCAAACCAGCCTCTCGAGGCTATATTTATATATAGCGGGACATATAGCCTCTTTTGGCGGGACATGACGTATTGGGTGCGAAGCGCCCTCATTGGTTCTGACGTCATGAGGGGCCTCTCTTGATAGGCTGGTGCAGTTGCCGCAGAGCAGCCAATGGACGCGCGAGCTGTCTCGCCCATGTCTGCATGCTGCTGCAATGCGTTTTACATTATTGCAAAATTAAGGATAATTTTTTGGCTTCAGTATCTCGTGGAAAAGAGGTTTTCCCCTAGCGTAAGATATTACGCAGTACTTGTTCCCTCTCTAGAGAGAACCGAGGTTATGTTAGTAACCGAGTACGTTTTTAGCTCATGAAAAAGCAATAACAAATGAAATGGACATGGTTAAGTTTGTAACAGAATTCTCTAAAATGAGTAGAAAGCTAATGTTGTAAATTATAGTGATGTAAGTATATTTTTCAAGACCTGCCCCGTTTTCTTCAAATCTAAAGTTACTAAACTGATACAAGATCTGTTGTGTGGTAAAAAAGAAAAAAGATTCTAAATATACATAAGAATGTAAAAATAAAAATGAAAAAAATAACAAAGGCCAAAAATCTGTAATATTATACTACATTAACAGACGTGAGAATAATTCTCAAGAAAAACAGCATTTCAGATAAAATTAACATTTTTAGTTTGTAACAATTTTCTAAAATGAGCAAAAAGCTGATGTTGTAAATGGTATAGTGATGTAAATAGTTATTTTAAAAGACCTGTCCCTTTTATCAAATCTAAAGTTACTTAATTGATACAGGATCTGTTGGGTAAAAAAAATATATAAATATTACAAACGCAAAAAGAGAGAATGTAAAAATAAACCTGTTAAACATTTTTATCTCTCTATATATAGAGTTACTAAATAGTAGCAAAATATATACAAACAAACAAGCAAACAAACAAAAAAAAATTACACCCGGCCCTCCTGGAACATGACTTGGCCCACCTTTCATCTCATATCTGGAGCCGGGCCTGAGATGCAGATATAAATCAAAGAATATAGGCGGTTTGCGGGTGGGTTATTTATTTTTAATAGTGGATTCGGGTGACTCAAAGTGCACCAGATTAATGAATTTATTTTTAAAATGTAAAATAAAATATTTTCGAGCTCCACCAACAAAAAAAAATGTGGGGAACAGAACACATTAGGCTATGATGATTACAAAAATATACAAATTTAATTATCTTATGCCCTATTTTGGGTATGCCCTGAGGATGGTCGTTTGACCGAAAGCTTGGTGATTAAATTTGCTTTAAGGATTTAAGTGTGCAGACAGTTTATTATTTTTTGAGATCTTCAGTCTTGTTTGTCTGGCACCTTGGTGATCGTGAGTGCGGTGTAACTCCTTCAAAATTATATTATTATTAAAGTACATTATTATGATTTAACCAACTCCGCCTCATTTTGAGCCAGGGGAAACCCTGAAATAGGCAACAGGCTTCTTGTAAAGGTATTACTTTTACTAGTAATTAGAATGGTATTTTAGTGCACTTAACTTCTAACTTTTGGGAGTTGATCAAAACAGTTCTCTTTTGGATATAATAACAATGAGATATTCTGTAGCCTACTGGTTATCAGTTTGTCGCATGTTTAGACCTTGTATGTGTGTTGCACAATACATGTTGCACTTGGCGATCACGGTGGGGATTGATATAGTGGACCATGATGGTCATAGAAGAAGTGAAGGAGCAGTAATTCGCACTCTGGTTGCACTGCATTTCTGAGCAGTTTCCCTGGTTTCATATGTCTCTTGGTTTTTTGGATTTCTTGCCTGTTCCGTGGATTACTCTTGTGCCTCTGACCCCTGCCTGTTTTGTTTGTTTGTTTGTATATCAACCTTCCAGAAAAATCAATAAAAACTTCAATAATAAAAAAAAAAAAAAATCACATTGGCATTGGTTCTCCTGTGGCCAAATTCCGATTATTGTTTTAATAAAAGAAATATAATAACACTACTTTCAATAAAATGCGATTTAAAATTTAGATTTTAAGATTTAGTCCATGTGATCTTCACTAAGTTAAGTTCACTTACGTTACTACCAGTCGAAAACCAAAATTTCTCCTTTAAGAGAAAACGAAAGTAAAAGTGCCACAGCGCAGACGGCTTACACACGTGTTCATTTGACGCACCTTCATTTATTTCTGTACTCTGTCGAGTATTATTTGTCAGCTCAGGTCCTTTACGCGTCTAAAATTATCAGCTTACCAAGGATTGGTTTGGATTTGATTGGTTTTCGATTTAGGCTTTGCAACATTTTTCGCGCCAACAGCTCTGTGTAAGTCGCCAACAACAATGATTTCCATTGCTGAATTACTCACACAATTCAGAATAGGAGCAAAATAGATTAAGCTGGTAAGTGTGCTTCACTCTGACTTTTATTTATTTAATCATTTTTACCTGAGGCAAGTGAATTATGCTAGTAATGAGAGTCAATGAAGTGAAGATAATAGGTAGACGCTCAGTCTAGGTGCTAATTCTGGGTTTATCACCAAGTTCACTCAGGAGTGTCGGCCAGAACACCACTTAAGGCCAAATATTCCAGAGTATGAAATGACGAGCTGAGAGATAGTTCTTATTATTCTGTTTATTCTTTCCTCCTTCTTGTGTCAGTAATTTTCAGTGTGTAATTTGAGTGTGGTTTCTATACAGAGAGAAATAAAATACAAATGAATAAAGGAAACATATGCATACACATAATTTCTCCTTAAGCACTAATATACATTACAATATAAATAAACAATAGTCAGAATATGACTATATATATATCTTAAACTCTAAAATGTAGGCAGAGAAAGATTCAAACACTTACATAGGATTCTCAGATTTTCTATGCATTAAGTCACCAATAACGAACTTTCTGTCATCTATGATATACTCAATAGCCTAAATAGCCTATAATGGTCCAGATAATAATATTTAACACAACTTGCTTCAGATTTTACTCAACCACAAAGTACTGATAAGTAATAAAGTATAAATCAGGTGAACCGAAGCTAAGTAACGTCCGAACGCAAATATACACAACGCTCGCGTAGCGACCCTCAAACTCCCAACTCTCATCCATATCAAATAACAGAAATAACAGCTAACAAAGAAATGCAATATCACGAGTAATACAGCAGAAATACTTACTTTTCTCATTCACGCACACTCCCGAGGAAAATGTCGCTCACAATGAGAATCCAACTGACTGACGATCTCTATCGTACTGCGTACTAACTTTGACAACCGACCGACTATCTTTCATACTGCATACTAACTGCGTGACATCACATACAATATACAAACCAGCGCGCGCGTCCGCTATCCTATTACAAGCACTGAATAAACGGCAGTAAACGTCAAAACATAGCTCACAATATGGTCAACTGGACTAAATAATATGAACACAAACATAACTTTGGGGCCTTTTCTACAGCCGCCCCCGAATGTATGTAATATATTCGCTCATCATTAAAGGCAACAAAGTTCTATAGCTGGGGTCTAGAGGCAGGAGTGGAACCGTCTCCATCTTCTCCAGAAGGAAGTGCAGGTAGGACAACCAGCCTGGCAACTGGCCGGGTGTAGATTCTCTCCTTCACCTTTACATCAGCGGACCTGAAGTGCCCGTCAGGGCTGGGATGAGTCTTGACTACTTTTCCAATGGGCCAGAGGGCTCTTGGAAGATGTGGATCAGCGATCATCACTACACAGTCCTCTGCAATGTCAGCTGGTGTAGCCTGCCACTTCTGGCGAGCTTGCAGACTCGGCACATAGAGTCGGATGAAACGGGCCCAAAAGTGATCAGACAAGATTTGGGAGTGTTTCCAACGGAGGCGAGAGATGAGCTCACTTTCGGGGTAGACTACTTGAGGTAGCGAACCATCAGGCCGCCCCATAAGAAGAACACTGGGAGTCACTGGATCTGGGTCACTGGCATCTGAAGACACATAACCCAAGGGCTTACTGTTAAGGATCGCTTCCACCTCAGTAAGAACGGTGCGAAGCACTTCTTCTGGAACAGGCTGAGCACCGACTGTGGCATAGAGTGCACTCTTAACTGAGCGTATCTCCCTCTCCCACACCCCTCCGAAGTGGGGAGCTGCTGGGGGGTTAAAGCGAAAGGAGATCTTCTGTGGTGCAAGTAGACGTTGTAATTCGTTAGACATTCCAACGAAGGTCTCACGGAGTTCTCGCTCACCTCCCTTGAAATTTGTCCCCTGATCGGAGAACAGCTCTGCAGGCGTTCCTCTACGGGCAATAAACCGACGAAGGGACAAATTAAAAAAGCATCTGTATCAATAGAGGTAAGGAGGTCTAAGTGCACCGCCCTAGTTGTGAGGCACTTGAAAATGATCCCCCATCTCTTCTCCCGGCGCCGGCCCACTTTGATCTCAAATGGCCCAAAGCAGTCCATCCCCGTAGAATAGAAGGCAGGCTTGAAAAGGCGCAGACGGGCTGATGGCAGGTCTGCCATCTTCGGCACTGCAGGTTTTGCCCTCCATCGTCGACAGTCAGCGCAGCTATACTGGTAGCGCCGAACAGCCTCACGCCCTCGAAGGATCCAGAAGGAGCGTCGAAGCTCAGCGAACACCCGCTCTGAGCCTGGGTGGTGGAGGCGGTTATCAAAGTCTTGGATCAAGAGCGTAGTCACCCGATGACCTGGGTCTAAGATGACTGGATGAAGAGTGGTCAGTTCTAGGCCTTCTGCTCGACGGAGTCGTCCTCCAACACGGATGAGCTCTCCCTTTTCATCCAGCTCTGGAGACAGCGTGCGAAGTCGACTGCTGCTGGGAACGGGTTTACCAGCTTTCAGGAGGCTGTACTCCTGCTGAAAACTATCCCTCTGAGCCCTCTGAAGTATCAACTGTTCAGCCTGTCGGTAATCTTCAGTTGTGGGCTGATCATTAGAGTTGGCCGCCCCATGCAGCTTCTGCACTGTCACTTCCAGCAACTCCTTCCACGAGCTGTATTGGCCCACGTCTGAAGTCGACTGGCTTGAAGTCAACTGCGGTGACCCCACAGAAGATAGACTTGCGCAGCTCTAAGGTATCTTCTGCTTGGTCAACAGTGCGGTCCTCTGGCCATGAGTCTGGACTGTTCAGGAGGAAGGCAGGTCCCAGGCTCCATCTATTTGGCTGAACAAGCTCTTGCAGCTTCTTTCCTCCGGACCACTTAAATCATCAGCAGGGTTTCTAGCGCTATCAACATATCTCCAGGCATGCCCGTCAGTCAGCTCCTGTATCTCGGCCACGCGGGTGCCCACAAAGACCTTAAACCGGCAGGATTCAGACCTCAGCCATGTCAGCACCGTTGTGGAATCTGACCAAAGGGTTGTCCGATCAATGTGGATGGTAAGCTCCCTCTTCAACACCTGTGAGAGCTGTGCACCAGTAAGGGCAGCACAGAGCTCTAATCGGGGCATAGAGTGAAATCGCTTAGGCGCGACTCTGGAACGGGCCATCAGGAATGACAGATACACTTCACCGTGTCTGTCAGTGGTCCGGAGGTACGCCACTGAACCATAAGCCTCTTCTGAGGCGTCGCAAAATACATGCACCTCTCTCTGGAGACCGGAGATGTCCACGGACTTTGACAAGTACGGTCGGGGCAGAGTGATTTGAGGTAAGACTTGAAGTTCTTCTTCCCGTCTTTCCACTGCTGCAGAAGCTTCTCCGGTAGTAGTGGATCATCCCATCCCCTGTGTTTGTCCCAAAGGTGTCGGACAATTATCTTAGCCCTGGTGGTGTAGGGTAAGATGAAGCCCAAGGGGTCGTACTGACTCGCCAGCACCTTGTAGATATTACGCATCGTGGGGACACCGTACTCCACATGACGATGCTTGTAACCAAGGACATCAGTGTGGAAGAGCCAGCTTAGCCCTAGAGTAGATTCTGGGGTATCTGTCTTGTTCTGAGCCAGCCATAGCTCAACACTAGCCGAGCAGCTCTCTTCTGGTAGGTGACTTATTACACCTGGTTCGTTGCTGGCCCACTGACGTAAATCGAAGCCTGTAGACGCAAGAAGGGCTCGTAGTTTGTCGACTAGATGCCTCGCCTCAGCAATTGTGGGGACACTCTGGAGGCAGTTATCCACATAAAAACATTTCAGAACGGATATCCTCACATCTTCATCTGGCTGGCTATTGTCCGAGACATGGCGTTGTAAGGCGAATGTGGTACAGCAAGGGCTACATGTTGTACCAAACGGTAGCACTTGCCACTCATACACTGCAGGAGGTCCTTCTTGACTGATGTCACGCCAAAGAAATCTGAGCAGAGCATGATCCTCTGGGAGGAGGCGAACTTGGTGGAACATGCCTCTAATGTCGCCGCTAACTGCAACCGCATGCTCTCGGAATCTTAGCAGAACTCCCAGTAGTGATGCTCCTAAAGTCGGACCAGGCAGTAGATGATTGTTGTGGTTCTGCCCTCGATACTTATAGGAGCAGTTGAAAACCAACCTATTCTTGCCATTATGGCTCACCATATGGTGAGGGATATACCATTCCTCACAACCTTCCTCGTCTGAAACTTTCGGTTCACACTTGATGACAGAGCCCGCCTTTATAAGTTTCTCCATCTCCACTCTGTAGGCTTCAGCCCGTGCAGGATCTCTGGTAAGTCGCCTCTCTACACTCCGTAAACTGGGCATGACGGCTTCTTTAGTAGCCTGAAAGAGCGGCATGTCTTTCCGGCAGAGCAGTGGGGTGGCGTAACGGAGAATGCCATCAACCTTCACCCTGATGGTTTTGGTCTCCAGGATGCTGATGGCCTCTTGGTCCTGCCTTGAACGAGTAACTAGTTTCTCGCTTCTGAATGGGATAGTGTCGACCTGCCATAATCTCTCAACATGTTTCATCAGCTCGCTCACCTGGGGTGTTACGGTTGTAAATAGACACTGCTGTGGTTGGGCGAGGTGACGGACTACACTCGCTGGGCCCTGTAGAGTCCAGCCCAGCCTTGTGCGGATGGCAGCAGGCCCACCTGGAGGTCCCAATCTGACAGGTTCAATGGGAGTGACGAGATGGGGATGGTCACTCCCAATGAGAAACAGGGGCTTGATATCTATAAGAGTCCGTATGGGAAGGCCAGTGAGGTGCTTGTAGGTTTTCCGCAGTTGATCCATGGGGTAAGTATGGGCAGCTAGTCCAATACGGCCACTGGTGAAGGCACCTACAATCTTGAACTTGGTCTTTGGCTTTGACGGCGAAGAAATAGAGAATGACACTGATGCACCACGGAGGGTCTGCACATCATCTCTAATTGTGCGTAGTGGTAGATCCTCCTGAATCCCCAGCATACCTAGCTTCTCTGCAGCATCTGACAACAGCATAGTTCTCTCCGAACCGTCATCAAGTATGGCATAAGTGTTGATTGATTGGTCACCATGGTGAATGCGGACTTTGACAACTTTCAGAAGGACCCGACTGCCTTCAGTGGGTCTGTCCAGATACAGAACCTCTGTTGGGCCTTGGCTTTCCGCTGCCGGTGTTGACACTGCCTCCTTGGGTAACCTCATATTCACCTCATGCAGAACCTGAAGATGTTTCCCTTGGCAGAGGCTACATGTCTTCTTTAAGTTGCACTGGGCCGCTTGGTGTGGCCGTGCACATCGCCAACACCTCTTGTTGCTCCTTATCCATTCAGTCAGCTGATCCTTCGTTAGCCTGGATACCTCTGTACACTGGCTAAGGTAGTGTTCCTCATTATTGCAGAATGGACAATATGGCTTGCTCTTGTTCCCTTTGAAGGAGCGGCTTGGCACTGAAGTCTCAGGTTTCTTAGCTGTATCCTTCGCACCATGGAGGACAGTGGTAGGTTGCTTACCCTTCCTACCCTCATATCTGGACACCGGCTTCTCTCGAGCTCCTCTCACAGCTAACTGTCCTTCAGAATCATGGCACCAAGACTCGTATTTCAACCAATCTGAAAGATTAGTTAAGGTGTGGGTTTGTGTGCTCTGATGGTACATGCAGCGACGAAACTCCGCTCTCTGCTCAGGCGGCAGCTTGCTCAGCAGACGAGCAACATGTGAGCCACACTGTAGTTCTACTTCACCCTCGTGGCCTAGTGTCTTCAGCATCCCCACCAGTGACTGTATCTGGAGTGCAAACTTCTCAAATGCAACAAAGTCTCCCCGCCTTATGTCTGGTGAGTCCATCACAGCAGCAATACGTCTCAGCGCTTTCTGATGTGGTTGGCCAAACTTGTCATTCAGGGCAACCATTGTGTCTGAGAAGGGTGTTGGGGAGTTAAGGTAAGCATCTGCTATTAACCTGGCTTCTTCTAGTTGTAGGTGATCAACCAACACTTGGTATTTAAATAACTCAGATGCATCATGTGGTAAGAGGTTCTCCAATGAGATCTTGAGCCGTGCGAACTCACTTGGGTCCCGACTTGAGAAGTTGCGGATTGTTGGGCGTGGCCCCCGGTAACTTGGCTCTGAGACGTAGTTATGACCCTGAGGTGAGCTAAAGGGCAGGGGCTGTGTCCGTGCCATGCCCAGATGTCGTTGTTGGGGCGTTAGGTTGCAGCCAAGCTCACTCCGTTGACCACCATAAGCCGTAGGGTACTTGGGCTCAGCTGGAGGTAATCTGTGTGGCTGCGGAGGAAACTGAACGGGCTTGAGCCAGGGCGATAGATGACGGGCAGTGTCATCCCATGGCTTTGCAGTAGGAAGGGCCCCACGTGCTGAGTGATTAACTTGTGGCTGACCCACATACATGTCAGGAGCTGGGGCTGGCAGTGCTTCTTCCATAATTCTTGGAACCTCATCTATTCTCCTAATAAGAGATGGTGCCATAGGTGGATCTGGCGGAAGCTCGTCCATTACTGGGTCTGGCCATGGTGGTGGTGCAGGCCAATCATCCTCATCCTCAACTCTAGATTCGCTTACAACAGATGGCCGTGGCGACATCACCGTTAACTCTGGCTTTCTGGTATGAATAGAGGTAGGACTCTGCATGTTGCGAACAGCATCTACTAACTGTCTCATGTCTGCTCGCAACGCTCTAAGCTCAACTAAGTCTGATGCCATGTGCCGCTGTGTCTGCTGCAGGAGGTGTCTTTCATGACGAATATCATCTAACTCAACTCGGCACTCCTCCTGTGGATGAATGGGGTGCAGCGCTGAAGGTAGGGGAGTAGAGTAATCTCGTAGCTGTTCCCTAAACTCTCTCTCCGGAAACCGCTGGGGGGCTAGCTGATCCTTCTGGCTGTGCTGTTGGTTCTCCGCCCTATAGCCCAGGTCCATCTCCTGAAGAATAGCATCCCGCCTCTGCAGGCGAAGGGGAGAGTCATAAGAGGAGGTGAGGGGTGTCATCCTGGCATTTCCCTCCTGGTGAGTACTCTCTAATTCCTCTCTGTACCTCTCATCGATGTAGCCTCGATAATCGACCTCATAATCTGCATAGCGCACAGGTGGGCGAATGTGCCGCTTGGGACGTGCACCACAAGCATCATACTCTGGATGTAATTCCATCTCTGTCGTAAACCCAGTGATCCGGCTCGAAGGACCATCAATGAAGTGAAGATAATAGGTAGACGCTCAGTCTAGGTGCTAATTCTGGGTTTATCACCAAGTTCACTCAGGAGTGTCGGCCAGAACACCACTTAAGGCCAAATATTCCAGAGTATGAAATGACGAGCTGAGAGATAGTTCTTATTATTCTGTTTATTCTTTCCTCTTTCTTGTGTCAGTAATTTTCAGTGTGTAATTTGAGTGTGGTTTCTATACAGAGAGAAATAAAATACAAATGAATAAAGGAAACATATGCATACACATAATTTCTCCTTAAGCACTAATATACATTACAATATAAATAAACAATAGTCAGAATATGACTATATATATATCTTAAACTCTAAAATGTAGGCAGAGAAAGATTCAAACACTTACATAGGATTCTCAGATTTTCTATGCATTAAGTCACCAATAACGAACTTTCTGTCATCTATGATATACTCAATAGCCTAAATAGCCTATAATGGTCCAGATAATAATATTTAACACAACTTGCTTCAGATTTTACTCAACCACAAAGTACTGATAAGTAATAAAGTATAAATCAGGTGAACCGAAGCTAAGTAACGTCCGAACGCAAATGTACACAACGCTCGCGTAGCGACCCTCAAACTCCCAACTCTCATCCATATCAAATAACAGAAATAACAGCTAACAAAGAAATGCAATATCACGAGTAATACAGCAGAAATACTTACTTTTCTCATTCACGCACACTCCCGAGGAAAATGTCGCTCACAATGAGAATCCAACTGACTGACGATCTCTATCGTACTGCGTACTAACTTTGACAACCGACCGACTATCTTTCATACTGCATACTAACTGCGTGACATCACATACAATATACAAACCAGCGCGCGCGTCCGCTATCCTATTACAAGCACTGAATAAACGGCAGTAAACGTCAAAACATAGCTCACAATATGGTCAACTGGACTAAATAATATGAACACAAACATAACTTTGGGGCCTTTTCTACAATGTTATGCCTTAATTTTTCGTCATTAGAAACTTGACATGCTTCGACACTTCCCCCAATCCATTCTTTTGGGTGTTTTCAGAGAGCAATATGTTTTTAGGTAACAATATTTGTGTGGATAAAATTTGATTTGTAATCTTTTCTTTCAATTGTGCCTAGTCAAAATGAAGTAGTTGACAGCCTACAGATAGGCATACTTCCTTGTTTTCGTGAAGCCATTATTTACAAACGCAGTTAAGTTTTGCATTTGGCTTTCAGTAGGCTGTACTTTGTAGTAGCAAACTACTTTTGCACTAGATAACTAAATAAATATAGGCTATAAGATTGGACAGTTTTAAAAATTGATTATTTTTCTCTAAAATTGATTAGTCCAGAGCCTAGTTGTCTGGTAAACTATAAACTACCTTTTTTTATTTTGTTCAATTCATGATGTATTGCAATTCACTTTAAATAATATGTGTTTATATAACAGATGTGTTTACAGTACTTTAACTGGATTTTCAGGACCTTTGTGTGTTTATTTTACAAATATCCACTCTTATTAGTTTCATGTTTGTATCTCATGTAATAAAATAACTGTTTGTTACCATTGTGTGCTGTGTACAAACATCCATTATTACATAAGAATAATCTCACTTTTTTTCCTGTATCAAAGGGTGAAACCAGATGAAGCCCCCCAGCACTGCAATATCTGTCTCTAACAAGCAATCAGAAGATGGATCGCTCGATTGTGTTCAAAATGGAACTTCTAGATATATGGAAGAGAAGTATGACAATTTAGATTGATAAACCAGTTTTCTCTCAAGTTTGAGATCAAATGACACAACACTCTAGAACCTTTATACTATGGCCTTGCCTAAGTTGTTATGACAAGTTTTAAAGAGTTTTAAAGCTACACTGTGTAAGTTTTGGCCCTCTAGCAGTTAATTATCTTTTGGTAATAATTGTGTTAGTTGGACTTCAGCGCTGCAATTCTACGTGGATGAATCTGAAGGTTTAAGGCGTGCCTGTATGGCCATGGTTACAGGTGATCATCTTATCAGAGTGAATGTTACTAACAACTAGCCTATTACATCCACCCCTCACTCTCCAAAGGAAAATGAAAAGGATGAATATCCTCACACCCTCCACCTACAGTAGCCAGTAACCATTTTTTAATTCACACGTTGCCAAATCTGTGCAATATGTCCCGACACCTCTAATATATAAATCATTATTAAAGGCTTACCATAGTGACTCAAGGAAAGGCAAAAACACGGTTTGGAATTAAGGAGATGTTGTCAATTTCTAACAATACAAAATGTACATGGTGTAGCTTTAAATACTAGAAATATGCTAGTTTATGAATAGATGTTTTTTTAGTATATGCAGAGGATTTGTAGAACCTTCAATTACAATAATAGTTATGTTTGCATTTAATGGACTCAACCATTTCAATGTTTACTTGACACTTTTGTCTCCATGTACTAAAGGGCGAGACCAGATGAGGCACCCTCTCCAGCACTCTCACTCTTGTCTGCAAAGAGTGATCAGTCAATGGATAGACCCATTGCCTTCAACCATGCAGCACAAATCTACATGGGAGAGAAGTATGATGATTTACAGTGTCAGCTCAGGAGGTTGAATATATTGCACTTATTGTACAATAAAGAAAACAATTTATTAGCTACAAAACTTCTTGTTTGGCTTTGCATATCTCTTGTCCAATGTTAAACTGGATTTGTTTCTCCTTCTGCTTTCTAAGCTGTTAGAATCTGTAATAATTAATAATAATCTCTCATTGTTCTCCATGTACCAAAGGGCGAGACCAGATGAAGCAGCATCTCCAGCACTCTCACACCTTTCTATGAAAAGTGATCAGTCAATGGATCGGCCAATTGCGTTCAGCAATGAAACCCCAAATTACCATGGGTATGAAAAGTATGAGAATTTACTTTTAAATAGTGTTCTTGTAGCATGATAAAGGAAATTAAAAAAAATTATTAGACATACATATATCCTTTTTCTAGCATATGTTGTATGTCTCTTTTACATTGTTAAAGTTGAATTTTCTGTGTCATCCTGACAGTCTAAGACCAGATGAGGCAGCATCTCCGGTAACTTCATACTTCTCTTTAAAAAGCAACCAGTCAATGGATCGACCGATTGCATTCAAAGACAGAACTCAGCCTTACAGTGTTAAACGGTATGAGAATTTGCATTCTTTGATCAGATAAACATGTAATTGTAGTGTGGCTGTAATATAAAGATTTAGTAGTCGCTACCTATACCAGTAAAATGTCATGATCCTCTATTCATTTTAATAGAAAAAAATAAAAAAAGTGTAACCAGCTTTAACTCTCCTGCCTAGAAGTTTTTATGAAACTTTTAGACCTTGATTAGTGGGATCAGTTTAATTAGGGTTGGAGCTGAACTCTCCAGGAACTGACGATGAGTCCCAATTCGCCTACTTCTACTACGCCCTAAAAGTATGTACTCTTTTTGTGAAGAAAAAGTACTTTTGAGTTTCTTTGTAGCAAAAGAGTAGGCAAGCTTTGGGACAAACTACTTCGTCATCTTTAACGGACAAATCTGTTGCGTGCATCCTGTCGCCATAAACTGCCCTGTCAATCATCTCATCACACTTAAAATCCTCCATTCAATCTAATTTAATTTCCTACCGTTTCGGAGAGAAATGTAGTTGCACGTTCATCTGCCAGTCGTGAGTCTTTCATGCGGAGACTCTCCTCATGTGTTTGCAATTTGAATGTAATGATGCATTTAAAATTTAACATATCTTCACAAAAGTTCACAATGCTGCTGCAGATGCAATATAATGTAACCCCTGATGCCTAAGAATAGCTACTCTGACCACATGAAAAACCAGATGCCGAAGATTAATATTATGACCGCATAAGACGCCTAAGACTATAGCTACTCTGACCGTTTCAAACGCTTAATAATTACAGCTACCTGAATGCATTGGTAACCCCGGATGCCTAAAATCCTCGCTCTGAGTCAGACGACGCCTCGCCCACTATGAACACTATCACTTGGGAATAAAGGGCTCTAGTGTTCCACTAACTTGCTGCACAGCAGTAACCAGACAGACTCCAGACAATGCTTTGAATATGCTTTAATCACTGCCAGGAGGATCTTAGACCAATTTCAGAGAGCACCCCCCCCAACCAAAAGAGAACAACCGTTTTATAAGTGCATGGCAAAGGTGATATAACATTCATTACATTATTTTCTCTAATATGATCGGTTCTTCATATGTGTAAGTCAGCAAACCCACCTCTGTTAAGCCTTGTTTATACTTTTGCATGGCGCCACACCGCAAACCTCTAAGCTACTAAGAGAAACAATGTGAAGTTGACCGTTAAGTCACTCACTGGTTTGATTTACTGGCACATAGACAAAGAACATCTGACTGTACATGAATCATTATCAGAAATCACTGGTCACAGATCAGACTTTTGAATTAACACAGCTACTTACATGTTGTCGCATTACTGTCGAGTCCAAAACATTTGTGTCTCAGTCCGCTTGTTAAGTCTGATGTCCCTGTTTCCAAGTCTAAAAGCTCTATCAGATGCCAAAAAACAAACGGTGCTAATATACACTCATTGTGCTGTAATATTCCTGATAATTATGATCCTAACCTTTATCTCTATACCGAAATCTCAGATGGTTAGTTTTTCAGCTATTTTGAATCATAAAATGTTGAAGTCTGGGATGCCGTGAGACTGGAGACTGTAATGTACACTATGGCTTTCGAAAAGCTTAAATGTGTGACTTGAATCAACATTGCTCATAAATGGTTGTTGAGTATTCTCAATAGAAACAAGATAGAGGAAGTAGAGGTAGAGGCTTCGACCCGGAAACAGTATTCCTTATGTTATGAATTGGAAGACTCAGTAGGATCCATTTGCAGTTTTTAATGAAGGAACGTCAAAACAGGCAAGGGTCAGGCAACAGCAAAACAGGGTGATCAGAGAACAGACACAGAGTAGTCAGGTCACAGGCAGAAGTTCAGGGCAGGCAGAAAGAGACAATCCAAGATCAATCCAAGTCGAGACAGGCAGCAAACAGACAGAAACGAGATAACAATCCAAGGTCAATAAACAGAACAGTAGAATAGGGAAAAACACTCAGTGATTACAGTCCGTGGCAATGCAATACTTCGCAGTGATCTTCTGTTTGAGTGTGGTTTATATGGAGTGTCTGAATGAGATGCAGGTGAGTGCGCAATCAGTCCCAGGTATGAAGCATTATGGGAATTGTAGTTTTGTGAAGTGATCAATCTGGTGTGGAGTGCCCTCTGGTGACTCTCAGAGGCACTCCAGCTGGTGATCGTTACATAGCCATAACAGTCCAGGAGGGAGGTGGAGCGGAGGCGGATCCGGGGGTGGGATGGAGGGCCAGGTCCGTGGAGCAGAAAAGGACCTGCAGACTGCGGCAGAATGGATGGCCAAGGCGGAGCGGCTGTGCAGGCGACCAGGGAGGAGACGACCCTTCTAGCGGCCAGGGCGGAGCAGACGGTTCAGGAGGCCAGGGAGGAGACGACCCTTCATGCGGCCAGGGAGGAGACGACCCTTCATGCGGCCAGGGAGGAGACGACCCTTCAGGAGGCTAGGGAGGAGACGACCCTTCATGTGGCCAGGGAGGAGACAACCCTTCAGGAGGCCAGGGAGGAGACGACCCTTCAGGAGGCTAGGGAGGAGACGACCCTTCATGCGGCCAGGGAGGAGACGACCCTTCATGAGGCCAGGGAGGAGACGACCCTTCAGGAGGCCAGGGAGGAGACGACCCTTCAGGAGGCCAGGGAGGAGACGACCCTTCAGGAGGCCAGGGAGGAGACGACCCTTCAGGCGGCCAGGGCGGAGACGACCCTTCAGGCGGCCAGGGCGGAGACGACCCTTCAGGCGGCCAGGGCGGAGACGACCCTTCAGGCGGCCAGGGCGGAGACGACCCTTCAGGCGGCCAGGGCGGAGACGACCCTTCAGGCGGCTAGGGCGGAGATGACCCTTCAGGCGGCCAGGGCGGAGACTACCCTTCAGGCGACCATGGCACAGGAACAGACACCGGCTCAGGAACAGGGGCAGACACCGGCTCAGGGACAGGGACAGACACCGGCTCAGGGACAGGGACAGACACCGGCTCAGGAACAGGGACAGACACCGGCTCAGGGACAGGGACAGACACAGTGGCAGCGGCTATCTCTGCTGAGGTCTCAGGTTCAGGCGTGTCGGCGGCCATCTCTGCTGAGGACTCAGGTTCAGGTGTGTCGGCGGCCATCTCTGCTGAGGGCTCAGGCGACGTGGCAGCGGCCATCTCGTCGGAGACACTGGCTCGGCGGCGGCCATCTTGTACTGAGACACTGGCTCGGCGGAGGCCATCTTGTCCGGAGACACTGGCTCGGTGGAGACCATCTTGTCCGGAGACACTGGCTCGGCGACGGCCATCTTGTCCGGAGACACTGGCTCGAGGGAGGCCATCTTGTCCTGAGACACTGGCTCGGCGGAGACCATCTTGTCCTGAAACACTGGCTCGGAGGAGACCATCTTGTCCGGAGACACTGGCTCGGTGACAGACATCTTGTCCGGAGACACTGGCTCGGCGGAGGCCATCTTGTCCGGAGACACTGGCTCGGCGGCGGCCATTTTGTCTGGAGACACTGGCTCGGCGGGCGTGACGTGAACAGTCTCTGGATCGGCAGAAGTGACGTGAACAGTCTCTGGATCGGCAGAAGTGACGTGAACAGTCTCTGGATCGGCAGACGTGACGTGAACAGTCTCTGGATCGGCAGACGTGACGTGAACAGTCTCTGGATCGGCAGACGTGACGTGAAAAGTCTCTGGATCGGCAGACGTGACGTGAAAAGTCTCTGGATCGGCAGACGTGACAGGCACGGTCTCTGGAAACGCCCCCTCAGCAGTAGAGGGCTCGGGGAATTCTGCTAAGATGTAACGAGAGTCCGGGGAATCAGTTGAGGTGTAGCAGAACTCTGGTTCAATGGGTGTGATAAGTTCATGGGAACCCTCATCCACAGGTCCCATAGAAAAGGATTAGAGTTCTCAACGGGTCGGGTCGGCCCGACAAACCCGACGGGACCCGCGGGTTCGGGCCGGGTTCGGGTCGAAAATATAATCAAATGACTCGGGTCGGGTCGGGTCGGACCTCGGGCGTTATCTAAAAAAAAAAAACATTTAGGCTATTAATCATCGCTGCCGTTCACCGTAAAGAATGTCTGGCTGCTGCGTATAACGTGCATCATGGAGAGGGGCGGGGGCAGACCTGACGCCGGTGCGTGCACGCCTTTAGCCTGGAGAAGAAGATGGAGTTGGTGAGAAGTAAACTTGTCGCAGGTGAATTCACCGTCACTACTACAGCCTTTTTATATATTTAAAGTTTATTGTTTCAGTTGTTTGTATTGTTTGTATTGTTAAAAGGCGTGAACATTAAAGGTTGATTTGAATTCCCATCTGCTGGTCATGATAATACTTGTATAAGAGAAAAAAAAATCCGACGCGGCGTCGGGCCGCGGGCCTGGTTCGGGCAGATAATTCATGTTTATGTGTCGGGTTACATCGGGTCCGGGCTTTAAAAGCCACAGGCCGGGTCGGATCGGGTTGTAATTTTCAGGCCCGTTGAGAACTCTAAAAAGGATGAACCGCTTATCCTTAGGGCGAATTCAATATATTGACATAAAGACCATTGAGGGGTGTTGTCAGGCATGAGATAATTTAACATGTCCTCAAGCCCATATCGGAAACTATCCTTTAAGACTGCATCGTCCAAGTCTACCCCATGGCAGAGCTCACAAAATTCTTCAACATATTCCTCTATAGATCGGTTACCTTGGCTGAGGCGGAAGAGACTGATTAGTGGGTCCATGGTGGGTCTCGGTTCTTTCTCGGCTGCTGGATCTGAAGCGGCGAAGTATTGGTAGTATTAGTATTATAAATTGGAAGACTCAGTAGGATTCATTTGCAGTTTTTAATGAAGGAACATCAAAACAGGCAAGGGTCAGGCAACAGCAAAACAGGGTGATCAGAGAACAGACACAGAGTAGTCAGGTCACAGGCAGAAGTTCAGGGCAGGCAGCAAGAGACAATCCAAGATCAATCCAAGTCGAGACAGGCAGCAAACAGACAGAAACGAGATAACAATCCAAGGTCAATAAACAGAACAGTAGAATAGGGGAAAACGCTCAGTGATTACAGTCCATGGCAATGCAATACTTCGCAGTGATCTTCTGTTTGAGTGTGGTTTATATGGAATGTCTGAATGAGATGCAGGTGAGTGCGCAATCAGTCCCAGGTATGAAGCATTATGGGAATTGTAGTTTTGTGAAGTGATCAATCTGGTGTGGAGTGCCCTCTGGTGACTCTCAGAGGCACTCCAGCTGGTGATCGTTACACCTTATATGTCACAACAAGCAGAAAACATTTTCCATTTCAACAGAGTTCAGGTGCAGTAAAATTATCTGTTGTTCTGTGAATGTTCACTGGTGAATTCCAGTCATTTCAATAAGAATCCAATAAAATAGGCCTATAATAAATGTAAGCATGTATACTGAATCAAACTTAAGTATAATAATAATAATAGGATAATAATCTTATTCTGGCCTCACTGAACCATTGGGTTCCTCCAGATGCTGGCTTTAACATAAGAGATCTTCCAGGAACCACTGTAAATGTTAAAGAAATCTCACAATAACCCTTTTATAGCATTCAAGTTCCTCTAATTTCCCCCAAAGCACTTCGAGATCTCATGGTAATGAAAAGGTGACTCCAGAATCTCTGAACTGAATGCAAAGTGCTTAAAGGATCCCATATTGGATTTATTGGATTTTATTGATTAATCTATAATAGCATTAAAACGGCCAATTCCATGTTTCCTCCAAACAATATTTTCTTAATTATCATCAAGACAGGCACGTGAAAGGTCAATGAACAACATGTATTAATTGTGTGTGGCACAAACATGTTTATTCAACAGAATCTCTGCTTTGATTTTGGCCAAATTAAAGATACATTGTCTAGGAATCAGCATATGTGATTCATATATAATTGAACAGTTTACATGTTTACAGTTTACAGTTTACAGTTTACAGTTTACAAGGCCAGATCATGACGCAAAAGCAGTATTTATCTAGGGGCAGAAAATTGAGGTAGTACACAAATTTAAATATTTAGGAATAATAATAGATTCTCAGCTTTCTTTTAAAAACATGTGAAGGAAGTAATAAATACAGTGAAATTTAATTTAGCAAATTTTAGATTTATTAGAAATTGCTTGACTACAGAGGCAGCAGTCTTATTTATGAACTCAATGATTGTTCCACATATTACATACTGTATGACTACCTGGACAAAAACATTCAAGTCATTTCTTAAGCCCATTGAAAACATATATAAACAAACTCTCAAGGTTCTAGATTAAAAGCAAAATAGTTTTCATCATTGTAGTATTTTAGCAGAGTATTCCCTTTTAAGTTGGGAACATTTGATTCAATATGCTGATTTGATACTTGTTTTTAAAATTCTGAATGGCATTACTCCTCCGGTTGTTAAGGATTATATTGATCAGCTAACAGGACGGTATACACGAGCTGGTATTAGGGGTGATTGTAAGGTGCCATTAAGAAAAACTACCTTTGGTCAGCTATCTTTGGCTTTTAGAGGAACACATGAATGGAATAGACTTCCAACGGAGTTGAAAGAATTAAAACAAATAACAGGTCATTGTGGTTTCTCAAAAAAGCTGAAAAGATGTTTAATGTTAAATCAAAATTATGAACATTTATAGGTATTATGGTATGGTAATTTTTTATTTGTTATTTTTCTGCATTGTGCTGTATATGTCCTTAACATCAACCTGCAGAAGGCCATCTTGTCCGGAGACACTGGCTCGGTGGAGACCATCTTGTCCGGAGACACTGGCTCGGCGACGGCCATCTTGTCCGGAGACACTGGCTCGAGGGAGGCCATCTTGTCCTGAGACACTGGCTCGGCGGAGACCATCTTGTCCTGAAACACTGGCTCGGAGGAGACCATCTTGTCCGGAGACACTGGCTCGGTGACAGACATCTTGTCCGGAGACACTGGCTCGGCGGAGGCCATCTTGTCCGGAGACACTGGCTCGGCGGCGGCCATTTTGTCTGGAGACACTGGCTCGGCGGGCGTGACGTGAACAGTCTCTGGATCGGCAGAAGTGACGTGAACAGTCTCTGGATCGGCAGAAGTGACGTGAACAGTCTCTGGATCGGCAGACGTGACGTGAACAGTCTCTGGATCGGCAGACGTGACGTGAACAGTCTCTGGATCGGCAGACGTGACGTGAAAAGTCTCTGGATCGGCAGACGTGACGTGAAAAGTCTCTGGATCGGCAGACGTGACAGGCACGGTCTCTGGAAACGCCCCCTCAGCAGTAGAGGGCTCGGGGAATTCTGCTAAGATGTAACGAGAGTCCGGGGAATCAGTTGAGGTGTAGCAGAACTCTGGTTCAATGGGTGTGATAAGTTCATGGGAACCCTCATCCACAGGTCCCATAGAAAAGGATTAGAGTTCTCAACGGGTCGGGTCGGCCCGACAAACCCGACGGGACCCGCGGGTTCGGGCCGGGTTCGGGTCGAAAATATAATCAAATGACTCGGGTCGGGTCGGGTCGGACCTCGGGCGTTATCTAAAAAAAAAAAACATTTAGGCTATTAATCATCGCTGCCGTTCACCGTAAAGAATGTCTGGCTGCTGCGTATAACGTGCATCATGGAGAGGGGCGGGGGCAGACCTGACGCCGGTGCGTGCACGCCTTTAGCCTGGAGAAGAAGATGGAGTTGGTGAGAAGTAAACTTGTCGCAGGTGAATTCACCGTCACTACTACAGCCTTTTTATATATTTAAAGTTTATTGTTTCAGTTGTTTGTATTGTTTGTATTGTTAAAAGGCGTGAACATTAAAGGTTGATTTGAATTCCCATCTGCTGGTCATGATAATACTTGTATAAGAGAAAAAAAAATCCGACGCGGCGTCGGGCCGCGGGCCTGGTTCGGGCAGATAATTCATGTTTATGTGTCGGGTTACATCGGGTCCGGGCTTTAAAAGCCACAGGCCGGGTCGGATCGGGTTGTAATTTTCAGGCCCGTTGAGAACTCTAAAAAGGATGAACCGCTTATCCTTAGGGCGAATTCAATATATTGACATAAAGACCATTGAGGGGTGTTGTCAGGCATGAGATAATTTAACATGTCCTCAAGCCCATATCGGAAACTATCCTTTAAGACTGCATCGTCCAAGTCTACCCCATGGCAGAGCTCACAAAATTCTTCAACATATTCCTCTATAGATCGGTTACCTTGGCTGAGGCGGAAGAGACTGATTAGTGGGTCCATGGTGGGTCTCGGTTCTTTCTCGGCTGCTGGATCTGAAGCGGCGAAGTATTGGTAGTATTAGTATTATAAATTGGAAGACTCAGTAGGATTCATTTGCAGTTTTTAATGAAGGAACATCAAAACAGGCAAGGGTCAGGCAACAGCAAAACAGGGTGATCAGAGAACAGACACAGAGTAGTCAGGTCACAGGCAGAAGTTCAGGGCAGGCAGCAAGAGACAATCCAAGATCAATCCAAGTCGAGACAGGCAGCAAACAGACAGAAACGAGATAACAATCCAAGGTCAATAAACAGAACAGTAGAATAGGGGAAAACGCTCAGTGATTACAGTCCATGGCAATGCAATACTTCGCAGTGATCTTCTGTTTGAGTGTGGTTTATATGGAATGTCTGAATGAGATGCAGGTGAGTGCGCAATCAGTCCCAGGTATGAAGCATTATGGGAATTGTAGTTTTGTGAAGTGATCAATCTGGTGTGGAGTGCCCTCTGGTGACTCTCAGAGGCACTCCAGCTGGTGATCGTTACACCTTATATGTCACAACAAGCAGAAAACATTTTCCATTTCAACAGAGTTCAGGTGCAGTAAAATTATCTGTTGTTCTGTGAATGTTCACTGGTGAATTCCAGTCATTTCAATAAGAATCCAATAAAATAGGCCTATAATAAATGTAAGCATGTATACTGAATCAAACTTAAGTATAATAATAATAATAGGATAATAATCTTATTCTGGCCTCACTGAACCATTGGGTTCCTCCAGATGCTGGCTTTAACATAAGAGATCTTCCAGGAACCACTGTAAATGTTAAAGAAATCTCACAATAACCCTTTTATAGCATTCAAGTTCCTCTAATTTCCCCCAAAGCACTTCGAGATCTCATGGTAATGAAAAGGTGACTCCAGAATCTCTGAACTGAATGCAAAGTGCTTAAAGGATCCCATATTGGATTTATTGGATTTTATTGATTAATCTATAATAGCATTAAAACGGCCAATTCCATGTTTCCTCCAAACAATATTTTCTTAATTATCATCAAGACAGGCACGTGAAAGGTCAATGAACAACATGTATTAATTGTGTGTGGCACAAACATGTTTATTCAACAGAATCTCTGCTTTGATTTTGGCCAAATTAAAGATACATTGTCTAGGAATCAGCATATGTGATTCATATATAATTGAACAGTTTACATGTTTACAGTTTACAGTTTACAGTTTACAGTTTACAAGGCCAGATCATGACGCAAAAGCAGTATTTATCTAGGGGCAGAAAATTGAGGTAGTACACAAATTTAAATATTTAGGAATAATAATAGATTCTCAGCTTTCTTTTAAAAACATGTGAAGGAAGTAATAAATACAGTGAAATTTAATTTAGCAAATTTTAGATTTATTAGAAATTGCTTGACTACAGAGGCAGCAGTCTTATTTATGAACTCAATGATTGTTCCACATATTACATACTGTATGACTACCTGGACAAAAACATTCAAGTCATTTCTTAAGCCCATTGAAAACATATATAAACAAACTCTCAAGGTTCTAGATTAAAAGCAAAATAGTTTTCATCATTGTAGTATTTTAGCAGAGTATTCCCTTTTAAGTTGGGAACATTTGATTCAATATGCTGATTTGATACTTGTTTTTAAAATTCTGAATGGCATTACTCCTCCGGTTGTTAAGGATTATATTGATCAGCTAACAGGACGGTATACACGAGCTGGTATTAGGGGTGATTGTAAGGTGCCATTAAGAAAAACTACCTTTGGTCAGCTATCTTTGGCTTTTAGAGGAACACATGAATGGAATAGACTTCCAACGGAGTTGAAAGAATTAAAACAAATAACAGGTCATTGTGGTTTCTCAAAAAAGCTGAAAAGATGTTTAATGTTAAATCAAAATTATGAACATTTATAGGTATTATGGTATGGTAATTTTTTATTTGTTATTTTTCTGCATTGTGCTGTATATGTCCTTAACATCAACCTGCAGAAGGGACAACGGATGAAAATTAGCCAGTGTTGGCTAAATCTGTCGCATTTTACGGTTATGTATTATTAATGTGTACTGTTCCTGATTAAATAAAAAAATAAAAATATACAAACCTTTTAAATACATTTGTCCTCGGGTTAAAGAAAACTGAGGAATATTTGGATGGCAGCCTTTCAGTTTAGCACTTAAAATCAACAATTATTAAACATTTAAAGGTGAATCCAGTTTTAAGGGAAGGGAAGCTGATGTGCATTCTAAAATGCAAAATAATTTGGATAAACCTTTTTATATAAAACATTGTTTAAAAGGGTTTAAAAGGGTTGAAATGTGATATGTATCATTTTATAAAACTTTTTGTTTTGAGGATGTTACCATCAGGGCCATTCGCAGGGTTTTATAAATACAGAGATCCCAAAAATGATGTTGCTAGGGGGGTTCGGGGGCATGCTCCCTGCGATAATTTAGATTTTCCTGATCTAGACATGTGCATTTTAAGGTGTTTAAAGTCCAAAAAAAAAAGGACGACAGTAGCTTTAAAAGCATGTCAGTGGGCAGTAGCATATATTATTTTGTCAAGCATACTGTATAACAGATTCTTAAACATGAGAATCAGTTTAAATGTTGCAATGAATGATCCACACTACAAAATGGAAATGCAGAATTTTTTTATGCTTATTGTTGGCAATACACAATCACATATTCGAAATGGGAATGGCCTTAAATAAACGATTCAATGGTTATTTTGCATAGATGTTACATTTCAATCAAATGCCAATGCAATTCTTCTGTGTCCAGACGCATATATGAGCAATTAGTATGAGCATCAAAGATCAGTTTCAGCTAGCCTACTTTTTCTTTCCTAAATTAATCAATGTTTTTGGACTAATTTGTTCATTTAATGGTTCAATTGTTCACTCATGAAGACAGTCACTTGTCTCTTCCAACTGGCTTAATGATGCAAGTTGCGCAAAGTTTTTTTTTTAAAACGTTGCTACTTAAACATGTTATTCTATTCTAATTGAATTATCTGAAATAACTTAAACAACTAATTCAATTCCCCAACCCACAATTTAAAGAGTATCCTATTAATGAGTTGTTCTCCCCCTCCTTCTCACAACCCGTTTCATCACATGAAACTGTTGATGCTGTTTTTACTCATTGAGCTGCAAGATTCTGGAAACAGACAATCACAGTAAAAAAAAAAAAAAAAGGTCACAATTTCTCCCACAATTCTGAATAGACAACTAAAAAAAAAAAAAGGGGAAAAAATAATTTACTAGAGGGTCTGGTATAATGTTAGTTGCTGCAGTCTATTTACAAAAACATTTTTAATTAATTTTAATTTTAATTTTAATTTTATTTTTTTTTTAATCTGTTTGAATACATGGTCCAAGGACTCAATTATAAAGATGTCACTTATTTCGTTACTGGATGAATCAGTGTTTTTGAACAAATCTTTTGAATGAATGATTCAATGACAAGTACATTTTTTAACAGTCACTTGTCTCCACCTACTGGTGTAACAATGTAATCGATACTATCTTTATTTGAAGCATCAAGTTACTTTCAAAAGATTATTTACTCTATTTTGTTCGCTTTTGTTTGAGATGGGGGAACTGGTTGTCTCCCAATAGGCATATCTGTCATATAAGCAGAACACATTTTACACATGAGGAAAACCATTTGTTTAGTCAATAATTCAAGAAGGTCCATACTTTAAACCTCTTGATTCTATCTTTTACTTGGCCTTGTAAAAAAGTAGATCTTGTAATTGTTTAATTGTTTAATATAGCATTTATTACAATAAGGATATCATTACAGGTAGACCATTGATGGCTCACATTTGAACTTTTTCTTTCTTTTTTAAGTCTATTCCCTTAACAGATTATTTATTATAAATTCTACAAGTTAGTTAAAGTGTAGCCTACTTCAATAAAAACAATAGAACTTGATAAATTATAGTAAAGGTGGTCATGAGACGTGTTCACATTACAAATGCCATAAAAGTTACCAAGTTTTGTACCATTCCGATGAAGCTGTGAACATTTCTAAAGCAGACTGAAGAGCACAATATGTCAGTGCCATTGTAGATGCACATAAGTAATGTTTTATTACAAGGCACATTTATAAAAGCTACTCAATTGTCCTAATTAAACTAAGACCTAATCCTAGCTTAATCTAAACCCCGTCTGTGAAACCAGACTAAAACGTCTTAATTTGTTAATGTTTTAGAGCACTTACTCATCACTGTTCTTTGTATGATCGGGTTGGTTGGTCTGCATTGTCCACCCGTAGACTTAATCATTGGTACATTTTTATCTACAAAGCTATTCTTGGTCTGCTTCCCCCATACCTTCAATCTTGCATCAAAAAGAAAGGTACAGGAAGATATTGTCTTCGTTCTGAGGACTTAATTATTTTTATCTGTCCCTCAAGTCCGGACTGAATTGGGAAAAGGGGCGTTTAAGTATGCGGCCCCCTGCGCTTGGAATCAGCTGCAAAATGTCCTGAATCTTCAGGAGCCGGTTTCATTGCTTGATTTTAAATTACTTTTAAATGACATGGAAGCTACACAAAATGGCTGTAGATGTTATGACTTACTATTCGGATGATCCTTGCTGTTGTTTATCGCTTGTGATAAATATATATGAAACTTTGATATTTTATTATCTTGTAACTCACTATTTATTACAGGCATAAATTGTTATATGTTATATGATGATGTTATATGTTTTTATGTCTGCAACCTTGTTAATTGTGCTGCTGCCTGTCTTGGCCAGGATGCTCTTGGAAAAGAGATTTTTAATCTCAATGAGTTTTTTCCTTCTGGTTAAATAAAGGTAATAAATAAATAAAAATAAAAACTTTATTAGCATTAAAATGCATGTTTCAAAGGTCTAAAATTGCAAACAAACCGACACCGCAGTCAAGAGCAGTATCCGATTTATTTGATGGATTATCGAATGTCGAATTCGGAAATCATTTGGGTTCCTTGTGCAGGAAAAATGTCACATTATAGTGAATAAGTAAATGAATGAATAAACCAAGCAGAGCAGTGGATGAAAACAAGTAGCCAGACCAATCCAGGCCTGAAATATATATTTTAATCATGTTTTCTTTTCAAAAGATTCTGAGCATGACTGGTAATTTTATGTGTTTTGTATGTCATTGAGATAGTTGTTTATAACCTCTTTTATACTCTCATAGTCTGAGACCAGATGAAGCAGCATCTCCAGCACTCTCACACCTTTCTATGAAAAGTGATCAGTCAATGGATCGGCCAATTGCGTTCAGCAACGAAACCCCAAATTACAATGGGTAATTGACTTTGTTTTAAATGGTGTGTTTGTTGTGTGAATTTTTTTATTAAACATACAACTATCCTTTTCTTGTTGTATGACTCCTTTTCATATGTGACCCTGGACCACAAAACCAGTCTTATGTGTAATTTTTTAAAAATTGAGATTTATACATCATCTGAAAGCTGAATACATAATCTTTCCATTGATGTAAGGTTTGTTAGGATAGGACAATATTTGGCCGAGATACAACTCTTTGAATATCTGGAATCTGAGGGTACAGAAAAATCGAAACACTGAGAAAATCGCCTTTAAAGTTGCCCATTTCTATTGGCGATAGTGCTGCATCCATTCACAAAAATAAATGTTTTATATATTTAAGGTGGGAAATTTACAAAATATCTTCATGGAACATGATCTTTACTTAATATCCTAATGATTTTTGGCATAAAAGAAAGATCTATCATTTTGACCCATACAATGTTTTGTTGGCTATTGCCACAAATATACCCGTGCAACATAAGACTGGTTTTGTGATCCAGGGTCACATATGTTGTATGACTCTTTTACATTGTTAAAGTTGAATTTAACAATCTCAACAAACTGTCTCATCCCGACAGTCTAAGACCAGATGAGGCAGCATCTCCTGTAACTTCATACTTCTCTTTAAAAAGCAACCAATCAATGGGTCGACCGATTGCATTCAAAGACAGAACTCAGCCTTACAGTGTTAAACGGTATGAGAATTTGCATTCTTTGATCAGATATGCATGTGATTGTCTATTCAAAGTAGCGTGGCTGCAATATAAAAATTCAGTACTTCGCTACCAATACCACAAAAATGTCATGATTCTCTACCAGTTGTCTTTTTTAAAAAAGATTAACACACTGTCTTTAACGATTTAACTTTTATTTAAAATAGAGACTCACAAAATTATAATTTAACCCTTGTATGGTGTTCGGGTCTGTTGGACCCGTTTTCATTTTTTATCAAAAGAAAAATGATACAACTAATTATTTTTTCAAACTGAGACTCATTGGCCTTGGCTCATTTTCTGTGAGGAATATATCAGAACACATTTTCAATGAAAACACACTGTACACCCCCCCTACACATTTATTTTACACACAGGATGTTCGGGTCCACTGGACCCGGGGCTAATAAAAGTGTGGAAATTGTAGGTCCTGTGTACCTTTACTCTGTCCTCCTCCTGTCAGGGCCTGCTGTTAGTGTGTGTATGTTCTTGTATATGGTTTATGAGGACAAAAATGTGTATAATGACATGGGTATTACAACGTAAACATGGTTTATGACGACATCTGTGTCCTCATACTAAAACATACTAAAATGGTGTTTTTTGAAATTCAAAAAAATGCCAAAAGTTTTCTGTGATTGGTAGGTTTAGGGTGTGTGTGTGTGTGTATGGGGGGGGGGTGTTTTGTGTGTGTCTGTTGTGGGTGTGTGTATGTGTGTGCATGAGTGTGTGTGTGCGTGCGTGTGAGAGATAGATTGGGTGTAAGTGTGAAAGAGTGCAAGAGTGAGTTTAGTGTTTCTACTCCTGCCATTCCCACACGAGGTTGCAATTCTTAAATGTGATCTAACAAAGGTAAAGAGAAAATATTAACCATAAAAACTGTTTATATTGCTTCTAATTGGGATGAAGTAAACATCTGTTGAGTATTTTAACATAACATTTTTGATTGTGTTGAATTAAAAACCCAAAAATGCAGCGGGTCCACCAGACCCACGAACACTGGCTGAGTAACAAAAATATGAACACCACACAAGGGTTAACAGATTAACTCTAATAATTAAATTTGGTTGTCACTCCTGAAATTTTGCTATACACAT
Source organism: Scardinius erythrophthalmus (assembly GCF_964197995.2). Classification (NCBI taxonomy): domain Eukaryota; kingdom Metazoa; phylum Chordata; class Actinopteri; order Cypriniformes; family Leuciscidae; genus Scardinius; species Scardinius erythrophthalmus. The sequence goes on along the minus strand of NC_138227.1, from coordinate 30,542,067 downwards.
ATCCTCTTAGCAACATGAAAAATAAAACTTTTATTCAAAATGTAAGTGTGATATAAGCAAAACCGTGAGCAAAGAGCATTCCTTTTACAATCACTGAAGCTGTCAATTTAAAGAATTGTATCTGAATCTGTATAAGAATTGTAATTGTATGTGTTGAATCGGTACTGCAGAAAGACTGCCATCGTTACATTTTGTTACATTTTCAGTATCAACTTTGTACTGAAGTACTGTACTTATTACAACACTATGAGCTTGTGTGTACATTAGAGGTCCTATTAACAAATCAAACAACTATGTTTTTACTCTTACAGTCTGAGACCAGATGAGGCAGCATCTCCAGCACCCTCACTCCTGTCTGTAAAGAGTGAACAGTCAATGGGTAGACCCATTGCGTTCAACAGTGGAGCACAAAGTTACATGGGAGAGAAGTATGAGAACTTACTCTGTCTGGGGATTAAAGTCAGCTTTCTTGCTGTACTGTGCTTGTTTTTGTAGCATATCTTTTTTTCATTTACAATGTTGTTTTAAAAGTGTCTCATTTTGTAATATCAAATTGTAGGCACTATACACTGAAGGTTTAGGCACACCAATATCTTCATGTTTTTACTTTTTAGGGGTTCAAGCACGAAGTGCTGAAACCCTATTGTAATTGTACTGATTTTTATTATTATTATTATTATTATTATTTTCCCCTAAAACGCATTGTGCAGACCAAACCGTAAGAGCTGGAACCTTGAAACTTGGCCAAATGGTAGTCCTCAATTTGGGGAGAACCTATAAAAGTATGACCCCGATTGGCCCATAGGTGGCGCTATAGCAACCAAAAGCGCAAAACTGCTCATAACTACTAGACCGTATGACGTAGACTCAAGTGTCTTATATCATTGGAAAGCTGGACGTCTGACGAACAAAACGTATATCTCCGATTTCATTTTAAATGAGGTATCTTCACCAAACTTGGTACACATGTGTAAGAGGTCAATCTGAGGTCACAGTAAAAAAACCGCGGCGATTGACCACATGGTGGCGCTATAACATGAAAAAAACATAAAACAGGCTATAACCACCTGACCGTTAGTCCGATTGACTTGAAAATTGGTATGCAGTGTCTTGGTCCAAGGCGCCATGTATGTGTATGAGGACATTGGCGTACCTCAAAAAACATGGCCGCCATCGGCCAATGAAATTTGAGCACCTATTAGACAAGGTTAACGGAGGCCGATCGGAACGAAACTCGATGGGCATGTTCGACTCAAGGCCCTAGAGGTCTGTAAGAATTTTGAAAGAAATCGGCCACTAGTTGGTGCTAACGAGTTTTAAGGCTCTGTAATCACGTGGTGTTACAAATATCCACACAATATGCATATCATTTGATAGATCTCCTCATCCTGAACAACTTTGCCTCAAGAACCATTGCTGTCAATCAAACCGTTCATTAAATATTCGCAAACATGATAAAAACCTACTTTTGCAAACTAGTCCTAGGTTTTTCGCCCGATCGGAACCAGACCAGTCTAGGACAATTCTCTGGACTCTCTAGATCAAAAACTATCAAAAAAAAGTAGAAATTTTGCATTTGGATGGCTCTAATAGGGTCATTTATAAAATGGGCATGGCAAAATACATTAAAAATCCTATAAATCCTAAATGAAAACTCAGAAGTTCACAAAAATCGGTGAGCATATGTGACATAACATCATTAACAAGCATTCCAAATTTTATGGAGATCGGACAATAGGTGGCGCTATAACTGTTAAAAAGCTTTAAAACCATATATTTCCTATGGTACATTGCCTGTATTGGCTGTAAATGGTCTTTTCCATCTATTATGTCAGTGGTTACATGCTAAATAAAACCTGATAACTTTTGATGCTTTTGTGCTTAAAACCCCTTAAAGGCCTTAATAGCTTGAACCCCGATAAATGCTGCTTGCAGCTTTAATTTTACTTTTAAATTTTACAATCTTTGCATTACTGTTGAAAGTAATAACCACAGATGTTTCCACAGCACACTTTCAGCCACTCTGCTGAAAGAGGATCACTACAAGTGCCCAGTGTGCACAGAGGTCTTTAAAGATCCAGTTTCCATCCCCTGTGGACACAGTTACTGCAAACACTGCATTGAGATCTACTGGAGCAAACCGACTCAAGCTGGAGGTTACGCTTGTCCTCAGTGCAGAAAGAGGTTCAGAAGTCGTCCAGTGTTGAGTGTAAATGTTGCTTTGTCTAAACTGATTGAGGAACTCCAGAAGGCAGGATTTAGTCCTGCCCTTCCTGCTCCCTGTTACGCTGGACCTGAAGATGTGCCCTGTGATATCTGCACTGAGAAGAAGCTCAAAGCTGTTAAATCCTGTTTGACCTGCACTGTGTCTTACTGTGAGACCCACATCAGACAACACTACACAGTACCAGCACTGCAGAGGCACAACCTGGTGGAGGTGATTGTAAAATTACATAGAAATTTATGGCATAATAAATAGCTACAGGGGCTGCATATTTAAATTAAAAATAATTGTGATTACAGTTACAGGTCCTTGATTAACTAATCGCGAAACATGCGGATTACTGCATTCTGATTTTGATCTTTTATCTACGTAAACGGTTTCTATTGAAAACATTTTAGATTGTAACCAGTCACAGACTTGGTTGTTGAGTGCATGAATGCAATGAACAATCAGAGCAATATCTAATCCGAGTCCATAAGCCAATCAGTAATGACAAAGCATTCCTAATAATTTAGGTTTAAGCAGCCTGACGGTGGGATGGTGGCACATTAAAACAGCTGAAGAAACATCACCTCATACTCAAAAAGAAGCATCATGATACATGTCCACAGGCTCTGAGAAATCAAATCACCAGAGTTTTTTAATGCAAGCTGAATGACTGTTTGTTCATGCAGTGTTCTGCAATCTAAAGACCGATTCGGACGGGATTAACTTTAAAAGGGTAGATGGAGTAATGTAATTTTACCACAGGATGTCTGTAATATTAATGGCCAATTTGCACGGGATAAGATATCTCAGTAAAACTAGCAGAAGTGGGAGGAGTAACTTGATTTGCACATCGCCGTCACCCTCCTGTCGTCATGTGCGTATTACGTTGATTCCTGATATCACGTGTGCAAAAACATAGCCTACATTTATACCGCTATGTCGAACAATGTATTAATTAACTTGAGACTGGATTGTGTTGGTAATTGGCACTTACCTAACGCTAAAAGATGTTTTGTGTCTCCAACAACTGCTTTTGATCTTATTTCTGATCTGAATGGTATGTGGAAAACTCTTGAGTTTTGCCACAGACTTGTCCCAGCGTCTAGAACGCAACTGAATGCTTTTTCAAGTGTCTCCATACTTGAAAAAACTGAAAACTACTTTTAAACAGGAAATGACTAAATATTTACGTACATATTTACAGTGGGTCTATTTGCACGGGATTAGTATTACCTGAGGTAATTTTTCCAGACCATTTTACTGAGATAAAAGTCGCCGATATCTTTACTGACATTGTCCATAATGATTACTGAAACACGTTCGGACGGGACTAAAATCACTGAGAAGCTCTGGTAATTATTACTGTACCCCACCTCTCCATGTTAAACTAGTCCCCGCCGAATCAACATAGCATAGACAAAGTGCGAATAATATATTTATTATGCAGTGCAGACCACTTCATTGATTAGTGAGAGTGTTTCATTTTTTTGTTTACACAGGTGACCTTGGAGTTGTATTGACTTTTGAATGTGTATTTTATTTTTATTATAACTTTATTTGCTGAGTTTGTTTTGTAAATTAGCTTAAACTACTGATGCTTCTTTGTTTAGGCTACTATGTCAATACAAGTCAGTAAGGACATCAAGGAGATCAAAGAGCTTCAAGTCAGAGTCATCGAAGAGGTAAATGAAGAAATCAGAGCGTTGAGAACATTTTCTGAATGTGGTGGTTACCTCAAAGAGATATTTGCAGCACAAACACAAACATTTTACTAGTTTTTCTGACAATATTCAAATATCTTTTTTTTTTGCTTAGATTTCAAGGGATGAAAAGGCTGAAAATTTTAATCCCACTAAGTGCTTCTACAGTGGATTTTCCTCTAATGGTATGACTGGCACTCCTCTTTAGCAGTAACTTGATTTAGCTACCTTGGTGTTCGACATCATTTCAAGTAAAAAAATAGAAATAGCTTCTATTTGTAAGTAACTTTGGATAAAAGCATCTCTTAATGAGTAAATATAAATAGTATAATTTGAAATTAAATCTTGGCTCGACTTCATGACATTACCTCAGATTAATTATTTTTTACTGAGTATTATGATTTGCTTCTTATGTGGAAATCAGTGAATGGCCGCACAATTTGGAAATTCCAGAAAACATGCTATATTTTAAAAGTTTGTACAGTATCTTTTATTTGTTTTAAATTTGTTTGTTGTTATGAGTTTAAACATATAGTTTGTGAAATATTACTGGGAAAGAGGGTGTAATGTTTACTATGGTGTCTTGTAATCCAGTCAAAGAGATGTGCTTTAATCTTTCTGTATATATCATGGTTCAATATATTTAATAATGCTTTTCAAGGGCTTTTCTAAAATAGCTGTGATCTAAATGTAATAGTGTGCACTTTCCCCCCCAAATTACTCACAGATTTGCCTATGGATGTAACTGAGATTACGGCGCTTAGTCGTCCTTTGGATCTTGGAATGTTGTATGACTATCGGAATGAATCATTTATTTCAGGTTGGTCTATCCTACTAATTTACCCTGACTATTAGCTTATTATAATATATAATATTATAATACTATTTTAAAACAGATATCATTTTAAAAGCTCAAATGTTGTAAGTACATGTTCATGTTATTTTCCCTTTTCCATCCTACAATTTGCAGTGCTATTTTTTATTTTTTATTTTGTCCTTTAATAATAGATGCAACTAATAAATTTGCTAAATAAAAGTGCTTTGTTCTTTGACTTTATGATTTTTTTCAAACTATTCCATACTCCCTCCTCTTAGGCTTCTGTGATGTAAATTGATATTGTATGTGTAGATGGACTGAATATTTTTTCGAATAAGTCAAATTAAAGTAGAATGTGCTGTGAATGTGTTTACAGACGGTAATCTTTGGGATAACCACACTGTAACAAGTAACAGAATATCTTGGCCCCTACCGAAAACACATCTAAAGGTTTTGGAAGATGACTCCCTTCCGGAGAGATGCAAAGTATTTGAAATGTCACCTGTGTTACGAGTAAGTGCTCTGTGTGGACTGATGGAGCTAAATGGAGCTGCAGCCTTTCTGAATCACCCAGTTCAGTCTCAACATCAGGACAGATTTACACTACACTATAAAACCACCACCAGACTGGACATGATCAGCCAAATACTGTTACAGGAAGGAGCTCCTACCTCAGTGATTAATGCAACCACAGCAACACATGTGATCATCGCTGTGTTCTATGGAGCCCAAGCTTTCTTCGTTTTTGATAATGAGAGAATCAGCACAGGGAAAAATACAGAAATGGAGAATGTTATCAAGAAGCTCACCACCACCCTCAGTGCAAGAGATGTGCTCTCAAGTCTTAATGAAACTGAAAAGGCAAACAGCATTTTATATGACTGCAGTCTGTACATTGATGTGGGTGATTGGAAGAGTCCAGTGTCTTTTGATAAGGCTGTGGAGATCTACGGTTCTCTGCCAACACTGCTTGGATCTAAAGGTGAGAGAGCAGTTCCTCTGAAGGTCTGGCTGTATCCTCTGAAGAAACTGGACAAGAGCTCAGTGTGTGCTGCTCTGAGTGGAGTCAGTGAAAACTTGGTGCATCGAGCTGAGAACATTCTGGAACATCTGAGAAAACAGATCAGGGTGTGTCAGGACATGATAACAGACTATGATAATCTGACTGTGTTTCCTGCTTTGAAAGAACAATTTCAAAACTTTTCAGAATTTCTACAAGAGTACATGACAGAGTTTCAGAGAAAAGCTGCTGAGATTATTAAATCCATAAATGTCAAGGAAGGTGAAGGAGAGAAGAGTTTTCAAGAACTCATCAGTAACTGTGTTCAGTCTCCATTCAATCCAGAGAACACACATCATTGGCTTGAAAAGAAGAAAACTGAGCTGGCAGTTTTAAATGAGTGCAGAGCAGTGAACATTACTATTGTGAGATCACAGGAGGAGCTTCAGCATGTCATTAATGATCCTTCGATGAGCAGTGTGTTCTGCTTCACTATTTCATCAATGGAGGCTGAAGATTTTCTCAGAGCACTGAAGGAGCACATTCAATTAAAGAAAGAGTCTGATTGCATAAAGCTAGAAGATTCAGTTCAGTCATTAAAGCACGTTTGTGTAAGTCAGAAAGTATTTTCTGACTTAAAAGTGTTCATTGATGCCAAAAACACAAATGAAGATACAAAGCAAACCAAGTTCATTGCTGCATTTGTACCTGATGATGGTTTTCCAGAACACTGTGTGCAGTTCTACCATGCTGGAACGATCATGAGCCGAAATATGAAACTTCAGACAAAGCCAAATCTTATCCAAATATCTCACATAAAACACTGTAGCATATCCCTAAAAATGAATAATAGACAAAACAGAAGCATTGAGAGGTATTTGGTGGAGTACAGAGCTCTGGGTGATGATGGAATGAACAAGAACACTTGGAAACAGATCTTTTATGATGCCAAATCTGTTGAGGAAACCTTCATTATTTCAGGACTTACATCAGGCAAACAATTTCAGCTGAGGTATTTGGTTATTGAGAAGGGCTGTATGAGTAACTTTAGCAAGATTATGAACTTTCATACAGCACTTGCAGCAACTCCTGGGAAACCCTTAGTGAATAAACTGAACAGAAACACTCTCAGATTTGACTGGCTGAGAGCTGAAGCTAATGAAGATTGTCCAGTGCTGCGGTATTTGGTTGAGTATAAAGAAGCAGGACTGGAGGGCTGGTCATCAGTACCAACACAAGGACCTCAGTGTGAATGTACTTTAACTGTTCCTCACAGCACCTGCTATAGAGCCAGAGTCTCTGCTGTCTATGAGGACGTCACCAGCAAACCTAGTGAGGAAACACCAGTACCGGTTGACGGTGAGACATGAGTGACACTTTTAAATCAATATAGTTATCAACTTTTTTTTTTTTTTTTTTTTTTTGCTGATCTTTCTGCATCTGATTCCATTGTCATCAATAGTTTGGTCTATAAAGCTCTCAGAGAGAAAGAGCTCCATCCTCCTAGAAGTGCTGAAACTCCAAACAGAGAAGAAACCAGTAGAGCTGATAGACTGGACAGATGAAGAGAGTGAAGTGAGGGGATTCCTCCAGTGTCTGCCCTACATCTCACAGCTCAGGTGAGATTCATTTGCGTACATCCTACTTTACAGAAAGTATTTGAGTCGCTACTGTAAGCTGCTGTATAACCAAAACATTTTGAGAAATAAATGTGGTTTTCATTTCCAAAAACAGTGTGAGGCCTGGCGTCACCCTTCCTGCGATGATCTGAATGATTATTATTATGCTAATTTTATTATTAAATTGTATTATTAAATACTACCTACAATTACTTTGCCCCGCAATAATTTCATAGCGCATCACCACATAACTGATGGCTGCGATGATAATAAAAGATATTAGATTAGCTTACTCCCCATTTAAAAAACAACTTGTTTAACACAAAATACTTCTCTTCTTGTTTTTTCACTATACGTATAGGCCACAAGAGAAAAATTAAGAACAGTAAAAGGCTCTACAATGTGAATCTCAAAACACAAAATGCTATTAAGATTTTTGTATTTAATTGCACCGCATGTTATATTTAATACATTCAGATTAGATCACCCTCAGATCATGGTGTTTAAGCCTACTGAGTTTCATATTGATTGATCAAAGTTTGGCTGAGATACAGCCTCTGAAAAAAAATTGGGTCGACATTATGTTCACAACAGCTTTTGAACAAAGATAAAAAAAAAAAAGACAGCAGCTATTTGCACTAAGTGCATTAAGTAGAATTTGCACTAAGTGCATTAAGTAGTATTTGCACTAAGTACAAATAGCAATAGATTATATTTACACTACAGTAAGTAAAATAGCAGTATTTTCTTTGCAATGAGTGTAAATAGTAGTTAGATGCTATTTATACTTAAAAAATAGTGGCACATACTATTTGCACCTGAGTGTTGTTGTACATTAAACTGTATGCAATAATGATAAAGAGTGTAAATTAATTAATATTATTAAATAGATTCCGCCTTATTGGGACAATAAAGCCCTTCATACTGTACATCTTAGTACATCGGAGTTAGTGTAAATAGCCTCTGCCAACAAGGTGGGCTATTTGCATTTAGTGTAAATAGACACTCCGTAAAAAAGTTGGTCAGATTACTATTCATTACTAGCCGGGAAAAACCCAGACAACTTCCGGCAAATTCAGATTTTCTTCGAGCAGTAGTCTGGCAAAGAGCTCATTCAAGCCCATTTCCATGGCCAAGAAATCACGGCACCAAATAGAAAAGTTAAGGCGGGCTTTACACAATGACGATCGCTCTGATTGGTTTTAAGTGTATCCGCGGCCAGAGGCATTTGAGCGAAGTCCGTTCAACTTTTAAATGCATTATTATATTCAAATTGCAAACACATGAGGACAGTCTCCATGAAAGACCCACTGGCAGATGAACGTGCTACTACATTTCTCTCCGAAACGGTAGGAAATTAAATTCGATTTAATAGAGGATTTTAACTGTGACACGATGATTGACAGGGCAGTTTAAGTGAGAGAATGCACGCGACAGATCCGTCTGATAAAGATGACGAAGTTATGTCCCAAAGCTTGCCTACTTTTTTGCTACACATTCAAAAGTAAATACCTTTTCTTCACAAAAAAAGTACATACTTTTATGGCGTAGTGTAACTTAGGCGAATTGGGATGCAGCATATGGCTTTACACGATGACGATCGCTCTGATTGGTTTTAGGTCTATCCAACTGCACCCAGACAGACACATTTAAGCGACGTCCGTTGGTGACGCCCCTTTGGAAATGATTTGTCTATGGAGCTTTGCCAGACCATAACTCAGTTACTACTGAGAATGGTCTGGTTTTAACCAGGCTAATTCATTACCAGTGGTGGACGAAGTATACACATCAAGTACTTGAGTAAAAGTAGATACTCTTATTAAAATATTTATCCAGTGAAATATTAAGTACTCTTTTTTCCAATTTTACTAGAGTACAATTACAAAAGTACTTAGTTTTTTTAAGTACTTGACTTAAAGGTAGGGTAGGTCAGAATTGTCTAAAAAAAACTTTTATTCAAATTTGTTTAAACTGTCTTTATATACCAATACATAATTAAAATGCAAGTACTCTGAAATAGAGAGTATACAAAATTTAGTGACTCTAATGTATTTAATCTTCAATAAACACAGCTCATTAATTCCATTCACTCCCACCTAAAAACGGGTGCGCGACTGCGCGCACGTGGGCAGAGCCAGTAATAGCGGCGGTAGTCATGGCGACGGAGAGTGACAGTCGCGCAAGCCAATCACTTGTTTCGTCCCGGTAGGAATTAATGAGCTGTGTTTTTTGAAGATTAAATACACTATAGTCACTCAATTTTTATACTCTTTTAAAAATGTACTAATTGATGAATGTTTTTTTTTGCAATTTTCTATAATTGTATACTTTATAATTTATATAAATTTTAGGGTAACACTTTACAATAAGGTTTAATTTGTTAACATAAGTGACATGAACTAACATGAACTAACAACTAACATGAACTAACAATGAGCAATACATTTGTTACTGTATTTGTTCATCTTTGTTAACATTAGTTAATTCAAATACAGCTCTTCATTGTTTGTTCATGTTAGTTCACAGTGGATTAACTAATATTAACAAATACAACTTGATTTTAATAATATATTAGTAAAAGTTGAAATTAACATTAAAGAGGCTATATGCAACTTTTTCCCAGAAATAAACGTAACAATAGCCTTTTTTTTTTTCATTTATGACTCAAACATCTCCTGATGAGCATACTGACACATTGTCAGCTCACAGTGGGTGCACCTATAAGCCTGTATCCTATTTTTCCTATTTTCTGTTGGAAACGTACGAGAGCGAGCAGAAAGGAAGAGCAGTTCCGTTTTTTGGCCACAGGTGTCAGTCGCGAGTTTAAATTTCAAAAGCTGCATATTCACCTTATTCCGCTCCGCCCACTTTTAATACTTCGCGCTTCCGCATTTTGTCATCCGACTTCCGCTAAACTGACACGGCACATCCGGTAGCTATTTCAGTCGTTAGAAGATTGTTTATAGTTAGCCAAAACTTTATCAAAATGACTAATAACGTTAATACCGTAAATGTTTTAAATTGGGAGCACGGAGAAAACGCCTCGGTTACGACTGTAACCTCGGTTCCCTGAAGAGGGAACGAGCGTTGCGTCGAAAAGTACGCTATGGGGAACGCTATGCGTGATGACGTCTTGAAGCACATGTAAAATCAGTCCAATGGTGTGGCGGAACGTCAGAGGCGGGTGACGTCACGTACCAGGAAGCTATAAAAGCCGGCCCGAAACAGAAAACGAAAGCTTCGTACAAGTCTGAAGTCGAGCTGACAGGCATGAAGGAGATATGGCAAGGCGACGCAACGCTCGTTCCCTCTTCAGGGAACTGAGGTTACAGTCGTAACCGAGGCGTTCCCTTTCAAGGGAACTCCCGTTGCGTCGAAAAGTACGCTATGGGGAACGTCTATACCAACGCCTCCATAGCTACGAATGTCTGTCCTGTGTGTAATCTGGAGAGCAGCACTAGGAAGACAAAACATGAGACCCTGGAGCAGAGTCTAGATCCAGAGAGTAAAACCTGACGAAAGTGTGCGGTGAGGACCAGCCCGCCGCATCACAGACGTCCTGTAAAGACACTCCTGATATAAGAGCCTTAGAGGCCGCCATACTCCTAGTAGAGTGCGACCGGACAGCCAAAGGAGAAGGCTGCCCGGCCGCCTCATAAGCAAGTGAGATAGCCTCGACCACCCACTTGCTCATCCTTTGCTTAGACACTGGACCTCCCTTGTTAGGGGACCCAAAGCACACAAATAATTGATCACTTTTTCGCCACAGGGCAGCTCTGTGGACATACGCGTCTAACGCCCGCACAGGGCAAAGCAAATTATTAGCCTCCTGGTCAGCATTTTGAAAGGGAGGAGGACAGAAGGCCTGCAGAACAATAGGTCTAGCCACATTAGTGGGGACCTTGGGAATATAACCCGGTCTTGGATGAAGAAACGCTTTAACCATACCCGGAGCAAACTCTAAGCATGACGGAGCCACCGACAATGCTTGGAGATCCCCTATTCTCTTGAGAGAGGAAATAGCAAGAAGGAAAAGAGCTTTCAGCGTTAAAAACTTCTCAGGAACCTCCTCAATGGGCTCAAAGGGGGCCAGGGACAAGCCTTGTAATGCAATGGACAAGTCCCATGGCGGAACCCTAGAGCGAACTGCAGGCCTCAGCCTCCAAGTGCCACGAAGGAAACGGGATATTAAAGGGTCTTTCCCCACAGACATTCCACCCAAAGGAATGTGGTAAGCACCTATGGCCGCCACATAAACCTTTAAAGTGGACGGGGTTAGACCTGCTGTGAGCCGGTCCTGCAGGAACTCCAGCACTGTACCAATCGGGCAGTTAACTGGGTCCAACCGACGGTCACTACACCAAGAAGTGAAGACTCTCCACTTCAGGGCATAAAGTTTCCTCGTGGAGGGAGCTCTGGATTGTAGAATGGTCTCAACAACCTCAGTTGAGAGACCTGACTCTATGAGCTGGGCCCCCTCAGAGGCCAAGCCCACAGGTTCCACAGTTCTGGGCGGGGGTGAAATATTGAGCCCCCTGCCTGGGACAGAAGGTCTCTCCTGACGGGTAACTCCAGAGGATTCCCGTCGAGGAGGGAGACCAGATCGGAAAACCATACACTGCCCGGCCAACGCGGGGCTATAAGAAGCAGGCAAACCCGGTCCCTGCGAACTCTCTCCAGAACTCCCGGGAGCAGAGCAACTGGGGGAAAGGCGTACAGACGTAGCCTCGGCCACGTCTGAACCATAGCATCCAGTCCCAGAGGAGCTGGATGCATGAGGGAGAACCAAAGTGGACAGTGAGACGTCTCTCGAGACGCAAACAGATCCACTTGTGCTTGGCCGAACTCCCTCCATATCAGCTCCACCACCTCGGGGTGGAGCCTCCATTCCCCGGGCCTCGGCCCCTGCCTCGACAGAGTGTCTGCTCCTATATTCTGGACCCCGGGGATGTAAGCTGCCCTGAGTGACAGTAACTTCCCCTGGGACCACAAGAGGATATGGCGTGCCAAGTTGGATAACTGGCGCGAGCGCAAACCCCCTTGGTGGTTGATATAGGCGACTACCGACGTGTTGTCCGTATGTACTAGCACATGGTGTCCCCTGAGATCTGTGATAAAGCTCCTCAGAGCCCGGAACACAGCTAACATCTCTAGGCGATTGATATGCCAGGAACGATGATGGTCTTCCCACAGACCTTGAGATGAGCGACCCTCCAGGATCGCTCCCCAACCCATGAGGGAAGCATCCGTCGTTAGCAGTTTGCGACGACAAGGAGCTCCCAACACTGGGCCCTGGGACAGGAACCAAGGTTTCTTCCACATAACCAGGGCACGTAAGCATCGCGCGTGACCATGATTGTGCGAAATGGGTTGCCCCTCGGGGAAAACCCCCTGGTCCTGAGCCACCACTGCAGGGGCCTCATGTGCAGCAGTCCAAAAGGTATCACGTTGGAAGCCGCTGCCATGAGACCCAACAGTCTCTGGAACTGTTTGACAGTGAGTAGCTGGCCTAGCTTTACACTTTTCACAGCTGCAAGGATGGACTCTATACGTGGCGGTGACAGGCGCGCCTGCATCGACACTGAATCCCAAACCACGCCTAAGAAAGTGGTCCTCTGGAGTGGAGAAAGCACACTCTTCTTGGCGTTCAGCCGTAACCCCAACTCTTTCATATGGGTGAGAACAACATCTCGATGTTGAACCGCCATCTGATGCGACTGAGCTAAAATCAACCAATCGTCGATGTAGTTCATGATGCGAATACCCTGAAGGCGCAGGGGCGCCAGAGCTGCATCCACGCATTTGGTGAAAGTGCGGGGTGATAAAGCCAGGCCGAATGGAAAAACTCGATATTGGTATGCTTTGCCCCCGAAAGCAAACCTCAGGAACTTCCAATGACACGGACGGATGGAAATATGGAAATACGCGTCCTTGAGGTCTATCGTGACAAACCAGTCCTCGGACCTGATCTGTGGCACGATCTGTCTCAATGTTAACATTTTGAACTTGAGCTGCATGACTGACTCGTTCAGAACTCGAAGATCTAAAATGGGACGCAATCCCCCGTCCTTTTTCGGAACTATGAAATACCGGCTGTAAAACCCGGTTTCCCTGTTGGAGGGAGGTACATATTCTATGGCCCCTTTCTCTAACAGAGTGTTCACTTCCTGTTCCATAACCAGAACCTGCTCGGGGCCCACCACTGTGGGCAGGACCCCCATAAACCGAGGTGGGCGTCTTTTGGATTGAATTTGATACTCTTTTTCCACGGTCTGCAGGACCCAACGAGAAACATTTGACAGTAGCTTCCACGCTGTCAAAGATTCTACTAGAGGTACCAGCCTCTCGAGACTGGTTTCTGGATTTTGTTGTTGTTGAGTAGTCAATTCGTCGCCCTGTAACGGCGCACCGGCAGGGAACGACCGAACAGACTGCTCTGACACCCTCCTCAGAGGGGGCGGGCATCCCGAGGCCACTACGTTTCCGGGTGGTCCTTGAGATATGTGCTCGCCGGAGACCGCTGCGCCCTGTAACACCGGAGGTGGCAGGGTTGGCAGAACGGTCCCCTGAGGGTACCGAAGAGAGACGGGCACCGTAGAAAGAGGTGTTAACCGCTCTGCTTCGGGGGGGACTACCCTCATTTTTCCTGAGCCCTCGGACGTCAGGACTTTTTCCCAGCAGCCTTCTTGGCGATAATGACGGTCCGCAGATCCGTCTTACCCCTCGAAGACTGCTGGGTTTGAGCGCGCCCTCCGTGTCCCTGTGATTTTTGTGGGGGAGCACGGGAGGACACACTCTGTTTTTGAGTGGCACGGTGTTCAGCACTCTTTTTAGATGAGTGAGGCTGCTCCCACTCAGCAGCCTCATAGAAAGAACGACGGGGGAGAAGCTTTTGAAGTGCGGCTGCCTGCTTAGAAGCTTCTTGTGACTTAATAACAGCACTATTTACAGCATCACCAAATAAACCTGATGTAGAAACCGGAGCATCTAGAAGAAAATGTTTTTCTCTGTCCTTAATTTCGCTCAAATTGAGCCACAGATGCCTCTCAGTGGTCACCAGGGCTGCCATAGAGCGGCCGATGGATTTAGCCGTCTCCTTGGTGGCCCTGAGAGACAAATCTGTGGCTCTACACAGTTCAGAGACTGTATCAGGACCAATTCCCCCGCCCTCATCTAAATCACCCAATAATTCTGCCTGGTATGCTTGCATCAAGGACATAGTATGTAAACATGCTGCAGCTTGGCCAGCGGCGGAATAAGCTTTATTAACCAGGGATGAAGTCATTCTAACTGGCTTGGTGGGTAATACAGATGCCTTCAGGGAGGATGCCGTTGCTGGAGAGAGATAGCTCGCGAGCGTCTCTTCCACCTTCGGCATCTCCCCGTAACCATGCTGCTTATAGTTAGAGATAGATGAATAGTGTGATGTTTGTGCACTATAAACTCTGGATGACATGGGTTTCCCCCACGATCTCGACACCTCGGTGTGGAGATCGGGGAAAAACGGAAGGCTTCTGCGCTGAGGCTGTGCACGAGATGGCAGGAAGCGTTCGTCGAGCTTACTTTTCGAGCGAACGTCCTGCCTATCTTCTGGCCACTCAATACATAATCTGTCGACCGCTCTAGTAACTACTTCGAGCAGTTCCTCAAATGCATGAGACTGAGGTGGCGAATCCTCAGACCCAGCGTCAACACTAACAACGTCCACCTCCTCAGAGCTGGACAATTGCAGCATTGGTGCCTCCATCGGGGGGGAAGAAACCGCAGCGCGTGCTTCCACACCCTGATGAGAGGCACTGGATCTATCAGACGGTTGCTGAGATAAGGCAGAGCCCGTCTCAACATCCACTGACAGATCCATTTGCGAACCCCAGGTCTGAGATCGCCGCTGTGCCTCGGCAACAGCGGGACCAGAGCCCTGGGGAACGTGGTCGGGATTGAACCGAGCCAAACGGGATCGGAGTGTACGCAATGGAAGTGCACAGCAATGCACACAGTCACCACCCTTGAGTGCTGACTGGGCATGCTCCTCTCCCAAACAAACAACACAAAGAGTGTGTGTGTCACCTCCCGTTAAATAACGCGGGCAGGGATGGACACACACTCGATACTGCTGCTTGCTCGCCATAACTGAATATATATATATATAGACAGACAACACCAAATAACAAGGACAGATTTCAACACAGAGCGCAACTGAAGACTCAGAAAGCTTTCGTTTTCTGTTTCGGGCCGGCTTTTATAGCTTCCTGGTACGTGACGTCACCCGCCTCTGACGTTCCGCCACACCATTGGACTGATTTTACATGTGCTTCAAGACGTCATCACGCATAGCGTTCCCCATAGCGTACTTTTCGACGCAACGGGAGTTCCCTTGAAAGGGAACTTCGTAGCTATCAGTTCGTCTCACATTGTCTCATCCATCGTCATTGTTAACGTTGCCAGAGGTAACGTTAACCTATGGGAATATTTAACTACGTCCTCCTGTCAGAAGGAGTTGATGGAGCAGCAATAAAAAAATATTTGTAAATAATAAGGAATTAGAATATTTAGGGTTAAGGATAGGAGATTAGGTAATTGGTTATATGAACGATTAAAGTTGAGTAAAATCAGTTGTAAGAAGTGTTTGATGTTTTCAGGAAGCTAGAGACACCTTCTACTGACCTTCATGTATAGAAACATTTTACCATTTAAATTTCATAAGTAATAAACCAAGATGGTATTCATTTGCAAACTTGACGTGACTTATTCCTTCTAACTATAAGACTTAATTCATTTAAGTTTTAAGGGGAATCTACAGAGCTCACATTATATTGTTTTATAATAAATAACTGACAGGTAAAATCTGGTCACATTGTAAAGGTTTATAAAAAAACTTCATAACAGGTAACATCTGGGCACATTGTAAAGGTTTATAAAAATAACTACATTCAAAACAGGTAACATCTGTTTAAAAAGATTCACAAGGAGGACAAGTTTCACCTTCCTTTCATAGAGGAGATCGGTAATGGTGAAGCCTCTGTCTGCCATTACTTCATTGCCTGGACGAAGTTATTAAGTTATTGAAGAAAAATGCGATATGCGATAACTCATTAAACAATGCGATATTCGATATGCGATACGATAATGCTTAAAGTATATAAAATTAACTTAAATTAGATTTAAAATTATATAACCTACATATGTGTTTCACATTCTTTTTGTAACAAGAAAACATCCCTTCAACTTGTGAAAGTGAACATCAGTGTTTTACTGTATATAAGATGTGTTATTTTAACATCAGTGTAAACCACAGGGTTCAGGTTATCCAACATTAGGTTAGCCTGGCGAGCCAGACTTACATCAAGATGTTTAGTCTGGAAACTCTCCATAGACGCGGCTTACTCCTAGGGGCGGGATAAATGGTTGTCTCTCAAAATCCCTCTGCACGCAATAGGATAGCGCTTCAACCAATCAGAGCAATGAAGAAGGTGACGTAGTCAGAGCGACGGAAAAGAGTTGATGGGGAAGTGTTTCGTGGTAAAGTTTGATGAAGAGATTTCTGATTTTTTTTTTAGGTCTGATAAAACTATTCCATTAGTTCATTGTTATGTGATGTCACTGCTGTAATGTAACATCAGACTCTTTAAAAATTGTAGGTTGACAGGAAAAAACAAACCATACAAGAGATGTCCAAGGCATATTTTTATTTATTTTACATTTTTATTTTAAATTAAGATCAAGCATTTGCCTCTGAAGATAAACACATTTGACATATGAATTTTAATTTGGACTTTATTTGTTATTGATATTTAAGTCCAATCGTTATAAAAACTCATTTTTTGTGCCAACTGCTGTCAAAATTTTAAATAGACATTTATAACATTGATATGTGAGTCTGGAATTTTTTTATTATTGCAATGTTGTTATATTGTAATTACTGTATGCTATGTACGCAAAAACATATTTACCATTTGTACGTGAGATGTGCTTCATCCACCACAATTCCCAAAATGTTGTCTTGAAAGAACTTGGTGGACAACATATCTGAGATGGTCCTCAATGCAGAGCATAAAATCCAGGGGGAGGAGTTGGATAAAATCCAACTCCTCCCACCTTACATATACCTAAACCTACCCGTCTCCACCCCCTGATCCCTAAACCCACCCCTAAACCTACCCATCTCCACCCCTAAACCTACCAATCTCCACCCCTTATATAAGATCCGACTCCTCCCCTCGGATCTTGTGTACTGCATTGAGGTGCTACTGACATATCTCGCCATTGCTTTTGAAGAATCCAGGATTCAGGACTCCCGTATAGCAACTGACACCGGCCGCTTCGAATGTCCCCCTGGTCGCCTTTGCCAAGTTGCATGGCCTTAAGTCCAAATTTTGTAGCCTCCTTTAACTGGTCCTCCATAAGCGCTATCAATGGTGAAACAACAATCACAAGCGGGTTGTGGCTGAGTCCCATGCGTTTTCCCACCAGCGGAGCTAATTGGTATATTAAACTTTTCCCGTATCCAGTCGGCAAAACTCCAAACACATCTTCCTTTTTTAAAAATGACTGAAGTGCCGTTCTTTGCTCTTTTCTTAAAGAAAAACTTAACTCCAAGTCCTCCAGTCGCGGCCAAAGCAGATTCGAAGGACCGCTGTTCGCCAGCTGCAGCCGCCATTCTTTGTTTTCAAGTGGCAGCCGTCGCAACTCTGTCGTCATATGTTAAGCCCGCCCCGCCTACTCTAAACGCGTTGTGATTGGCCTGACCCAATTTGGGTTTTTGCAGCTAGAAGGTGTATTGAGAGTGTCTAGACCAACCTGGCTGCGAAATACATTTTGCTGCCGCTAGGGTGCGTCTAGATTTCTAGGCTAACATTAGGTCTATTTAACAACAGAAACTGAATAATCAAATGTAAAAGTAAAACACTGCTTAGTTTTTCACTGTATGAATTATATAAACATATTAAAGCTTATTAAAGCAAAAAAATATATATTATGCATATTGCAATATATACATTTGCGATATTTTGATATATTGTGCTCTACATGTTGTGTTTGGAAACTGCTCTCTGAAACACTTCTCCTCCATGATGTCAAGCCAACACGAAATCACCTTGCTTACAATGGACTGAGAAACACCAAACCTTTCAGCAAGATCACCCTGCAATAAATTAAAGGGATAGTTCACCCAAAAATGAAAATTCTGTCAGTAATTACTCACCCTCATGTTGTTCCAACCCCGTAAGACCTTCGTTCATCTTCGGAGTGAGACAGCTCTCAGTTTAATCAAAAATATCTTAATTTGTGTTTCGAAGATGAACGAAGGTCTTACGGGGTTGGAACAACATGAGGGTGAGTAATTACTGACAGAATTTTCATTTTTGGGTGAACTAACCCTTTAAGACGCAGCTTCATCAGAGTCATCAGGAGCTGATACCAAGTGTGTAGCTGAAAGCTGTTGGTGTGTGAACTGGGAAGGTGCTCGGCAACTGAGTGGAATGCATCAATGTCGACCCTGTGTAGAGCTGACAAAGGTGGTCGTTTCTCAGCAGAGTTATGTACTATGGCACTGGCTCAACGCATTGTGTGACCATTTCAGATGTAGGTGGCTTCAGGTTGAGTTGAGATTTTGGAGCGTAGTTGTGGTCAGAGACAGATGGATCCTCCCATTGTGTTTCTGCATCACAGGTCTGGGGCCTGTGGCTGTGATCATCCTCACAGTTGTCCACTGCAACACTGACTCTCATCAATGCATCTATGGAAATAATATAACCATAAACATTATTACATTAGTACTTAAAATAGATCATGAGAATTAATTAATTTATGATGGCACTCATACTTAGAACAGTGTGAAAAAGAGAGATGCATTAAAAACGAGACAGTATACACACAATCTCCTAACTCTATGTAGGTCAATATCAATATCTGAATGAGAGATGTAGCTAGCTGGCCTCCTAACAGGAATAATGAGAGCTATTGTAAGAATGTAATGTACCATAATATATTGTACTATCGTGAATATTCATTCATTCTTTATTTCAGACCCTTAGGTCCATATAACAAAGTAAACAAAATATAAGAAATATGACATATAGCCTAGGTGGCCAATGGTAATCATGCAAGATTCGTTGTATTTTGTGAACGGCTCGTTACTAATCTTAAATGTATTCATAGAACGGACTTCATCTAACGTTAGGCTAACAAGCACATAGATAGGTAAGTTAGGTAACAACAGTTAGGTAGCTTACCTGAATCTGACAACCTGTTCAGCACCCGGCGGGACTTCTTTACCAGAACATCGTAGCCGAACCTTTACTCGGGGTAAAAGGGTGTTCGTTCGTCAGTCTGCTCCCCGTCCATAAAATGGTACGAACACACATATAACACACATGGTACGAACACACAGCGCTTGGGTGAGCACTTCAAGTTTAGCGCCTTCCGCCATTGCCTCAGGTGCTCCACGTGTAAATCGTAAAGTACACCACAACATTCCGATCGCTTTAGCCTACATTGTGTTCGTAACACCGTTGGTTAAATTGTTTTATCCTCTTAATCCAATTGTTATGTCAGCCCCTAACTGAGCATATAATACTTAACATATTTTACCGTTACAACTATAGAATTATGCTAGAAACTTATGGGGCGCCGTTTGTAAAGCGACTCACGC
Source organism: Scardinius erythrophthalmus (assembly GCF_964197995.2). Classification (NCBI taxonomy): domain Eukaryota; kingdom Metazoa; phylum Chordata; class Actinopteri; order Cypriniformes; family Leuciscidae; genus Scardinius; species Scardinius erythrophthalmus. The sequence goes on along the minus strand of NC_138227.1, from coordinate 30,522,070 downwards.
TGAAAATAACAGCAACATTTTGTCACATTTAGCTTCAAACAATGTTTAAAAAACTGGTACGAATTTTTGACGTCACTTTTTACCACATTTACAACAATATTTGTCAACTTAGAGATATTTTAAATAGTTAAATCTAAATATTAAATGTTACACCTAAATGTTAAATGTTAAATCTAAATGCTAAATATAAATCTAAATGTTAAATCTAAATCTAAATGTTAAATCTAAATCTAAATGTTAAATCTAAATGCTAAATATAAATATAAATATAAATCTAAATGTTAAATGTTAAATCTAAATCTAAATGTTAAATCTAAATGTTAAATATAAATGTTAAATATAAATGTTAAATCTAAATCTAAATCTAAATGTTGAATTTAAATCTAAATCTAAATGTTGAATCTAAATGTTTCGGGTGAAATTAAATATTTAACTAATATGCAAATTCAAAATGCCGGTAACAGGAAGTGCCAAAATAAAAGCTCGAGGTGTTCAGTGTGTGTTTATAGCATGGTTTATAGTGTCAAGAAATAATAAATAAAAAAAATCTCATCCGAGGAAATGGACTCTTGGACATGGATTATCGTGATAATAACTACCTAAAATAATAAACATGTTTGGAGAAACTGTATTTGAAGAGTAGGCTAGTGTCACTTTTATGAAAAGTGCGGGACTTATGACCTGGAGCCATAATAGCCAGCCACTAGGGGGCTCACTTTGACTGAATGTCAACTCATTACTCTCATCACGAAACTCTACAGTTTCTCCAAACGTGTTTATTATTTTAGGTAGTTATTATCGTTATAGTTATTATTATGAGATGGTTTTTATTCGTTATTTGACACTATAAACCATGCTATAAACACACACTGACCACCTCAAGCTTTTATTTTGGCACTTCCGCTTACCGGCATTTTGAATTTGCATATTAGTTAAATATTTAGTTTCACCCGAAACATTTAGATTCAACATTTAGATTTAGATTTAGATTTAACATTTAGATTTAGATTTAACATTTAGATTTAACATTTAGATTTAGATGTAACATTTAGATTTAGATTTAATATTTATATTTAACATTTAGATTTAACATTTAGATTTAACATTTAGATTTGGATTTAACATTTAGATTTATATTTAGCATTTATATTTAATATTTAACATTTAGGTGTAACATTTAATATTTAGATTTAACTATTTAAAATATCTCTAAGTTGATAAATATTGTTGTAAATGTGGTAAAAAGTGACCGTCAAAAATTCATACCAGTTTTTAAACATTGTTTGAAGCTAAATGTGACAAAATGTTGCTGTTATTTTCAGCGTGAGCCTCTTTACAAACGGCGCCCCATAGAAACTAGCGTAGGTCCTTTCAGCCGGAAGTTGAAGTCCCGCTCAGCCGGAAGTAAAATGACAAAATGAGCGTAATGGCGCCGCCCTTGTTGTCATGGAAAATAAGGTGAATAGCCTCTTTAACAAAGATTAATATATGCTGTAGAAGTGCAATTCATTATTAGTTCATGTTAACTAATGTAGTTTATTAATGTTAATATTGAAACCTTATTATATAGTGTTACCAATTTTGTATTAAATGTTTTATATAATCCTACTGCTAAAAAAAAACAAACAAAACAAAAAACAGGGGGAGGGTGTCATAGTTAGGGTGAAGGGATAAAGCGAGAGGTTAAGGGCTTTTATTAATTGTAAAATAAAAATAAAACAAACTAAAACTACCCTGTGGGGGGGAAACAAGACCAGCAACTGGACAAGGCTAGACTTGGCTCTGGCAGGACAGGACACCAGGGGTACATTTGACGACGAACTCGCACAAGACTGCAAACACAAGGAGAATATTTATTAAATATAATGGGAGCAAACAAGGCAAGTAATGAGGGAGGACAGGTGGGGCAAGCCATGTGCTCACGCCAACAAAACAAAAACAACCACATAGAGACAGAGCCACATAATCTGAAAACCAATACAAATCTGACTTTGTACTGTGTGAAGCTGCCTCCTTGTCATTTTTGACTTATAACAAAAAAACAGAACACTGTCTAAAAGCTGCTATGTGACAGGGTGTACAGCGAACAAGTAAAAAAAAAAACCCAGAACTAAGTTTTATAAGCTACTGAACTGTAAAAGCCAGCCTTTAAGGAGACAAAAGTGGATACAGGCAATAATACGTGAAGCATCAGCAAGAAGAATTGGCAAATTGTGGGATGCTGACACTCAGTATGCCTATGTGTGGCATAAACGTTTTGTCACTGGTAAGTCAAATATCCAAATGTCAGTTTTATGTATTATATTTCTGTAAGCTAAGCTATCCCTGTCGCCGATTACGTTCCCCTCCAGTGGACGTATAACCCCAAATCAGAAAAAGTTGGGACACTGTACAAATTGTGAATAAAAACAGAATGCAATGATGTGGAAGTTTCAAATTTCAATATTTTATTCAGAATACAACATAGATGACATATCAAATGTTTAAACTGAGAAAATGTATCATTTTAACCCTTTCATGCATGAATTATGATAACCTCAGTCCGGATTTTTTTCCTATGTGTTTTTATTGCTCTTAGGGCATGAAAAACAAGAATTGATTTTTTATTTTATTTTTTTACAAATTTTTCAAAGAGATCTTCAGATGTCCACTTGAGTGGACAGTATGCGGTTATGGTTTAAACTGAAGATATACTGTATTAAATATAAGACAATAATCAAACAGATAAAGTATGTGAATTTAACAAACTAATCAATGCAATTATATCAAATAATGTGAAAACTATAAAATATATACAAAAAATATGAATGCAAAATATTGCAAAGGCTTCATACAACTTCATACAAGTTGCACTTCGCGTATCTATGATATCAGAACATGAGGACGTGATTCCATCAGAATTTTCTACAGCCTGTCAAGGTACAACTGTGGAAACCACTCAGATGCTCCCTCCAGTGCACCAGAGTATGGAGATTTACCCTTATTAGCTGATAATTCTGATTATGTTCAAGATGGACATGCACATTTCTATCATAGCCCTCCTCTGAGAAAACCTAGCGATACGTTTTTTTCAATCTCATCTGAAATGATCAGTGTTGGGGGTAACGCATTACAAGTAACATGCATAACCCATTCAGATTACTTTTTTATGTTACAAGTAAAGTAATGTGTTACAAGTAACATGCATTACCTAATCAGATTACTTTTTGATCTAACAAGTAATTAACTACAAGTAATGTGCATTACCTAATCAGATTAATTTTTGATCTAACAAGTAATTAACTACAAGTAACATGCAATACGTAATCAGATTACTTTTTGATGTTATGAGTAAAAAAACGCATTACAATGACGCACATTACATAATCAGATTACCTTTTGATGTTATGAGAAAGGAAACACATTACAATTAACATTCATTATGTAATCAGATTACTTTTTGATGTTATGAGTAAAGAAACGCATTAAAAGTAACATGCATTACGTAATCAGATTACTTTTTGATGTTATTAGTAAAAAAATGCATTACAATAACATGCATTATAAAATCAGATTACTTTTTGATGTTATGAGTAAAGAAATACATTACAAGTGTCATACATTATGTAATCACATGACTTTTTTCGATGTCAATGAAAATTACATTCTAATAATACAAATACATTTATTTACAGTAGAAAAAGTCAATGCATATTAAGTTTTTAAGTTTTAAATTTCAAAAACCATATTCACATTATAATTATGAATTGTAGCTGAAATATAGCCATTGCATGCATGACGTCCACTACAGTCGACATGTGATTAATCAGAGTTTTCTCTCAATCTAAAATCAAAACTTGGAAAATTTTACTGTGATATGACTCATTAGATATTGCTTTATGCTGCAATATTTTTTTTACCTACAAGAGTCTCCTAGGATAGAAGGAATGGGTGGATATTCCTGAGCAACTTGGCATGTCTGACTGACCCTTGGCAATCTTGGTTTGGAGGGGGAAAAAATCGAAACACAAAGTCTTGCCACTTGGTTGCAATTTATAGGATGATGCACCAGGGTCCAATGAAGAGATTGATGTGCAACTTTGCCATAAAAACCCGTGCAAATTCAAGAAAATGTTTTTTTAATAGCTGTCCACTGTAATGACCACTATGCGTGAAAGGGTTAAGGGAAAATTAAGTTGATTTTAAATTTCATGGCATCAACACATCTCAAAAAAGTTGGGACAAGGCCATGTTTACCACTGTGTGGCATCCCCTCTTCTTTTTATAACAGTCTGCAAACGTCTGGGGACTGAGGAGACAAGTTGCCCAAGTTTAGGAATAGGAATGTTGTCCCATTCTTGTCTAATACAGACTTCTAGTTGCTCAACTGTCTTAGGTCTTCTTTGCCGCATCTTCCTCTTTATGATGCACCAAATGTTTCTATGGGTGAAAGATCTGGACTGCAGGCTGGCCATTTCAGTACCCGGATCCTTATACGCAGCCATGATATTGTAATTGATGCAGTATGTGGTCTGGCATTGTCATGTTGGAAAATGCAAGGTCTTCCCTGAAAGAGACGACGTCTGGATGGGAGCATATGTTGTTATAGAACTTGGATATACCTTTCAGCATTGATGGTGCCTTTCCAGATGTGTAAGCTGCCCATGCCACACGCACTCATGCAACCCCGTACCATCAGAGATGCAGGCTTCTGAACTGAGCGCTGATAACAACTTGGGTTGTCCTTGTCCTCTTTAGTCCGGATGACATGGTGTCCCAGTTTTCCGTTTAAAATATATTTATTAGGGAATCCAACAATTTGACAATCATTGTTACATCGCTTTGATGATTCCTCCTTTTAAACATAAGACAAAAAAATAAAAAAAAATAAAAATAAAATAAAAAATAATAATAATATACATATAATAATAAAATAAACAAAAAGAAAACACAATAAACAAAAAGAAAGAACAGTTCCCATTGCCACCCACCCCACCCTAGGGACAAAAACATATCACACTAATGGGACAATCAGTGCTACACACTCAGCCTACATAAGCATGCCAACTTAATTTACGCTATCAAGGTAGCGGAGAAGGGAAGACCAAATCTTATCGAACTTATCCAGTCTGTTTGATAAAGAAAAACGAATTCTTTCCAGATGTAATAACCTAACCATTTCGTCCAACCACATTTTAACAGTAGGGACTTTGGTGTCCTTCCAAAACTTAAGTATTAGTTTCTTTGCAATAAGGAATCCATAAGACAACAACTGTTGTTGAGATTTTTGAAAAGTAATGTCATCTGAGAATCCGAATATTACCACAAGTGGATCAGGTTAGATAGTTGTGACCTCCTAGAGTGGGGAGGTCACAACTATCCAAGAAATTTTCAGCAGCCAGGACATTGATTGAGGCCCTGGAGGAGTATAATTCCTCATAGAACTGTTTGAATCTGCTATTAATGTCCGTATGAGATGTTAATATGACTCCATTTTCCGACTTGACTTTACTTATAGTATGATCGCTTTCCATTTTCCTAATTTGTCTCGCCAGTAATTTATGAGGTTTTTCACCAAATTCAAAAAAGTTTTGTTGCGTAAATAAAAAGCCCTTAGCTATACGATCTGAAAGAATCTGATTGTATCTAAATCTTAATAAGAGGATCTTCTTATAAATCCCTGTGGATGGATGCACTGCATTTTCTTTATCCAATCTATTGATTTGTTGTTCCAGATCTGCCAACTCAGCCCTTTTCCTTTTCTTTCTAGCAGCCTGAAAAGAAATAATACAACCCCTGATATAAGCTTTCATGGTCTCCCAGAGTATTGAGGGGGACGTTCCAGGAAGATCATTCATCTCAAAGAAAAAAGAAATTTGTTCGCTTAAAAAATTACAAAATTGTGGTTCCTTTAACAGCTGTGGGTCCAGTTTCCATATCCTATCACAATGAGGCAAGTTAGCTAGATTTAAAGAGAATGAAAGAGGGGCATGATCTGAAATCACTATATCATTATACGCAACCTTACTGGCCATTGGCACCAATTTAGCATCAGCCAAAAAATAGTCAATTCTAGTATATACATTATGAACATTGGAGTGGAAAGAGTATGCTCTGTCTTGAGGGTTAAAAATTCTCCAGATGTCAAACAAATTTGAATTATTACAATATTCCTTCATGAAAATGCTGGAATTAGAAGGTGGTGCTCTACGGGATGAAGATCTGTCCAAATAAGGATCTAAAACTAAATTTAAGTCACCTGCAATGAGTAAATTAGTTTGCGAGATGTCAGGGACCTGATTGAAAACATGTTTAAAAAAAGAAGGCGAGTCTGTATTAGGACCATAAATATTAACCAGTGTTATGGGTAATGTATATAAATCTCCAATAACAATTAGATATCTTCCTTCCTTATCTGCAATTGTAGTCTTATGGATGAATGGTGTGCCCTTTCTGAAGAGTATGGCCACCCCTCTTGATCTAACTGCACACGTAGCATGATAAGTTTGACCGATCCATCTACATCTTAGTTTGATATATTCATTTTTATTAAGGTGTGTTTCTTGAAGAAAAATTATGTCACTAGAGAGCATCTTTAGGTGTGCCAAAACTTTGCCCCTTTTAACGGGATGATTTAATCCCTTAACATTCCAAGTGACCATAGTAAGTTGCCTCCCCTTATCCCGCTGCGTTAAGTTATCCTGCATGGTGTAGGCTCATACAATATGTATATAAACCCTATCAATGTGACATATAAGATCATATACTGAGTATAGATGTCCCAGAGCAACCCTCCCTTTGACATACTCTTGCCTATACTAGGAGAACCCTCAAAGTAAGGCGCGATCCCACTAAGGAAGTTACAAGAGAAAACAAAACAAAACACAGAACAGCAATAACAAGATACAAAAAAATAAACATGTACCATACTAACTTCCCTCACTAAACACTTCTAACACTAGAAGTTTAGAACAGCCCCGCAAAAGGCATATATTTTGAAGTAAAAAGAATGTAAATATGAAATAATAAAGATTTGAGAAAGCTTATTAACAAATTAAAAATATAAAAAGAGATAAATAAAAATCTGGAAGGACGGACCATCTATTTGTTTTAAAATAAACCATAAGCCAACTTCGATAAAGATGAACAAAAACTTAAATTAAAGGCAGTCCGTAAATGTAAACATTTGAGCGTTCAACATTAAACGTTATTCATTACCCAGCACGGCAGTGCCATTATCAGCAGCCTCCGTCTTCAGCATCCTCACGGCCCGTACCAAAGTGGAGCTCGGCAAACTCCTCGGCTTTCTTCGCATCTGTGAACACTGTCTCTGTGCCATTAAAAGTCACTCTCAATTTCGCTGGAAAAACTGTCCCATACCGCACTCCTGGCTTGTCTCGAAGTAATGCTCTGGCTCTGTTAAACGCAGCTCTGCGCTTTGCCACCTCAGGCGTAAAATCAGGGAAAATTCGAATCCTCTGACCGTGAAAAGTAAGATCCTTTCGTTCAACAGCTTTCCTAAGGATCGTTGTCACATCCCGAAAGTAATGCAGCCGCACTATAAGCGACCGCGGCGGCTCAGTACCATCCGGGCGCTTACGTAAAGCCCTGTGAGCACGATCAACTAGCGGGCAATCCTCTAGTGACAACGCGTCTTTCAAGAGTTCTGAAACAAAAGTGTTCATCTCTCTGCCCTTCTCAGATCCCTCTTTCAGCCCGGCTACTCGCACATTTTGTCTTCTAGATCGCCCCTCTAGATCCATGCACTTGTCTGTAAGAAGATTCACTTCAGTACATAGGCGTTTCACCTCCGCTTGAAGTTTGGTTATGGCATCTGAAGAGTGATTTGCTGAGCGTTCTAGGTCGGCCAGAGTAGAACTATGTTGCGTGGACGTAGTCTGCAAGGCCAGAATGGCGACTTGAGTTTCAGTTTTGAGAGCAGATATTTCACCTCTGATAGTTGTAGCCATCTCTTCAATGCGCGTGTCAATCGTCTGACAAATCTCAACTTTGGTAGCTCGTAGATCCGAACGTAACAAGTTAATGGCTTCCAGGACTGTAACGTTAGCATCTGCCGACCGTTGTGAAGCTTCGCCCGGCGGAACATCGTCGTGAGGAGAGGTCGGTGCGATAAGGCCTGCTTCGTTCTGCTTTTTGCTTTTTGCGGCTTGTGACTTCGAGCTCGCTTTCATCATGTAGCCGAAGAGTATCAAAGAAGCTTCAGCAAATCCAGCTTGCAGGAAAAACTCTTTTTATGTAGAAGTTATTGTTAAAAAGTCAATTTTATAATGATTTTTTAATGATTTTGCGGGAGCTGCAGGGGAGTGCGACCTATCGACCCATTGCTCACTTGCGCCCCCCGTGTCCCAGTTTTCCAAAAAGAACTTCAAATTTTGATTCGTCTGACCACAGAACAGTTTTCCACTTTGCCACAGTCCATTTTAAATGAGCCTTGGCCCAGAGAAAATGTCTACGCTTCTGGATCCTGTTTAGATATGGCTTCTTTTTTAGCCGGCAACGGCGAATGGCACGGTGGATTGTGTTCACCGACAAGTGAAGTATTCCTGAGCCCATGTTGTGTTTTCCATTACAGTAAGTAACCAAGGGCCCGAAGATCACAGGCATCCAGTATGGTTTTCCGGCCTTGACCGTTACGCACAGAGATTGTTCCAGATTCTCTGAATCTTTGGATGATATTATGCACTGTAGATGATGATAACTTCAAACTCTTTGCAATTTTTCTCTGAGAAACTCCTTTCTGATATTGCTCCACTATTTTTCGCCGCAGCATGGGGGAATTGGTGATCCTCTACCCCATCTTAACTTCTGAGAGACACTGCCTCTCTGAGAGGCTCTTTTTATACCCAATCATGTTGCCAATTGACCTAATAAGTTGCAAATTGGTCCTCCAGCTGTTCCTTATATGTACATTTAACTTTTCCGGCCTCTTATTGCTACCTGTCCCATCTTTTTTGGAATGTGTGGCTCTCATGAAATCCAAAATGAGCCAATATTTGGCATGACATTTCAAAATGTCTCACTTTCAACATTTGATATGTTATCTATATTCTATTGTTTCTATTGTAAGTTTATGAGATTTGTAAATTATTCCATTCCTTTTTTACTCACAATTTGTACAGTGTCCCAACTTCTGATTTTCTGATTTGGGGTTGTAGTTCTCAGAGTAATATGACACATTGTGCTCTGTCTCAATTGCCTGTATTCACTTTTGTGTCCTTATACGCTCATTTTTTTGGGTCGACTGCTTTTAAAAACTTAGTTCTGGGTTTTTTAGCTTGTTTGCTGTACACCCTGTCACATTGCAGCTTTTAGACATTGTTCTGTTTTTTGTTATAAGTCAGATATAATTTCTCATTCATTTCGTTGAAGTTTGCTGCTTTATACTAACATTATACTAACATTTGCTGCTTTATACTTACATACTTACATTTTTGAAATAATTAATTTACCCTGCTGAGAAACGAGGAGCGTGAACTAAATTTATCAGTTCTACGCGCATGTCTGGGAAACTCATGAATATTCATGTAGGCTCCGCCCACTGCCTCTACAGATGCACAAGTCACTTTTGCTCCAAATTTCACATAGATCAATGGTGCAAAAGTGAGAGCGTGCAAAACTTTTCACTTGAAAACAAAAAACGGTGTTTGAGACTCTTCGCAGCTGATTCAAACAGTTATAGTTATGTACTTGTGTTTGTGCTAGAAAAAAAAAGACATTTGTGAGAAAATATTCTACAAGTAGAAGTGTGCAACTTTCATTGGATGAATTCACATACTGATTTGCTGCTGAGCAAAATTAGTCCGTGACTTCACATTTTTTGATGCGGGTGTTTGAATGTGTTTTGCACCATATTCACTGCAGCAACTGTAGCAAAAATGTGAGCGTACGAGTTTCTTAATTAGTGATTTGTAGAATAGGATTTGTGCACATGCAATGATGTATTTGAGAAGGTGTAACTGTTGTGTTGTGTTGTGTTTGTGGAAGAGAAAAAAAAATCTACAAGTTCTACTCTTAAAACATTTTTCTCTGTGACTTCAAATTTACTGATACTCATGTGTGGCAATTTTCTACAACTACAAATTCCACTTTCACAGGCGCTCAGTTGATTTGCACCAAAAATACCTTCATAGACTGGGTCTAACATCACAATGAATTGTCACGTAGCCAGCACTAGTCAGTATGGAATATTAGTGGATGCAGATGCATATGTATTGATCTACAAGTAAGAAAATTAACGTTCTCTTACGAGAGGTTCTCTCGTATTGCGTAGTTGCTTACGCTACGGGAAAGCCTTTCTTTCTCGAGATACTGAAGCCAAAAATTATCCTTAATTTTTATAATCTTGTCAACGCAGTGCGGCAGCCTGCAGACCTAGGGCAAGCTAACTAGCGTGCCCATTGGCTGCCCTGCGGCAACTGCAGCAGCCTACCGCTGAGCCCTTGGCGTGACGTCACGACCAATGAGCGCGCTTGGCGCGCTTAATGCGTCACAGCCCGCGAAAAGGGGTGTGGCTTAGCGTATATAAACAGGGCTCGGAGGCTGCTTCTCTGATTTCTGTCTTTTCAGCGAAGCTCTTCGCATCGCTGCTCTCTGAGGAAGCCGCCGTCGAAACAAGCGACCAGCACGCCGAGGATCTCAGCCTGAGGACGCCGGCCGCCTTCGCCGCCTTCAGCCTTCCCTGCCTGCTTCGCTATCCGGCGATCATATCCTTTACTGCTCTGTGTTGCATGTGTTTGTGTGTTCGCCCCGCGACACACTTTTGCATCTAAAAGAGCGCGAGGCGTTGTTGCAAATGCCTCGCTCATCCTGTGGCTCGTGCAGAGCCCCGCTCAGCGATGGAGACCGCCACGTGATTTGCGCTCTCTGCCTGGGCTTCGACCACGCAGCCCGCGCCCTCTCCTCGGGCGGCTGCGAACAGTGTGAGGACTTGCCGATGTCGACCCTGCGGGCTCGACTCGCCATGTTTGACGATCCTCCACCTTCCCCGGCTGCCTCTTCAGGGCCGCGTAAGAAGAAACGCCGCTCTCAAAGGCCTCCCGAGCCGGTGGTTATAGCTGAGCGCTCGCCGGAGCCCCTCCCGCGAGCCTCGCTTTCTCCTTCTCCCCCGCCCTTCACCGACGCGCAGCGGCCGGCTACTGCCCGCACTGCCGTCGCCTCAGGGGATGAAGCAGATGACGCCGCTGACAGCTGCTCTCTGCTTGCTTCGGACAGCGAGGAGTGGTCGGGCTCTCACCGCTCCGCCTCCTCGACTCCTGAGTCTGGCAGGTCCCGCTCCAGTGTCGACGCGGAGCTTATCCGCCTCCTCACCAAAGCGGTCGACCGACTGGGATTGGACTGGTCCCCACCCAAGGAGCCCGCGCCTAACCGACTCGACGGGTGTTTTCTGCCTAGCCGCCGCCAAGCGCCAGCCTCTAGGTCAGCACCCTTCCTGCCTGAGCTCCACCAGGAGCTATCGAAGTCGTGGAACGCGCCCTTCTCCGCTAGACTCCGCTCGTCTGTCTCCTCGGCTCTCTCCCAGGTGGACGGGGCCGCCGAGAAAGGCTATACCGGCATCCCTTCCGTTGAGGAAGCGGTGGCAACGCACCTTTGCCCGCCGTCTGCTAGATGGCGCTCAAAGTCTGCCCTGCCGTCTAAAGCCTGCAGGACCACATCAGCTCTCGCCGGCCGCGCATTCGCCGCCTCCGGCCAAGCTGCTTCTGCCCTGCACTCGATGGCTGTTCTTCAGATCCTGCAAGCCGACCTCCTCCGCGAATTGGACGAGAAGGGCTCGGATCATACAGCCTTAACAGATCTGCGCAGCGCGACGGACCTTTCGCTCCGTGCTACCAAGACCGCTGCACAAGCCATCGGCAGATCTATGGCCGCGCTCACCGTCATCGACAGACACTTATGGTTGACGCTGGCGGATATGAGTGAGTCAGAACGCGCTGTTTTCCTCAACGCCCCGCTCTCGCCCACCGGCCTCTTCGGCCCTGCGGTCAGCGGGATTGTGGACCGCTTCTCTGAAGTGCAGAAGGCGTCGCAGGCTATGAATCTCTTCCTGCCTCGCCGCTCGAGCCCAGCCGCAGGCCGCTCTCAAGCTCAGCCTCCTGCGCGCAGCTCCACACAGCGCTCGTCTCGGCCACCAACCACTTCGCAGCGACGCCAGGGCGGCCGCCCTAGGTCGCGCTCGACCAGCCGTCACAGACCGCCGCCCCCCCGGGGTCCGCGTCCCAAGATAACGCTGAAGTCTGAGCCCGCGAAGTCCTCCTAGCACCCGCAGGGAGGAAGAGATGGCTGAGTCCCGCTGCGGCCGGACCGCCATCAAAACGCCCAGCTCTGTCAGTCCCCTCAGTGCAGGCTACTGCAGCAGCTTACACCGCAGCCAACGAGCCAGTAATACCACTCGCTCGCCTGCACACTAACGCCGTTTTTACGGCGGCCCAAATAAATCTCGGGAAGAGTGTAAATTCGGGCTTTCCGGCTCCGGCCGAAGGTGTTGTAAGTGTAGAAAATGTGCCCACTCCCACGTGCTCACTGCTTCACACAAACACGGTCCCCATGGTAACGCGTTCAGAGCGCTCTCTCATAAAGCGGTCACACGCCGCTCGAGTAATAAGTGTAGTAAATGTGCCCACAACTCTGTGCTCACATCTACCTGTAACTCGCTCTGCCACTCTGTTACCCCGGGCAACAGCGGCTCAAGCCGAGGGTGTTATAAGTGTAGAAAATGTGCCCACTCCCATGTGCTCACTGCTTCACACAAACAGGGTCCCCATGGTAACGCGTACAGAGCGCTCTCTCATGAAGCGGTCGCAAGCCGCTCGAGTATTAAATGTAGGAAATGTGCCCACAGCCTTGTGCTCACACCTACCCGCTGCTCGCTCTGCCAGCCAGTTACCTTGGGTCACGGACCCTCTAAAGCTCCCAAACACTGGCCGTGTCATAAGTGTAAACCCTGCGCCCGCTCACGAGCACGCGCACTCACTTGTAGACATTATAATCCCCACGCCTCTCTCGCGCCTGGGATGTTTGACAGCAAATCACGCTCCATCCGATGGGACCGAGCTACTGAACGCTGTACAGTCGGCCAATACTGTTTACCAGCCCCCGTGTTCGAGCACCAGCGGCGCGCGCGCCGCGCCTTTCTCTCTGATACAGGCTCCCCATCCCGCGCAGCGCGGCGATCTGAGCCCAGAGACCATTCGACCCCTAGCTATGCATGCGGAAGCATGGGAAGCGATTCAGGGCGCGTCAGAATGGGTGCTGAAAACTATAAAACACGGCTATTCGCTTCAATTCGCTCGTCGCCCTCCGCGCTATACAGCACAGACGGAGACGAGAGTGAGTTCAGAAGCTGCGCACTTGCTTCAAGCAGAAATAGCGAAGCTGCTGCGCAAAGGGGCTATAGAACAGGTTCATCCTTCTTTGAGCGAGTCGGGCTTTTACAGCCGCTACTTCCTCGTGCCCAAGAAGGACGGAGCGTTCAGACCTATTTTAGATCTGAGACATCTGAACAAAGCCCTCATGAGACGGCCGTTCAAAATGATCACAACCAGAAAAATCCTCGCGCAGATTCGCCCAGGAGACTGGTTTATCTCTCTCGATCTAAAGGACGCATACTTTCAGATCCAGATAACTCCCCGTCACAGGCCATTCTTGAGATTCGCCTTCGAGGGTCGAGTATATCAGTACACAGTCCTGCCGTTCGGCCTGTCTTTGGCACCCCGTACATTTACGAAATGCATGGACACGGCCCTCGCTCCCCTGAGGAAACAGGGAATGCGAATACTGAATTATCTGGACGATTGGCTTATTCTAGCGCAGTCAGAGACGGAACTTGTGTCTCACAGAACAGCGCTTCTCAGCCATCTGGAGGAGCTGGGTCTCTCGGTCAACTGGACCAAGAGCTCGCTATCACCCCGTCAGTCAATTTCCTTTCTTGGAATAGAACTGGACTCGGTGGCTATGACGGCCAGACTGTCGGAGCAGCGCGCGCGCCGCATCCGCCTCCTCGCCGCATCCCTCCAAATAGGCAGCCGGGTTCCGCTGAGGACATTCCAGCGTATCCTGGGGCATATGGCCTCAGCTGCGGCAGTGCTCCAGCTGGGTTTACTGCGCATGCGCCCGCTCCAACGCTGGCTGAAAATGCGCGTGCCCCACCGAGCCTGAGCGGCCGGCGGCTTGCGAGTCAGAGTGAATCAGGGATGCATTTCAGCCCTGCAGCCCTGGCTGGCAGCCGAATGGTATCACACAGGAGTGACTATGGGAGTGATTTCACACCGGAAAGTTGTCTCGACAGACGCTTCCAACCTAGGTTGGGGAGCGCTCTTCGAAGGCAGACCGGTCTATGGCCGCTGGTCAGACCAGGAGAATCTCCTACACATAAACTGTCTAGAGATGCTCGCGGTCGAGAAAGCGCTCAAACACTTCCTCCCATTCCTCCACGGTCACCATGTTCTAGTCCGCACGGACAATACATCGGTAGTGGCCTACGTGAATCACCAGGGCGGTGTCAGATCAAAGATGCTCTGCACCCTGGCGGAACGCCTCCTCGTGTGGGCTCAGCACTCTCTGCGCTCGCTGAGAGCCGCGCATGTGCCTGGCCACCTGAACGAGGGCCCCGACAGACTGTCCAGGGACAACGTTCCCCCTGGGGAGTGGTCTCTACACCCCCAAACAGTCCAGTCACTGTGGCGACGGTTCAGCAAAGCGAAAGTCGACCTTTTTGCGTCAAAAGACAACGCTCACTGCCCAGAGTTCTTCTCGAAGAACGAGGACGCGCTGGCCCAGATCTGGCCCAGCGGCCCGTTGTACGCTTTTCCCCCGGTCTCTCTGCTGCCTCAGGTCATCGAGAGAATCAGGGAAGCGCGCCACTCAGTGCTCCTCATAGCCCCATGCTGGGAGAACCAAGCTTGGTTCCCGGATCTAATACAGCTGGCAGACTCAGCCCCCTGGCCGATACCGGTGAGGAGAGACCTCCTCTCTCAAGCACGCGGATCGATATGGCATCCCCATCCAGAGCGCTGGTCTCTGCATGCGTGGAGCCTCAACGATTACACGCTAATCTGCCAGACGGGGTCATGAACACGATCATACAATCTAGAGCCCCCTCTACGAGGCGGCTCTACATGTCGAAATGGTCAGTGTTTAACACATGGTGCACTGCTAAGGGGCTCGATCCACAGACATGTGGGGTATCGCGAGTACTGTGTTTCCTTCAAGAGCTACTGGACGCGGGCAGGTCCCCCTCCACGCTCAAAGTCTATGTTGCGGCCATTTCAGCGCTCTCGGTTTCTGAGCAGGGCCGCGCATTAGGAAGGAACGAGCTCGTCATCCGCTTCCTTAGGGGAGCCAGGAGGATGAACCCCCCGCGACCCCCCTCGGTTCCTATGTGGGATCTCTCTCTGGTCTTGGAGGCCCTGAGAGCGCATCCCTTCGAACCCTTGGAATCTGTGGATATGAAATACCTCACGCTCAAAACCGTTTTTCTGATAGCTCTGTCGTCAGTCAAACGAGTGGGAGACCTTCACGCGTTATCTGTTAACGCCGCGTGCCTCGAGTTTGGACCTAATGACTCCAAAGTCATTCTCAGACCGAGGCATGGGTACGTTCCAAAGATTTTGGGCACTCCCTTCAGAGCACAGGTCATTTCCCTCTCAGCCCTGCCGACGCACGGCAGCGAGGCCGATAGTAATCTCCTCTGCCCGGTCAGGGCGTTGAGAAACTACATTTCACGGTCCGCCGCTTTCAGGCGCTCGGATCAGCTCTTTGTTTCGTTTGGTGGGCGCACCAAGGGTCTCGCCGCCTCGAAACACAGCCTGTCCAGATGGATAGTGGACGCTATTGCTGCTGCTTATGCGTCTAAAGACCTGCAGTGCCCATTGGGCGTTCGAGCTCATTCCACTAGAGGCATGGCCTCGTCGTGGGCATGGTCCAGCGGGATTCCCATTCATGACATTTGTGCAGCGGCAGGCTGGGCCTCCCCCTCCACGTTTGTTAGGTTTTACAACCTGGATGTTCCCGCCTTGAAGGCGAAAGTCTTATCAGTCTAAGTCTCGCGTATGCCAGCCCACTATCTGTGCGCGGGCTACGTTGTGTGATTTAGCTCTACTGGTTGAGCTGCACTATACAGGGAATTGTCAGTTAGGACCGGCCGTGCCGCTCCTAACCCCCTAGAGTGTGCTTATGTACGGCGCTAGCCCTCTTCGGGCTGCCCGGCTCTCCGCTATCACGTTCCCCGGGCTCTCCCTGGGACTCATTCAGTGGATGCTGGGCGCGCACGGCGTTGACAAGGGCGTTCCCGTAGCGTAAGCAACTACGCAATACGAGAGAACCTCTCGTAAGAGAACGTTTCGGTTACTCACGTAACCTCTGTTCTCTCTAGAAGAGGGAACGAGTATTGCGTAGCCCGCCGTGCTCGCGCCACGAGCTCATTTCGCTTCATGCGACAGAAACCAGAGAAGCAGCCTCCGAGCCCTGTTTATATACGCTAAGCCACACCCCTTTTCGCGGGCTGTGACGCATTAAGCGCGCCAAGCGCGCTCATTGGTCGTGACGTCACGCCAAGGGCTCAGCGGTAGGCTGCTGCAGTTGCCGCAGGGCAGCCAATGGGCACGCTAGTTAGCTTGCCCTAGGTCTGCAGGCTGCCGCACTGCGTTGACAAGATTATAAAAATTAAGGATAATTTTTGGCTTCAGTATCTCGAGAAAGAAAGGCTTTCCCGTAGCGTAAGCAACTACGCAATACTCGTTCCCTCTTCTAGAGAGAACAGAGGTTACGTGAGTAACCGAAACGTTTTATTTTTACTTTTCATTTTCTATCAAAACATTAAATATATTAAATAATCAATGTAGGTCACTGATATAGGCTACTTCATGTGCGCAAACAAATGAGGAGAAACAAACTAAATGTATTTAAAAATGAAGAAAAACAAAATGCCTGCTGACAAAGACAGACTTATAAAAAACAGACTTCACATAGGGCTAAATGCATAACATTTTAAAATGAACGCTATGCAAACATGCTAGTTTTATATAATTTGAACAATTGTGGCAGCGGGGAAGATGCATGGGCATTAATTTGCGTTATTTTAATGTAATATTATTTTATGGGGGAGGAGGGTTACCTAAAACCTACCCCATTGAGACGGTGATGTGGACATGTTCACATTCAAGCATTACAGTGGGTTTAAATAGCCCTTTTACTTTTGACAGTTGTGACCTAAATATGATTTGATATATATATATATATATATATATATATATTAGGGTGCATCAAAAAACACAATTCTTGAATTTTGATATGGCTGGGTGCTAAAAATGTTCCAATATATGTAGAAACAACACATGCAAAATATTTTTCCAGTACATGATGATTTAGGGGTGCCACCGCACATCTGGTTTCGTTGGATAAAGTGCTTAACAGTGCTCAATGGTCACAATGCAGATCTGAGGTAAACAATACTACAGCTCAAGAAAACTGAGATTATCTTTCTGTTTGAGGTGATCTTTCTGTGTTGGGTATGTATTATTACATAATTATCTGTAATTTTGTCTTTGTATACTTATTTATCATAAGTCATTTAAGTCATATTTATAGGTATTTGGTGCTCATTACATCTAGCTAACATTAGCTAGCAACAGTTTGCTAACCACAGTTAGCTATCTATGTTAGCTAAACTATTAAGCTTAACATCAACAGTATTCTAGAGTGGACAATGACATATTCAGAGTCAGAGTATACAGTGGGGAGAACAAGTATTTGATACACTGGCGATTATGCATGTTTTCCCACTTACAAAGCATGTAGAGGTCTGTAATTTTTATCATAGGTACACTTCAACTGTGAGAGACGGAATCTAAAACAAAAATTCAGAACCTGTATAAAAGACACCCATCCACACACTCAATCAAACAGACTCCAACCTCTCCACAATGGCCAAGACCAGAGAGCTGTGTAAGGACATCAGGGATAAAATTGTAGACCTGCACAAGGCTGGGATGCTAGGCTGGGCGCAATTATTAGAAAATGGAATAAGTTCTAGGTGACGGTCAATCTCCCTCGGTCTGGGGCACCATGCAAGATCTCACCTCGTGGGGCATCAATGATCATGAGGAAGGTGAGGGATCAGCCCAGAACTACACGGCAGGACCTGGTCAATGACCTGAAGAGAGCTGGGACCACAGTCTCAAAGAAAACCATTAGTAACACACTACGCCGTCATGGATTAAAATCCTGCAGCGCACACAAGGTCCCCCTGCTCAAGCCAGCGCATGTCCAGGCCCGTCTGAAGTTTGTCAATGACCATCTGGATGATCCAGAGGAGGAATGGGAGAAGGTCATGTGGTCTAATGAGACAGAAATAGAGCTTTTTGGTCTAAACTCCACTCGCTGTGTTTGGATGAAGAAGAAGGATGAGTACAACCCCAAGAACACCATCCCAACCGTGAAGCATGGAGGTGGAAACATCATTCTTTGGGGATGCTTTTCTGCAAAGGGGACAGGACGACTGCACCGTATTGAGGGGAGGATGGATGGGGCCATGTATCGCGACATCTTGGTCAACAACCTCCTTCCCTCAGTAAGAGCATTGAAGATGGGCCGAAACACACAGCCAGGGCAACTAAGGAGTGGCTCCGTAGGAAGCATCTCAAGGTCCTGGAGTGGCCAAGCCAGCCTCCAGACCTGAACCCAATACAAAATGTTTGGAGGGAGCTGAAAGTCTGTATTGCCCAACGACAGCCCCGATACCTGAAGGATCTGGAGAAGGTCTGTATGGAGGAGTGGGACAAAATTCCTGCAGTGTGTGCAAACCTGGTCAAGAACTACAGGAAATGTATGATCTCTGTAATTGCAAACAAAGGTTTCTGTACCAAAGTTCTGCTTTTCTGATGTATCAAATACTTATGACATGCAATAAAATGCAAATTAATTACTTAAAAATCATACAATGTGATTTTCTGGATTTCTGTTTTAGATTCCATCACTCACAGTTGAAGAGTACCTATGATAAAAATTACAGACTTCTACATGCTTTGTAAGTGGGAAAACCTGATAAATCTGAAGTGTATCAAATACTTGTTCTCCCCACTGTAGATGTCTCATGTGTATTGAGAGTAGCATTGTAATTGTTACAGTAAATTAACAGGGTAATGCCACGTGAACATGTCCCATTGACCTCCATTCATTTTGTCTATAGGACAAATGAATGGAGAATCTTGAAAGTTGAATTCTGAGAAATGCCCAAGTTGCCCAAAGGGTTCAAACAAACAACTTTTACTTTGATAACCCTATAGAACATGTTACTGTATAAAAGTTCACTGTACTCAACATTTCCAGGTCAACCTTTTGGCAATTAGACTAAAAATTGCACATTTTTTGAAATTTCGCCAAAGTTCATGTGTTAGGTGGCACCCCTAAATCTCAATGGAATTCCTCAAAACTTTGCAAAAGTCATTTTTATGTTAATTGGAACAAAATGCAATGCCAGCCAAATTGATATTTTGAAATTAAAATTTCCCATTCAAATTTGATGCACCCTAATATATATATATATATATATATATATATATATATATATATATATATATATATATATTGTAGCGGCAGATACAAGCTCACACATCACTGATCTAATGACATAATTCACATATCACCAAGGCGCACGCATGTTGAACATGTCCCCTTTAAGAAGATGTTCATGAGAGTTTGGGGGTTGGGTTAATGCACGTTTTTCTGACGCATAGAGTTAATAAAAAACACAACTGTTGTTGTTCTGACACTGCAATCCTGCCTCTGTGTATTTTTGATAGCACAAAAGCTACATTGGTGACCCCGATGCAGAACAATTAATGCATGATGTCGACGAATGCTGTATCTCTGAAGCTGCCGGAGTTTTGGGAGCAACAAGCGACCGTGTGGTTCGCTCAAGCCGAAGCTCAGTTTGCATTGCGGGAAATAACCGCGGACGACACGAGATATTATTATGTTGTTGCCGCCCTTGGCAACTCCACGGCCGCGCGAGCGATCAGCATTCTGGAAAATCACCCAGCTCGGGATAAATATGATACACTAAAGGCGTATCTATTAAAGACTTTCAATTTATCAGAGACTGAAAGAGCACGTCGTTTGCTCTCACTGCCGGGCCTCGGAGATTCCCGGCCGTCTGAGTTAATGGATCACATGCTAGCGCTGCTGGGTGAGCATAAACCATGTTTTCTGTTTAAAGAGTTGTTCTTACAACAATTGCCAAAGAGTGTAGAGTACCCCTCTTGCAAATAGTACAGTGACTGACTACAGAGAACTAGCACAACTGGCAGATGTTTATCAGGCAGCATCACACCAGTGTACAACTACTGACTCAGTGGCTGCATCTGTGTATCCGGTTATGAAAGCTGCTGCACAAGGTTCAGACGAACGGCCAACTTTTGCTGCACGACAGTCGGCAGAACAAGGGCTATGTTTCTTTCATGCCCGTTTCGGGGCAAAAGCCAAAAGGTGCCGTCCACCATGTACATTCAAGGGGAGCCACAACACGCCAACAGTTAGTAGCATAGTGGCTAATGACAACGCTTATCTACTGTTTGTCACGGACTCATTATCTGGCCGACATTTCCTCTGTGATACAGGGGCACAGGTTAGTGTCCTCCCCGCTTCCCCAGTGGACAGACGCCTGGGCGAAACCGGCTTACCGCTCGAGGCGGCCAACCAGGGCAAGATACGCACCTATGGGAAACGGCTAGTACCGCTTTGCTTTAATGGACAGCGTTATACATGGGAGTATGTCTTAGCAGATGTGAGTAGACCCCTCCTGGGTGCAGACTTCCTGTGCACTAATGGACTGTTGGTTGATGTCAAAAATAGCTGTTTAGTCACTGCAGAAGATTTTAATGTCTTACCCTGTTCGAGGAGCACTTTTCCCACAACCACACTGTCTAGCGCATTGACAGGCGAGTGCAGGTTTTCCCAGCTGCTCGGTGAATTTCCCAGCCTCACCAAGCCCACTTTCTCCTCAGCACTGGCCAGCCATGGGGTCGTGCATCATATCTCTACATCTGGACCGCCAGTACATGCCCGGCCCCGTCGACTGGATCCATTTAAACTGGCAGTTGCCAAAGAAGAGTTCACTAACATGGAAAAACTGGGTATAGTGCAACGCTCCAACAGTCCTTGGGCCTCACCCCTCCACATGGTTCCCAAAGCAGACGGTGGTTGCCGCCCTTGTGGGGATTTTCGTAGACTCAACGATATCACAACCCCTGATCGATACCCGGTTCCACACATTCAGGATTTTTCGGCCCGCCTGGCTGGGAAAACTATTTTCTCGAAGGTGGATCTTGTTCCAGTGATCAGGTGCCAGTATTCCACGAAGACATCCCGAAAACAGCTGTGATAACACCATTTGGCCTTTTTTAATTTTTGCGGATGCCTTTTGGACTCAAAAATGCGGCACAAACATTTCAGCGCATGATGGACTCAATCCTACGGGATCTGGACTTTTTATTTGTGTACTTAGATGACATTTTAGTTGCCAGTACCTCTAGATCAGAACACCTGGCGCATCTGAGATTGCTGTTTGCTCGCCTCAGCCAGCATGGCTTGATAATTAACCCTGCCAAGTGTCAGTTTGGCTTGGCCGTTATCGACTTTCTTGGTCATAGAATCACAGGCGAAGGGGCAGTTCCCTTACCGGACAAAGTCGACAGCATTACACGATTCCCTGTTCCACAGACAACCAAAGGGCTACAAGAGTTTGTGGGGATGGTGAATTTCTATCACCGTTTCATTCCTCGAGCAGCTGAGCTCATGCATCCTTTGTACAAGGCCCTCAAAGGACAGGGCAAAAACAAAACGATTTCCTGGTCCGAGGAGATGTCTAGGTCATTTGAAGGCGCTAAACTCGCTTTGGCACAAGCCACATTGCTGTCTCATCCAGTTCCAGGTGCCCCTATTGCTCTCACTTCCGATGCTTCAGACCGTGCTGTTGGCGCTGTACACGAACAGCTGGTTGGCGGGGTTTGGCAGCCACTTGCATTTTTTAGTCGCCAGCTACGCCCGAATGAACAAAAGTACAGCGCATTCGACAGAGAGTTACTCGCACTGTACCTGGCAGTGAGACACTTCCGTTTCTTTTTGGAGGGACGTGTGTTCACAGCATTTGTAGATCACAAACCCTTGGTTCATGCCATGTCTAAAGTTTATGAACCCTGGTCAACACGACAAAAGCGACACCTGGCTTACATATCTGAGTTCACGACAGATATCAGACACATCGAAGGGAAAAGCAACGTGGTGGCAGATTGTCTTTCCAGGGCCACAGTGCAAGCGGTGCACTTAGGTATAGATTTTGTTCGTTTAGCAGCTGACCAGCACTCTGATCCTGGGGTACAGGCATACAGAACAGCCGTTTCAAGTCTGAAAATAGCCGATGTCCGCTTTACGGAAGCAGGAGTTACGCTGATGTGTGACGTTTCCATGGGCTACCCGCGACCAGTGGTGCCTGGACAGTGGAGGCGAGCTGTTTTCGACCAGGTCCACAGTTTGTAACACCCCGGACGGAAAGCTTCACAAAAACTGGTCTCGTCAAAGTTTGTGTGGCATGGATTCAAGAAGGATGTCCGAAACTGGGTTTCAGCTTGTGTAGCATGTCAGCGGGCTAAAGTTCAAAGACACGTCAAGGCACCACTGGAAACTTTCGAGGTACCAGAGCGATGTTTTGACCATGTCAATATCGACCTAGTTGGACCACTGCCGCCATCCCGGGGGTTTACCCATCTTCTAACTATGGTGGATCGAACCAGCAGGTGGCCAGAGGCAGTACCTTTGACCTCAACGACAACGGCAGATGTAGCACGGGCTTTTGTTGATACTTGGGTTGCACGTTTTAGCACACCGTCGGATATATCTTCAGACCGTGGCACCCAATTTACATCTGAACTGTGGTCAGAGGTGGCTCGGATACTAGGGGTGCAGCTTCATCATACATAACAGCATTTCATCCACAAGCAAATGGCCTCTGTGAGCGTTTCCATCGCTCTCTTAAAGCTGCACTCAGGGCCAGTTTGACGGATGACAGATGGACCGAACGGCTACCTTGGGTTCTGCTGGGCCTGCGGACAGCTCCCAAGGAGGATCTGCAAACTTCTTCGGCAGAATTAGTATACGGTCAGAGTCTGTGCGTCCCTGGAGATTTCATTCTAGACAGCACAAAGCCCTGGAGTCCATCTTCTGACCGTTCTGCGCTCTTAGACAAAGTCAAGGCTTTTAAACCGTTTCCTTCCTCTCAACATAGGCTGGCCGGGGCTTGGGTACCGAAAGACCTATCTGAGGCTAAGTTTGTATTCATTCGTCATGATGCTCATCAGCATTCTCTGAGACCCCCATATGATGGACCGTTTCGGGTTCTGGAAGCTGGAGCCAAAACCTTTCTGGTCGATATAGGTGGACGCCCAGAACGAGTCACTGTCGATCGACTCAAAGCTGCTCATGTGGAGCTTGGTCAGCCGATGGTTCCGGCCAGGGCCGGATTAACCATTAGGGCAACTGGGCACTTGCCCAGGGGCCCATGACATCTAGGGGGCCCTGACAGGTAGGAAATACACAGAAATGTAATAAAGTTATCAAACTCTTTACGATCTTCTTCACTGCATAAAGTGCATCTACGCGGGTTCACGCGACTTTCCTCCCTCCCCGCTGAACGCCAGAGATTCGTGAAATGCACTCCCGCTGGTTGAGCGCGGTAAAGTTCGTTTCAGTTTCGATATTAGCCGGACATTTGTTCTATAGGGTCGGTAGTCTAACAAAGATATCAATAGCAAGATTAGTTTTAACATTATGTGACCATTGTATATCGACATGATGAAATATTCGTTCAAAATCATTCGTGCGATAATGCTGCATAATTATACCTGAGAATGTTTTGACGCGTTTCCACAGCGCACATTTAAAAACAGACGTTTTCAAATTCCAAAGCTTGCAGAAGGTTCCTAATGTCAATACTGACTTTACAGCTATACAGCTTTCCTGGTAGCCTTGAGTAAATTAACATGTCTAAGAAAATGATTCATAAAACGTATAAATATCAGTTGAGATGTTTATTTTCGTCATTGACACATACGAAAATGAAAAGACTATCAGTCAAAGTTCAGCTTTAGGAGAGGTAGAAATAGGCCAGTATAATGGCTAGAATAAGAAATATGAAGATGAGGAGAGAGCAGACAAATAATTTAATGACAAGGTTTTAAAGCTAGCCTATTTCTTATAATTTTTTGGCCTTCAAAAGTCCTAAATTGCACATATGTAGGTCAGAGAAATCCAAATTTTCTCGGGGGAGCATGCCCCCGAACCCCCCTAAGGCCTAACTACGGGGGGCCTTGAGTCTTGTTGCCCAGGGCACAGGAAATTGTTAATCCGGCCCTGGTTCCGGCACAGGCTCCAAGGAGAGGTCGTCCACCGACCAACAAGGAATCAGCCTCCAAAAACGAATCTCTGACTGCTCAGGAGGTTCAAGATTCTGCCAATTCGCATCACTTTACACATTCAGGGAGACTAGTTCGAGCTCCAACCAAACTGCTTTTGCCGGTGCTTGTGAATTCTGGGGGGAGCTGTGTAGCGGCAGATACAAGCTCACACATCACTGATCTAATGACATAATTCACATATCACCAAGGCGCACGCATGTTGGACATGTCCCCTTTAAGAAGATGTTCATGAGAGTTTGGGGGTTGGGTTAATGCACGTTTTTCTGACGCATAGAAAACACAACTGTTGTTGTTCTGACACTTCAATCCTGCCTCTGTGTATTTTTGATAGCACAAAAGCTACAATATAATATATATATATATATATATATATATATATATATATATATATATATATATATATATATATATCATATATCAAATTCGTCACAGTCTTAAAAAAAATATATATATTTTAAGACAAATTTTAATTTAGGCTTACTTTGACAAATATATTTTGTAAACATACTTCATACAGTGTGAACTTTGACCTGAACAAATTACATCAAAGATTTGGAGCATTATTACAACAGCACAATTTTATATATTTACTATATTTACTACTAAGCCTTGCATAATTAAATTGTAAGAGATAATGTACAGTCAGCTGGTCATTATCACAAAATAAACCTGACAGAGTGACATGCTGATTCTCACCACAAACTTCAGAGGTTGAAATACTCTTCTGTCTCCTGCTGATCACATATCGTATCAGATTATATTTGACAAGCTGTTTCAGTAGATCAGTGTCAGTTGATCATTTTCATATTTCACTTATTTTCCCCTCATAGTTTGATTCAGTTTATTTTAATAATGTCATTTATATGCATTAATAAATAATGTTGTTAATTTAGATTAATTTGAAATATATTTATGTCAGATCCATTAGTGATGTAAGCTTATTTTTTGTTGTTTTAATATAGTAGCTGAAGATCTTGGCTGCATTTATACTGTAAGACTGATCCAGAGACAGATTTGTTTTTGTTCCTACTGTTTACGTTCACTTGAGATGGAACTGACTGCATTTACATTAATACTGAGCCAAAACACACTGATTCTGAGAGCAGAAAAGTAATTAAACCAACCAATTTTATATTTCATGTTTGTGCACTTGACCACACTGTAGATTTAGGTGGTCTTGACATGATGTTTGTAATTATTTTTATATTTTCACTCAGGTTAACTTTTAAATACAGTCATATGTTTAAAAAGATTATTTCCACCTTTTGTCACACACATTCGGTTTAAGTGCTACATCTCTTTAAGGCTTGTCAATAAACGGCCACTGTTATGATTGGCTAAGATCATTTAATAAGAAAAAGTATCAGAGCCTCCAATATTGCACTTGAGTCAAAAACATTATCCGTAAATATAAAACTGTCATTTACAGGCAAAGCATTATGAATTTGTTTACATTTGTTTTATGAAATTGTTTACTTGCGCTTTGTGATGTGCTGCTGTCAGAACTAATCCTGTAGAGTTAGCATTGCTCTATATTTCAATAAAAGTTTCTTTGTAAACTCTACATTAAATTGTGCCTGATTACAAAATCAAGTCTGCAGTGAAATGGTCAGAACAAACATAATCTTCCAACATGACCCTAGACATTGTTTAATAATAAACCATCCATTTGTTCCTAATGCTGGAGTCCTTCAGAAGGCTGTGCAGATCTTCCCTAACATCTTAATATTGAACTAGTTTAAAACTTGCAGGAAGCTTCAGGAGCCTGTTAACATGAGCACCTCTATAGCCTTGCGTGACCGGCTCTCTCTTTCTCTTGTCTCTCCATTGTTCTCCACTGCTGGACAGGTTACCAAAATGGTAAAGTAGGCATTGATGTGTTGTTGTGGAGTTGGTCAGATGAAAATATCTTCTAGAGTCTAATGTCACAATGTGGAGGAAGTAGAAAACAAGTCATTTGGCAGCTTGATTTCAACTTATGACAATTTTTGTGGGGTCTGAAAAGTTTTATTATTTTTTTATTATAAGTTTTATCTTATATGTCAAAAGATCAAAGAAAATGTGATTCCTCATTCCATAAATGCTTTATTGGTCAACAAACATAATACTGTGGCTGATTCACCAGAGAAAAGGGAAAAATGTGGCCCTACTAATATCGACTTTGGTAACTAGAAATGTATGATTTAGACAAGAAGTCTCAGCTAGGCAATACCTCTTCTGAAACGTGTTGGTCTTGTGTTGTGGTGACTAACAACTGCATCTGGCCAGTGCACCCCTTCACGTCTGTTTGTGATCAGCGGTTAAGCGTGCCTCTGTTCAAAATGTTTTTTTTTTTTTGTTTGTTTTGTTTTTTTCACACAACGAGACTGACAACTGATACGTGAATATATTTGGTTTCTATAGATATCTGGGGAAAAAATGGAATTGGTTGAAAGTGTAAATGCAGCCAAAGTCTGACAAAGATTTACATTTACAGCAACTGAATCTGTTAATTAAATTAACCACCATTTACATTTTGTGGTTTCAGAAAAAAATTTCAATTACTATATTTGTTTCAATGTTTCACAGTTGTTGTTTTTTTATTTATTTTTAAATTTAATTGATTTTAACCAGTGTGGCTCCACTTACCCATATCATTTTTTATATTTTGCCAGAAAAAAAGGCAATATCACCTCAGAGCAAAACTAAGGATAATTATAAAAACATCTGTTCATCACTTTTCACTGTTCAATTACACTGACCTTAGGTATTATATGACAAACTCTGATTAATTTCAAGAATCTTTATTTGTCTCCTTTGTCATCTCTAACTGAATCTTGTTCATTATTTCTTTAGATTTGTTGAACCACAGAATAAATCATCTGAATCATGGGAGAAAAGAAAGAGATTATTAATACTGGATTTGTGTCTGCAAGCTGCTGTTAACCAGAAAGAGACAATAGAAGAAACTGTGAAGAAACTGCTGTCATCTGTGAATTATGAGAGATGTGATCTCCTGCTGGATCTGTGTTCACATGTGAAGGACTATGAGACTCAAACAGGCAGGAGTGTCCTTCCAGCATTACAGCCAGTTTATCAGTCAGTGTCTGCAGTCTGGAGAATAAAGCTCTCAGAGAGAAAGAGCTCCATCCTCCTAGAAGTGCTGAAACTCCAAACAGAGAAGAAACCAGTAGAGCTGATAGACTGGACAGATGAAGAGAGTGAAGTGAGGGGATTCCTCCAGTGTCTGCCCTACATCTCACAGCTCAGGTGAGAGTCTCATGGGGAACAGACCAACCATGCTTGTTTTATTGTACTCACAATAGAATTAATGTAATGACCATAATTAATTAACAACATGAATGTGAACCAGAATTGAATTGCATGTGTAGCGTTGGCAGTGCGAGGGTAATAGAGTTGAGAAAGATTTACCACACTTTTAACAGAAATGGCAATATATGCTCAACTACGCCACCCCAGAAAACCAGAGAAATAGTCCTAAGGGCACACAGGTTCGTTTTGAGTGGGTGGGTGAGAGGACACGAGGCATATAAATAGTTTTATTTTCTTTGTCAATGTTGAATAAATAGTTGGGAATTCAAAGTTAAAACTCTTACACTGGCATATGATATGATGAACACCATCAATAAGAATCTACTCAAATACACACACAACAAATAACACTCAATGTAAAGAAACTCAACCAAGAGCAGAGGTATCTGGAGGTAAGGGCTAGCTGCCAAATTGGAAAATAAACCCCCCAATAGTCCACTACAAATACCCAAACACACACGTGAAGGTTAAATGCCAGAAGACACAGCACTAGGTGTAAACACCACACGAATGGCAGCTTCGCTTTCACCCTCCAGAAACCCCCAGCTCCTGCAACAAAGAAAACAATGAGAAACACAAACATAAACACAATCCAAGATGATAAGATGTCAAATACGTCAAGGATTTAAACCACTTGACCTAGAATTAGGACACACAATCCCTCCTGAAAACAAGTTCACTCGGTTTTGGTGATCAAAAATACAACACGAAATAAACAAAAAGAAAGAACGAAAACAAATAATCATACATGTAGATATGAATCAATGGAGTTCAATAGGTGGCAGCCAGAGAAGACAGCCCGCCCGCAGTCAGTCGAATTGCATGGTCTTCACAAGCAACGTACGTGCAACAGAAACACAGCAACTAAAAGTTACTATCCTGATGGATGTCGAGGCAAAACAGCGACGCAGTCGCAATTATACACAATCACAGTTCAGCATTAATACTTGATTCTCACGAATAGCCCAAGAGACCCTCAGTTATGCAGGGGGGGGGGCCTGCCGAGCCAAAAGATAATGTTAAAAACAGAAACAAATTAACACACATAACTAATCTTACCTACCGCAGAATGATCCCGGCGCACAAACCGCGTCGCAGTCGCGCACCATATTGCAGTACAGCAGCTCAGTCAGGAACACATGCTATCAATGACATGCTATCAATGCCACCGAAAAAAAAATGTAAATAATCAGCCGCGGTCAATTTCTTCTTGTTATATAAAAACATCTACTCATACCTGTGAGGCGTGGGCAGCCAGCACACAGCAGACGAGGAAGCCAGCTTACAGTCCAAGCCTGCAGCAACCACGGATGACGTCACAAGGCCGATACCAAGACGCATGCCATGTGGCAACCACACATCCCTTATATCAAACAAGAAAGGGGCAGGGGCTTAAATTAAGCACAGGTGAATGAAATCCTCATTAGTGGATTCAGTCACCCTGCTACACGTCATCACACAAAAAAAGAAAACACTACATTGACGTGTGGTTTTCCATAGTCAAACTACAATCTTCATCTCTCCATCCAAATAAACCTGACGCAATACATAATCATATATTTGCAGAATTAAATACACATAGTACATTACCTCTGTCTTTCAGAGAATGTGTACAATGATGAAGCCAATTGTAGTGTGATTACTGTAACATGAAGAAAAACTACAATCAAATTATCTAGGTTTGTTAGTTTGTCTTTAGAAAAACCGAACTGGTGCAATTTTATTCAGACTAAGACATTTGCATGACATTAGAAGATGAATAATAGTTTTAGTCCGCCTGAAATCAAACATGTAAAGTACATGTGAACGTGATTACTGATGTGATCATACACAGGACAAACACTTGACTTTAACAAAGCTCTAGATAAAGCATTTACTGTCATGATAGTCAGCAGACAAGCACAGTGTAAAAACTCAATGGCTTAAATCATTTTGAAAGTATGTCTAAAAGAAATAAGGTGATTTATATGGTGGATCACATGCAGTATTTTATTTTATCCAGCTCTGGACATTAACATTCTCATTTTGTCTCTGTCCACAGAATTCATGAATATTCTTCTGAGAAAAAAGAATCTGCTGTCCAGTTTCTGCTGGATCTGACTGTTGCAGCTTCAAAGTGTGTTACAACTACAGGAGAGAATTTCATTGAGCTTTTAACATCTGTGTGCAGCTACAGATCATTTCTCTGTTATGATGATGATGATGATGATGATGATGATGATGATGAGTATCAGGATGAACACTGTGATTTCCTGCTGGATCTGTGTTCACATGTGAAGGACTATGAGACTCAAACAGGCAGGAGTGTCCTTCCAGCATTACAGCCAGTTTATCAGTCAGCTCCTGCAGTCTGGAGAATAAAGCTCTCAGAGAGAAAGAGCTCCATCCTCCTAGAAGTGCTGAAACTCCAAACAGAGAAGAAACCAGTAGAGCTGATAGACTGGACAGATGAAGAGAGTGAAGTGAGGGGATTCCTCCAGTGTCTGCCCTACATCTCACAGCTCAGGTGAGAGTCTCATGAGGAACAGACCAAACATGCTTGATTATTGTATTCAGTGCTCACAATAAAATGAATGAAATGAATGTATATGTTGGGTAGATAATTTATATGTGAACATGAACTAGCCCTCTGGTGCTCATCTGGTAGTCACACTTGTTATCTTCACGGTTATAAGTGACCGGACACCTGAAAATGAAACTTTTTCCACCCCAGTAAAACCAATGTAATATGTACATATAAAATTGAATGCAATAATATTTTTTTCTTTTGAATTTTGAGAGGATTTGATGGTACTATTAATATTTATGCAATAATTATGGTTAATTTTTGCCATTGAATGTAATTTTAAAAATCTAATTATTTAAAATATGTTTTTCAATTAAAGCAGTATTTCAGATTAATATAGAGACTAGACCTTTTAAATCCAATTCTTTAAGTCAGATTAGCGCCATCTGTTGATAGAATATAAAATAAAACGTGTAATTTCATGGTGTTACCACTAGATGCCTGTATAGCTCTATGGAGAGGCTTGTGAATTCTCTAGTTGTTTTTGGACAAAATTACTTACTTTTAAGATGTGGATTTGAATGTATTTTTTTTAAATTCTCAAATAATACTTTTTGTCTAGGTTTATAAAAAAATACAACTAAATTTTGGTGTGAAGTGTACATATTTTTACTACAGTCAAACCTGAATACAGAGAAAGCATTTTGTTACGCGTAACATTCAAATTCAATAAAAAATGTACAAAAATTAACAGGAATGCTTTATCACAGCTTAATCCATCTAGATCTGATCTCATTTCAACCTCTTATTTCAGTCTTCTGACTCAATTATGCTGTATGGTAATAGTCATACCAGTTCATTTTTATTCTCCTACACTGGACAATAAAGTGATAATTATGTGTGCCTCCACAGATTTTGGGACATTGACTACATGAAGAGAGAAGCTGCTGTAAAGTTTCTGCTGAATCTGTTTGTTTCAGCATCAGAGTTTGATGCAAATACAGAAGAAAATTACACTGAACTATTAACATCTGTGTGCAGCTACACATCTTTCCCCTGTGATGAGGATTATTATGAAGAAATTGAGTATCAGATTGATCAGTGTGATTTCCTGCTGGATCTGTGTTCACATGTGAAGGACTATGAGACTCAAACAGGCAGGAGTGTCCTTCCAGCATTACAGCCAGTTTATCAGTCAGCTCCTGCAGTCTGGAGAATAAAGCTCTCAGAGAGAAAGAGCTCCATCCTCCTAGAAGTGCTGAAACTCCAAACAGAGAAGAAACCAGTAGAGCTGAGAGACTGGACAGATGAAGAGAGTGAAGTGAGGGGATTCCTCCAGTGTCTGCCCTACATCTCACAGCTCAGGTGAGAGTCTCATGAGGAACAGACCAACCATACTTGATTATTGTATTCAG
This sequence comes from Scardinius erythrophthalmus, assembly GCF_964197995.2. Lineage (NCBI taxonomy): Eukaryota > Metazoa > Chordata > Actinopteri > Cypriniformes > Leuciscidae > Scardinius > Scardinius erythrophthalmus. The sequence goes on along the minus strand of NC_138227.1, from coordinate 30,490,376 downwards.
CGCTCACAATAAATTAATGAAATGAATGTAAAGTGTATGTTAGTAAGACAATATATATGTGAACCAGAATTGAAAACACTAAGTTGCATGAACTTCTTAGACTAGTCTTACAAGTTAGTCATCTAATAATTTTTTTAATTAAGGCTGATCATAACTGTTTTAAAAGAGTTTAATAAAGATGTATATTTATGTAATTTGAATCTGAAAAGTAAATCTGATTAGCCCTAACTAACTGCTAGTTGTTCAGAGTCAGACTAGTTCTTGTGCAGTGTTGGGCAGTAACTAGTTAGCCTACTAGTGATGCGTTACAGTAATATTACTTTCTCTGGTAACTAGTAGTGTAACTAATATCTTCTTTTTTTTGTCACAATTGCTAATGATTTGAAATTCAAAAATCCAATCATCACTATCCATTTTCATAATCGTTGTGGTGTGTGTGCGCTCATGACTTCACCAACGCAGCAAGCTGGCTTTGTCTGAAGATGGAGAAGCCCAGATCATATAGCGGCTGAAAATACAGCCTTTATTTTCATTTTTCTATGTTGCTGCTTTATTAAATAAGTAAGGGTTAATGCCCTTCGAGGTGTCCATTGTCAGGTATTAATGGACGACGGCGAACAGCGGAGGACAGTTGCCTCCGCCGAAGTCCATTAATACCTGACAATGGTCACCTCGAAGGGCATTAACCCGCTTATACCATGGTCACTTGCCAAATAACACATTTTTAAAACATTAGTTTATATTTTAATTAGTTTTACAATCGAAATCTAAAGTTTTTACAAACAATAACTTGGTTTCGGAGATATTTATAGTCCGCTCAGCTCGTAGAACCTTCAGTTCTCTTACGAGAGTCCTCTCGTACTGCGTTTTATCAAAACGCTACGGGAAAAGTCTCTTTTCACGAAACACTGAAGCAAAAAATTATCCTTTAATTTTCATATATGTAAAACGCGTTGCGGCAGCAGCAGACAGCTATGGCGAGACGGCTTGCTCGCTCATTGGCTGCTCTGCGGCAACTGCTTAAGCCTATCGAGCGAGGCCTGGGATGACATCAGGCCAATGAGGGCGCTTCGCGCCCTCCTCGCCACTTCCCGCCGAAACGGGCGTGGCTTACCTCTATAAAAGGAGCTCGAGAAGGCTGACTCATTTGATTTTAATCTCTTCAGCGAAGCGCACGCATCGCTGGATCACGGAAGCAGCGTCGTTGAAGCAAGCACATCAGCGGGACGAGCCCTCGAAGCCGCTGGCCAACGCCGCCTTCTACAGCCGTACCTGCTGCGCTTTCCGACGCCTATATCCTTTTCATACTATTGCTTTTCTGTGTGTGTGTGTGTGTGTTCTTCGCAACACTCACCCCTAAAAGAGCTGCGTCTTTTTCAAGATGCCTTCCTGCGGCTCGTGCCGAGCCCCACTCACCGAGGGAGACAAGCACGTCATCTGTGTTTCCTGCCTGGGTGAGGACCATGCAGCGCTCGCGCTCGCTGACGGCGGATGCCCTCACTGCGAGCTTTTGCCGATGGTGACTCTGAGGACTCGCCTGGCATCCATTTCCAAGCCTGCATTCACCGCCGCGATGCCGCGCCGTAAGAAGCGCCGCTCGCAGCGGGTCCCGGAACCCGCTCCAGCCCGACCAAGCTCGCCGGTTCGCCCGCCAGCTTCACCGGCCTCTCTCGAATCACTTCCTGATGCTCAGCGCCCGCAGTCTGCCGCCGCTTCATCAGAGGAAGTCGGTTCAGAGGCCGCGTCGGGGGAGAAGGATTCCTGCTCTCTGCTAGCTTCAGGCAGCGAGGATTGGGCGAGCTTTGAGGATCTCGCGCCTCCTGCCCGCAAGCCCTCAACGAGAGCCAACATTGAGACGGAGCTCATGCGGGTACTCGCACTGGCCGCGGCGAGCCTCGGCCTCGAGTGGTCTGCACCGGAGCCCCCCTCTCGAACCCGGCTGGATGGTAGTTTCCTCCCTGGTGAGCGCACTTCCCCGGAATCTAAGCCCGCTCCTTTTCTTCCTGAGCTAAACGAAGAAGTTGCGAAGGCTTGGAACGCGCCCTACTCTGCGCGGACGTGCTCATCTGTGTCACCCGCATTTTCCTCTCTGGATAATGCCAGTGACCGAGGCTACCTCTCTCTTCCGCCGGTGGAACAGGCGATAGCGACCCACCTTTGCCCGCCCTCTGCTGGACGGCGGACTAAACCGGTGTTGCCTTCCAGAGCCTGCCGCATGACGTCGACGCTGCTCGCGCGAATCTTCTCCGCCGCTGGGCAGGCCGCGTCATCGCTACACACCATGGCTACGCTGCAGATTTACCAGGGTGATCTCCTCCGTAAGCTGGACGAGATGGGACCTGACGCTATCTGCATCGCGGATTTAAGGAGCGCTTCAGATCTCACGCTCCGAGCTACTAAAGCCGCCGCACAAGCCATGGGACGGTGTATGGCTTCCGCCACTGTCGCTGAGAGGCACTTATGGCTGACGATTTTACTGATGATCTTATTCTCCACAGGTTGAGCCCCAGCTTTACTCTGTCCATCATTATGGAGATTTATGAGCCTCGCTCTCCTCAGTATGTGTCCAGTCTGATGAGTTCAGCAGGAAATGACATCAATCTGAGCGGCAGAGTGTTGGACTCTGTTCACTGCGCTGCCCTGCGCTTCACTCTCGAGAACTGCAACACTGTTAAACTCAATCTGCTCTGGACCTCCGTACCAGAGGAGGAGCTGGAGAGCTTTCTGCCTTTGCTCAGCAGAGTCACACAACTCAGGTTAGCAGATTTAAAGCACTGGTATTATAATGGCTGTTGTTTTGCTCAAGAATCTCTTTGTTAACTGTGTGTGTGTGTGTGTGTGTGTGTGTGTGTGTGTGTGTGTGTGTGTGTGTGTGTGTGTGTGTAGTGTTGACAGGCTGCTGCTGCTGAAGCTGCTTCATTGCTGCAGTTCCTCTGATCTCCAGCAGGAGACAGCATCTGTTCTGCTCTCTGCTCTTCACAACACACTGGACTTCTCCTGCTGCTCGGCTCTGGATTTAACACACACACTGGAAAATCAACAACATCTGATACTCACCGATAGAGACTGTAAAATAATCTCATCTGTGCTTCAGAAAACCCAAAGTGTTGTGAAGTTGATTTTACAGGACTGTGAGATCTCTGATACGGCCCTGAAACAACTTTGGTCAATCCTGCCTCGAGTCCGGCTGAGGTGAGAAACCTGACAGATCCCTTTCATTACTGATATCACACAGTCCAATTATGTATCTCCATATAAACTCCCTGTATATTATTGTCATGTTTGTCGTTGTGTTCTCCTGTCTCTCATCAGCTGTAGTAAAGCTTTGCTGCTGCAGTTTCTGGCTTGTATTAAAGATGGATCTCAGAGAGGCTCTTCGAGGACAACTGAGGCTCTTTCACAGGCCTTGGGAGGAGAGATGGACCTCAGTCACACTCAGATGGACCCGAGCGCTTGTGAACAGCTGGCGCTGTTTCTGGAATATTCTGAAGGGCTGAAAGAACTGGATCTCAGTCACTGCAAACTCACTGATCACTGCATGAAGCCGCTGATGCCACATCTGCACAAAACTCAGACTCTGGAGTGAGTTACAGAGACACGGCAGCAATAGACAAACACTAAACGTGTTTATTTCTGTCATTTTATTGTTTCTGTCTCATTTCTTCTTATAGTGTGAGTCACAATAATATCACAGATGAATCAGCAGAGAGAATCCACAGCGTCGACTCGTCTCCACTCACAGCAATATCCAGACTGTGCGGTAAGTGTGTGTGTGTGATCAGTGTTTTATTTCTGTATGTTTATTAACCCTCTATGGGCCCACATCATTTATTAATAAAACAGGGAAGTTTTAGTGATTTAACTAAACAAAACATAAATCATTAGATTTTTACGTTATAAAGTTATATAAAATATCTGTTTTCTGTTAATCTGATTAAATTAATTATTAAATTACCAGTTTAAAAAAATGCAAGCAATGCTAGTTCTCTTACGAAAGTCCTCTCGTACTGCGTTTTATCAAAACGCTACGGGAAAAGTCTCTTTTCACGAAACACTGAAGCAAAAAATTATCCTTTAATTTTCATAGATGTAAAACGCGTTGCGTCAGCTATGGCGAGACGGCTTGCTCGCTCATTGGCAGTGTTGGGTGTAACGCGTTACAAAGTAAAAAATTACAAAGTAACGCGTTACTGTAATAATATTACTTTTTTCAGTAACTAGTAGTGTAAGGCATTACTCGTCTGAAAATAGTAATATTATTACAGTTTTCCCGAGCTAGTTACTTGCGTTACATTTGCCAGTAGCACCTTCATCACACACAAGGCACACAACACAGAGAACAGAAGGGAAGGGGAGGAGGGCGTGAATGGAACAGTGATTGGTCTGGGTTTGGCACGAGCTATCATTTACCATCACCGATTGGTCGACACGCGGAAGTTAAGGCCAATCAGGGATGACTTCCCTAATGAATATTCATGAGTCTTCCCCTACCATCCTGGGAAAAAAAATATAGCGCCCCGGACGCGCGCGCGCAGCCCGTTCACTCTCACCGCCTTCAAACAACACGAGCGCTGTATTGCTCTCTCTCCCTCGCGCATATAGTAAAAGGTCGGAAGACCGGTTGTGTTTTATAGACAATTTTGCATATAAATGACTATTTATAGGGCTTGAATTACAACCTGAAACTGCGCATGCGCGGGTAAAACTGCTGTGGTGAAACTGTGGCTCTGCGGCTCTGCAGACAGATATTATTGGGACAGATGGGGAAAAATGGAAGCGTCAACAACGGCAAGTACAAGTACAGTTGTTTGTAGTTATTTGTGCTAGACAGTGCCAGTCTGTTGTTGGCGTAATAAAGACCCTAAAGAACACTCCTCCTTTGTATGTTCTCCCTCCATCTGATGCATCTCAGGCAATTATAGAGCAATTAAGAAAAAAAATGTAACTAGTAATATAACTAGTAATATAACTAGTTACTTTCTCCAGGGAGTAATAAAGTAAAGTAAGGCATTACTATTTTTGAGAGTAATATGTAATATGTAATATATTACTTTTTTGAGTAACTAGCCCCAACACTGCTCATTGGCTGCTCTGCGGCAACTGCTTAAGCCTATCGAGCGAGGCCTGAGATGACATCAGGCCAATGAGGGCGCTTCGCACCCTCCTCGCCACTTCCCGCCGAAACGGGCGTGGCTTACCTCTATAAAAGGAGCTCGAGAAGGCTGATTCACTTGATTTTAATCTCTTCAGCGAAGCGCACGCATCGCTGGATCACGGAAGCAGCGTCGTTTGAAGCAAGCACTTCAGCGGGACGAGCCCTCGAAGCCGCTGGCCAACGCCGCCTTCTACAGCCGTACCTGCTGCGCTTTCCGACGCCTATATCCTTTATTACTATTGCTTTTCTGTGTGTGTGTGTGTGTGTTCGCTGCAACACTCACCCCTAAAAGAGCTGCGTCTTTTCAAAGATGCCTTCCTGCGGCTCGTGCCGAGCCCCACTCACCGAGGGAGACAAGCACGTCATCTGTGTCTCCTGCCTGGGTGAGGACCATGCAGCGCTCGCGCTCGCTGACGGCGGCTGCCCTCACTGCGAGCTTTTGCCGATGGTGACTCTGAGGACTCGCCTGGCATCCTTCTCTAAGCCTGCATTCACCGCCGCGATGCCGCGCCGTAAAAAGCGCCGCTCGCAGCGGGTCCCGGAACCCGCTCCAGCCCGACCAAGCTCGCCGGTTCGCCCGCCAGCTTCACCGGCCTCTCTCGAATCACTTCCTGATGCTCAGCGCCCGCAGTCTGCCGCCGCTTCATCAGAGGAAGTCGTTTCAGAGGCCGCGTCGGGGGAGAAGGATTCCTGCTCTCTGCTAGCTTCAGGCAGCGAGGATTGGGCGAGCTCTGAGGATCTCGCGCCTCCTGCCCGCAAGCCCTCAACGAGAGCCAACATCGAGACGGAGCTCATACGAGTACTCGCGCTGGCCGCGGCGAGCCTCGGCCTCGAGTGGTCTGCACCGGAGCCCCCCTCTCGAACCCGGCTGGATGGTAGCTTCCTCCCTGGTGAGCGCACTTCTCCGGAATCTAAGCCCGCTCCTTGCATGAAGAAGTTGCGAAGGCCTGGAACGCGCCCTACTCTGCGCGGACGCGCTCATCTGTGTCACCAGCATTTTCCTCTCTGGATAATGCCAAAGACCGAGGCTACCTCTCTCTTCCGCCGGTGGAACAGGCGATAGCGACCCACCTTTGCCCGCCCTCTGCTGGACGGCGGACTAAACCGGTGTTGCCTTCGAAAGCCTGCCGCATGACGTCGACGCTGCTCGCGCGAATTTTCTCCGCCGCTGGGCAGGCCGCGTCATCGCTACACACCATGGCTACGCTGCAGATTTACCAGGGTGATCTCCTCCGTAAGCTGGACGAGATGGGACCTGACGCTATCTGCATCGCGGACTTAAGGAGCGTTTCAGATCTCACGCTCCGAGCTACTAAAGCCGCCGCACAAGCCATGGGACGGTGTATGGCTTCCGCCACTGTCGCTGAGAGGCACTTATGGCTGACGCTCACGGAGATGGCCGATTCCGAGCGCACCGCGTTTCTCGATGCCCCGCTGTCCTCCGCTGGCCTTTTTGGTTCTTCTCTCTCCGAGTTCGTGGAGAGATTTACCGAGGCCCAGAAAGCGTCTCAAGCCTTCAAGCACTTCCTGCCGAAGCGCTCCGGTTCTGCAGCGGGTCGTGACAAACGGACTCCGCGGAGCTCTCAGCCTCAGCCCCCACCTTCGGCCGCCTCTTCGCAGCAGCCACAACAGCACAGCTCGAGGCCCCGCTCTCGGCCCAGCACCCGGCGCCCCTCTTCGCGCGGGCCGCGATCGAGGATTGTGGTAAAACCGGAAGTCCCGAAGAAGTCCTAGCAAGCCTAGGAAAGCGCAGGTGTGTGAGTCCCGTTGCGGCCGGCCTCTCACCCAAGCGCCCCGCTGTTTCAGTCCCAAGATTTGCGACTGTTCCAGCGTTTTCTGCGGAGAGCAAGTCCGCACTGCTGCCCGCTTGCCTGCACACAAAAGCCGTTCTCACGGCTACCCAGATAAATCTCAAAAAGAGTGTATTTACTGGTGTCCCGGCCACGGCCGATGGTGCTATAAATGTAGTCTCGATGCCCACTCCTCAGTGCCCATCACTACACACAAGCACAGCCCTACACTTAGGGCCCGCGCACATAAAATCGACTCAGGTCAGTTGCGCTTCCAGCATAGTGAGAGTGCCCACTTCCCAGTGCCCACGAACACTATGTCTAACAGATCACAGGCTCTCTGTAAAAACGAGAACTGTGAGCGCGCGCTCTGCTCAGGCAGACGCCGCGCCCAAAGCAGTAAATGTGCCCGCTCCCAGCCCACATCTACTCGCTCACATGGGTCCTATGAGACTTTCTCAGTCCTCCCTCACTCAGCTAAGCACTGTAGTAAGGTCGAGGACGAGCGTTTCGCCCGCTGTATTAAGCGCGCGCCCCGCCTCAAATGCCACAGGCATAACGCCTATGTTTGTATCCCCCGAAGCGCCTCTGTCGCACGGCGATCAGAGCGCGCTCCGTATCCAGCCCCTAGCCAGCCATGCAGAAGCATGGGCAGCGCTTCCAGGGGTTTCGGACTGGGTGCTAGGCATTATAAAGAGAGGCTTCTCGCTACAGTTTTGTCGACGCCCTCCCCGCTTCATAGCGCGCGTCGAAACTACGGTTTCGTTGGAAGTAGCTCACCTACTTCGAGCCGAAATATCAAAACTGATAAGCAAAGGGGCGATAGAGCGCGTTCCCCCAGCTCTAAGCGAAGGGGGGCTATACAGCAGATACTTTCTAGTCCCCAAAAAGGACGGCGGTATCAGACCCATACTGGATCTAAGACGGCTGAACAGAGTATTCGTGAAACGCAGTTTCAAAATGCTCACAACCAGCAAAATTCTCGCGCATGTTCGCCGAGAAGACTGGTTCATGTCGATAGATCTGAAGGACGCGTATTTTCAAATACAGATAGCGTCACATCACAGGCGATACTTGAGATTCGCCTTCGAGGGTCAGACATACCAGTATACAGTCCTGCCATTCGGCTTGTCCCTGGCACCTCGTACATTTACGAAATGCATGGACGCAGCGCTCGCTCCTCTCAGACTCAGAGGCATGCGAGTGCTGAACTATTTGGACGACTAGTTGATCCTAGCTCAATCACGATCACAGCTCGTGGAGCACAGAACCATTCTACTCGATCACCTCTAGAATCTTGGTATCACAGTCAACTGGACAAAGAGTTCATTGAACCCCAGTCAAACGATTTTGTTTCTGGGCGTCGTTCTGGACTCACAGTCTATGACAGCGCGGCTGTCACCACAGCGCGTGTTGATCATTCAGCGCGCGGCGAGATCTTTCCGCCGCGGCGCTGTCACCCCGCTCAGGAAGTGTCAAAGAATGCTGGGTCTCATGGCCTCAACATCGTCAGTTCTCCGGCTGGGCTTGCTCCGCATGCGCCCACTGCAGTTCTGGTTGAAAGCGCGGGTACCGCGCAGAGCGTGGGCGACCGGTCGATTACGCCTCAAGGTCGATCAAAGCTGTGTTTCAGCCCTGGCGCCTTGGACGGCGGACGACTGGTACCGATCAGGTGTAAGCCTGGGGACTTCCTCGAGAGTGAGGATAGTGTCGACAGACGCATCCACCTCGGGATGGGGAGCGCTGCTCGAGGGCAGACCGTTCTTCGGCCTGTGGTCGGAACAAGAAAAGCTCCAACACATAAACTGCCTAGAAATGCTGGCAGTGCACAACGCGATGACGCGTTTTTGTCCCCACATCAAGGACGAACACGTCATAGTCCGTTCGGACAACATGGCTGTGGTGTCCTACATAAATCGCCAGGGCGGTCTGAAATCCATATCCCTGTACAGGCTGGTGAAACGCCTCCTATTATGGGCTCAGCACAACTTACGCTCGCTGAGAGCAGTGCATGTACCTGGGCTTCAGAATGTGGGCCCAGACAGACTGTCCAGGAACAATGTTCCCCCGGGCGAATGGTCTCTACACCCACAAACAGTCCAGCTGTTGTGGGAGAGATTCCCGGCCACGGCCGATGGTGCTATAAATGTAGTCTCGATGCCCACTCCTCAGTGCCCATCACTACACACAAGCACAGCCCTACACTTAGGGCCCGCGCACATAAAATCGACTCAGGTCAGTTGCGCTTCCAGCATAGTGAGAGTGCCCACTTCCCAGTGCCCACGAACACTATGTCTAACAGATCACAGGCTCTCTGTAAAAACGAGAACTGTGAGCGCGCGCTCTGCTGAGGCAGACGCCGCGCCCAAAGCAGTAAATGTGCCCGCTCCCAGCCCACATCTACTCGCTCACATGGGTCCTATGAGACTTTCTCAGTCCTCCCTCACTCAGCTAAGCACTGTAGTAAGGTCGAGGACGAGCGTTTCGCCCGCTGTATTAAGCGCGCGCCCCGCCTCAAATGCCACAGGCATAACGCCTATGTTTGTATCCCCCGAAGCGCCTCTGTCGCACGGCGATCAGAGCGCGCTCCGTATCCAGCCCCTAGCCAGCCATGCAGAAGCATGGGCAGCGCTTCCAGGGGTTTCGGACTGGGTGCTAGGCATTATAAAGAGAGGCTTCTCGCTACAGTTTTGTCGACGCCCTCCCCGCTTCATAGCGCGCGTCGAAACTACGGTTTCGTTGGAAGTAGCTCACCTACTTCGAGCCGAAATATCAAAACTGATAAGCAAAGGGGCGATAGAGCGCGTTCCCCCAGCTCTAAGCGAAGGGGGGCTATACAGCAGATACTTTCTAGTCCCCAAAAAGGACGGCGGTATCAGACCCATACTGGATCTAAGACGGCTGAACAGAGTATTAGTGAAACGCAGTTTCAAAATGCTCACAACCAGCAAAATTCTCGCGCATGTTCGCCGAGAAGACTGGTTCATGTCGATAGATCTGAAGGACGCGTATTTTCAAATACAGATAGCGTCACATCACAGGCGATACTTGAGATTCGCCTTCGAGGGTCAGACATACCAGTATACAGTCCTGCCATTCGGCTTGTCCCTGGCACCTCGTACATTTACGAAATGCATGGACGCAGCGCTCGCTCCTCTCAGACTCAGAGGCATGCGAGTGCTGAACTATTTGGACGACTAGTTGATCCTAGCTCAATCACGATCACAGCTCGTGGAGCACAGAACCATTCTACTCGATCACCTCTAGAATCTTGGTATCACAGTCAACTGGACAAAGAGTTCATTGAACCCCAGTCAAACGATTTTGTTTCTGGGCGTCGTTCTGGACTCACAGTCTATGACAGCGCGGCTGTCACCACAGCGCGTGTTGATCATTCAGCGCGCGGCGAGATCTTTCCGCCGCGGCGCTGTCACCCCGCTCAGGAAGTGTCAAAGGATGCTGGGTCTCATGGCCTCAACATCGTCAGTTCTCCGGCTGGGCTTGCTCCGCATGCGCCCACTGCAGTTCTGGTTGAAAGCGCGGGTACCGCGCAGAGCGTGGGCGACCGGTCGATTACGCCTCAAGGTCGATCAAAGCTGTGTTTCAGCCCTGGCGCCTTGGACGGCGGACGACTGGTACCGATCAGGTGTAAGCCTGGGGACTTCCTCGAGAGTGAGGATAGTGTCGACAGACGCATCCACCTCGGGATGGGGAGCGCTGCTCGAGGGCAGACCGTTCTTCGGCCTGTGGTCGGAACGAGAAAAGCTCCAACACATAAACTGCCTAGAAATGCTGGCAGTGCACAACGCGATGACGCGTTTTTGTCCCACATCAAGGACGAACACGTCATAGTCCGTTCGGACAACATGGCTGTGGTGTCCTACATAAATCGCCAGGGCGGTCTGAAATCCATATCCCTGTACAGGCTGGCGAAACGCCTCCTATTATGGGCTCAGCAAAACTTACGCTCGCTGAGAGCAGTGCATGTACCTGGGCTTCAGAATGTGGGCCCAGACAGACTGTCCAGGAACAATGTTCCCCCGGGCGAATGGTCTCTACACCCACAAACAGTCCAGCTGTTGTGGGAGAGATTCGGCAGAGCGGAGGTGGACCTTTTCGCGTCCCACGAAAACGCGCACTGCCCCGCGTTCTTTTCAAAGACCGACAGCGCGCTGTCCCGAAGGTGGCCGCGCTGCCCGTTATACGCTTTTCCCCCCGTCTCCCTCCTGCCACAGGTGTTGGAACGGGTCAGGAAAACAAAATGCCCAGTGCTGCTTGTAGCTCCGTTCTGGGAGAACCAGACATGGTTCCCAGTTCTGATGCAGTTGGCAAATATCGCTCCATGGCCACTGCCGTTGAGGAGAGATCTCCTCTCGCAGGCCGGGGGCTCGATTTGGCACCCACACCCGGAACTGTGGTCCCTTCATGTGTGGGCGCTCAACGGATACCCGTTGGTCTCGCAGAGGGAGTCGTGAATACCATCACTCAGGCTAGTGCGCCGTCGACTCGGCAGCTTTATGCTTCGAAGTGGTCGGTTTTCTCCTGCTGGTGTACAGCTCGGAGCCTTTCACCCCTCGAATGTGAGGTAACGGAGGTTCTGTCCTTCCTACAAGAGCTGTTGGATAAGGGCAGATCCCCTTCCACGCTCAAAGTGTATGTGGCGGCTATTTTAGCGTTCTCTGGTTCAACGCTGGGTCAGTTGCTGGGAAGGAATGATTTAGTCATCCGCTTCCTCAGGGGAGCTAGGAGACTGAATCCACCCAGACCTCCTTCAGTCCCTATGTGGGACCTTTCTACGGTCCTGGCGGCCATGAAAGGTGCCCCTTTCGAGCCTATCCAGTCTATTAGCCTCAAACATTTGTCTTTCAAAACAGTGTTTTTGATGGCTCTCGCTTCAGTGAAGCGCATAGGCGACCTGCACGCGCTCTCTGTGAGCCCGGCGTGCTTGGAGTTTGGTCCTAATGATTCTAAAGTCATACTCAAACCTAAGCACGGCTATGTGCCGAAATCCCTCAACACGCCTTTTCGGGCTCAGGTCATTTCCCTGGCTGCCCTGCCGGCATCGAGTGAGGAAGGGGACTCGAGTTTTCTTTGCCCTGTTAGGGCTTTAAGAGCTTATATGTCCCGCTCTGCTGTCTTCAGACAGACAGAGCAGCTCTTTGTATCGTTCAGCGGACGTTCCAAAGGAATGGCTGTTTCGAAACAAAGTCTATCCAGATGGATAGTTGACGCCATAGCGCTGGCTTATACTGCCCAGGGCATTCCATGCCCGTTGGGAGTCAGAGCGCACTCTACGAGAAACGTTGCTTCTTCGTGGGCTTGGTCCAGCGGGATTTCCCTACAGGATATATATTAGGGCTGAACGATATGGACAAAATTTCATATCTCGATTTTCATGCCAGATATCTCGATATCGATACAATACGATATGACTACGTAAGTACTAAAAAAACAATACATTTAGAGTTTGTAAAATACACACTGATGTCTATGGAAGAGGTAATAATAATCCTTTCCATTATAATTCGACACGTTTTATTCATATCAGATACACATTGTGTAAGTAACTTCAATGTTTACTCTATTCTATTCCCAGTTCACCAGCCACTTACTTTTCAGTATTTCGGGAGAAGTGGATGAATTCACGTGTTGTAAACATAGAGGTTGTAAATCCAACAGATCCGATTCTCTGAACTGCGTCTGCGGCACAAACTAGCACGGCGGCGCCCATCGCGCATACAGCTCAACTAACGCGATCGTTATAAAGGTGTTTAAACAACAATATACTTCCACTTGCATGTATTTGACAATCGGAATATCAGATATTTCATGCCATAGCTAACACATTTGTGAATATTCTGAATAAAAAAGGAAAAATGACATAAAAGCAGATCATCATTCATTCAGCGCTGTTGCTGCTGCGGTGTGTCACGTGACAAGCAATGACGCGTCACCATGGAAACGCCACCCCCCCTCTCACAATATAGTTCCCACGTCCCTGGTAGTGTGCGCGCGCTGGCTTTAGCGGTGCATTCAAGGGCACTCGTAAAACTGATGTTTGTTGTGACTGCCAGAGTTGTATGCAGGGCGAGCGCGGAGAGGGAAAATCTATATCGTCTATATCGTTGCTTTTTTCGATATAATATCTTGAAAGTTCATATCTCGATATAGATACAATAACGATATATCGTTCAGCCCTAATATATATACGGCGTCGGGCTGGGCCTCTCCGTCTACATTTATCAGGTTTTATAACGTAGAGGTTCCCGCCTTACAGGCTAAGCTTTTGTCGGTGTAACCTGTTCAGCCATCTGGTCAGACCGCTGAAACCCATGCGAAATGCGCTACCGACTATTTTGGGCAGAACTGTGTAAGACCCACATTTTCCACATTAGTTCAGGTTCCCTACCCTGTCTATGTGATGTTATACTTGCGTCTGTGGACATGTCTATTCTACGACGCTACAGTATAGGGAATTAAGGCTCTCACCCTTATTCCCTGACTCTGTGTGAGTCAATCTGGTGATTATGCACTGTATGCCTGAAATAGCTTCCGGTGATCAGTGTTTTTATCCCAGCACGCACGGCGTTTTGCAAGGGGTTCCCGTAGTGTTTTGATAAAACGCAGTACGAGAGGACTCTCGTAAGAGAACGTACTCGGTTACTAACGTAACCTCGGTTCTCTCTAGAAGAGGGAATGAGTACTGCGTTCTCTGCCGTGTGTACGGTTCACTCTGGTTCGCTTCGGCGATCAAAATCAAGTGAATCAGCCTTCTCGAGCTCCTTTTATAGAGGTAAGCCACGCCCATTTCGGCGGGAAGTGGCGAGGAGGGCGCGAAGCGCCCTCATTGGCCTGATGTCATCTCAGGCCTCGCTCGATAGGCTTAAGCAGTTGCCGCAGAGCAGCCAATGAGCGAGCAAGCCGTCTCGCCATAGCTGACTGCTGCTGCCGCAACGCGTTTTACATATATGAAAATTAAAGGATAATTTTTTGCTTCAGTGTTTCGTGAAAAGAGACTTTTCCCGTAGCGTTTTGATAAAACGCAGTACTCGTTCCCTCTTCTAGAGAGAACCGAGGTTACGTTAGTAACCGAGTACGTTTTAGATCCACATGGTTGAAGGGCCAAATAAGCATTTTTGAAGCATTTAAATATGATTAAGTCTGTAGTTTTGATATATAAAAATGCGTATTTAAAATTACTTGTTATATACATAAATGTCAGTGGTTCAGTTTAGAATACATATTTTGTGCACATCTTAGCCAAATATAATTTAATGAATACTTTATGATGAATACTTTAACTTGTTGACTGAAGGTCCTGACTTTTTTCACATCACATGACTTTATATCATATTGTGGTCAATTTTGTGTGTTCAGGCTGTTCGGAAACAAAGTCAGAGACAGAAAGCAGTTCATCAGAGACAAGAGATCTGAAATATGGTGAAGATCCTGGACCGTATCCTGATGATTCATTAAGATGTTTTGTAAATGACTCGATTCATGATAAAACAAACTGACGATCACTTTGCAAAAAGTGAAACATCTGTGTCATAGTTTATTTTTATGATAATTTTAAAATGAATGTATTCATATCTTTAATGTAGACTGGTTCATTTAAACCAGAATAATTCAATTGAAATGTTTAAAATATTGCAATGTTGTGGTAATAACGTTTATATTGCCTTAATAAACATATTAGAGCAAGGGTTATTTCTAATGAATGTAGTTCTAGATATTGATCCGTCTTAACTGGCTTCCAGTCGCTGCTCATCAAGTTCAAGAGACTGACATTGTGTCTCTGTGTTCGAGTCTGTACTTTATCATTTGTATTCCACATGTATGTAAGTCACTTTGAATAAAAGACTCTGCTATATAAATAAATGTTAATGTGATGTAAATTAACTCTTATTTGAGCAAAAGTGCGTGGGCCCTTATAATCATCCTAACTAAGGTTAATTAAAGGGTTAGTTCGCCCAAAAATGACAATTCTGTCAGTAATTTCTCACCCTCATGTTGTTCCAACCCTGTTAGACTTTCGTTCATCTTCGGAACACAAATAAAGATATTTATGATGAAATCTGAGAGCTGGCTCACTTCTTCATAGGCTGCTATGTAATCGATATCTGCCATCCCAGAAAAGTTAGTAAAGAGATCGTTAAAATAGTCCAAGTGACTACAAAGAAGATGTGTATGTGTGGATCAGGTGACACGCGTGCATTCATTGACATCTTTTCTTTAAAATTTGGATTTTGAGACTTTATTTTCACAGTTTTTAAGCATTTCACAACCCACACACAAACAACTACAAATGAAAAGGTCTGGTGCTAATTATTAATGTGTGCACAACTACCCATCTATTTGACAAATTCACAAATGTGCGTCACTACATTTAAACTAATAGCTACAATACAACTTGTGTGTGCAAAATACAGAATCAAATGAATGTGCAGCATTTTGTACAAATAGAGACATAGTTGTTAATACAAAACCTCGATTTTGTATTAATATAGGTCATATAATGTAGGGATGATGATAGACTTAACAAAACTGTAACTATAGCATGAAAAAGACACATGCACACCTCTCTGTAGCTGAGTTTGCCGTCATAATCTTCATCCACCTCCTTGATCATGTTCTTCAACCCCAGATGAGTCTGTGGAGCTCCAAGTTTCTCCATCATCAGCTTCAGCTCCATCAGATCAATGAAGCCGTCTTTACCCGAGTCAAATCTACACACAGATACATACAAGCAGCTTTGAAGGAGTAGTTCACCTGAAATTAAAGTTCTGTTATATATGACACATTTAGTACTGTTTTTCCATAATTTAAACCTGCTATATGGCTTCATAAGACCTGTAATATCAGGCAAAAGTCTTATGGACTGTTTTAATGGTTCTTTGTTGTTGGAGAGTTTTGGAGAAAAGTTCTGGATCACAAGTTTAGAACAACTTTACAGGTAAAATTATTTATGTTACTGTAAGCAAGGATGCATTAAATTGATGAAAAATAACAGTTAAGATATTTATGATGTTACAAAAGATTTATATTTCAGATAAATACTATTATTTTCTATTCAACAAAGAATCCAAAAAAAAAAAAAAAAAAAAACATTTATTACAGTTTCCACACAAATATAAAGCAGCACAACTGTTTTCAACATTGATAATAATTAGAAATGTTTTTTGAGCATCAGATCATCATATTAGAATGATTTCTGAAGGATCATGTGACACTGAAGACTGGAGTAATGATGCTGAAAATTCAGCTTTGATGACAGGAATAAATTACATTTAAAAAAATGTGCTATTTAAATCATAATAATATATCACAATATTACTATTTTTTTCTGTATTTTGATCAAATAAATGCCACCTTAAGAAAAAATCTTATCAACCTCAAACTTTTGAACTTTTTTCTCCATGTCTTTGACCTGTTTGCGGGAGAACTCTTTAAAGAAGTGTAGTGTCATCTGTCAATCATTCGCAGTGGAGGAGAGGAGACCAGAGAATGTCTGGGGAGACCAGTTTTATCGGAGAGATATTTGTTTACCGAATTGTCAGCAATTTTTTTTTTTTTACAACAGATATTTACAGTCTTAACTACCTTCAGACAGATTTGACCTCAGGTGACCGCATATACATTATTATTCATATATTTTATAATTTAAATTGCATGTATATTATCATGTAATCGTATTGTTTATTGAGTTGAATGGTTTGTGACATTAAGAAACCCAGTAAACCCAACTCGTTGTAAACCAAACTTGTTGTAAATACAGCTGTATTTTATAAGAGTATCCTTGTTTGTAAAGGTGAATGTGCACTCAAATAAAATGTTTGTGCAATTTAATGGTATAGTATATGAATAACATTTTATTCTGAAAAAAAAGTTAAACACAATAATAGTCTGTGAAAGAGGATATTGGGAATTTATATTTATTTAATAATAAAATGGTTAATTTAATTGTTGTTTTATTTATTAAGAAATAAAATAATTTAAATCAGAATAGAAGTGTGTTAATTAATTGTGTTAATGCAACAGGCCATAAACACTATCAGCTCTTTGTGAATGTATATGTGCAGCACAGCAGGATGAAGGTGAAAGTGATCTTCCCAGGCAAGATCAGAGTGTGCTTCAGGAAAGGACCAACTGGATATCTGAGACAAGATCCCTCAGATGAAGCCGCGAGGATCAAAGACAACCCCAATCTCCAGGACAAATCAGCCCCTCAAAGGGAAGACAAGGTCAAGGAGAATGCCCGCTCTGTTGTCTTCATGAGAGGAGGAGATGTGTCAGACAGACAGGAGGTGCTGGGAGAGTATGTGCTTCAGTTTGGAAAGTACAAAGGCAAGTCATTCCGGTGGCTGCTAGAGAATGATGTAGGCTATATCATATTCTTGACTCAGAAGGTTGAGGAGGAAGAGAGAGCCGGACAGTTTAAACCAGAGGGTCCCAAGAAGGACAGCCTAATTTCATTTCTTGAGTGCAGTAGAAGCTTCCAGGAAGTCGAGGATCTCCTAAAGTATTTAACTGGAAGATCAGTGGCACCACCTGTGAGGAATGAAGATGACAACTTGGTTGGCTTTGGGATTAATGCAGAAAAGACTTGGAGGGATGTTTGGGTTAGGGTTAGAAGAGCAGATTGATATGCTGCATTTATCCTCCAGAAACAGTGTGTCCCGGGCAGCAAAATGTATCGGCTGCAGCAGTTCCTCACTCAGAACAAGAGCCAGCTTCAGTGTTTCAGCGGAACCTGCTTCCACTGGCCTTACAGCATCTGCCTCTCATCCTGCAGGTTTGTTGACAGTACAGTTGAGTATATATAAGGTCAAATTGAAATATGTAAATGTGGGATGACATATGATCCGCATCGAGTGTCATTCATTCCTGTGATCAAATTTCCAGCATCATTACTCCAGTCTTCAGTGTCACATGATCCTTCAGAAATCATTCTAATATGATGATCTGATGCTCAAGAAACATTTCTCACTATAATCAATGTTGAAAATACATTATAAAAAAAAACATTATAATACATTATAGAAAATACATTTTTAATTACATTTTTATTTCAGGATTCTTTGATGAATAGAAAGTTCAAAAGAGCAGCATTTATGTGAAATAGAAAGCTTTTGTAACATTACCGTTCACAAGTTTGGGGGCAGTAAGATAAATCAATACTTTTATTCATCAAGGATGAATTAAATTAACCAAAAGTTACAGAAAAGACATTTATAGTGTTACAAAAGATTATTTTTCAGATAAATGCTGTTCTTTTGACCTTTCTATTCATCAAAGAATCCTGAAAAAAATTGTACACAACTGTTTTCAACATTGATAATAATAAATGTTTTTTGAGCATAAAATCATCATTCTGAAGGATCATGTGAGACTGAAGACTGGAGTAATGATGCTGAAAATTCAGCTTTGATCACAGGAATAAATTTATTCTTTTAAAAACATAAAAAATTGTACCGATCCAAAACTTTTGACCGGTAGTGTAGGTGCATGTGTGCTCACACACACACATTTTATATACTTTATTTGGTTCCATATTACAAGTCAAATTTCATTAGGAATCAAATTTTTTAAATAATCCAACAGATTAAAACAAATCAGCACATTGTTATGGATTAAACTGTTCTAAGGGTACAGGAAGCATCGCCTTTTCCAAACAAAAATACTTCCTATAATACCGCCAATGCAAAGCCCACGGATCGTCAGCCTGTGTACATGACCTAGACTACCAAACACCAGCACAATAAGCCGGCATTTGTACCCAAGGTTCTCAATGATCGATATCAATGACTGATATTTTAGAATCTTGAACAGTAAGAGTCCTCCATAAACAAGTCAAATGCACATGACACCTCAAATAGTGTAACTTTTTTTCCATTCTGAGAGATGTTAACGATAAAGGGTGTATTTGCAATTCCTAAAAACGCACACACACACACACACACACACACACACACACACACACACACACACACACACACAGCGCTTTAGAAATAAAGTTGACTTTCTGACTTGGCTTGTATGCATATTCAGTGTGTGTGTTGTGTATACTGTACTGTACATATACTGAATATACATACAAGCTAATATAGATTTTCACAGCAGCTTCACTGTAGTAACAAATTCAAAACAAATTCTGCTGTAAAGCAGCTCTAAGAAGCCATTCAGCTCAAGTCACTTCTGTGTTGATTCAGTTTCAACTCAATTCAAGATTAAAATCAATTGTGCATACATACTGTATACAGTGTATTTGTGCACATACAGTACATGTACGCATGACTTCTGTACACACCACTGTTCACTGAACAAGCAAAAGACACGTAGCAGTGTTTTACATTTGTGTGTAGTTTGGTGTGTACTGTACTTTAACAGTAAAGGGTTTTAGATGTCATTGTGTCTGTTTATGTCATAAATGCTTGAAAGTTAAATTATCTTCACTATGCTTTCAGGTTCCGAAGTTGTTGGAGTCCCGGTGGTCAAAGGTCTTATAGTGCATACTAGAGATGTTTCTGACATGAATCAGGATTATCTGTTCTACATTGATTTGTTGCTGTTAGGCCATGTTCAGGCCCTGTTCTAATTATTGTGTTCGATACTAACATTTATATCTTATCATTGAAGGTAAGTACAAAGTTCTTGTTTTGCATGTTTTTTTTGCATGCTATACTTTAAACATTTGGTATGTACAGTACTGTGCAAAAGTCTTAGGCATGACCAAAAATGGTTTTAAAGGGGTGGTTCACTGCCTTTTTTCTTTGCTTGATTGTGTTTATGGGCTGCAATATAACATGTCTTCGTGTTTCGTTTGTTAAAAAACGCCTTATTTTTCATAAATTTCACCTTTATTGTAAGCCGCTTCCTCCTCTGTCATTTGAACGACCGGTTGACTTCCTGATTCTATGAAACCACTCCCTCAGAAAGAGGCAATGAGCTCAGATTGGTTAGTTCGGCCGGTGTGTTGTAATTGGCTAAACTGCGTCCGGAATCTTCACGCCCATTACCTTTACGGGCGACAGTTGCATGTGCTCCGGTCAAATGTAATGGTGTCAATATTGCCTCATCAGTTTGAGCCAGAATCAGACCCAGAGAGCGGTGATGAAGAGAGTCAAGCAGAACCTCCGCAAACACGGCTCTTACTAAACGTTTCTGAATGGTAATTTATTTTATTTTATTATTATTCTCTCAAAGAATTTCCATACGCTGTTACTTGAAAATGCTACTGCTGTTTGTTAGCTTTTGAGATACGCTTTCCCCCTGATTAAACATTTAATATAACTGAATACATGACTGAGTAATACCGTTTTTTAAAGATATTGTTTTATTGATAGAATGAACAACCGTTTAACTATTCACAAAGCTTAGTTTACTCAGTTTGTCGTTTTCTTTAGGTGTATATGTGATAGCAGCTGAAGTTTGCTGTTGCGATAATTTTTTTAAGTTTGTACACGTTTGTCTTATACACACAAAATAGCATCGAACTAACTAGCTACTATAAACAAACAGCTTTGGCATTGGTTTGCGTTCTTGATCAAATCAAAAAATTACGTCATAAAGTATGCATGGAAAATACGTTTACAAAATTTGTACATATTACAAATTCGGGTCCAAAATGTTTGTACGCGTTTGTCATATACTAAAGCCAGCGCTGCCATTTTTTTACATCCTTGATAAAACTAAAACATTACGTCTTAAATTATACAGGCAAATACATTTAAAATGATTAAACCTTACTTGCAGGTTGTGGCCTCTGGTTTTAAAGCTGTAACTGCTTCATGTTGGAGTAATAGTTTCTTGTTGAATCCGGCATTGAACTCGTGTAGATTCTGGAAGCTGTCTTCCGTAAAATGTGCAGCACAGAGAGCTAAACTATGATTGTAATTGTCAGGAACATAACCAAACTTAAATTTTAACCATTGTTGACGAACTACAGCGTCTGTAGGAAGCCTGAACACAGAAGACCTGACAGCTACAGCTCTCCACTATAACTCCTCCTCTTCGACAGCAGAACATGTTCCGGAGGGAGGGTGGATGTAAATGTATGGGTTAGTTACGTATAAAACCCGGGAAGTATCTCGTTGTAGTCCCATTCGAGACGTTTTTGTAGGCATTAAACTTCCTGATTTTTAAAAGACAATATCTCCGCTTACGTTGAACTTTAAGCGCAGCAACTTTGCAGATACTGTTCATGCACCAACAGCAACATTACACAGTATTTAAAATGAAAAAAGTGAAATAGCAATCAACCACCCCTTTAAGTCAGTTATTTATATCTTTTGCTGTAGTGTGTCAGTAGGAAATATCAGTTTACATGAGCGTGCACACCTGGCTTACCTGTCCACTGATAAGAATGTGCTGGATGGAGACAGTGGACTTTATGGTCAGCAGACCATCACAGGGACACTAAGAGCAACAAATACTCCTGCTCCATTTGGTGGGTATGGTGATGTGGTCGGCTGGTATGGAGTAACAGTCTCACCCCACTACTTGGTTCACTGCCTCATTCAGGAGTACCATAGGCAGGACAGCACAATCAATCTGCTCCTTCAAGGCACGTTTGGACAAGTATTAAGGGCTGACCATACCCGCAAGGTGGCCCGGAAGGTTGTGCTTGCATCAGGTACTATGTCGTCATACGCTGTGATGAATGAAAACTGGATGATCTTGTTCTGGGTGATGCTGCAGTCTGAAAGTGATAAATCCCTGCAGCCAATGTATGAGGGGCTGTCCTGTCATTACATTTTTGCAGGACTGCCAAAAGCCAACTACCAGTGGGTTGACAGGTAAGAACCAGCCATCACATTTTCCTTCCCACCTATATTATATTTGTAAAGTAAACTAAATATAGTATAGCAAATACATGTATCCTATTTATTTGAATGTTTAATATTTTAAATATACTTCTCTTTGTGTGTGAAACAGAGACTGCTGTGCTGCCTTCAGGATCCCAAACCCTGATCCCCAGGAGCACCTCCTCTGGGATTCTTGGAAGACCACTGAGGCTATAGTGACTGTAGCAACCTCTGGGCATCTCATCAACACCTGTGCCTCCCGCAAAGAATATAATAGCGACATCAACATCAAGCTGGACTTGTTCCACTGCATGCGGCGGTTCTCCAGAGAGTGTACTTCAGAGCACCATCCACTGCACAGTGCTTTCTGCAAGTTTCTGTCAGCAGCTTTTAGTGTTGTGGACCAGACGGACCTACAGAGACTGAAGCAGGCTTATGTCTTCTGTGGGATAGTGCCTGCAAATCCAACAAAGAAGCACATCAGGGAGCACTGCCGCACTAGGGTCCCACAGCCCAAAGAGCTGCTGGAGAGAGTGGAGAGCGTTCTCCAAAGATTATTTTTAGAATGTGATCCTGATGCTGGGCCACTGTTCAAATCAACAATGTTGAAAATGTGGAGGATTCAGCGAGTCCACATCCTCAGAGGCTGCCTGAGTGACCCAGAGATTGAAGAGGGGATCCTCTATAGGCATGGTGGAACGGTCCAGCTGAACCATGTGAAGGGGGAGGCGGCAGCTGTACCCGTGTGGATCCCTGTGAAAAGCAACTCTCAGCAGGAGGGGTTCCATTTCCATCAGACGAGATGGGTGACAGGCACTCAGGTATCCACAGAACTTTTCCAGGTACAGGGCATGATTGGAGTGGCTCGCTGGAATTTCCAGCGCCTTGTGGACCTCAAGCAGCCTGGAGTGAAGCTGCCAGCAGTTTTTGATCCTGTGCTGATCATGGAAATGAACAAGCTCTCAGACGTGGTGACAGGCCAGGCCAAGTACCCTGCCTTGTCTCACAGACAGACACCAGAGAAAGGTTTGGACTGCAGTATGTGGAGCCTGGTTGTCATCCTGTCCCCCTGGACAGGGACAAGCACCAGTCCTAGAAGGTACCTGTTGCAGGGGAGGGAGAGCATCAGTCCTCACAGCCGTCTGCTCTCAGTGAGATATTCCCACCCGATGACACACCTGAGGAGGTGAGGGAGGAACACTTTGCTCAGGTAAACTTACAAATATTCCACTCGCTAAAATACAAAATCTAACTATGTAATTACTGATTGTAACCCAAATTAATTACCCTATGGTCCAGGATGACATCTTTGGTGTGGCTTCTCCTGGCTCACAAACAATGATCCAGCCTGCACAGCCCACCAATGTAAAAGGTGATTCAGCTCACATCTTCATCCTTTATTATTCCTTATTAATATGAAAACTACAGATATTTCAGAGATAAAAGTGAAACTGATTTATTTTTTTCTGTCCCTTTTCCTCTCTTTTAGATGAGATGACACCACCACTGCCCTTTGCTCCCTCTCCACGAGCAGCTCGCACGGTTCCATCAAGGCAGGGGGTCTACTTTTTGTCCTGGACCATTTTCAGTGGACACAGCCCATGAGGGATTCCATTGATGGCCTTCTGGCAAAGTACCATGGGCAGAAAGACCTTCTTACCCAGGTGGATGCGGAGTATGCTGCCCTTGTGCAGGCTGCCTCCAGGGATCCCAATAGCCTCTTACACCCCACCACGAAACTGCATATCTCACGTTATGTGAAACACCTGGCCAAGATGACAAACACAAGTTCATCCCTGAACATCAGTCCAGAGAAACTCCTGAGACCCAGCAGCTGTGGCATCACCTCACAAAAGGTAGTGAAACTGTAAGTGTTCCAGTGGTAACCCTCCCACCTGCCCCAGTGAACCCACCCAGAAATAAGCCCCAGGAGTCCCCGTTAACTAAAGGTGAGATTGAACAGATGGTGAAAGAGATTGTGGCGAAGCAGCAGCAACGGCAACAGCAGCCGGTTACAAAGAGGACACGGAACTGTCTTGCTCGTGGCCAGCCAAAGTCACGTTACCTTGGAGATGGCTCCTCCATTCATTTCTTTTATCAGTCTGAGAGTGTGAAGTACTTTTACTGCTCTACAAAGGTATACCAGATGTATGCAGCAGAAGGCCTCACCAATCCTCGAATGCCGTTTGCTGACTTTGCTGAAACACCCTTTTTTAATCGAGAGCTACAGGCCGCAAAGCAGCGCTCTGCAGAGGCAAGACAGGTATTAGAGAATTGGAAAAAGAGAAAAGCCATGGAGCAGCATCCCACTG
Source organism: Scardinius erythrophthalmus (assembly GCF_964197995.2). Classification (NCBI taxonomy): domain Eukaryota; kingdom Metazoa; phylum Chordata; class Actinopteri; order Cypriniformes; family Leuciscidae; genus Scardinius; species Scardinius erythrophthalmus. The sequence continues at coordinate 30,466,312 of NC_138227.1, read as the reverse complement.
GTCGCCTCTGTAGGTTCTGCCACAAGCCCCTCAAACAAGGCCCAGAGAGTCCACACACGCATACTGGGTTCCCTGGTGTAGCAGGGAAATACGTATATTGTCCTGCCAAAGTGTTTTCCCTATATCGGACAGAGGGGATGACTCACGAGATGACTTGGGCAGAGTTCTGTTAGTCTTCCTTTTATGAGACAGAAAGGAAGAGATGGAGGGAAAGTGACTGCCCTCATGTTTCCTGGGTTTGAATGTATATATTGTAATTATTGTATCATAAAAATATAACTCTGTATCTTGCTTGTTATAGATTTGTTTTTTTTTTTTGTTTTTTTTTTTTTACTTTAGAATGCCATGTTGGTCCATGCATGACTGTAAATTTAAAAAAAGTAAGTTATATAATATAACTTTTACTGTTATATTATAGATAATTTATCAGTTAAAATGTTTTTACATTTTCAAAACTATGATTATTTAGATGATGGAAAGCACTACTTTTGGTAACACTTTATTTTGATAGTCCATTCGTTGAGACTAGTTATTAGTTGCCATTCAGTAGCTTGTCAACAGTGCATCAGTTGACATTCAACAACACTGTTTCAACTGACAAGAAACATACGTTCAACTGACTGCCTATAAACTATAAGGTACAATTCAAGTGTTAATCTACAGATTTTACGAAAAAGTGCCTGTTGACTGTCAATGTTATTTTGCAACAGGTTATTAACCAATTGTCAACTAACTTTCAATTGTCAACTAACTTTCTGTAGATTGAGTACCAACAACTCAAGATCAATCTGTCAGTTAAATGTCAACAGTCATGTCAGCATATGAAGTATATGATACTGTATATCCTAATCAAGGGGTCTGATGTGCATCAAATTAATGATTATTTTAGCTGATTTAAAGCTGTTTTTAAAAAATTGTTAACCATTTGTAGATAATCTGTTGATAGTCAACTAAAGATTAGATCTGTTGCTTGTCAACAAATAAATTTTTTATGATCAGTAGACTATTAATAGACATTATCCACTAAGTGTTAGTAGATACATTTTAGGACTATCTAATTAAAGTGAAAAACAGTTTATATCAGTAGAAAGTCTATAACCTATCAACAGATATACATATTGTTTATGATCAGTTGACTATTAATAGATTAATATCACGATCACATCTGAACCATCTGATTATGTGAAAAAAATTATATTGAGCATTCCAAATGAAAACTCTCAATAGTCTACATCATTTCAAATGCCCAAGGCCAAGATCAAAAGTTATAAACAGCAAATAATAATAATTATTAATTAATACATTTAGCCTTTCATGACAGTAAGTTTTACAGAAAATCGCATTTATTAAATGCAGTTTAACGTTATAGGCCTAAACAGTTACTCATTTAAGAAATAATCTCTGTTCCTGCTACAAACTCGCTTCGGAGGATTAACAGACAGGACTATAGTTTAAACCCTTAACAATATCTTCTTTAATCGTTTTGTAACATTTAGTTTATTTAACGTTACGGTGAGACACAAAAGGCATTTTCTCCTATAGAACCATAATACACCAAAACACAATATAAATTAACAAAATACATCATTTTTATTAGCTAACGTAACGTTAGATGTAATCCAAATCTTTATAATCCATACGCAAGCAAGAAACAGATCCAAATTCAGCCCTTCATCCAGCGATCTCCATCTCCATTCTCAGCAGCGACCGTAAATGTCAAATCTTCTTCTTCTTCTTCTTCTTCTTCTTCTTTTGGTGTTTTATGGCGGTTGGCAAACCAACTTCCGGTGCATTACCGCCACCAACTGGACTGGAGTGTGAAGCACTAATAATAATAAAAAAACAATATGCATCTCAAAAAAAAAAAACTTTTCCCCTATTCTTCAAATTCTACAACCTACTCCTATTGCTTTAAGATACTTCATTATCACACTATATATTTTTACTTGTTCTACTTGCATTCCCAATAGACTTTCCATACTAAATACTACCACACCCAATTTTCTTACTTTCCTCTTAAGTACTAACCTTTCTTTTCCATATTTTAAACATTTTATTAAAACATGTTCTATTGTTTCTAAATGTCAAATCCCGCGCTCGTGATGAATTTAAATTCAAAAATTGCGCCCTCAAGAAGCGTTACGACATGTTTTACGGCAGTGATATCAAACGCTCATTGGCTCTCGCCTGCTTCGTCACAGATTGCAGCATGCCGTGTTTCAGTTGAAACAACATTGAAATGCAGAAGCGTGTGCGCGCGCGCCGTCTTCACGCAGAGGGAAGCTGGGTTAACATTTTCATGGATTATAAATTAAATTCTGCTCTGTCTCTTATACAAAATTGTTATACACTGCCAGAGAGGACTGCAACACATCGTCATTTGAGCGACTTTTGGTACCGATTTACATTTTCGCAATAAATTATTATGATTACACATCTGTTGTTTTTCTTCATAATTTTAGCCTGCATAGTTTTAAGAAATGGTTATGGGTAGGTTTTGGGGCAGGAGTAGGATTAATGTTATTGGCTCAAAATATATTTTAATGCTATAAATAAAACTGCCATTTCCCTACACATCTCTGTCCATAAAGTGTTTTATTCTTTTTATAATCTGTATAAAATGAGTAATTTATATTTAGGTTTGGGAGTAGGGTTAAGGGAACTTACATTTATCTATAAAACAGTATAAGGGAAATGATACAGATATCTTTATGATTCGTAAACGTTTTGTAGCTGTGAATTCGTAATAATTCTACGTTGCAGACATGTCTGTATCATAAGTTTCAGCATCTAACGTTATCCAAACCTACAAAAAAAGTATGTTTTCAATCTGTTGATAGGTTAAAGACTTTCTACTGATATAAACTGTTTTTCACTTTAATTAGATAGTCCTAAAATGTATCTACTTTAACACTTAGTGGATAATGTCTATTAATAGTCTACTGATCATAAAAAATTTATTTGTTGACAAGCAACAGATCTAATCTTTAGTTGACTATCAACAGATTATCTACAAATGGTTAACAATTTTTTAAAAACAGCTTTAAATCAGCTAAAATAATCATTAATTTGATGCACATCAGACCCCTTGATTAGGATATACAGTATCATATACTTCATATGCTGACATGACTGTTGACATTTAACTGACAGATTGATCTTGAGTTGTTGGTACTCAATCTACAGAAAGTTAGTTACAATTGAAAGTTAGTCGACAATTGGTTAATAACCTGTTGCAAAATAACATTGACAGTCAACAGGCACTTTTTCGTAAAATCTGTAGATTAACACTTGAATTGTACCTTATAGTCTATAGGCAGTCAGTTGAACATATGTTACTTGTCAGTTGAAACAGTGTTGTTGAATGTCAACTGATGCACTGTTGACAAGCTACTGAATGGCAACTAATAACTAGTAAAGTCTCAACAAACGGACTATCAAAATAAAGTGTTACCCTATTTTTAATCTGCAATTGCAAATACTTTGCATCTCACCTGTAAGAATTGTTTTGCATATAATATTTCTTAAGCATGTTGTTATATTGTTCTTACTTTTTATTAGTTTGTTACTTTTGGCACAATCATATTTATAACTGTCCTGTACATGCACATGGGCAGTAGGATAATCTTTGTTTACCTGAAAAAGTACGGTGTAGCCTGTTTCAGCCTGTTTCTTTTTTATTCTTCCGTAGACCTTTGTGTTTTTAAACTGTCACTTGATTTCATAGATTTATTATTTCTTTTGGTCATGTTGAGATATTCCCCTTTTTTAACATTTGTTCATTCAATTGCCTTGGTTCACATTATTGTGTACTGTTACTGTACATAGTGTTTTGGTAGAATGACTCTTTTAAAAGGTATTATTTTATAATGATATATTTTATAAAGATATATTTATAAAAATGTTTGAATATTTGAATGTTTAAATTTTATTAAAACATAATTTAACTGAAAATATCCCAAAAATCATTCATTGACTGACTTTTTGGACAAGCACAATAAGTTACAGTATCGTATTGCACCAATTAATTTATCAGTAAAATAAGGACTGTTATTTTAGACAAGCACAATAAGTTAGATATCACATTGCACCAATTCATTTTTCAGTAAAATAATTATCCTTCAGAAACAAGTTTCATATTAGAAAACAAAAGTAAAGTGATTACTGATTCATTATCCATTAAAAATATTAATTAGTGAATGTGTCAAAAGGTATAAATAACATAATTTTCATCTCAGCTGAGATTTTTCAACCTAGAGGTCCAGCGGGGTTTTACGGAAGGGCGTAATACATTCCTGGCCAAAGTAAAAGTGGTAAAGTAAAACACAGACGGCTTATAGGCGTGTTCATTTGACGCACCTTCAAATGTAACATTACTTTTGTACTCTGTCGAGTATTATTTGTCTGCTCAGGTCCTATACGCGTCTAATAGTATCAGTTTACCAAGGATTGGTTTGGATTTGATTGGTTTTCGATTTAGGCTTATCAACATTTTTCGCGGCAACAGCTCTGTGTTAAGTCGCCAACAATAATGATTCCCATTGCTGAATTACTCACACAATTCAGAATAGGAGCAAAATAGATTAAGCTGGTAAGTGTGGTTCACTCTGACTTTTATTTATTTAATTATTTTTTCCCTGTGGCAAGTGAATTATGCTAGTTATGAGATGAAGTAAAGAGTGATTATGTTATGCCTTAATTTTTCGTCATTAGAAACTTGACATACTTCGACACTTTCCCCTATCCATTCTTTTGGGTGTTTTGAGAGAGTAATATGTTTTTAGGTAACAATATTTGTGTGGATACAATTTGATTTGTAATCTTTTCTTTCAATTGTGCCTAGTTAAAATGAAGTTGCTGACAGCCTACAGATAGGCCAAACGTTACTTCCTTGTTTTCGTGAAGCCATTATTTACAAACGCAGTTAAGTTTTGCATTTGGCTTACAGTAGGCTGTACTTTGTAGTAAAAAACTATTTTTGCACTAGATAATTAAATAAATATAGGCTATAAGATTGGACAGTTTTAAAAATTGATTATTTTTCTCTAAAATTGATTAGTCCAGAGCCTAGTTGTCTGGTAAACTATAAACTACCTTTTTTTATTTTGTTCAATTCATGATGTATTGCAATTCACTTTAAATGTTACGTGTTTATATAACATATGTGTTTACAGTACTTTAACTGGATTTTCAGGACCTTTGTGTGTTTATTTTACAAATATCCACTCTTATTAGTTTCATATTTGTATCTCATGTAATAAAATAACTGTTTGTTACCATTGTGTGCTGTATGTGTACAACCATCCATTATTACATAAGAATAATCTCACTTTTTTTCCTGTATCAAAGGGTGAACCAGATGAAGCCCCCCAGCACTGCAATATCTGTCTCTAACAAGCAATCAGACGATGGATCGCTCGATTGTGTTCAAAATGGAACCTCTAGATATATGGAAGAGAAGTATGACAATTTATATTGATAAACCAGTTTTCTCTCAAGTTTGAGATCAAATGACACAACACTCTAGAACCTTTATACTATGGCCTTGCCTAAGTTGTTATGACAAGTTTTAAAGAGTTTTAAAGTTACACTATGTAAGTTTTGGCCCTCTAGCAGTTTATAATTTTTTTGGGAATAATTATGCGAGTTGGGCTTCAGCGCTGCAATTCTACGTGGATGAATCTGAAGGTTTAAGGCGTGCCTGTATGGCCATGGTTACAGGTGATCATCTTATCAGAGTGAATGTTACTAACAACGATTACATCCACCCCTCACTCTCCAAAGGAAAATGAAAAGGATGAATATCCTCACACCCTCCACCTACAGTAGCCAGAAACCATTTTTCATTTCACACGTTGCAAAATCTGTGCAATATGTCCCGACACCTCTAATATATAAATCATTATTGTAGGCTTACCATAGTGACTCAAGGAAAGGCAAAAACACGGTTTGGAATTAAGGAGATGTTGTCAATTTCTAACAATACAAAATGTACATGGTGTAGCTTTAAATACTAGAAATATGCTAGTTTATGAATAGATGTTTTTTAGTATATGTAGAGGATTTGTAGAACCTTCAATTACAATAATATTTATGTTTGCATTTAATGGACTCAACCATTTCAACGTTTACTTGACACTTTTGTCTCCATGTACTAAAGGGCGAGACCAGATGAGGCACCCTCTCCAGCACTCTCACTCCTGTCTGCAAAGAGTGATCAGTCAATGGATAGACCCATTGCCTTCAACCATGCAGCACAAAGCTACATGGGAGAGAAGTATGAGAACTTACATTGTCAGCTCAGGAGGTTGAAGATATTGTGCTTATTTTACAATTTATTAGTTACAAAACTTCTTGTTTGGCTTTGCATATCTCTTGTCCAATGTTAAACTGGATTTGTTTCTCCTTCTGCTTTCTGGGCTTTTAGAATCTGTAATAATTAATAATAATCTCACATTGTTCTCCATGTACCAAAGGGCGAGACCAGATGAAGCAGCATCTCCAGCACTCTCACACCTTTCTATGAAAAGTGATCAGTCAATGGATCGGCCAATTGTGTTCAGAAACGAAACCGCTAGTTCCTATGGGTAATTTACTTTGTTTTAAATGGTGTGCTTGTTGCATGAAAAAAAAATATTAAACATGTCTCTTTTACATTGTTAAGTTTAATTTTCTGTCTCATCCTGACAGTCTAAGACCAGATGAGGCAGCATCTCCGGTAACTTCATACTTCTCTTTAAAAAGCAACCAATCAATGGGTCGACCGATTGCATTCAAAGACAGAACTCAGCCTTACAGTGTTAAACGGTATGAGAATTTGCATTCTTTGATCAGATATGCATGTGATTGTCTATTCAAAGAAGTGTGGCTGCAATATAAAAATTCAGTTCTTCGCTACCAATACCACAAAAAGTCATGATTCTCTACCATTTGTCATTTTGAAAAAAAGATTAACTTTTACTGTCTTTAAACACTGTCTTTAACAATTTACCTGTTTTATTTAACTATTTAAAAATAGAAACTCACAAAATGATTATTTAACAGATTAATAATTACATTTGTTCTGTCCACTGTGTGCGTACTCTCCGCAAAAAAGTGACAGACAGCTAAACCGGTGTACTGGGCACTCAATGATTAACCCTCTGGGGTCTGGGCTGTTTTTGGGGCCCTTGAGATGTTCTGACATATTAATGGCAAAGGTGTAAATTCACTCTATAAAGCACAAACAGGGCTACAATAATATGTGAGCCACGTGTATGTAAATGTTTTCATTTTTGAGAGAATAATGTTTATGCATGGATATTGAAAAGACTAAAAACTAAAATTTCTGAAATAAGGCCACAAAACACATAGTAAATATGTGTCAATAAGACTTTTGACTAATGGATGTCCTCGCCTAGAATTTTTTCTTCAAAATTATGTGAAAATAGTCTTGCTTTATTGTTCACATAAAACCATACATTGATTTAAATTGATGTAAAACAGGTTTTGCTTGGAAAGCCAATATGCGAGGGGGAGGAGTAGTTTACACCTTAGATTACAATGTCCCACCCACTCTGCATAATGATGAGCCTTTCACACAGGTGTGAAACTGACTGAGCCACAATGCAAGGACAAAAGATATATTTAGAAGAAGACTTATATTGACCATTTAAGATTTTGCTTACATCTATCTTGTAAATATGTTTTGCTATTTTATTAAAAAGGTTACAATTACAACAATAATTACAATTTCAACAATATTTCAAGTGTACTCTTTCTTTGTAAAAAAAAATGATTATAGGCCTACATTTTATCTATGTATTCATTAGTTTGAATTTAGTCAACATTGGAACAGCTAACATCTTAGTTGATGACTTATTTTTGACAAAAATAGTAATTTATATATAGAAATTGCTAAACAAAAACTTATTTGACGTGGCAGTATATTCTACAGTAAAAACTGTACCCAAATCTAGTCAACAAGATGTTGTCTTTCATATTTCGCCTGACTGTAACGTTGTTTTCATGAAATATTAGGGCATATTGTTAATTTGCAGTTTAATACGTGGCTTATACAAATAGCCTACATTTTATTTCAACATATTTCAGTCGATTTTTACTCATCTCAGTATAGCAATACAGTTTGCTAAAACATCATCATTCATTCACACACGCGATTTAAATTTAACTTCTGGCAAAGATGAAGTTGACGATAGGCTTTTGACTCGCGATCTTCGCAGTAGGCTAGTGAACGCACCGGAGAAATGCACATTTATTAGGCTACATAGTTTTTTGTTTTGGATGGTTTTGTTTACCAGCTTTCTGTAAATATATTTCACATTTTTTAGACATGTGAGGCGAGTAGGCTATTTCAAGAGGAGAGAGTCCAGTTCAAGAACCTTATGTAGTGATTGCTAGCCTATATTTACTTTAAATCCAGGAAATTTGTTAATGAAAAAAATATTAAAATTAAGATACAATTGATACAAAACGAAATTCGTTTTAAAAAAAGGATTTGTACTTTCTGTTTTGAGGTCTCTGTGAAAGTTTGAAAGTCTTGTAGTGCTTTTTTTAGAGCGCTCGCGTCCATAATGGAGAACTGTCACGTAATATTGTTTTTTTGCCAGCTGTGGTAAACAGCGCGCATCTATGCCGTTCATTCATTCATAAACAGAAACCCGAGAAGGAAAAACTTACTAGTATTCCTCAGCTCGTATTCCTCATTATTCCTCACAGCGCTGCGTTGTAAACAAGTAATGTTCTGAATAAACTTGTGTTTTGGTTTTCTCGAGCTGATGGGGGCGTTCACAGGATTGCGCGGATTACCTCAGCCATTTGCATTTGAATAACGTGCGCTCTCCGTGGGCGGAGTCACATTACATTTGAATTAGCTCTAATGAGGTCGACTGGAATCGCTCTCTTTTAATACAGATTTCACAAGATGATAATATTTGTTTTTTATATAAATTGCTTCATTTAAAAGAAGAGAATTCAAGCTTCATGCCTATGTGACTATGCCTGTTTGACTGAGTATTTGAGTATTCAGTTTACAGTTATATCAGTCACAAACACTCAATACCATGAGGTAAATATTGCATGTGAAAGCAGACGGCAGTTATATATCTTATCATACAATAAATCATGACAAAATATACAGCCCTAACCATTCACAAACATTAAATATGTCAGGTCTACTTACAAACATAGCTTCTTCAAGGCTCAACTCAGGCAGATGCTGCAGATTCACCAGAGGCCCAACTGAAGCCTCTTGCCATGCCAAACATACTTCTAAAATGGCTGGTCTCACCTAAGACCAACCATGTGACCAACCCCAACCAATAGGAAGACAGGAAAAATTAAGTGAGCTGTCTGCTTTCTCCACACAATCAACAGGTGGTGCTAAACACTCTACACATACATGAAACCAGTGACATCACACTCCCCGTCTGGTATTGCATACAATAGCATTATTAGGTATTAAATGAATCCTGACATCAGAAAACATGAAAATTCACTGTCCATGATAAACACTTACACAGACATAAGTACCACTACTTCTGTTATAGGCCTAAGAAAGGTCCTAACAGTCCCACCCTTAGTGACTTTTAACTCAAGCTTCCTGACTTTACCATCACCGTCAAGATATGCTTTAATGACGCGAGCGATAGGCCAGTAATTTCGTGTAACCAGAGAGTCTTTAAGCAACACCAAGTCTCCTTCCTTGATGTTTGGATGTGTGTCTTGCCACTTGCTGCGACTTTGAAGAATGGAGAGATATTCTTTCTTCCATCTCTCCCAAAAGACATTTGCCAAGTGTTGGACACGTCTCCATTGTTGGCGATGCAGATCTGCATGTTCAAAAGATCCTGGCGGAGGAAGAGGGGTGCAGATCTTTTGCATCAATATCATTGCTGGTGTGAGAGGGAAAGGAGCATCACTCGACATTGGTGTAAGAGGTCTTGCATTTATTATTGCGGACACCTTGGCCATTAAGGTTGACAGTACTTCATGAGTGAGATGGGAGGGGTTGAGCTGTAAAAGCATGGAGTCAAGAATCCGTCTTGAATCCCAATCATTCTTCCCCACACTCCTCCCATATGTGAGGAGTAGGGTGAGTTGAATAGCCAAATACATCCCTCCTCACTTAGATACTTGGAAATGTTTGTATCGTCTTGAAGGAAGAACAACTCCTTGCAGGCTCCTTTAAAGTTTGTACCGCAGTCAGAGCAGATCATCTTTGCAGGACCACGCACTGCAAAGAAGCGGCGTAACGCATTGATGAAACTTGATGTATCCAATGATTCTATCACCTCAATATGCACAGCACGAACACTTGGGCATGTAAAAAGTACTGCCCATCTTTTACTATTTGCTGCACGTCCTCGTGTACGGTGAGTGGAGATGTTCCAGGGGCCGAATACATCCAGACCAAAATTGGTAAAAGGGGGTTCTGTACAAAATCGATCAGGTGGGAGATTCACCATCTTTTGTTCTGCCATCCTACCACGGAGTTTCCTGCAAATGACGCACTTATACAGAAGGCTGGAAATGCATTTCTTTGATCTCATGATCCAGAAGCCATCTGTACGCACAGCACCCTCTGTGAAGATTCTGCCTTGATGTTTAACTCTCTCGTGCTAGTGATTAATGAGTAGAGTAGCAACATGGCTGCGACCCGGAACGATGAGAGGATGTTTTTCTTCCATCTCAATTGGAGCATGGTGAAGTCTGCCACCTATTCTCAGCAGTCCATCGCTGTCAAGTGTGGGATCAAGCTTCCTCAGTGAACTGTTTTTTGGTATAGGACTTCCTCTCTCCAGACAGGAAATCTCAACCTGATATGTTTCCCTTTGAATGCATCCAATTACAACTGCTTTTGCTCGAGCCAGTAAATCGGGCATATGCGGCTCAAGATGATATGCATGCTTGCATCCTTGAGTGTTGCTCTCTCGCTCAGATTTAAAGGACTGAACAATATGAATCAAGGAGGCAATACCTCTAATAAGGGATTACCATCGAGAGAATCTTTCAAAGCGATGTGAACCAAGACCTTTTTTGAGATCAATAACTGCAGTGGTGTGACATCGGACCTCTTTGTCAGATTCTGGATCAATGAGGTTATACTTAATCTCCCCTGTTGTGTCTGTCTCCCCAAGACATAAGAGGAAATCTGGACCTGTAAGCCAGAAGGTGTCTGCGAGTTGAGCTGGAGTCACCAATCTGGTAGCAACATCCGCAGGATTTTGTTCAGTTCGGACATAATGCCACTGTTCAGGATGTGATGATTTCCTAATCCTTTCCACCCTGTTGCTCACGTAGACATAAAATCTCCTGGTTTCGTTGCAGATGTAACCAATAACCACTTTACTGTCAGTGTAGAACTGCAGACTGTTAGGTTTAATATCCAACTCACTCATAACCAATTCGGCAAGTTCTACTGCTAAGAGAGCGGCACCAAGCTCAAGCCTGGGAATAGTATGGACTGATAAGGGGGCTAACTTAGCTTTCCCCATAATGAAACCTACATGGCATTTTTGATCTTTGTCTACAACCTTTAGATAAGATACGGGTGCTATGGCTTTTACAGAAGCATCTGAAAAGACGTGAACCTCAGTATGATGAGCGGTGGAAACAGAATGCAGTGTAGGCTCGAGGAGTTTCAAACTGTGCCAGCTCTTGTAGAGAATCTCTCCAAGTTGACCACTCTGCCTCATTTTCAGCTGGGAGCGGAACATCCCAATCAATAGCATCATAACTGGTGAGCTGCCTCAGCAACAACTTCCCTTGAATGGTAATAGGAGCGACAAACCCAAGTGGATCAAAAAGGCTATTAATGGTTGAGAGGACTCTTCTTGTAAACGGTTTGTCATTGTCAGCCGCACAAAATGTGAATGTGTCATGTACCAGGTTCCAGCTTAATCCAAGACTGCGTTGTAGTGGAGGTGACTCAATGTCAAGGTCCAGATCTTTTAGTTCCTTTGCATGGTCAGTTGGTGGAAAGGCATGCATGACGACTGAACAGGTAGATGCAATTTTATGGAGCCTGAGGTTTGAAATTGCAAGCATACCTTGAGCAGCTTTCAAGAGATTGATGGCCGCATTTGCAGATGACAGTGATTTAAGTCCATCATCAACATAGAAGTTCCTGTGTATAAATCGCCTCACATCTTCTCCAAATTCATCTTCTCCATATGTGGCTGTTTGGCGTAGACCATAAATTGCAACTGCTGGAGAAGGCCGATTGCCGAATACATGGACTTTCATCCTGTATTCCAAGACACCTTTAGTTGGGTCATTGTCTTTGAACCATAAGAATCTGAGAAAGTTCCGATGGTCCTCCCTGACGACAAAGCTATGGAACATCTGTTCAATATCTGCAGTAAAGGCTACTGCCTCAGACCTAAACCGCATTAATACTCCTAGCAGGCTGTTGTTTAAGTCTGGGCCAGTCAACAGCACATCATTCAAGGAGACACCAAGGTGTGGGGCACTGGAATCAAAAACAACCCGTATCTGACCAGGCTTACGTGGATGGTACACTCCAAAACTGGGAAGGTACCAGCATTCTTCTCCATCTTGCAGAGGAGGTGCCAATTCAGCATGATCTTGCTCAAAGATCTTTTGCATGAAAGCCAAAAAGTGACTCTTCATTTCAGGCTTTATATCCAGAGTTTGACAGAGATTGGTAAAGCGGATTAATGCAAGTTCTCTATTGTTAGGCCGGCTACACACTGGCTGCGTGGCGTGAGCGTGGCGTTTCTGAAGCGTGTCAGATGCATGGCGGCTGCGTCGCGTTTTCTGTCTTTGCACACCAGAAGCGTGTCTGACGCGGCGCTGCTGCTGCTAGGTGACATATTGGTGACATGGGGAGAGAGTTGTGGAAGGCCTATACTTCATGTTAAACATAAATATATAGCAGCAAAGACAACGTCGGCAGTGTTGACGGCAATATAGACTATAGAATATTTCGTTCTGTATTGACAGGTGCAGTATTTGAAAATCGATAATATTTTTTTTAAATTGCATTTATATTTGCATTTATGTCAAACCCTAGACACTTTCAAACATCAAAATGACATTTATTAATATGTATTCGTGTCAAAATGTCATATAAACATCTTTTCCTATTCAATTTTGCCTGGAAACGCTTCCAAGACGCTTGCGTGTCGCGTGAAAAATAGGCGTCGGTTCTATTTCTAGCAGGCACGCGTTTTCCGCGCGGCTCGAGCCGCGCCTGAGACGCGCGTGTCACGCAGGCAGTGTGCAAGCTCTAACCTGTTAACATGGGAGCCGAAATAAAAACGGACACGCCACGCAGCTGAGACGCTTACGCCACGCAGCCAGTGTGTAGCCGGCCTTAGGTAGGCGAGGCCTTGGCACACGAAAAGGAAGGGGGGCCACCCAACTGTTTCCATCATTTATGAACATCTCCTTTTCCATCAATCCAATGAACTGCTTGTCCTCAATGGATAGAGAAAATTTGTGGTCATCCTCTGTCCTTTCAAATATTTTTGCCCCTAAGGAATCATAATCAGTATGCTGGTCAGGCTGGTAGGCTGTCAGCAAAGTCAGAGCTTTTTTGACTTGACCAACTAAGTGGCTTTGTTTTCGTCCCAACAGGAAATATCTCTTTTAAAATGAGATGGTTTGGACATGGACTTAGATAGGAATGCCGGCCATTTTCCAGGATATTGGTCCGGTAAGCACTAAGTTCTATCGGCTTGTGTGCTGCACCCAGACAGACATCTCCAATGATCACCCAGCCAAGATCCAATCTTTGCGCATAAGGAGCATTATTTGGTCCATTACGCTGATCTCTAAACCTTATGGACCTATAGGATATCACGGCCGAGAAGAAGGAGAATCTGTGCATCATTGTCAAATTCAGGGATGAGATGAGCCATAGACTGAAGGTGAGGATGGTGTCTAGCAGCCTCAGGCGTAGGTATTTCCATCTTATCTTCTGGCATATAGTTACACTCTATGAGTGTGGGAAGAGGAACACTAATACTTCCATCCAGTGATTGAGCAATGAAGCCAGTCCCCCTTCTTCCTAACTTCTCTGTAACTCCAGCACATGTGCGCAGAGTATAGGGAGACTCTACACCCCCAAGATTGAACAAGTCGAAAAACTCAGACCGAGCAAGAGACCTATTACTCTGATCATCAAGAACTGCATAGATTTTTATTGATCGATCTGGTTGGCCCACAGGATACACTTTTATAAGACAGATCTTAGAACAGGAACGAGAGCTGTTGGCCTCACCACAAACCGCAGTGCATTTGGAAGTTATACTTGGAGAGGCCTCTTCCCTTCTCTCCCCGCCATGCTCTATATCTGGCTCTTGTGTAGTCCATGGAGCTGGTCCTGGATGTAAAGCTGTAACATGTCTGTTGCTGTCACACTCCTTACAGTGAATCACTATTTTACAGTCTTGAGCTCTATGATCGGTTGATGAGCAGCATTTGAAGCAAATCCCTCTCTCCTTTAGAAATGCTTTGCGTTCTTCAAGTGTTTTGGCTCGGAAACCTCTGCATCGTTTAAGGGCATGTGGCTTTTTGTGGATAGGACACAGCCTATCATTATCCAACTTACTGGTGTTTAGTGTTGTTGTAATATCTGTTTTGTGGGCTGAAACATGGCCTTTTAAGTTTGTGTATGTTTTTGCTAAGTTGTCTGATTTCATTGTTGACAACCCAGTAGATGAACTAAGTGTGAAACTTGGATCATTACGGATATGGGCTTCTTTGCAAACAAAATCTACAAAGAATGAAAATGGTGGAAACTGAACATTGTATTCCAGCTTATACAAACTACCTTGTGTCATCCATTTCTCTTGAACCCCGTATGGCAGCTTCTCCACAATGGGGTTAACACCTCGAGAAGTATCCAGGATTGCGAGTCCAGACAAATAACCTTCAAGTTTAGCTGACTCCAGCTCCCTCAATAAATCACCAAGCTGTCTCAGCTTTAGGGGGTCTTTGTTGCTGATCCTGGGAAATTTTTCGAGTTTCTCCAGAAGAGCCCTCTCTATTCTTTCAGGTGACCCATAGCACTCTTCCAAACGTATCCATGCCATGTTGAGCCCAGCCACGGGGTCATTCACATTAACAGATCTAATTCTCTTGACATGCTCCGATGACTGAGGGCCAAGCCACTTAATTAGAAGTCAAGTCAAGTCAAGTCAACTTTATTTATATAGCGCTTTTCACAATACAGATTGTATCAAAGCAGCTTCACAGTATTAAATAAAATAGTACATCGTTTACATGTAGTACGTTTGGTAATGCAGATCAATAGCACTGTTGAATCAATTAATCAATTTAAGTATCCCCAACTGAGCAAGCCAAAGGCAACAGTGGCAAGGAACCGAAAAACTCCATCAGGTGACCTAATGGAGAAAAAAAAAACTTGGGAGAACCCAGGCTCAGTCGGGGGCCAGTTCTCCTCTGGCGTTTATGAAGTAGAGACCGGATTTAACTGTAAGATTAAAATATTATATGAATGCCTGGCTGAAGGTCAAGCTCTTCAGTGCAGGTGAGTTTTAATCCTTGTATGACGTTCATAAAGGTTGACTTTCAACTCCAATAATTTTCTGGAAGGTCATCAAATTTAATCATCCACAAGCTCACGGCAAGCCATATAAATAGCAAATTCACTGACAGTTGCATGGTCATGAGTAGATGATTGTGTTGCCTGTCGCATCCAAGGTGAAGGAGTAAGAGGCGGAGGTACCTTCATAGTTGAAAAACTGTGTGGATGGAT
Source organism: Scardinius erythrophthalmus (assembly GCF_964197995.2). Classification (NCBI taxonomy): domain Eukaryota; kingdom Metazoa; phylum Chordata; class Actinopteri; order Cypriniformes; family Leuciscidae; genus Scardinius; species Scardinius erythrophthalmus. Next base: position 30,450,564 of record NC_138227.1, on the reverse strand, counting down.
GCTAGGACGACATTGTGTAGCTGGCTGATTCATAGGATGCATGTTGGAGCGGGCTGCTCCATCTCCACCTGTATGAATGGATTGCTGGTTGGTGTCTTGGTGTGTCGCCGCACAAGTAACATCAGGATGAAGATTAAATCCAATACGAGTCTCACGATGGGGCACAGACTGCTGACTGGAGAGCATTTTTGAATGACATTCCACATAATCACTTGTTCTTTTCTCTGCAGAGTCATGTGGAATTACAATATCAATTTCTTTGGAGTCTGCTTTAGATTCCACTTCTGCTGCAGCTGACTCCAGAATCTCTGCCTCAGCTAGCGCAGCTGCAACTTCTTTTTCTTGCTTTAATGTGGCTAGAGCAGCCTCCATGCGTGCCTCTTCTACTTTTAGCTGAGCCTTTTTCCATCATGAGCTCTGTTTCTTTTTTCACAAATGTAGAACGAGCAAGAACTGCTTCAGCTTTGGCACGAGCTTCAACTGCCAATAAGCTTGCTGATGACTTGCTAGACCTGCTTGAAGAAGATCTGCTGGAAGAACTAGCAACAGATCTGGTCTCGAATGACTTTGCAGATGAATTCTGAGATTTAGCTCTCTGCTGCTCTTCTTCATTTGCCTTGCTATCCATCTTGTAAAAGCTTCACACATTCTTTTTCAGTGTTAAGATGCAGTTAAGATGGAGCAGAGCAATGATGTAATGTCTTTCTTTGCAAGAATAGCTGTGCTGAGCCCGCTGTGATGCTGTTTTTTCACTGTTCTGTCCACTGTGTGCGTACTCTCCACAAAGTGACAGACAGCTAAACAGGTGTACTGGGCACTCAATGATTAAAGATGACAAGGATGTTGAAGTAAAGTTAAATTCTTTTACTTGTTTGTCTTCATCACTTGTTTTTACAGTGCTTTTCCACTTACTTTGTGAAACTAAAAACACAAGAAAACTTTCTTTCAGTTTACAGTTATATCAGTCACAAACACTCAATACCATGAGCTAAATGTTGCATGTGAAAGCAGACGGCAGTTATATATCTTATCATACAATAAATCATGACTAAATATACAGCCCTAACCATTCACAAACATTAAATATGTCAGGTCTACTTACAAACATAGCTTCTTCAAGGCTCAACTCAGGCAGATGCTGCAGATTCACCAGAGGCCCAACTGAAGCCTCTTGCCATGCCAAACATACTTCTAAAATGGCTGGTCTCACCTAAGACCAACCATGTGACCAACCCCAACCAATAGGAAAACAGGAAAAATTAAGTGGGCTGTCTGCTTTCTCCACACAATCAACAGGTGGTGCTAAACACTCTACACATACATGAAACCAGTGACATCACAAAATTTGTTTGTCACTCCTGAAATTTTGCTGAACACATATCCTCTTAGCAACATGAAAAATAAAACTTCTAAATATGAGTGATATAAGCAAAAACGTGAGCAAAGAGCATTCCTTTTTTAATCACTGAAACTGTAAATTTAAAGAATTGTATCTGAATCTGTATAAGAATTGTAATTGTATGTGTTGAATTGTAATCGGTACTGCAGAAAGACCGCCATCGTTACATTTTTGTTTACATTTTCAGTATCAACTTTGTACTGAATTACTGTACTTATGTTAACACTATGAGCTTGTATGTAGATTAGAGGTCCTAATAACAAATCAAACAACTATGCTTTTACTCTTACAGTCTGAGACCAGATGAAGCAGCATCTCCAGCACCCTCACTCCTGTCTGTAAAGAGTGAACAGTCAATGGGTAGACCCATTGCGTTCAACAGTGGAGCGCAAAGTTACGTGGAAGAGAAGTATGAGAACTTACATTGTCAGGGGATTAAAGTCAGCTTTCTTGCTGTACTGTGCTTGTTTTCATAGCATATCTCTTGTGCATTTACAATGTTGTTTTAAGTGTCTCATTTTGTAATATCAAATTGTAGGCACTATACACTGAAGGTTTAGGCACACCGATATCTTCTTGTTTTTACTTTTTTTTTTTTTACTTTTAAATTTTATACTGTGTTTACAATCTTTGCATTACAGTTGAAAATAATAACCAAATATGTTTCCACAGCACACTTTCAGCCACTCTGCTGAAAGAGGATCACTACAAGTGCCCAGTGTGCACAGAGGTCTTTAAAGATCCAGTTTCCATCCCCTGTGGACACAGTTACTGCAAACACTGCATTGAGATCTACTGGAGCAAACCAACTCAAGCTGGAGGTTACGCTTGTCCTCAGTGCAGAAAGAGGTTCAGAAGTTGTCCAGTGTTGAGTGTAAATGTTGCTTTGTCTAAACTGATTGAGGAACTCCAGAAGGCAGGATTTAGTCCTGCCCTTCCTGCTCACTGTTACGCTGGACCTGAAGATGTGCCCTGTGATATCTGCACTGAGAAGAAGCTCAAAGCTGTTAAATCCTGTTTGACCTGCACTGTGTCTTACTGTGAGACGCACATCAGACAACACTACACAGTACCAGCACTGCAGAGGCACAACCTGGTGGAGGTGATTGTAAAATTACATAGAAATTTATGGCAGAATAAATATCTACAGGGGCTGCATATTTAAATTAAAAATAATTGTGATTACAGTTACAGGTCCTTGATTAACTAATCATGAAACATGCAGATTACTGCATTCTGATTTTGATCTTTTTTCTACATAAACGGTTTCTATTGAAAACATTTTAGATTGTAACCAGTCACAGACTTGGTTGTTGAGTGCATGAATGCAATGAACAATCAGAGCAATATCTAATCCGAGTCCATAAGCCAATCAGTAATGACAAAGCATTCCTAATAATTTAGGTTTAAGCAGCCTGACGGTGGGATGGTGGCACATTAAAACAGCTGAAGAAACATCACCTCATACTCAAAAAGAAGCATCATGATACATGTCCACAGGCTCTGAGAAATCAAATCACCAGAGTTTTATAATGCAAGCTGAATGACTGTTTGTTCATGCAGTGTTCTGCAATCTAAAGACCGATTCGGACGGGATTAACTTTAAAAGGGTAGATGGAGTAATGTAATTTTACCACAGGATGTCTGTAATATTAATGGCCAATTTGCACGGGATAAGATATCTCAGTAAAACTAGCAGAAGTGGGAGGAGTAACTCGATTTGCGCATCGCCGTCACCCTCCTGTCGTCATGTGCGTATTACGTTGCTTCCTGATATCACGTGTGCAAACACATAGCCTACATTTATACCGCTATGTCCGGTCGAACGATGTATTAATTAACTTCAGATTGGATTGTGTTGGTAATTGGCACTTACCTAACGCTAAAAGATGTTTCGTGCCTCCAACAAGTGCTTTCGATCTTCTTTCTGATCTGAATGTGGAAAACACTTGAATTTTGCCACAGACTTGTCCCAGCGTCTAGAACGCAACTGAATGCTTTTTCAAGCATCTCCATACTTGAAAACCCGGAAAACTACTTTTAAACAGGAAATGACTAAATATTTACGCACATATTTACGGGTCTATTTGCACGGGATTAATATTACCTGAGGTAATTTTTCCGGACCTTTTTACTGAGGTAAAAGTCGCCGTAATCTTTACTGACATTGTCCGTAATGATTACTGAGATGGCACATTTGGATGGGACTAAAATCACAGAGAAGCTCTGGTAATTATTACTGTACCCCACCTCTCCATGTTAAACTAGTCCCGTCCGAATCAACATAGCGTAGACACAGTGCGAATAATATATTTATTGTGCAGTGCAGACCACTTCATTGATTAGTGAGAGTGTTTAATTTTTTTGTTCACACAGGTGACCTTGGAGTTGTATTGACTTTTGAATGTGTATTTTATTTTTATTATAACTTTATTTGCTGAGTTTGTTTTGTAACTTAGCTTAAACTACTGATGCTACTTTGTTTAGGCTACTATGTCAATACAAGTCAGTAAGGACATCAAGGAGATCAAAGAGCTTCAAGTCAGAGTCATCGAAGAGGTAAATGAAGAAATCAGAGCGTTGAGAACATTTTCTGAATGTGGTGGTTACCTCAAAGAGATATTTACAGCACAAACACAAACATATTACTAGGTTTTCTGACAATATTCAGATATCTTTTTTTTTTTTTTGCTTAGTTTTCAAGGGATGAAAAGGCTGAAAATTTGAACCCTACTAAGTGCTTCTACAGTGGATTTTCCTCTAATGGTATGACTGGCACTCCTCTTACAAGCTTATTTACAAAAGTTCTCATAAGTATCACAATTGGATTATTTTAGCTGTAACTTTATTTTAGCGACCTTGATAATTGACATCCTTTCAAGTAATAAATAGAAATAGCTTCTATTTGTAAGTAACTTTGGATAAAAGCATCTCATAATGAGTAAATATAAATAGTATAATTTGAAATGAAATTTGTTATCAGATATCACAATCTTGGCTCGACTTCATGACATTACCTCAGATTAATTATTTTTTACTGAACATTATGATTTGCTTCTTATGTTGAAATCAGTGAATGGCCGCACAATTTGGAAATTCCAGAAAACAAGAAAACATATTTTAAAAGTTTGTACAGTATCTTTTATTTGCTTTTACATTTGTTTATTGTTATGAGTTTAAACATATAGTTTGTGAAATATTACTGGGAAAGAGGGTGTAATGTTTACTATGGTGTCTTGTAATCCAGTCAAAGAGATGTGCTGTAATCTTTCTGTATATATCATGGTTCAAAAGGCTTGTTTAATAATGTTTTTCAAGGGCTTTTCTAAAATAGCTGTGATCTAAATGTAATACTGTGCACTCCCCCCCCCCCCCCCCCCAAATTACTCACAGATTTGCCTATGGATGTAACTGAGATTACGGCAATTGGTCGTCCTTTGGATCTTGGAATGTTGTATGACTATCGGAATGAATCATTTATTTCAGGTTGGTCTATCTTACTCATTTACCCTGACTATTAGCTTATTATAATACATAATATTATAATACTATTTTAAAACAGATATAATTTTAAAAGCTCAAATGTTGTAAGTACATGTTCATGTTATTTTCCCTTTTCCATCCTACATTTTGCAGTGCTATTTTTTATTTTTTATTTTTTATTTTGTCCTTTAGTAAAAGATGCAACTAATTAAATTTGTTAAATAAAAGTGTTATGTTCTTTGACTTTATGATATTTTTTAAACAATTCCATACTCCCTCCTCTTAGGCTTCTGTGATGTAAATTGATATTGTATGTGTAGATGGACTGAATATTTTTTCGAATAAGTCAAATTAAAGTAGAATGTGCTGTGAATGTGTTTACAGACGGTAATCTTTGGGATAACCACACTGTAACAAGTAACAGAATATCTTGGCCCCTACCGAAAACACATCTAAAGGTTATGGAAGATGACTCCCTTCCGGAGAGATGCAAAGCATTTGAAATGTCACCTGTGTTACGAGTAAGTGCTCTGTGTGGACTCATGAAGCTAAATGGAGCTGCAGCCTTTCTGAATCACCCAGTTCAGTCTCAACATCAGGACAGATTTACACTACACTATAAAACCACCACCAGACTCGACATGATCAGCCAAAGAATGTTACAGGAAGGAGCTCCTACCTCAGTGATTAATGCAACCAAAGCAACACATGTGATCATCGCTGTGTTCTATGGAGCCCAAGCTTTCTTCGTTTTTGATAATGAGAGAATCAGCACAGAGAAAAATACAGAAATGGAGAATGTTATCAAGAAGCTCACCACCACCCTCAGTGCAAGAGATGTGTTCTCAAGTCTTAATGAAACTGAAAAGGCAAACAGCATTTTATATGACTGCAGTCTGTACATTGATGTGGGTGATTGGAAGAGTCCAGTGTCTTTTGATAAGGCTGTGGAGATCTACGGTTCTCTACCAACACTGCTTGGATCTAAAGGCGAGAGAGCAGTTCCTCTGAAGGTCTGGCTGTACCCTCTGAAGAAACTGGACAAGAGCTCAGTGTGTGCTGCTCTGAGTGGAGTCATTGAAAACTTGATGCATCGAGCTGAGAACATTCTGGAACATCTGAGAAAACAGATCAGGGTGTGTCAGGACATGATAACAGACTATGATAATCTGACTGTGATTACTTGGTTTCCTGCTTTGGAAGAACAATTTCAAAACTTTTCAGAATTTCTACAAGAGTACATGACAGAGTTTCAGAGAAAAGCTGCTGAGATTATTAAATCCATAAATGTCAAGGAAGGTGAAGGAGAGAAGAGTTTTCAAGAACTCATCAGTAACTGTGTTCAGTCTCCATTCAATCCAGAGAACACACATCATTGGCTTGAAAAGAAGAAAACTGAGCTGGCAGTTTTAAATGAGTGCAGAGCAGTGAACATTACTATTGTGAGATCACAGGAGGAGCTTCAGCATGTCATTAATGATCCTTCGATGAGCAGTGTGTTCTGCTTCACTATTTCATCAATGGAGGCTGGAGATTTTCTCACAGCTCTGAAGCAGCACATTCAATTAATGAAAGAGTGCACATTGACCATGCCTGATTGCATAAAGCTAGAAGAATCAGTGCAGTCATTAAAGCACGTTTGTGTAAGTCAGAAAGTATTTTCTGACTTAAAAGTGTTCATTGCTGCCAAAGACACAAATGAAGATACAAAGCAAACCAAGTTCATTGCTGCATTTGTACCTGATGATGGTTTTCCAGAACACTGTGTGCAGTTCTACCACGCTGGAACGATTATAAGCCGAAATATGAAACTTCAGACAAAGCCAAATCTTATCCAAATATCTCACATAAAACACTGTAGCATATCCCTAAAAATTAATAATAGACAAAACAGAAGCATTGAGAGGTATTTGGTGGAGTACAGAGCTCTGGGTGATGATGGAATGAACAACAACACTTGGAAACAGATCTTTTATGATGCCAAATCTGTTGAGGAAACCTTCATTATTTCAGGACTTACATCAGGCAAACGATTTCAGCTGAGGTATTTGGTTATTGAGAAGGGCTGTATGAGTAACTTTAGCAAGATTATGAACTTTCATACAGCACTTGCAGAAACTCCTGGGAAACCCTTAGTGAACAAACTGAACAGAAACACTCTCAGATTTGACTGGTTGAAAGCTGAAGCTGATGAAGATTGTCCAGTGCTGCGGTATATGGTTGAGTATAAAGAAGCAGGACTGGAGGGCTGGTCATCAGTACTAACACAAGGACCTCAGTGTGAATGTACTTTAACTGTTCCTCACAGCACCTGCTATAGAGTCAGAGTCTCTGCTGTCTATGAGGACGTCACCAGCAAACCTAGTGAGGAAACACCAGTACCGGTTGACGGTGAGACATGAGTGACACTTTTAAATCAATATAGTTATCAACTTTTTTTTTTTTTTTGCTGATCTTTCTGCATCTGATTCCATTGTCATCAATAGTTTGGTCTATAAAGCTCTCAGAGAGAAAGAGCTCCATCCTCCTAGAAGTGCTGAAACTCCAAACAGAGAAGAAACCAGTAGAGCTGATAGACTGGACAGATGAAGAGAGTGAAGTGAGGGGATTCCTCCAGTGTCTGCCCTACATCTCACAGCTCAGGTGAGATTCATTTGCGTACATCCTACTTTACAGAAAGTATTTGAGTCGCTACTGTAAGCTGGTGTATAGCCAAAACATTTTGAGAAATAAATGTGGTTTTCATTTCCAAAAACAGTGTGAGGCCTGGCGTCACCCCTCCTGCGATGATCTGAATGATTATTATTGTAATTTTAATTATGCTAATTGTATTATTAAATAGTATTATTAAAACTACCTACAATTACTTTGCCCCACAATAATTTCATAGCGCATCACCACATAACTGATGGCTGCGATGATAATAAAAGATATTAGATTAGCTTACTCCCCATTTAAAAAAAACAACTTGTTTAACACAAAATACTTCTCTTCTCGTTTTTTCACTATACGTATAGGCCACAAGAGAAAAATTAAGAACAGTAAAAGGCTCTACAATGTGAATCTCAAAACACAAAATGCTATTAAGATTTTTGTATATAATTGCACCGCATGTTATATTTAATACGTTCAGATTAGATAATTCTCCGACATTGCTTCTCTTCAAAGAAGCAATGTCTGTAATAGATTAATCTTCTTGTACCATTTCTGGCTACAGCATCTTTTGTGGTCTGGGCATGTGCCACACAGGATTCGAAACCCATAACCTGAAAGGTTCGGGGCTCGTGGCTTAACAAGTTTTGCCACTCAGTTGACGCACATTCCCCAGGCTGCTGAAGAGAGCTTTCAAGGAAAGAATGAGCAGACCAAAGCATTACTTAGCATGTTAACTGTTAACATAGCTTGATAGTTGAAGAGCCACATTGAATGGTTAGAATTATATGGTTAGCATGTTAAGCTAACATGTTAAGTCAAATTTGGAGAGGTATTTCTCAGGAATGGTAGTGAATATCAAAAATCTGTTCAGTCATTTCTGTGCGTCTTGGTCCAAAGATCATCCAAGCTGATTTTGGACAAAATTGGACAAGATTTGAAGGAGTAGTGAAAAAAAAAAACGTTTTAATTTACTTCAATATGGCGGAGAAACAAAATGATGGAAAATGAAAAATGACATATCGGCATAAACCAAGGAATGTTATGACACAAAGAAAATATTATTGCAAAAAACATATCTATGGAACACTAGGTGGCGCTGTGTTCAAACTTCTCAGATACCTTCAGGACATGCTGTCAATGAACCCTACCAAATTTTGTCAATATGTCAAATCTGTTTTAAGATTTTGGTTTGTCTGATCCTGTCAAAAATCAGTGTGACACAAGGAATCCATAGGCACCAGTATCCTGATTTTCTGACAAACTGTTCAAAAGTTATGAGAAAAAATACCCATTTTTCATATCTCATGACCCGTAGATGGCCGAACTTTGGCATGGACCCTCAGATCATGGTGTTTAAGCCTACTGAGTTTCATATTTATTGATCAAAGTTTGGCTGAGATACAGCCTCTGAACAAAATTTGGGTCGACATTTAGTTCACAACAACTTTTGAACAAAGATGAATAAATAAAAAAAAAGGCAGCAGCTATTTGCATTAAGTGCATTAAGTAGTATTTGCACTAAGTACAAATAGCAATAGATTATATTTACACAGTATTTAAAATAGCAGTATTTTCTTTGCAATAAGTGTAAATAGTAGTTAGATGCTATTTATACTTAAAAAATAGTGGCATATACTATTTGCATCTGAGTGTTTTTGTACATTAAACTGTATGCAATAATGATAAAGAGTGTAAATTATTAAATTACTTAATATTATTAAATAGATTCCGCCTTATTGGGACAATAAAGCCCTTCATACTGTACATCTACCCTTTTTTATTGAAAATAAATGGCGTTTCAGTCTGATTTGCGATGGGAAAAGGGAGTAGAGCGAGTTCAGCAAAAGGCGTATTCGACCACGGGTTGATTTGCGTCAGCTTTCTGCCTCGCGCATTACACCTATTCTACTGCTACTGTTCGCATTGCAGCATCTTACGTAATTTTGTCTGGCCCAACCAGATGTCAGTGGGCGGAGTTAGTGTAAATAGCCTCTGCCAACAAGGCTGGCTATTTGCATTTAGTGTAAATAGACACTCCGTAAAAAAGTTGGTCAGATTACTATTCATTACCAGTGGTGGACGAAGTATACATATCAAGTACTTGAGTAAAAGTACAGATACTCTTATTAAAATATTTATCCAGTAAAATATTAAGTACTCTTTTTCAATTTTATTGGAGTACAATTACAAAAGTACTTAATTTTTTAAAGTACTTGACTTAAGTATTAAAAGTAAAAATGTACTAATTGATGAATGTTTATTTTGTAATTTTATATACTTGTATACTTTTTAATTTATATTCATTTTAGGGTAACACTTTACAGTAAGGTTTAATTTGTTAACATTAGTGACATGAACTAACATGAACTAACAATTAACATGAACTAACAATGAGCAATACATTTGTTACTGTATTTGTTCATCTTTGTTAAAGCCACACCGCGGAACTTTTGCGGGCGCTAGGGGCACTAGCCCTGGAACTTTCACGTCGAGCGCCACCTAGAGGCCACAAGCGCCGCAGCACTGTCGCAAAAGTCTAGAAGACAGTATATCAGAGCCTATGGTCACGTGACGGCCGTAAAGCGATACGTTCTCCAGGTCACATGACCTGTTCAACGACGGTCCGTCTCCTCCAAACTTACATAGGCGGTATTTCAAGAGGGCAGCCCCGCTCGGAGCATTAATAGTGTCAAACGCTGTATATTGGCCTGAGGAATCATTTAAAATAACTCGTATGCGTCAACTCTTTAGGTCACAAAGTCCACGGTGTGGCTTTAACATTAGTTAATACAAATACAGCTGTTCATTGTTTGTTCATGTTAGTTCACAGTGCATTAACTAATGTTAACAAATACAACTTGATTTTAATAATATATTAGTAAAAGTTGAAATTAACATTAACAAAGATTAATATAATGCTGTAGAAGTGCAATTCATTATTAGTTCATGTGAACTAATGTAGTTTACTAATGTTAATAATGAAACATTATATAGTGTTACCAATTTTGTATTACATGTTTTATATGATCCTACTGCTCAAAAAAACAAACAGGGGGAGGGTGTCATAGTTGGGGTGAAGGGATAAAGTGAGAGGTTAAGGGCTTTTATTAATTCTAAAATAAAATAAAACAAAAACAAACTAAAACTACCCTGTGGGGGGAAAACAAGACCAGTAACTGGACAAGGCAAGACTTGGAAAGGCAAACGGGATCTGGCAGGACAGGACACCAGGGGTACATTTGACGACGAACTCGCACAAGACTGCAAACACAAGGAGAATATTTATTAAATATAATGGGAGCAAACAAGGCAAGTAATGAGGGAGGACAGGTGGGTACAAGCCATGTGCTCACACCAACAAAACAAAAACAACACATAGAGACAGAGCCACATAATCTGAAAACCAATACAAATCTGACTTTGTACTGTGTGAAGCTGCCTCCTTGTCATTTCTGACTTATAACAAAAAAAACAGAACACTGTCTGAAAGCTGCTATGTGACAGGGTGTACACAGGGCTGTTTGAAGGAATTTGGGGGCCCCAAGCAAAATGGACATGGAGGCCCCCCCAATAAAAAACATATTATAATATGTAACCATATTCCATCCGTTCGAAAAAAAGTTGCACTAACTGTTTGTTATAAGCAGCATTTGCCGTCAAGCAGGTAGCTAACATAAACATATTTTTTCTAGCCTACCTGGTGCAAAATTACACCATTTGTACAAGACAAGTGGAGCTATTTTATCCAGTGTAATTTATCACTTACCACTAGGGGTGTAACAAAATTCACGGTTCGGTTCAATATGATACACTTGTGTTACGGTTTGGTACGTTTTCGATACAGCAAAAAGAAAGAAATGCCAGAGAAATTTCCTTAATTTATTTTGTTTCTTCTTTTTTTAATTAAAACTAACATCATAAAATGTGTTTTTCTTTTTTTTTTTTTACTTTGAGCAATTCTGGAGCTATAATTGACTCTTCTTAGGAGCATAAACAAAACAGCTCCTTGGAAAAAATGAAATGTAATATTGTAGTAGTTATAAACAAATGTTTATTTTAGTTCAGATTAACATTTGAGGGCATTGTATTCATAATGTCAAAATAAAACCGACGTAATGTTACTTGAAGGTATTATAGCCTACTATTCCTGCCAAACTATGTGAATGTTTCTCACTGGATCTCGCAGCGATGTTATTACTTCTGTGGCCAATTAAAATGCTTTCTTTACTGGATCTCTTATTAGCGCTGTGTAGCAACAATGTCGCTTGATCAAGATCGGCTCGCGCTGCACTGGTCCAAACCATAGACTGTAAAAAAATAGGTCCAAACTGATAAACGGTCCGTCAACCACACAATAATGAGCAGTTTCGTTCCGCTTGCATTACCTTGCATTACGTTTGCCATTTGATGTTGGGCAATGTTGTGGTCGCGCCGGCGTCATTATGAGCGCGCTCGCCACGCGCAACGCGCCTTGAAATAACGAAATTTTGGTCGGCAGGAAAAATGGTCCGACGAACCGTTCGGTTTGAAAATGCGTACCGAAACCCGAACCGAAAGCCTCGTACCGACCGGTTCAATACGAATACGTGTATCATTACACCCATACTTACGACTATCTTGTTTTTTCTTATCCTCCTCTTCCTTTCTCTTCACTCTTTTCTGGCTTCCTTAAGCATAATTCCGCTTCATGATGACTGCCGAGGAGTATGGAGTCAAAATAATGGCACATAGTTTTGCAAAAGAATAAAATATCGCACAAGAAAATAAAGTTTTGCAAAACAAAAATAAAGTTTTGAGCAAAGAAAAAATGTTTTGCTCACAAAAACAAAGAATGGCAAAGAGGGGGAAAAGTGTATATATATATATATACATATATATATATATATATATATATATATATATATATATAAAGATTTGCAAAATAAAATAAAGTACTGCAAAAAGAAAGATATAATTAATTGCAAAAATCAATGACAGCTGCAATCCTATTTTATCTCTGCAACATATTTTCCATACTCACACCTACTAAGTTATTTGCAACTCTGCTTTTATTCTGCGTTTCAGTCAATGGCTCGCATATCTGAAGAGCCGACTCTATTTTTAAAAAATTAAATCATTATGTAGGCTAATAATGAAATAATGAATGATTTTAATTGTATTTAAAATAACTGACTAATTCAAAGACCAACAAAAAAAATGATTATATAGGCCTAAAGGCGCACATTTGTTTCGACTGTCTGATCATTCTCACATTCTGTTCCTGTCAATCATACACGCGATGTCAACCAATTAAACTGCATGAGGGAGGGCCGAGCCAACTCACACACACACACACACACACTAGAGATGCGGATAAACCGTGGATCGGGCGGGTGACGTGACGAAAAATAATATTTTAATTAAATTCGGGCGGGTGGCGGTTGAACCTAGCCTGGTTCTACCAGACTCTCGTACATTTCATTTGTACAGAGAGTCTGGCCTCTCTCCATTGAGAAACGTTTACTTCCTTGTAGGCGGGTTCTCTGTTAAAGTTCAAAACTATTGGATCTGCCCAGAGTCACTCAGGATCTGCCATAGCCAATCGCTAACGTGTGGTCGTGACGTATGTCATGCGCCGAAACCGGCCGGAAACAACAAGTCCAAATGATCAGAGGATTATGTTTAGAATAAGATGTCTGTCAACGAGAACTGCAGGTTTTGTTCATCGAATTTAAGAGTTCAAGGAACAATTGTAAATTCTAAATGTATATTTGACACTAAGGACAGTGATGTATTCAGTCAACTGTCGAAGCTGGGTCTAATCATTAACAATACCCCGCTGCAGTCGTTTCGGATCTGGCGCAAATGCTGTATAGTGATCACCAGGCTACTGCGCGATACGGAAACAACTTTTCTGCCTCCTTCACTTGGTCCTTCATTAGTGCAACAAGAGGGGAGATGACAACAACTATTGGCTTTGCATCCCTATCGTTCGCCTTAGCTAACTCATTCACCACTAGCACTAGAACTGCCATGGCGGTCATATTGACCGTTTTGAATTTTATATCTGCAATAACTTTGTTGAAAAAATAAATACAATCCTGCTGGTACCTGACTTTTCCTAAAAGTGTCTGTATTTTCATTTAAAATGTTTTTCATATAAATTACCTATGTAAATTACACATAGGCCCTAAGGCAAAAAAAACAAACAAATGAATATATTTACCTATTTCGGCCATAAACGGTCATATTGACCGCACTGAATTTCGCGGTATTATTATACCAATATACGCAACAATAAAATGTGGTAAAAATACACTAAACATATTCAAAAACAAATCATTTAAATGTAATGATATTCAGAACAGAACAAGAATGAAAAAATAACTAAAGCCAAAATGAAATGCTTTATAAGCGAAAGTGAAAGTATATTGAAAAGTTATATTTTATTATGGCTATAATGAACAGGCTGCAATGCTGGAATATGGTGTGTGTGTGTGTGTGTGTGTGTGTGTGTGTGTGTCTGTTGGCGGGCGCGATCGAACAGTGGAAACATGAAAACATCCGTCATTTTGTTCAGGGCATCTACGAATATTATTTATTTATAAATTATAATTAAACTTGTTTAAATGTACAGTTTGGTGTTGTTTTGTTTTTAAAAGACATCCTAATACAATAAATGCATTAATCTCTCTATTGGGGATTTATCATTAAAGATATAGGGCCCTATTTTAACGATCTGAAACGCAAGTGTCAAAGCGCAAAGCGCAAGTAACTTTGTGGGCGGGTCTTGGCACTGTTGCTATTTTCCCGGCGGGATAAATGACTCATGCGCCAGGCGCAAATCTAAAATGGGTTGGTCTGAAGTAGCTTCATTAGTCATAGGTGTGGTTTGGACATAACGTGAAATAAACCAATCAGAGCGACATCTCACATTCCCTTTAAGAGCAGATGTGCTTGTTACATGGCGGATTGCTATTATAACAGCGCATTTGCCAGGTGCACGCCAGTAGCCGTAAAGACAGAGAAGTGGCATTGTATGGGGATGGAGAAACCCACCCAAATTAACTTCGGTTAAAAAGGCGTATGATAATTTGGGTAAATGTGTAAGCTAGATGTATGCTTTTATAATAAATTGTCTATCTATCTATCTATCTATCTATCTATCTATCGTTATAATGTATGATTTGCAAAAATGAAAACTGCTGCTTCTGTGTAGATGAGAGAATCAAAGTGTATGCGCGTTGTGCACACGCTACATTGATTATTGCCAAGCATGCGTCCTTAAAATAGCATATGAATAACATGCGCAACGCGCCACTGACTTTAAACTATTTTTTCCTGGTTAGTGGCGCAATTGTTTTCTAAACCTGCAAAATAGCATGAAGGAACGTTTGCGCTGGAACACGCCTCCTTTTTTGCGCTGAACCGCCCAGTGAGCGCAAGTTCATTCCCTAGTTTAGTGACGTGCTTCTGTGGAGGGAAAAGCGCGCTTTGCGCGGGTGCAAAATAGGAATGATACATGCGTCGGTGTACAAATTCAATTGCGCTGGGTGCAAGATAGGGCCCATAGAGTTTTGAATAGCGATCAAAATGACCGCTTGCGGCAGTTCTAGTAGTTATGGAATTCTGGCACTTCTAGTGCTAGGCGGAGTGAGCTGGAAAATCAAACTTTTCCCGAACCCCGTGGGGAGGAGGGCCACAACATCATGGCCACCAACAAAACTTAGCAAACATTGTTCTTGCTCCGGCTTTAACTTCTGTATATTCGGCAGTTTTGCAACAACGGACCGAATAGCTTTTCTCACATCTTTCTCCGCTGCCATTACTCCAACTCAAACTGACGCACTACATCAACGTCATCGTTCTCAGCCACTCCCTCTGTTCGCTGATTGGTCCTACAAAAAATTGGTTTCTGGAAACCTAAGAATATACAGCAGTCCCAGACGTAGTACTGAAGTAAAATGAAATTGAGCGGAAGTACGTAGGAGGGCGGAGCCAGGCTAGGTTGAACCAGTCAAATGAAAAAAGTTTGCCACTAAGCAAATCTGCAAGCTATGAGCCTAGCTGTCAGTATTGGAGGAGGCCTAAGCGTCTCGTAGATGAGACTGCCTGGGGTATTTTGTTTCGATATTAGTTAAATTTTATATTTTAAAACAGCCAATTGTAGCCTACCACTCGTGGAATAGGCATTTAAAAGAGAGACAGATTATGGTCTGATATGACTCAGAAATGACATCGGGCAATGGCAGCGCAAGATGTTCAGAAGAATGCAAGAGCTGAACTTCTACAAGCTCAATAACATCCACATAAAAAATTAAATAAAAAATAAAGTAAGAAAAATAGTCAGTCATAACTTTGCCCATTAATTAGATGTGCAAGGCAAGCAGACAAGTTTTTGGGTTGTTATGGACAATTAAAAATGTGAATATTCACGTTGAACAGTTGTGCGGTGGACTTTCAGCAAGTTAAAACTATAAAATAAGTTATACTGTAAAAAATAGGTTAAAACATATATATTTTTTAAAGAGCCGTTCGTGAGTCAAAAGAGCCGGCTCTTTTCAGTGAGCTGATTCAAAAAAGCCGGCTCACAAAAAAGAGCCGGAATGCCCGCGTCTCCTGCTGGTGACGTGACTTTGCGGGGTTCCTTGACTCCACCCCCACGTTAAAACAGCGCCATGAAGAGAAACGCAGAGAAAAGTGCAGCGCAAAGGGAAAACGGTATTGCGAGCACACGCTTGACTGTGTATTTTGCAAATCTTTTTTTTTATATATATACCTTTCCCCCCCTTTGCCATTCTTTATTTTTGTGAGCAAAACATTTTTGTGAAAAAAAAAAAAAAAAAAACATTTTTTCTTGGCTCAAAACTTTATTTTTGTTTTGCAAAACTTTATTTTCTTTTGCGATATTTTATTCTTTTGCAAAACTATGTGCCATTATTTTGACTCCATACTCCTCGGCAGTCATCATGAAGCGGAATTATGCTTAAGGAAGCCAGAAAAGAGTGAAGAAAAAGGAAGAGGAGGATAAGAAAAAACAAGATAGTCGTAAGTATGGGTGTAACGATACACGTATTCGTATTTAACCGGTCGGTACAAGGCTTTTGGTTCGGGTTTCGGTACGCATTTTCAAACTGAACGGTTCGTCGGACCATTTTTCCTGCCGACCAAAATTTCGTTATTTCAAATGTAGGCGCGTTGCGCGTGGCGAGCGCGCTCATAATGACGCCGGTGCGACCACAACATTGCCCAACATCAAATGGCAAACGTAATGCAAGCGGAATGAAACTGCTCATTATTGTGTGGTTGACGGACCGTTTATCAGTTTGGACCTATTTTTTTACAGTCTATGGTTCGGACCAGTGCAGCGCGAGCCGATCTTGATCATGCGACACTGTTGCTACACAGCGCTAATAAGAGATCCAGTAAAGAAAGCATTTTAATTCGCCACAGAAGTAATAACATCGCTGCGAGATCCAGTGAAAAACATTCACATAGTTTGGCAGGAATAGTAGGCTATAATACCTTCAAGTAACATTACGTCAGTTTTATTTTGACATTATGAATATAATGCCCTCAAATGTTAATCTGAACTAAAATAAACATTTGTTTATTACTACTTTATTAAACTACTACAATATTACATTTCATTTTTTCCAAGGAGCTGTTTTGTTTTATATGCTCCTAAGAAGAGTCAATTATAGCTCCAGAATTGCTCAAAGTAAAAAAAAACAACATATTTTATGATTTTAGTTTTAATTAAAAAAAGAAGAAACAAAATAAATTAAGGAAATTTCTCTGGCATTTCTTTCTTTTTGCTGTATCGAAAACGTACCAAACCGTAACACAAGTGTATCATATTGAACCGAACCGTGAATTTTGTTACACCCCTAGTGGTAAGTGATAAATTACACTGGATAAAATAGCTCCACTTGTCTTGTACAAATGGTGTAATTTTGCACCAGGTAGGCTAGAAAAAATATGTTTATGTTAGCTACCTGCTTGACGGCAAATGCTGCTTGTAACAAACAGTTAGTGCAACTTTTTTTTCGAACGGACGGAATATGGTTACATATTATAATGTTTTTTATAGGGGGGGCCTCCATGTCCATTTTGCTTGGGGCCCCCAAATTCCTTCAAACGGCCCTGACTGTAAGACAGATCCAGAGACAGATTTGTTTTAGTTCCTACTGTTTACATTCACTTGAGACAGAACTGACTGCATTTACATTAATATTGAGCCAAAACACACTGATTCTGAGAGCAGAAAAGTATTTAAACCAACCAATTTTATATTTCATGTCTGTGCACTTGACCACACTGTAGATTTAAGTGGTCTTGACATGTTGTTTGTAATTATTTTTATATTTTCACTCGGATTAACTTTTAAATAGAGTCATATATTTAAAAAGATTATTTCCACCTTTTGTCACACACATTTGGTTTAAGTGCTACATCTCTTTAAGGCTTGTCAGTAAACGGCCACTGTTATGATTGGCTAAGGTCATTTAATAGGAAAAAGTGTCAGAGCCTCCAATATTGCACTCGAGTTAAAAACATTATCCGTAAATATAAAACTGTCATTTACAGGCAAAGCATTATGAATTTGTTTACATTTGTTTTATGAAATTTTTTACATTTTGTGGTTTCAGAAAGAAAATTCAATTACTACATTTGTTTCAATATTTCACAGTTGTTGTTTATTTTTTTATTTTTTTATTTTTATTGATTTTAACCAGTGTGGCTCCACTTGCCCATATCATTTTTGATATTTTGCCAGAAAAAAGGGCAATTCCACCTCAGAGCAAAACTAAGGATAATTATAAAAACATCTGTTCATCACTTTTCACTGTTCAATTACACTGACCTTAGGTATTATATGAAAAACTCTGATTAATTTCAAGAATCTTTATTTGTCTCCTTTATCATCTCTAACTGAATCTTGTTCATTCTTTCTTTAGATTTGTTGAACCACAAAATAAATCATCTGAATCAGGGGAGAAAAGAAAGAGATTATTAATACTGGATTTGTGTCTGCAAGCTGCTCTCCACCAGAAAGAGAAAACAGAAGAAATTGTGAAGAAACTGCTGTCATCTGTGAATTATGAGAGATGTGATTTCCTGCTGGATCTGTGTTCACATGTGAAGGACTATGAGACTCAAACAGGCAGGAGTGTCCTTCCAGCATTACAGCCAGTTTATCAGTCAGCTCCTGCAGTCTGGAGAATAAAGCTCTCAGAGAGAAAGAGCTCCATCCTCCTAGAAGTGCTGAAACTCCAAACAGAGAAGAAACCAGTAGAGCTGATAGACTGGACAGATGAAGAGAGTGAAGTGAGGGGATTCCTCCAGTGTCTGCCCTACATCTCAAAGCTCAGGTGAGAGTCTCATCAGGAACAGATCAACCATGCTTGATTATTGTGTTAAGTGCTCACAATGAATTAATTAAATCAATGTATATGTTGGGTAGACAATATAAATGTGATCGTGAACCAGAATTGAAAACATTGAACTGAAGTGTGGTTTTGCCGACACCACAGCGGCCGGATGCATAAACTTCTTAGATTCTTACAAGTTAGTCATCTCATATTTTTCTTCTTCATGACTGATAATAACTGTTTTAAAAGAGTTACATAAAAAGGTAGATTGGTGTAATTTAAATCTGTAGAGAAAGTCTGATTTGCTCTAACTAACTGCTAGTTGTTCAGACTAGTTCTCATGACACAGTTTTAACTAAGCGTCTCTGTTTCTGCATCTGGCCGCTGGCAGTCGTGTTGTAAGTAAATCTGTTGTTCAAATCCTTCTCTCACTCTTGTTCAGTCAGTCTCTGTAGAGATTGATTTTGTTCATGTATTTCTATTGTATCAGCTTCATGCAGCTCACAGAACGTTTATATATGCGGTTATAATCGAGTTACAGTGGGTTTCTGCATAGTAAATATTCATCACACAATACTTTATCAAATATTTTCAAGATTAAAAAACATCACACATTACTCTTGACTTCCACAGTTAGTGCACAACGATGAGGCCAGGTGTATTCTGATTAACACACTGGATGAAGTCAAGATACAATCACATTATCTGTTGCCTGTTCATCCGTCTTCAGAAACACCAAACCAGTACAATTTCAACTGGACTATAAAAATATACAACACTTTAAGAGACTAATAATGTTTTAAATTTATACCAACTAAAATATAATGTTTAAAGTTCATGTAAACTTGATTACTGATGTGACGTAATACAGGACAAAACAGCACTTGACTTTAATGGATATGGAAGTAAAATAATGACAAATGTTTTTGAAACAGAAAAGCTTGTTGAATTGCACTACTTGAAAAAATGTGCATTGCATTAACCCTGCTTGTATTTTAATGCATAGTATTTTTAAAGGGTTAGTTCACCCAAAAATGAAAATTCTGTCAGTAATTACTCACCCTCATGTTGTTCCAACCCTGTAAGACCTTCATTCATCTTCGGAACATAAATTAAGATATTTTTGATGAAATCTGAGTGCTGGATCACTCCTCCATAGGCTTCTAAGACAGTATAACTTGCTGGCCCAGAAAATGTATTAAAGACATTGTTAATATAGTCCAAGTGACTCCAGTGGCTCAATCTTAAGTTTATAAAGCGACGAGAATACTTTTTGTGTGCAAAAACAAACATAAATAACAACTTTATTCCACTTTTCATTTCCTTCTCTCTGGGCCTCGAGTCTTTTCACTTTTCACTTTATGGGCTGAAATCCATCATGGTTGTATATTCGAGCGGTGAATATTTCAATTCAAAACATTTCACACACATTTTCAAAAATTATTAAAAATTCAATAATCCATATTCAGCCTTTCAGATTTCACTTCCAAAATATTAATTCTGTTTAAAAATACAACATATAATATTCAACAGGCAATGTTCGGTCTATTTTATTTCACTTTACAAATTCAGTGGTTCAAATTTGACAGAAAATTTGCTCAAACTTTGTTTTTAAAATTTAGTTTAGAATCCAAAAGATAGAAGCTATTCAGAAATACTTATTTTACTAAGTACTACTTACTTCAATTTAGGATTATATTTTCACTTTTATCCAATATTTTATATTCTCCTACACTGGACAATAAAGTGAAAATTATGTGTGTCTCCACAGATTTTGGGACATTATCTACATGAAGAGAGAAGCTGCTGTAAAGTTTCTGCTGAATCTGTTTGTTTCAGCATCAGAGTTTGATGCAAATACAGAAGAAAATTACACTGAACTATTAACATCTGTGTGCAGCTACACATCTTTCCCCTATCATGAGAATTATTGTTATACCTGGTATCAGTGTGATTTCCTGCTGGATCTGTGTTCACATGTGAAGGACTATGAGACTCAAACAGGCAGGAGTGTCCTTCCAGCATTACAGCCAGTTTATCAGTCAGCTCCTGCAGTCTGGAGAATAAAGCTCTCAGAGAGAAAGAGCTCCATCCTCCTAGAAGTGCTGAAACTCCAAACAGAGAAGAAACCAGTAGAGCTGATAGACTGGACAGATGAAGAGAGTGAAGTGAGGGGATTCCTCCAGTGTCTGCCCTACATCTCACAGCTCAGGTGAGAGTCTCATGAGGAACAGACCAACCATACTTGATTATTGTATTCAGTGCTCACAATAAAATTAATGAAATTAATGTAAAGTGTATGTTACGAATACAATATGTGAACCAGAATTGAAAACGTCTCGGTTACTGATGTAACCCTCGTTCCCTGAAGGAGGGAACGGGAGACGTAACGTCGACGTGACGACGTAATTGGGATCACTTCAGGGAGCCCTATCAACTTCGAGTGTCTACAGAACGAGCCAATGAACGTTGGCGTGCGTGAATCGCGTCACGCGCCCCGCCCCGCCGCGCGGGTATAAACAGGAAGCGGGCGCACGCACACATTGTTTTTCGCTGAGGAGCCGAGATTTGTGACGGCCATGCAGCGATGGTCAGCAACGGTGGCGACGGGACGTTACGTCTCCCGTTCCCTCCTTCAGGGAACGAGGGTTACATCAGTAACCGAGACGTTCCCTTTCAGTCGCTCACGTTCGACGTAACGTCGACGTGACGACGTAATTGGGATCCCATGGAAAACGCCACGGTTGCTGCCACATCCAGCGCCCTACGCAAGACTCTCAGACCCCCAACTGCTGGGGCGGAAGATCTGCGTAGAGGGAGTTCAACTGCTGTTCCATTATACCCCACACAGCGGAACTCTTGGATAACACTGGGAAAGCGTACCTCTCCAGGGGAAAGAACGCTGCGGAGCCACATCCTGCCCGAAGGGAGGTAACATGTGGAGAATACACATATGGACTGGCCGAAGGGGCAGTGCGACATATGGAATGTCACTGGGGTGGCTCCACCCGAAGGGGGAGACACACCGGACAGTGACGGCAGAGCAGACTCTGCCAAGGGAAGACACGGGCTCACCGCAGGGAACTGGTCGTGGAAGAATACACATATGGGATCGCCGCAGGGATCACCACATATGGAACCCAGCCTAGCACAAGTTACACAAGCATACGAGCACTAGGCCTGGCGTCGGACGCTCCGCAACGTCCGACTGCCGAAGGGGTGCGGAGGAACTCACAGGGTTCGCCAATGGGGAACTCGACTGGAGTAAAAAGCGCACGTATCCGTTCCTAGGAAGGGAGTGGCGCAGCAAGCCGACACTAGAGCGGGAACTTCGGTGTTACCGGCTAGTAGAAGCGAGCACACAGGAAGAAACCGGCTCAACACGTAAGCTATAAAACCTAGCGAACGTGTTAGGTGTCGCCCAGCCCGCAGCTCTACAGATGTCTGTCAGCGAGGCGCCGTGAGCCAGCGCCCAGGAAGAAGCGACACTCCTAGTGGAGTGGGCTTTCAACCCAGGCGGGCAGGGCACGCCTTGGGCTTCGTAAGCCAAGGCGATGGCATCCACTATCCAGTGGGCCATCCTCTGCTTGGAGACAGCCTTCCCTTTCTGCTGGCCTCCGTAACAGACGAAGAGCTGATCTGAGGTCCTGAGGCTTTGCGTTCTGTCCACGTACAGACGCAGAGCGCGAACGGGACAGAGAAAAGCCAGGGCTGGGTCTGCCTCCTCCGAAGGCAGCGCTTGCAGGTTCACTACCTGGTCCCGGAAGGGAGTGGTAGGAACCTTGGGCACGTATCCGGGCCGGGGTCTCAGGATGACGTGAGAGTTATCCGGGCCGAATTCTAGGCACGATTCGTCGACCGAAAATGCATGCAGGTCCCCTACCCTCTTGATAGAGGCCAATGCAACCAGGAGTACTGTCTTACAGGACAGAATTTTTAACTCAGCTGATTGCAGAGGCTCAAAGGGTGGTCTCTGAAGTGCCGAAAGGACCAGAGACAAGTCCCAAGAGGGTATAGAGAGTGGGCGAGGAGGATTCAGTCTCCTCGCTCCCCTCAGGAACCTGACGATCAGGTCATGCTTTCCCAAAGACTTACCATCAACAGCATCGTGATGTGCGGCAATAGCGGCAACATACACTTTAAGGGTGGAGGGAGACAGCCTTCGCTCCAGCCCTTCTTGCAGGAAGGAAAGCACGGCTCTGATCGAGCAAGATCGGGGGTTCTCCTCATGAGAGGAGCACCAGTCAACGAACAGGTTCCACTTCAATGCATAGAGGCGCCTCGTAGAGGGGGCTCTAGCGGAAGTGATGGTGTCAACTACCGCAGGGGGTAGGTCACTTAGAACCTCCGCGTCCCGTCCAGGGACCAGACATGGAGTTTCCAGAGGTCTGGACGCGGGTGCCATAGGGTGCCCCGTCTCTGAGAGAGCAGGTCCTCTCTCAGAGGGATGGGCCAGGGAGGGGCTGTCGCGAGGAGCACTAGTTCCGGGAACCAGGTCCGGTTGGGCCAATACGGCGCAACTAACAAGACCTGCTCCTCGTCCTCCCTGACTTTGCACAAGGTCTGTGCAAGAAGGCTCACTGGGGGAAACGCATACTTGCGAAGGCCCCGGGGCCAGCTGTGTGCCAGAGCATCCGTGCCGAGGGTCCCCTCGGTCAGGGAATAGAACAACTGGCAATGAGACGTGTCCGGGGCGGCAAACAGATCTACCTGAGCGGTCCCGAAGCGCCTGAAAATCAGCTGGACCACCTGGGGATGGAGTCGCCATTCTCCCGGTAGCACCTGCTGCCGTGAGAGCTCGTCGGCTGCACGGTTGAGCAGGCCCGGAATGTAAACGGCACGAAGCGACCTCAGATGCTTCTGACTCCAGAGGAGGAGATGGCGGGCGAGTTGTGACATGCGGCGGGAGCGTAGACCACCTTGGCGGTTGATGTACGCAACGGTCGCAGTGCTGTCCGTACGGACCAGTACGTGCTTGCCTAGTAGCAGCGTTTTGAAACGGCTCAGTGCAAGACGTACTGCTAACAACTCGAGGCAGTTGATGTGCCAATGCAGTTGAGGCCCCGTCCACAGACCTGAAGCTGCATGCCCGTTGTACGTGGCCCCCCAGCCGGTGGTAGAGGCATCCGTGGAGACCACAGAGTGCCTGGACACTTGTTCCAGGGGAACACCTGCCCGCAGGAACGAAGGGTCCGACCACAAGCTGAGAGTTTGGCGACAGTGCGGAGTCACTTGGACCCGGCACGAGCCGCTCTGCCACGCCCATCTCGGGACTCGATCGTGGAGCCAGTGTTGGAGCGGCCTCATATGAAGCAATCCGAGCGGCGTAACCGCGGCTGCAGATGCCATATGCCCCAGGAGCCTCTGAAACAGTTTCAGTGGTGCCGCTGTTCTGCGTCTGAGCGTGCTCACGCAGTTCAACACTGACTGGACACGGGCCTCGGTGAGGCGCGCTGTCATGTTGATCGAGTCCAACTCCATACCAAGAAAAGAGATCCTCTGCCCGGGGGTGAGTTTGCTCTTTTCCCAGTTGACCCGAAGCCCTAGATGGCTGAGGTGACTGAGCACCATGTCCCTGTGTTCGCACAACTGCTCTCTCGACTGGGCCAGAATCAGCCAGTCGTCGAGGTAGTTGAGGATGCGAACACCACGCTCGCACATGGGAGCAATGGCCGCCTCCGCGACTTTCGTGAAGACGCGGGGCGACAGGGCCAGCCCGAAGGGTAAGACCTTGTACTGATATGCCCGTCCCTCGAACGCAAAGCGGAGAAACGGTCTGTGTCGAGGGAGAATCGAGACATGAAAGTACGCGTCCTTCAGGTCGATCGCTGCAAACCAATCTTGGGGACGGATGCATTTGAAAATGCGTTTCTGCGTAAGCATCTTGAACGGTAGCCTGTGAAGGGACCGGTTCAGGACGCGCAGGTCCAAGATTGGTCGTAACCCACCACCTTTCTTGGGTACAATGAAGTACGGGCTGTAGAAGCCGGTCTTCATATCGGCTGGAGGGACCGGCTCGATCGCGTCCTTCGCCAGTAGGACTGCGATCTCCGCCCTGAGCACGGGGGCATTGTCCGCCAGAACACGGGTGAACAGGATGCCCTTGAAAGCAGGGGGGCGCCGGGCGAACTGAATCGCATAGCCGAGTCTGATGGTACGGATGAGCCAGCGAGACGGGCTGGGAAGCGTTAACCAGGCTCCCAGAGACCGAGCAAGCGGGACTAACGGCACCACAGACGTACCCGGGGTGGGGCAGCGCGGCGGAATGCAGGGACCCGACTCGGACGGCACAGCGGCCCGAAGTGGGGTCTGAGTGTGTGGTGCAGCACATACCTGCTTCCGTCGAAGGGCAGAGTGAGTGTGTGGAGGCGACCGCACGTCCGGAACACAGCCACTGCTGCTTGCTGGCGATGAAAGAGGGGCTCGGGAGTGACAAGGCATGGCGGCGTCGTCGACTGCCAAGCGCGCCCTCTTGGGGCCCAGAGGTTTCAGAAATTGCTCTTTTTTTGAAAATGTGGGTACCACTGACCCGTGGGTCAGTGGCGGAACAAAAAGAAAAGGAAACAAAAGATTCTCCGCCCGGCCCTCCACCGGGGGAAGGAGTGGCGCCTTCGCCATCTCCTGAAGAGCAACTTGATCCACCTCTGGGCCGCCCGTCTCAGGGTCGTTTGCACCGTCGCTTGCCTCCTGGTTTGGCAGCGGCCTGGACGGGCGGGGTCGGCTTTCTGCGGCTTGCTCCACGCTGAGGCCTGGATGATGGCTGCTGCTGCTGGGGCTTGGCGGGAGCGGAGGACGCCGCAGAAGGCCGACCTCGGCGACGAGTAGACGGAGGGTCTGCGGCCGGCGGACGGGTGGGAGCAGCAGCGGTCCGCCGGGGCAGGATGTGCCGGATGGCCTCCGTCTGCTTCTGTGCGGCCGAGAACTGTTGGGCAAAGCTCTCGACCGCGTCGCCGAACAACCCAACCTGGGAAAGAGGGGCATCCAGGAACCGATATTTATCAGTGTCCCTCATATCCGCCAGGTTGAGCCAAAGGTGGCGCTCCTGGACCACCATGGTGGACATCGCCTGACCAACTGAACGTGCGGTTTCCTTCGTCGCCCGGAGGGCGAGGTCGGTTGCCACACGGAGCTCCCGGAGGAGCTCTGGGTCAGAACCACCCTCGTTCATGTCCATGAGCGCCTGGGCCTGGTGGACCTGCAAGAGCGCCATGGCATGGAGGGCGGAAGCAGCCTGTCCACAGGCCTTGTAAGCCCTCGCCGTTAGACCGGACGAAAACTTACAGGCCTTGGACGGGAGGCGTGGATTACCCCGCCAAGAGGAAGCGGACGCCGGACACAGCTGCATCGCGACGGCCCGCTCCACTGGGGGGATATCCACATACCCCTTAGCTGCCCCGCCGTCGAGGGTGGCGAGGGGTGAGGAGCCACTAGAACGGCTTCGGGCACTATACGGTGCCTTCCACGTCCTAGAAAGCTCCTCATGCACTTCCGGAAAGAAAGGTACCGGGGCGGCGCACTGAGAACCAGCACGGCCCGCCCCGAGAAACCAATCGTCCAACCGAGAAGGTTCGGGACGTGGTGGAGGATTCCACGCAAGCCCGACCTTCTCGGCGGCCCGGGAAAGCATAGCAGTCCATTCTGGATCTGGCTCGGACAACGCTACACACCCCGAGGGGGGCAACGCAGCCGAGTCGTCATTTCCAGAGGACAGCTCCCCCTCCGATGCTGCGATCGACATCTGATCGTCAGCTGGAGCCCCAAAGGAAACGGTTGGCCGTTCCGGAGAAGGACCAAGACGTTCACTAAGGAGCCCCAATGGCGACAGCGCTTGTGAGGCGTGAGGGGCCCGCGGAGGATGACTCGACGGGGAAGCCCTCACGGTAATCCTCAGATCACCCTGGTCATGCACCGAAGTAGGTATATTCTGCGGGGCAGAATAGACACTAGATCGGGGCATAGGCGAGGGGACTGCACCTCCCTTGAGGTAAGCGAGTCTCGATCTAAGCGCTGCGATAGTCATATTCCCGCAATGGGAACATGAACTATCCACAAAAGCTGCCTCAGCGTGTTGAATGCCCAAACACGAGAGGCAACTACTGTGGCCATCTGCTGGCGCCAGGGAACGACGGCATCCAGAAACGCACAAGCGGAATGACATCTTGAAAAAGACGCAGGATCACGCTTGTGTTGCTCTTTTAGTGAAAACAAAAAAAATAGAAAAATAACTCTCTCAGTGCTGAGGCACCCAGGGGTAGCCGCGGTGTGAATGAACACACGGGGAACGCCCACCGAACCGACACACACACACACAAACACAGAACAATAGTGCTGTGAAAACAGCAGTTGTGAGCTGCAATGCTCGCGGCCACCGCTGATCGCGCCGTCACACCAACACAAGGAGAGTCCTCTTCTCGTTTTCAAAGGCAGTCTTTTCCTGTAGAGTTCGGAAGTGAAAGCAAAAGCTCGGCTCCGAAGTGAAAGACAATGTGTGCGTGCGCCCGCTTCCTGTTTATACCCGCGCGGCGGGGCGGGGCGCGTGACGCGATTCACGCACGCCAACGTTCATTGGCTCGTTCTGTAGACACTCGAAGTTGATAGGGCTCCCTGAAGTGATCCCAATTACGTCGTCACGTCGACGTTACGTCGAACGTGAGCGACTGAAAGGGAACACTAAGTTGCATGAACTTCTTAGACTAGTCTTACAAGTTAGTCATTGTTGTGGCAAAAATTCATTAAACATTCATCACTGCGTAAGAGACATTTCTGAAATTCAAATGATCATTAAAAGGTATTTTATTCTTGCAAGAAGGCCCAGTTGCCACACAGAAGTCACCAGTACAGTCTTTGAAACAATTGCGACGAGGGAGGGCGGGCGGGCAGAGGAGCCTTTATACTGCTTTCAAGGTCTCCTGCTTACAGGCCCTTATCTAAACAAGGGAAGGTTTCTCTGCTAGTCATCTAATCCTGCTGAGTTTATTCTTACAAACTCACAAGTTCTAAATTGGACGGCCTCTGACCCTAGGGGTCAGAGCCCCTTTTCCATCTGCCTCCTCCTGATGTCTCACCTGTTTCCCAGTGTTTAAAAACACACACACATTAGTCATATGTTGGCAGACTACGTACAGTCCAGCAAAGATCATTTCAATGTCTTAATAATGAAAATAATGAAAATCAACACTGTAAATCAATGAAAATCTAAATTTTCCATTACAATTCCCCCTTTTTATCATTTACTGATAATTGATTAATCAAACACATCAAACCAAAATAATACTTATACTCTTCATCTCTGATTTTCATATGACTGATCACTCTTCTTTAAACTTGTAGGAAAAGAAAGGATTAAAAATGAAATAAGCTTAGGCTGTTTTTGTAAGGATAGGCCCTTAATTTTGTATCAAGCAAGTAATGGTTTATATAAGGCCGGGCTAGGTGAACAAGCACTGTTATTGCACCCCCAACACTATAGATCGGACCCTCAGTCACCTCAATATAAACAAGAAATAGTGTAGGTTATATTTAGTAGGAAAACAACACATCAGTTCAACACCCCTTGTTGATTTCAGAAAACTATTACACAAAGAAAAGAAAAAAGTAGATAAAAAATATCCCTCAATTCAAACCCTGTCCTTGTATGCCACCTCGTAACATTTTCGCCAATTGAACAGACATTCCAATTTTCTCGTATCCCCTCATGAATAACAAAATTATCAGAATAACACATACAATCATAACTCCTATAGCCTACATTCAGCCCTTTCCATTAATCCACGCCCATCTACATATTTCCTAACCGTATTTGGTTAACTTTTAATTCAATCGGGCAATGGTTTTACTTAGTAAGCTCTATTTAATACCCTATTTAATAAAATCTAACTAGAAGAGTTTTATGATTTTATCCATTCTATCCAATGTGCTTGTTAAAAATTAACTCTGAGTTCTCTTACGAGAGGTCTCTCGTACTGCGTAAGTATCTTACGCTAGGGGAAAATCCCTTTTCCACGAGATACTGAAGCCAAGAAAATTATCCTTAATTTTGTATTATTATAAAACGCGTTGCGGCAGCATGCAGACATAGGCAAGACGGCTCGTGTGCCTATTGGCTGCTCTGCGGCAACTGCAGCAGCCTATCGAGCGAGGCCTAGCGTGACGTCAGACCCAATGGGGTGCTTCGCGCCCACTGCGTCACGTCCCGCCGAAACGGGCGTGGCCTAGGCCTATAAATCCAGCTCGCAGGCAGCTATTTCTGATTTTTCATCTCTTCAGCGAAGCACACGCATCGCTGGATCCCGAGAGAAGCCATGCCGCCTGAAGAAGCCTCTGCAGCGGGACGAGTCGCCTCTGAAGTCGCTGGCCGCGCCGCCTTCCCGCCGCGCTATCCGGCGCTCATATCCTTTTTTCTCTGCTGCGTGTGTGTTCGCCGCCGCGACACACACTGTCTAAAAGAGCTTGCGTCTTTTTAAAGATGCCATCCTGCGGCTCGTGCAGAGCCACACTCAGTGACGGGGACCGCCATGTTATCTGCGCTTCCTGCCTGGGTGAGGATCATGCAGCTCTCGCGCTCACTGACGGCGGCTGCCCTCATTGCGAGCTACTGCCCATGGCGACTCTGAGGACTCGCCTGGCACTCTTCGCCGAGACTGCACCCCCGCCCGCTGTAGTGCCGCGGCGTAAAAAACGGCGTGCTCAGCGGGTCCCGGAACCTTCCCCCACCCGCCTAAGCTCGCCGGTTCGCCCGCCAGCTTCACCTGTCTCGTCAGCGTCTCTTCCTGACGGACAGCGGCCGCTGTCTGCCACCGCTTCCGTTTACGACGCTAATGAGGAAGCTGCGTCAGGGGAAGATGATTCCTGCTCTCTTCTGGCATCGGGCAGTGAGGATTGGGCGAGCTCCGGAGATCTCGCTCCATCTGCTCACGCATCGTCAGGCAAGAGAGCTAGCATCGAG
The DNA here is from genome assembly GCF_964197995.2 of Scardinius erythrophthalmus. NCBI lineage: Eukaryota > Metazoa > Chordata > Actinopteri > Cypriniformes > Leuciscidae > Scardinius > Scardinius erythrophthalmus. The sequence goes on along the minus strand of NC_138227.1, from coordinate 30,420,728 downwards.
TCAGAGCTGATGTGTGTACTCGCACAGTACTCGTCGAGCCTCGAGTGGACTACGCCTGAACAGCCTGCTCACAACCGGCTGGACGGATACTTTCTCCTTGGGGAGCGTGCTTCGCCTGCGTCCAGACCAGCGCCTTTTCTTCCCGAGCTTCATGAAGAAGACGCTAAGTCTTGGAATGCCCCCCACTCAGCTAGAATGTGCTCTTCTGTTTCGCTAGTGTAACCAAGGTTACCAGTGGACAGAAACAAAGTGCACTTCAAATTATACAACAGAGTTAAAGTATGAAAGATCATACTTTCAGATCAAATATAAGACTGCAAACAAATTAATTAATTATATAGAAATGGAGAAATATAAAATATTGAATGTTATAAATATGTCCAATAGCCTTATCTCCCTTTACATAAGCCTCCAATGAGATCACATTTTAAGTGACGTCATGGAAAATTCCGCTATCGCGGCACTTTTAGAGAGCAGCGCCTTCTAGAACCTTCTTTTCTCCGTGAACCTCTGACGCGAGCAGATGCTTGTTGCTGCTCCGGGAGATTTGAAGCTCCGATTGAGTCGAGAATTGATGTAAGAGTTGTATAAATGCCTCTAAATCATTTATATGATGACGATGTAGAAATAAGTAGCAGTAAAATGAGTTGAAGTGATATGATTGTTCACGTTATGTGTTGACCGCATGTCAATGACGCAATATTAGCGCGAGTTTAAAGCTAATACAGTGTGTGTCGTGTGTCGTCTCTAACGAAGGATTCAGAGAGAAGCAGTTTATGCTCGAGAATGACATTTTGAGAACGTGTATCATCTGGAACTTCCCTGGTTCTTCCGATGTACATGTAAACGAGTTCCTTGGTGAGTTAATATAGTTTCACTAATTTCAGTATTGTTCAATAAGGTTTATTAAGGATCATATTAAGTGTGTTACATCAAATTGTTTATTTGTTGCAGTATTAATGGCAAATACAGCCAAGTGTAAAATGAAAGATGTAATTAGGCATTTATGTGAAATTAATGCCATGAAATGCAATGTGTGTGTGTTAAATAAGATGCTTACCAGCAAGTATGCAAAAAAAATATTTATTGCACAGACAATTTATTGCATAAAGACAATTTATTGTACAGTGTCTTATAAATGGACATTATTTGCTGTGTTTTATGAGAAGTTGTGTATAATCTGAATTGATTTGTATATAGTGTCAAATGCTAATTGTTTTTTTTTTGGCTTTGTGTCTTCAAGGCCAGGTTTTTTTTTTTTTCTTCTGCTTTTGTTTCCATGTCTGAGTGCTGTGATGTCCAGCTGATGAGTGTGACCCATTTTGCATGTGAATCGAACAAAGTGTGAATCATTCCTGAATTGTGGATTGTCTCAGCTCTTCCTGTGTGTGTAACAGTGGGGTTGGACTGGCGAGCCGCCCATTTAACGAATCCTTTGATTTCCCTGTGAAAGAGAAAACTTGCTCATCTTTGAACGGTAGGATTAGAACCACACATCAAATTATTCTGTTCTATCCAGGGCAGAATAGGACGACTGAATTAAGTGCCTCACGAACTTTTGGACTGAGTTTACGAACTGATCTGTTCATTTAGAAACATCCAACTTTTGGACTTTCCGAGTATTTACATTCAAGAGTGAATGAAATTTTGTTTTGTTTTGTTTGTTTCATTTTCTATTGTTTTCCTTACGCCTGTGTGAGGTTATGTGGGTCCATGTTCAACAAATTGATTAATCATTACAATCTAACAACAAGGTGAAAAGAAAAGAACATATTCAGTAAATTCAAACTTTTCCTTACCTCATCCTTTTGTTTGAGTATTCACTGCTGCTGTATCATCTCTCTCCCCGGACAAACCTAATCTTTTGAGCCCACTGGTCCGTTTGTTAAGTTGACACAAATTTATCACGTGTAACGGGTTACACTAGCATTCCGCTGGACGGCGCGCTAAGCTGGCGCTACCTTCTAAAGCTTGCCGCATGACGTCAAGCCTGCTCGGTCGCACTTTCTCCACCGCTGGGCAGGCTGCGTCAGCGCTGCACACTATGGCCACGCTGCAAATTTTCCAGGCCGATCTCCTCTGAAAGCTGGACGATAAAGGACCAGATGCAATTTGCGTGCCAGACGGACCTCGCTCTCCGCGCTACTAAGTCTGCTGCACAGGCCATTGGACGGAGCATGGCCTCTCTCACCGTAGCTGAGAGACACCTGTGGCTGACGCTTTCCGAGATGTCTGAGGCTCAGTGTGCCGCGTTCCTCGACGCTCCGCTTTCTCCCGCTGGCCTCTTCGGAACTTCCGTTAAAGATTTAGCGGAAAGGTTCGCCGAGGTGCAGAAAGCGTCACAGGCTATGAAGCACTTCCTACCAAGCGCTCCAGTTCTGCAGCAGGCCATGCAAGACCGTCTGCCCAGAGCTCTCAGCCTCCGCCCACCGCCGCCACTTCGCAGCACTGACAGGCCCGAAGCACGAAACCGCGCTCTCGCTCATCTGGCCGCCGCCCCGCCCCGCGGGGGCCGCGGCCCAGGCTTGCGGTAAAGCCCGAGGCCCCAAAGTCGTCCTAGCACGCCTAGGGAAACGACTGTGTTCAAGTCCCGCTGCGGCCGGGCTTCCACCAAAACTCATCGCTCGTCCAGTTCCAAGAAATGTGACTGTTCCAGTGCATTTCGCAGCCAACAAGCCGGTTCCACTGCCCGCTTGCCTGCACACAAAAGCCATTTTCATGGCTACCCAGATAAATCCCACAAAGAGCATGTTTTCTGGTGTCCCGGCCACGGCCGATGGTATTATGAGTGTAGACAAAATGCCCACTGCCCAGTGCTCATTCCTACACACAAGCACAGCCCGTCACACAGGGCTCGCGCACATAAAATCGACCCAGTTCGATTGCGCATTAAACATAGCAGATGTGCCCACTGCCCAGTGTCCACAGTCACTACGTTCTGCATGTCTCCATGTTTCTGTAAAAAAGCGAAACCAGTGTGCATTCGCTCTGCCCAGGCAGACAATGCTCTCGGTGTGGTGAATGTGCCCGCTATCCCGCGCCCACATCCACAAATAGACATGACAAATCCTACGGGATTCGCCCAGCCCTCCCCCTCTCGGTTTACCACCACAGAGGAGTCGAGCGCGGGCAATCTGCCTGCTGTCATCAGCGCGCCCTCTGCCTCGAATGTCATAAACGCGACGCTTATGTTGCAGCACACCGAAGCCCCCCGGTCGCTAAGCGACCAGCGCGCGCTTCGCATTCAACCCCTAGCCATTCATGCAGATGCATGGGCGAGGCTGCCCGGGGTTTCGAAATGGGTGCTAGACATTATAGAAAGAGGCTATTCGCTACAGTTTCGCCGATGCCCGCGCCGAGACCACGGTAAAAACAGAAGTAAAACACCTACTTCGAGACGAAATTTTTAAAATATTGAGCAAAGGGGCCATAGAGCCGTCATCTCAAGCTCAGAGCGAAGGAGGGCTGTACAGCAGATACTTCCTGGTACCGAAAAAAGACGGGGGTCTCAGACCCATTCTAGATCTAAGGCAGCTGAACAGAGTGCTTGCAAAGTGACAGTTCAGAATGCTCACGACCAGAAAAATTCTCGCGCAGATTCGCAGAGGAGATTGGTCACGTCACAGGCGATATTTGAGATTCGCCTTCGAGGGCCAGGCATATCAGTACACAGTCCTTCTGTTCGGCTTGTCCCTAGCACCCCGTACATTTACGATGTGCATGGACGCGGCGCTCGCACCCCTCAGACTACGGGGCATGCGAGTATTGAACTACTTGGACGATTGGCCGATTCTAGCTCAATCTCACTCGGTGCTCATAGAGCACAGGACCATTTTGCTCGATCACCTCGAGAATCTGGGTCTCAGAGTCAATTGGGCAAAGAGTTCTTTGTTCCCCAGACAGATAATGGGTTAGGGTTATCTTTTCTGGGCACAGAACTGGACTTGCTGTCTATGATAGCGCGACTGTCACCACAGCGCGTTCTAGACATTCAGCGCGCAGCGAGCTCTTTCCGCTGCAGCGCGTCTGTCCCGCTCAGGAAATTTCAGAGGATGCTGCGTCTCATGGCCTCAGCATCGTCAGTACTTCAGTTGGGCTTGCTACGCATGCGCCTGCTACAGTTCTGGCTGAAAGCGCGAGTTCCGCGCTGAGCGTGGGCTTCCGGTCTGCTTCGTCTCAAGGTCAATCAGAAATGCATCGCAGCTCTGAAACCTTAGAAAGCAAACGACTGGTACCGAAACTGCCTCGAAATGCTGGCGGTAGGCAACGCGCTGACGCGTTTTCGTCCCCAAATACGAGGACACCACGTCCTGGTCCGCTCGGACAACATGTCAGTGGTGTCCTACATAAACCGCCAGGGCGGCCTCAGGTCCAAAAACCTGTACAGGCTGACAGAACGCCTCCTGGTGTGTGCTCAGAGCAACCTGCTCTCGCTGAGAGCAGCGCACGTGCCAGGGCTCCTAAACGTAGACCTGTTCGCGTCTCAAGAAAACGCTCACTGTCCGGAATTTTTCTCCAAGAGCAGGGACGCGCTGGCTCATGTTTGGCCTCGCTGCCCGCTCTATGCATTTCCTCCTGTCTCTCTCCTACCTCAGGTGATAGAGCGGATCAGGGAAGAAGGATGCTCAGTGCTACTCGTAGCGCCGTTCTGGAAGAACCAGCCCTGGTTCTCAGTTCTGATGCAGCTAGCGAACACTGCCCCATGGCCAGTGCCAGTGAGGAGGGACCTCCTCTCTCATGCCAAGGGCTCGATTTGGCATCCGCGCCCAGAGCTGTGGTCCCTTCATGTTTGGGCCATCAACGGGTACCCGCTGACCTCCCAAGCGGAGTGTTAAACACGATCACGCAGGCTAGAGCTCCGTCTATATGACGTCTCTATTCCTCGAAATGGTCAGTGTTCTCCAGCTGGTGCACAGCTCGTGGCGTGTCGCCCCCGGACTGTGGGGTGACGGAGGTTCTCTCCTTCTTGCAAGAGCTGTTGGATAAGGGCAGGACCCCTTCCACGCTCAAAGTTTATGTGGCGGCCATTGCAGCGTTCTCGAACGCAAAGCTTGGTCAGTCAATAGGAATGAACGATTTAGTCATCCGCTTCCTTAGAGGAGCTAAGAGACTGAATCCTCCCAGACCTCCCTCAGTCCCCGTATGGGACCTTTCCACGGTGCTGGAAGCCATGAAAGGTGCCCCATTCGAGCCTTTGCAGACCATTGGTCTTAAACACCTGTCTTTCAAGACAGTGTTTCTTCTGGCTCTCGCTTCAGTGAAGCGCATAGGGGACTTACACGCGCTCTCAGTGAGTGCGACGTGCATGGAATTTGGGCCTAATGACTCAAGAGTTATACTCAAACCTAGGCACCGTTATGTTCCAAAATCCCTCAACACACCGTTTAGGGCGCAGGTCATTTCCCTGTCACCCCTACTGGTCTCTGACGAGGAAGGAGACGCGAGCTTCCTTTGCCCAGTCAGGGCATTAACCCTCTGGGGTCTGAGGGGTTTTTGGGGTCCTTGAGATGTTCTGACTTGCCCTGACATTTGTGCTTTTTTCAGTTGCTTATAAACATATTAATGGCAAAGGTGTAAATTCACTCTATTCAGGGAAGTAATAGCGAGCAGGAAGGCTACCTTAAAGGATAAAAATTTCTCAGACACCTTATCCAGGGATTCGAAGGGTGCCAGGGATAAACCTTCGAGGACCACTGCCAGGTCCCACGTGGGGACCCTAGGCTGGATAGCAGGCCTCATCCTCCTGGCTCCACGAAGGAAACGAATTATGAGTGGGTGTGTCCCCAGCGTGCCCACCCCTAAAGGCGTGTGGAAGGCTGATATAGCCGCCACATAGACCTTAAGCGTGGACGGGGAGAGCCCGTCAGAGAAACGATTCTGGAGGAACTCCAGTACTGAAGCCACTGGGCAGTTAACTGGGTCCAACTGATGTTCTCTGCACCATAAAATAAAAATTTTCCATTTAAATGCATAAAGTTTCCTCGTGGAGGGGGCTCTAGAGTTTAGAATGGTCTCAACAACCTCGGTTGAGAGACCAGAATTTATGAATTGGTCCCCCTCAGGGGCCAATCCAGTAGCTTCCTGGGCTACAGCCAAGGGTGAAATATCATGACCTTGGGCTGAAGAGGGAGGACCATCCTGATCCAGATTCACCGCGGAAGGCCTGCCAGAAGGGCCCAGATTTTTGGAAGCCATATTTGGGCCTGTCAGTACAGGGCCACTAAGAGTAAGCTGATCCCGTACTGCTGAACCCTCTTGTACTCTAGAACCCCTGGGGGCAGAACAATCGGGGAAAGTATACACAGACATGGCCTCAACCATGTTTGTATCATGATATCCAGACCCAGCAGAGCTGGAAGAGCATGGGAGAGGTGGCGCAGAAGGTGGCCGTCCACATGAAGGGGAAACAGGAGCACCTCTGACAAACCGACCTCCATCCCGGCTAAAGCCAACTTGGGGTGGAGTTCGAAATCCCCGGGCTGCAGCCCCTGCCTCGACAGGATGACTGCCCCCTCCTTGATCAGAGAGACCACCGACATAGTGTCTGTCAAAAATAGAACCTAATGGTCTCTCTGAAGTTTCCTCAGACCCTGTGTTTCCAACACAGGTACTAGGAGCAGGAACCATAACTTCCTCCCCATGATCAGAAAACGAGGGCATGTGCGCGTAACTCTGGTCATGCGGAGTGGGTTCCCTCTCGGGGAAAACCCATTGGTCCTGAGCCACTACTACAGGGCCCCCATGTACAGCAGGCCAAAGAATAGTATGTTGAACACTGCTGCCAGCGAGCCCACTCTTTGATAAGGTCACGTAGTGGTGGCCTGGCCTAGCTTGATATACATGACTATGGTAAGGAAGATGAGTGTCTGAGCTGGAGACAATTGTGCCTGCATCATGACTATAACCTACACCGCCCCCAGAAATCGGTTTCTCTGAAGAGGCAATGGTGATTTTTCCTATACTCTGAGCCATATTCCCGAGCACCTCACGAGACTCGGAACAACACCTCGGTGTTGAACTGTCTGCTCTAGTAGTCAATGGACAGGAATGAGGATGCCCTGAAGTCTCCATGGAGCTAGGACAGTGACCATGCATTCCGAGGAGGTGCGGGGATACAATACTAGGCCGAATGGAAGAATCCGGAACTGATGTGCTTTTCCTCCAAAAGCAGATCTCGGAAACTTCCTGTGATGGGGTTAGAAGGGAATGAGGAGTTAAGGACCTTGTGGATCTATCACGACAGACCAGTCCTCGGAGCTGGTCTGACTGACAGTCGGAATCTTGAATCTGAACCCCCTCGGAGGTTGATCCATTACCCTGAGATCCGAAACAAGGCCTTACTCCCCTTCCCTCACAGGAACTATGAAGTACCGGCTGTAGAACCCGGGCTCCCGAAACCGAGGAAGAGTCCACCTTGAGGTTTCCTTTGTTAAGAGAGACTAGACTTCTTGTTCCAAGAACCAACCCTGCTCGGGGCTGGCAGACATGTGAACCACCCTTAGTAGATAATATTTGTATATTAACTGCACTGTAAGTAGGACCCTCCAGGCTATATTTTGAAGACCCCTCGGGGTGTCTAAATATGCTATTATGGGGACCAGTCCCTCGAGACTGGCCTTGGCTAAAAATGTTCAAATGGTTTCGGTGACCTGAAGCAGCTAACTGGCAGGGACTAACCGAAATATGCTCTCTCTACAGACCTCCTGAGAGGCAGCGAACTCGACAGGGCCGCAACGTTTCCGGGCAGATACTGCGATTTGTGTTCGCTGGAAGCTGATGTGTCCCGGAGCGCCATCGGCGGCGGGAAGTAAACATCGATTTCCTAAGGGCTGTATAAGGGGGCGAGACTCCTGTACTCGCTCTCCTGGGGGAACGGCCATAAGGGTCTGCGTGTTACGACAAGACCTCTTAGTTGAAGCCATCTTAGCCCGAGAGACAGTCATCAGACCTGTCCTCGATATAGAGGGCTTCATACGAGAATGTCTCTTCTGGCCCCAAGCCTTTATACGGGGGGGCACGAGAGGAAACCTTCTCAAAATATGAGGAACTGGCGGCTGTCCCATGAGGCTGCCCCCTGGCAGCAACCCCATGAGACCTAGATTGACAACTGGGGATAGCTGAATGTCGCTCTGCCTCCTGAAACCTTTTGACAACGGTTCTTGCCGCATCGCCAAAGAGGCCAGAAGGTGAAAGGGGGGCATCGAGAAGGAAAGCCCTGTCTTTCTCCTCGATCCCCAAGCGATTAAGCCATAAATGTCTCTCTGTGACGACTATTGCTGCCATAGAACGACCAATAGCACGAGCCGTCTCCTTAATAATAGGAGAGATAAGTCAGCTACTCTACGAAATTCAGTAATACCGTTGAGTGAGATCTCCCAGTTATCATCCACCTCTTTGAGGAGGTCAGCCTGGTATGCCTGTAATAACCCCATCGTGTGTAGGCATGCACCGGCTCGACCCACCGCCATATAAGCTTTCCCTAACAAATTTGATGTACGAGATTTGGAGGGAAGTGTCTGAGCTATCAGGGGTGACGTAACATCGGGGAGAAAATATTTCGCAAAATATTCCTCAACCCGAGGCATCACCCCATAACCATTCTCATTAGATTCCCTAATAGATGAGTAAATACTGTATATACATGGGGGGAAAATAATTGAGATGAACATGGATTTTCCCACGATCTCGATACCTCAGTATGAAGATCAGTGAAAAAGGGAAGGCTCTGACACAAAGATTGTGACTGGGTCTGCAGGAAGCGCTCATCCATTTTATTTTTCTTAGTCGCTTCCTGCTTATTATATGGCCATTCAACATTTAATTTAACCACTGCCCTGGTTAACCACAACCTCCAGCAATTCCTCAATAACGGGAACATGGGGTGGCGAATCCCCTTATCTATGTGATTCAGTGTTGATAATATCTAACCCCTCGGAGCCAGATAAATCAAACTTTGTGTCTTTAACACGGTCGGAAGAAGCCGCAGCGCGGGCTTCCGAACCGTGCGCGAGACCAGTGGAGCTGGTTAATAAACACTGAGAAAGGGTCTCAACCGTCTCAGTGTTATCTGCCAGCTCCACGTGCGAATCCCATGCATACAAGCGGCGCGCTGCCTCAACAGACGCGGGACCTGATGCACTGGAAACGCGAGCCTGATCTGATTGATCGAACAAGCTCAAACGGGAGCGGAGCTCTCTCATAGATAGCTGAAAACAGTTTGCACAGACAGCGCCCTCAAGCACTGCCCGTGCATGCTCCACTCCCAGACAAACAACACAAAACGAGTGCGTCACCCTCGCTCAGATAGCGCGAGCAAGGGGACGCACACCGCCTGAGTCGTTTCTCTATATTCGCCATATATATATTGAGATAGACAAACAACACCAAATAAGACAATACAGTCACACAGAACGCTTGCTGAAGACAGAAAGCTGATACGGCTATGTTCCGTTGTCCTTTTATAGCTTCCGGATCACCGTCACATGCAACGTCACGAGTGACGAGCACCAATCAAGATTGGAATAGTTCCATTACAGACTTCAGACGCGTCATGCCGAGGGCATTCCCCAAAGTATCGAGTATCGATGCAGCGGGAGTTCCCTTTACGAAAGGGAACTAAAGTTTCTGAAATAAGGCCATAAAACACATTCTAAATATATGTAAATAAGACTTTTGACTAATGGATGACGTTGCCTAGAATTTTTTCTTCAAAATTATGTGAAAATCATCCTGCCTAATCATTCACATAACACAATACATTGATTTAAATCTTGTAAAACACTTTTTGTTTGGAAAGGCCATATGCGGGTGGGCGTGATTCACACCTGCGGAGTCAATGGGGCCCGCATAATGAGGCTGCATACGTAATGAGCCTTTCATTCAGGTGTGTGACTGAGCCACAAGAATGCAAGGACAATATATAACTGGTTTGTTGTTTTTTCCACAAATTTTGCTTGCAAATTGTACAATATCCAAGGTAAACATTTCTAGTAATTGTGCAGTTAATTGTTCTCATACTGTATTTTCAGATTTGGAATATATTCTCTTCCCAAATGTGTCACTAATAAAGCATAATAAAATTATTTAAAGCGAAGGCTTATAATGACCTTTTAAGATTTTTTTTACATCTATCCTTATATATATATATATATATATATATATATATATTTATATATATTTTTTTTTTTAAGGTTATACAATTACAACAACATTTAAAACTGTAACAATTTTCCAGTGTAATCTTTCTTTGTATTCGCGATTCATATTAAAACAGTATTTTTGCCAGCTGTAGTAGCTCCACAACAGCGCGGATCTGTGCGTTCATTCATTCATAGAAACGCGATTCATATTTAAACAGTATTTTTGCCAGCTGTAGTAGCTCCACAACACGCGATTCATATTTAAACAGTATTTTTGCCAGCTGTAGTAGCTCCACAACAACACACATCTGTGCGTTCGTTCGTTCATTCATTCATACACAGAAACGCGATTCATATTTAAACAGTATTTTGCCAGCTGTAGTAGCTCCACAACAGCACGCATCTTTGCGTTCATTCATTCCGATTAGAACAAAGCAAACAGAACTGACCTATTCCTCAGCGGGATCCGTTTGCTCCTCGAAATGATACTTCCAGAACTTCTGAGGTAAATTTTTACAGGTTTGTTTGGATCGCCTCACATTTGCGTTTGAATAGCGCGCGCTCTCCGTGGGCGGAGCACATTAAAACTTAATTAGCTGAGATGAGAACGACTGACATCTCTCTCTTTGCATACATATTACATAAACTGTGAATATTTGTTTTTTATAAAAATTACTTCATTTAAAAGAAGAGAATTCAAGCTTCATGCCTGTGTGACTGTATGCCTGTTTGACTGAGTATTCGCTGAGTTACAGTTCATTTTCGGACGCGTTTCAGAATTGACTTCACTGACGGAGAGTAGGCAGAACTCGCATCATGTTTATTTTTCTTTATTTGGCGAAAAGCACAACACTTTGTTTTTATTATGAGCATACACAAAAAAAATACACACTAAACAGGATCGATTGATGTATAACACAAGCATATAAGATAAAAATTAATATTTTTTTTTTATTAATTTTTTTGCACTCATACGGAAAAAAACGAGCCTATCGCGCCGGCGCGATAGCCGACCCTCAGGGGGTTAAGAGCTTATGTGTCTCGCTCATCTGTCTTCAGACAGACGGAGCAACTCTTTGTTTCGTTTAGCGGACGCTCCAAGGGACTGGCCGCGTCGAAACAGAGCCTATCCAGATGGATAGTTGACGCCATTGCGCTGGCATACACTTCCAAGGGCATGCAGTGCCCGTTGGGTGTCAGAGCGCTCTCCACGAGAAGCATGGCTTCATCGTGGGCCTGGTCGAGTGGGATTGCCTTGCAAGATATATGTATGGCGTCAGGCTGGGCCTCCCCGTCTACATTTATAAGGTTCTATAACCTAGAGGTTCCCGCCTTACAGGCCAGGCTGTTGTCGGTCTAAATACACCAGTACTGTCTGTTCCGATACTATCGGTTCAGCATACTGTGTCTGCTGAGCACTGATCAACAGCAATGCTCACCGGTCGACATATAAATGGTTATGGGCATTGTTAAGATCCACAATTTCCCATCAGCTCAGGCCGCACTATGCCCTGGCTGTATGATGACATTTGCGTCTTAGGGACGCTACTGCATGTGGAAGAGTGCGGCTCCGCCCCTCCCTCTTCCCGATCTCCCTGTGAGTTCCCTTGGTGATTATGCACTATATGAACTCCGGGCTTTGCCCGTGGGTCTTTGGTGTTAGATCCCAGCACGCACAGAGTTTTACATTGGGTCCCCTAGCATAAGATACTTACGCAGTACGAGACCTCTCGTAAGAGAACGTACTCGGTTACTAATGTAACCTCGGTTCTCTCTAGAAGAGGGAACGAGTACTGCGTGTCTTGCCGTGCATGCACACGCTCTGGTTAAGCTTCGGCGATGAAAAAACAGAAATAGCTGCCTGCGAGCTGAATTTATAGGCCTAGGCCACGCCCGTTTCGGCGGGACGTGACGCAGTGGGCGCGAAGCACCCCATTGGGTCTGACGTCACGCTAGGCCTCGCTCGATAGGCTGCTGCAGTTGCCGCAGAGGAGCCAATAGGCACACGAGCCGTCTTGCCTATGTCTGCATGCTGCCGCAACGCGTTTTACAATAATACAAAATTAAGGATAATTTTCTTGGCTTCAGTATCTCGTGGAAAAGGGATTTTCCCCTAACGTAAGATACTTACGCAGTACTCGTTCCCTCTTCTAGAGAGAACCGAGGTTACGTTAGTAACTGAGAACGTTTTCCATTACAGACCGACTGTCTTTTTGCTTATTACTGTACTTCACAATTCACATACTTTAATAGAATTTCCACTTTTCCTGAAAACATTTGCACCAATCAAATCATTAGATACCAATCAAATAAAATCATCAAAATCGTCACAAAACAAATTATTCTGCTAAACTTAAACCATTAGTTGGTCCGCATCCTCCTCCAGGTGTGTTGACCATCTCATTGCCCCATGGACATTCCGTTTTCACCAATATGACACTTTGCGTGCCGTAGAGAGGATTTTCTCCCGTAGGCAAGGGAGGGTACGTTACCAGCACATCCCTTGACCCCTCACTGTCCTCCGCGTCGGCGCGTGGTGTTGCTAAGGTTGGTTGGTGTAGTCTAAGGTGAGAGGTGTGGACCCATGTCTCACACTCTCCACCATTTTCTGATCATTACAAGATTTTCCCTCAGATCCCGACCGCACCTCCACTGGAATGAACCATTTCCTGCCTGCTGTCACCTGTGAATGCAGACCCTAGCTATTTTGTTATTGACCGCTCGTCTGGCCGGTCGTCCCTTATGGTGTGACCTGTTGAATCAACAGCCTAAAACATATTGTCACCAGATAATTTTGCTCACTGAATAGCACTCAGGGTCCTTGTTTTCCCTGAAAAACACTTAACCCACTTTGCTCATGTCAACAAAACAATATTTATACATTTGGAACAGAATCAGTTCTGTTTGACGCAATCCATCCTGACATTCTGCAAAAGGAAGATTTTAAGTTATGCGCTGCGCAAGGTGTGGCCTTTCTGCCACAATAATAACTCAAGCCAGGATAGTGAGCCAAATTCATCCTTAGCCATTATTTTAATGGGCACACTCTGACCTGCATCAAAAGTCTGCATGCTCTGTAAAGAAAAACAAACGTCGAGGTTATTGTCAGATAATAAAGTACACATAGTTTCTTTTGTCTGCTGTGCTGCCTTCGTTGCCGCATCTGCCCTGGCGTTCCCTGTTGAAACAGTCCTTATTAGCACACCTACAGACAGCAATTTTGTTAGGGAGAAAAATGACTTCTTACATGGCTTTTACCCAGTTAAACGCAGTGTCCTCCCAACATTTATCGTCCCACCTGTTTGATTGCATTCAGCAAATTTGAATCTCTTGGTATGGCAATTGTTACCATCCCCCTTTTGATGCATGATTCAACTCGTGCATCAATTTAACAATGGTGTTTGGGTAAACAAAGTTTTCAACACTAACCCAAACGTTGTCCTTCAGCCAAATTTCCCCCAGACATCTTTCTCTGCCTCTGAAACAAAACATTACGTAAGCCACAATCTCATTTTCTTATCTAATAATTTGAAGGGCAACGGCCCTGAGTCTCACTTTTTTTCAGGCCTGTTATTTGGTCTCTCAAGTCAGTCATCTACAAACATTTTTCAATGTTTTTTCTAGGAGTTTATAAATCTGAAATTAGGATTCACACTAACTTTTAGGAGGCTAGCACTCTCCGCTTGTGATGCATCTTTTGCAGTTATCATTGTAAATAATCCGTGAGATTAGTCTCTCTATATCATCTAAACCCTTTAAAAGTGTTCCATTAAAACACAATCATCCCTTTCGTTACTTTTATGTATTTTGCAACTCATATTTTTAGTCATTATCCTGTATTCATCAATTCACTTATAAAAAATATTATCATAGATCTTTCCTTCAAAAGGATTCCCTTAAGACTTAAATCTTTCAACCTTCTATTAACCTTCAATCTTCTTACAACTTCCATTTATCAACTTAACCTTTAACTTTCTTTTCTCCCTTATTTACTTGCACGTTCTTTTCACTTTCTTTAGCACTGCGTTCACATTCTTAGTTTTTTCTCAGACGAAAACTTTAATATCGTCATTTAAATACTGTTCTACTTTCAAAACCCACATTAATACACGTCACTTTCACATTATCCCTTTCTTTTCTGAGTGTCCATTTACAATTACGGGCTAAATGGCCCTGCTGACCACAATTAAAACACTCTCTTTGCCTATAGTTTGATCATTGAGCTTGCAAACGGCTCCAGCTTACTGCACACCCTTGAAGCAGTGTGTCCCCATCAGGAATGTAAACAGAGCCACTGATAATCAGTTCTCTGTATTCTTTTACAGTCCACCAGTGGCGGATTCAATCACAATAGCCAAATCATAATCTTCATCATTATCATTGGCAGCACATTAATTTTCATAAGCTGCACAGAAAATCACTCAACATATTCTAATTTAAGGGGTTTTCACATGTTTCTGTTTGACTTGAATCACATTTCTTGAATCTGCTTCTTACAGCATTCACTCTCTTGTCTTACTGTTTGTTTCAGGATTCTCAGTCCCACTTATCTCTGCTGTTTCACAAAAACCAAAATATCATATTACTCATATCTCAATCCCTAAAGTGCACAGACAGCCATTATAGCTGCTTGCTCCTTCAACTCTTGTTATGAAAATTCTCTAGACATCATTATTTTACCAGTAAAATATAATTGTTCCCCATTCTGCTTAATAAAACTTTTGTTCATTCCTCATCTTTATGTCACTTAATTTGACTTAACAGGTGTTCATAAATAGTTCCATAAATTCTATCAGAAATTTTATTTTCATCACATACATTTTACTATATTTCTTCTCATCTTTCCCTTCTTTTCGCTCTGCCTCATCTAACCAGTACACGATTGTTTGCTTACAATCCACACACACGTCTCACACACAACAACCTTTTGTTTTTCACTTCCCTCTTCCTTCGAGTCTCTCACCGCTGTCAGCCTAGTGACACTTAACATTCCCTCCCTGGGAAAATCATGGTACTTAATCAACTTTCCCATAATTTTTCTTCATTTGACTGTAAACCGGTGAACAAAACCGGTCTCATTTACTGTTAGATGTCCCCATTTTGGCTGAATCTCCTCTCTTGGATTTTTCCTTTAGACTTCATTGCACAGTACACCGGTCATATTTGCTGTTAAATGTTCCCAAAATGGCTGTTTTTCTATCACTATGCCTGTGGCTTTTCAAAATTCAGCGCGCTTAAACTGACTTTTCACCCAAAATCAGAGGGGTCGAAATTAATTTCTGCTTACTCTCAATATCTTTTTCTGGAGTTCGTTCCAGTGATCAATTATTTCAGCTCCTTGAATTAATTTCCTAATAATGAGTACTCAGCTTCGGTCTGGACAATATCTTGACCTGCTCTGAGGTCTCAATTTCCATGCCCTTTTTAAAAGCCTCCCCTTCCTCGTACCACAGCTCTAGTTTCAACTTCCAATACAGCCATTATGGTTCACCCATACATTTTCTTAAAATCCCCAAAAGAAAATAAATTTAACTGTCTCTTACCAGAGATTTTTCTGTTGCCACTCGAATTAATTTTCTTAATTCCAGTGTTTGCTCCCTCCGGACCCCGGCGGAACGGCCCCTCGTCCCTCAAAACTGTTCGGGGTAGGGCTGTGACTCTTAGTCCAGGAGGCCAATTCACCGTCCGCTCTTGTGGCAAAAATTCATTAAACATTCATCACTGCGTAAGAGATATTTCTGAAATTCAAATGATCATTAAAAAGTATTTTATTCTTGCAAGAAGGCCCAGTTGCCACACAGAAGTCACCAGTACAGTCTGTGAAACAAGTGCGACGAGGGAGGGAGGACAGAGGAGCCTTTATACTGCCTTCAAGGTCTCCTGCTTACAGGCCCTTATCTAAACAAGGGAAGGTTTCTCTGCTAGTCATCTAATCCTGCTGAGTTTATTCTTACAAACTCACAAGTTCTAAATTGGACGGCCTCTGACCCTAGGGGTCATAGGGGTCAGAGCCCCTTTTCAATCTGCCTCCTCCTGATGTCTCACCTGTTTCCCAGTGTTTAAAAACACACACACATTAGTCATATGTTGGCAGACTACGTACAGTCCAGCAAAGATCATTTCAATGTCTTAATAATGAAAATAATGAAAATCAACACTTTAAATCAATGAAAATCAAAATTTTCCATTACAGTCATCTAATTATTTTATTCAAGACTGATCATAACTGTTTTAAAAGAGTTACATAAAGAGGTATATTGGTGTAATTTGAATCTGAAAAGTAAGTCTGATTAGCCCTAACTAACTGCTAGTTGTTCAGACTAGTTCTTGTGCAGTGTTGGGAAGTAACTAGTTACAAGTGATTGGTCTAGGGGAGGCAAGCAACAGCAAACATGGATGGTGGTGAAATGAATGTGCAACAGCATGAATGTGCAACAGACATCGAAAATCCGCTAGGGGCAGGTCCCAAAAGGGAGCAAATGTCCATAGACCCCCATGTTAAAATGTCTGTTTTCACAGCATAAATTCATGTTTTTACAGGTTGGTCCCATGGACTTTTATTGTATTTTTCGATAGGTTCCGAGTGCCTGACAACTGTGAGGGGGGTGATTTTTTTTCTAACTCGTTAGTTTAGATCGTATTTAGATATAAAATGTATGACAAATAAGGGCGTGGTTAACTTTGATTGACAGCTTGATTGACAGCTGATAACGAGCATAGGCTTCGCCGAGTGGAATTCCTGAATTTTGACGTCTCGGCCATGATCTGACACAACACATCATACCACCTCTGTATCCTTGGGCGGGGTTAGGATTTTCCAAGATGGCGCCGCCCATACCCCCCATAAACGGCCTCAAAACCGTTCTTCA
Organism: Scardinius erythrophthalmus; assembly: GCF_964197995.2. Lineage (NCBI taxonomy): Eukaryota > Metazoa > Chordata > Actinopteri > Cypriniformes > Leuciscidae > Scardinius > Scardinius erythrophthalmus. The sequence goes on along the minus strand of NC_138227.1, from coordinate 30,403,720 downwards.
GAAAGTCTATGGGTGACGTCACAGACGCTTTGTCCATATTTTTTACAGTCTATGGCGTCAACACAACATCAAGTCTGGGGTTGACCATGAGACCTCAAAGCTGTTGCACACAGTCAAGCCACCACCACAGCTCTTCTTCTTCTTCTTCTTCTTCTTCTTCTTCTTCTTCTTCTTCTTTGGGCTTATTGGCGGTTCGCATTCTTAAAAAGAGCATTATCTACTGTAGGTAATAGATCAGAGACAATATATCACAACTCCCAGAACAATCAGGGCTCATGCTTTCAATGTTGCTGTGTGTTCAGCTCCTGCATCTACAGCCAAAGTCCATCATATTCCAGAGAGGAATAATGATACTAAAAATAATAATAATAGCCTATCTATATTCTATAGATCAAATTTGTTCTATTTAAAAACTGTATTACATAACTAATAACATTTTTTTCTTTTTTTTCACAATTGTTAATGATTTGAAATTCAAAAATCCAATCATCCCTATCAATTTTCATTGTGCGCTCATAACTTCACCAATGCAGCAAGCTGGCTTTGTCTGAAGATGGAGAAGCTCAGATCATATAGCGGCTAAAAAAATACAGCCTTTATTTTCATGTTTCTATGTTGCTGCTTTATTAAATAACAGAAGTTGTTTAATAAAATTGTGGCTTGTCATCAGTTTGAGACAGTTTTAACTAAGCATCTCTGTTTCTGCATCTGGCCGCTGGCAGTCGTGTTGTAAGTAAATCTGTTGTTCAAATCCTTCTCTCACTCTTGTTCAGTCAGTCTCTGTAGAGATTGATTTTGTTCATATATTTCTATTGTATCAGCTTCATGCAGCTCACAGTTATTTTATATTTGTGGTTATAATCGAGTTACAGTGGGTTTCTGCATAGTAAATGTACATCACACAATACTTTATCAAATATTTGCAAGATTAAAAAACATCACACATTACTCTTGACTTTCACAGTTAGTGCTCAACGATGAGGCCAGGTGTATTCTGATTAACATACTGTATGAAGTCAAGATGCAATCATATTATCTGTTGCCTGTTCATCCTGTCACAGTGTCTAGTTTATGTTCCTTGGGTCACCACTAGATGTCCTCCTTCCCCACGGTGTCCATCACACTCTTGAACTACATCCCCCATGATCCTTGTCTTTTCATTGCACTCAGCTGCCCCTTATCACTGATCATTGCACTCAGCCTGTTCCCCATTAGCATTGTTATTTCCCTGTGTATTTATTTTAGTATGTGTCACAGAGTCCTTGCATTTATCACGCCACTTCAGTGTCCTGTTCTTGTCTTGTGTTTTGGATTGCTCTATTTGGAATTTGACCTATGCCTGGACTTGACCATTGATTCGGATTACCCTCAAATAAATATTACTCACTGCAAATTGGATCTCTCTGTTTCCCTGTGTGGATTGTGACACATCCATCTTCAGAAACACCAAACCAGTACAATTTCAACTGGACTAAAAATTTACAACATTTTAAGAGACTAATAATGTTTTATCCCAAATGAAATGTCAAGTCAAGTCAAGTATATTTTTATAGCGCTTTTCACAATACAGATTGTATCAAAGCAGCTTCACAGTATTAAATTAAAATAATACAACAAGGTTTGTTTCTAGTGGAATTTATTGATTGATAAAATTTAATTAAATATCCCCAAAATATCCCCAACTGAGCAAGCCAAAGGCAACAGTGGCAAGGAACCGAAAAACTCCATCAAGTGACCTAATGGAGAAAAAAAAAACTTGGGAGAACCCAGGCTCAGTCGGGGGCCAGTTCTCCTCTGGCGTTTATGAACTAGAGACCGGATTTAACTGTAAGATTAAAATTTTAGATGAATGCCTGGCTGAAGAGATGCGTCTTTAATCTAGTTTTAAACTGGGAGAGCGAGTCTGAATGAACAGTATCAGGAAGGCTATTCCAGAGTTTTGGAGCTAAATGTGAAAATGATCTCCCTCCTTTGGTGGATCTGGATATCCTAGGTATGACCAAAAGCCTCAAATTTATTGATCTTAAAGAGCGCGATGGATTGTAGGGCGATAGAAGATCCGTTAAATAGACTGGAGCTAAGCCGTTTAGGGCTTTATAAGTCAGTAGCAATACCTTGTAATTAATACAGGACTTTATAGGTAACCAATGTAGTGATGTTAAAATCGGTGTTATATGATCATATTTTCTTGATCTAGTAAGAACTCTAGCAGCTGCATTTTGGACTAACTGTAACTTGTTTATTAAGGATGCAGGACAACCAGCTAATAAAGCATTACAGTAATCTAGTCTCGAGGTCATGAACGCATGAACTAGCTTTTCTAGATCAGAAACTGATAGCATATTACGTAGCTTAGCAATGTTTCTAAGGTGGAAAAAGGCTGTTTTTGTCAGGAAGCATACAACGGATCCAGTAGCGAGTCGAAATAAGGTTTATTGTAAACAATCAGTAGAACAAACAGGTTGGCTGGCAAACAACGAGCTCTCAGCAAGTCCTAGGAAACACGAGAACAGTAGAGTAGAATCCAAGCAGGGTAGAAGAGAAGTGACGCGTCGTGAATCTCCTCAGCACAGGCAGACCACAGTTCAGGCAGAACGACAAACAGGAGATCCGTGCAAGCCGAGAGCAGGACCAGACCTGCACAGAACAGATGTCAGCACAAGAACCAGCAACCAAAAACGATCTGACACAAAACTTGAGTAAGACAGCACTACAGATAGGACTAATAAACGAGACGCACCTGTGACTGATCTGATTGCTTGTCAGCGCAGCTGGTGCTGATAGGCAATCATATCAGCGCAGTACACACAGAATGAGCAAACAAACCCATGAACCGTGACATTACCCCACCCCCTAGGAGCGTCACCTGACGCTCTCAGAGGGTCCTACCTGGCGATTGTAATCATTGATAAGGGAATGATCCAATATGTCCCGGGCAGGAACCCAACTCCTCTCCTACGGGGCGTAACCCTCCCAGTCAACCAAGTACTGGAATCCACGTCCCCTCCGCCTTGAGTCCAGGATGCGATTAACCGAATAGGTTGGTTCCCCTTCTACGATTCGCGGCGGTGGGGGAACCGGGACAGGCGGATTAATAGCTGAACGAAAAACTGGCTTGATTTTAGAAACATGGAAGGCGGGGTGAATTCTCCGGTACGCCGGAGGAAGTTTGAGGCGAACCGTCACCGGACTAAGGATCTTGGTGATGGTAAACGGGCCGATGAATTTAGGAGCTAATTTTCTACAAACGGAGCGGAGAGGAATATCAGCAGATGAAAGCCACACCTTTTGACCAGCGACGTAGAAAGGAGGTCTCGACCGGTGGCGATCGGCCTGGACCTTAGTGCGCAAACCCACCTGGAGAAGGGTCTCCCTGGCCGTTCTCCAGATGTCTCTGCACCCCTGTACGAATTCGTGGGCAGAGGGAACCGCGACTTCGGATTCCAGACTAGGAAAAATTGGTGGCTGGTACCCTAAACTACACTCAAACGGAGATAGGCCCGTGGACGACACTGGTAATGAGTTATGCGCGTACTCAACCCATGAGATATGCTGACTCCAAGAGGACGGATTCTGAGATACTAAACATCGCAAACCTCGTTCCAAATCTTGGTTGGCCCTCTCCGTCTGACCGTTGCTCTGGGGATGAAACCCAGAAGAAAGGCTGACATTCGACCCCAGCAAACGACAAAACTCTCTCCAAAATTTGGATATAAACTGGGGACCCCTGTCAGAGACCACGTCTGTCGGGAGGCCATGGATACGAAACACGTGGTCTATGACAGCAACCGCTGTCTCTCTGGCTGATGGTAATTTGGGCAGAGGGATGAAATGCGTAGCCTTCGAGAACCTGTCCACCACGGTTAAAACCACCGTGTTACCCTGTGAGGCAGGGAGACCTGTCACGAAATCTAGCGCAATATGTGACCAGGGTCTCGAAGGAACTGACAACGGTTGAAGGAACCCAGCAGGAGGACGAGTGGAAGACTTACAACTGGCACAGACCGAGCAGGCCAATACAAAACGACGAGTGTCGCGAGCCATAGTTTGCCACCAGAACCGTTGCTTAATGAGAAAAATGGTACGATTGACTCCTGGATGACAAGCCACCTTGGAACAATGACCCCACCGGATGACGTTGGACCGCAACTTCTCTGGCACAAATAAACGACCTGGTGGACATCCGGGCGGAGGCACTACCCCGTCTAAGGCCATGCGGACCTTCGATTCGATCTCCCAGGTCAACATTGAAACCACACAATTACGTGGAACGATGGACTCGGGAGAAATCGGGCGTTCAGATTGGTCAAAAATGCGGGACAATGCGTCAGGTTTGATGTTCTTGGCACCTGGATGATAGGAAATGGAAAAATCGAACCGACCGAAAAAAAGTGCCCACCGAGCCTGCCTAGAGTTAAGTCGTTTGGCGGATCTGATGTATTCAAGGTTTTTGTGGTCGGTCCAAACAATGAAAGGTACCCCCGAACCCTCCAACCAATGACGCCACTCCTCCAAGGCTAACTTGACTGCCAACAATTCTCTATTACCAATGTCGTAATTACGTTCGGCGGAAGACAAACGATGAGAATAATAAGCGCGCGGATGAACCTTGCCGTCCACGGAGGAGCGCTGGGAGAGAACCGCACCTACCCCCACCTCTGACGCATCGACCTCCACCACAAACTGACGAGAGGAATCAGGGGCGACAAGAATGGGGGCTGAAACAAAGCAGTCCTTGAGTTTGGAAAATGCAACTTCAGCTGCACTAGACCACCTGAAAGTCGTCATGGTGGAGGTCAAGGCTGTCAGAGGCGCGGCTAGTTGGCTATAGTTGCGAATAAAACGCCGGTAAAAATTGGCAAAGCCCAGAAACCTCTGCAGGGCCTTGCGGGAATCTGGAGTTGGCCAATTAAGCACTGCCTGAATCTTGTCGGGATCCATGCGCACCCCCTCAGACGACACGATATATCCTAAAAAAGGAACCGACTGTGCATGAAAAGCGCATTTCTCCGCCTTGACAAAAAGCCCATTCTCTAACAGCCTCTGAAGCACTCGTCTGACGTGCTGAATGTGTTCCTGGAGAGACGAAGAGAAAATCAATATGTCATCCAGGTAAACATATATGAACTGATCGACCATGTCTCTCAGCACGTCGTTGACGAGTGCCTGGAAAACCGCGGGGGAGTTGGAAAGGCCGAAAGGCATAACCAAGTATTCAAAGTGCCCCCTGGGGGTATTAAACGCGGTTTTCCACTCATCCCCCTTCCTTATGCGGACCAAATGATAGGCGTTACGTAGATCCAACTTTGTGAACAAAGCGCCCTGCAACCTCTCGAAGGCTGAAGACATCAGCGGCAAAGGATAAGTATTCTTTACCGTGATGCTGTTCAGCCCTCGGTAATCAATACAAGGACGCAGGGAACCATCCTTCTTTCCCACAAAGAAGAACCCCGCCCCTGCAGGAGAAGAGGAAGGACGGATGAGTTTGGCTGCCAGAGAATCAGAAATATACTTCTCCATGGCCTCCCTCTCCGGAGTGGAAAGAGAGTATAATCTGCCCTTAGGCGGAGACGTACCTGGCAATAAGTCTATAGCAAAGTCATAAGGACGGTGCGGAAGAAGAGAAGCCGCCCGGGACTTACTGAACACTTTCTTCAGGTCGTGGTACTCCCCGGGCACGTTAGACAGATCTGCCTGCTCATCCTGCAACACAGAACAAGACACAGAAGAACACGCAGACACCAAACAAGACGCATGACAGTTCTCACTCCAAGACATGACAGTTCTGACGCCAGTTTATGTGAGGATTGTGCAGGGAGAGCCAGGGGTGTCCCAAAACCACAGGAGCAAAAGTCGAGTCAATGAGGAGAAAGTAAATCTCCTCAACGTGGTTACCCGATGTGATCAGACTCACCGGTCCGGTGGAGTGGGTGACCGATGACAGGAGTTGTCCACCCAGTGCATTTACCGAGATAGGGTGAGTAACGGGAATTATGGGAACTCCCAGATGATGTGCCAGGTCACGGTCCATAAAGCTCCCCTCCGCACCGGAGTCCACCAGAGCCTCACACTGATGATAAGAGGCGGCCCACTGCAGTCTTACCGGAAGGAGCGTTGCTTCTCGAGCGGATTCATTCCAGGAAATTCCACCCGTCAGTAACCTCCGTTCTACTGACGGGTGTTGGCTTTTACCGGGCACTTGGACGCAAAGTGACCCCAGGCTCCGCAGTACAAGCACAGTCCTTGTGCTCTTCTGCGCTCCTTCTCCTCTCTAGACAGACGAGCTCTGCCCACCTGCATGGGTTCCGGATCGAATGAGTGGCCGACCGCATCACCTGAAGGGAAGACCGGATGGACCTCCACGTCTGGAACTCGACCTCTCTGCATCAGAAGACTTTGACGTTTGTAATCTCGTGTCTACTCGGATAGCTAGATCAATCAATCCATCCAATGTTGCAGGTAACTCCAGGGTGTATATCTCATTTTGTATGCGGTCGGCCAACCCATGCAGAAACATGTCCCACTGCGCCTCGCTGTTCCACTTACACTCCGCAGCCAGCGTCCGGAATTCAATGGAATAGTCCGTAACCGATCTCTGCCCCTGACGTAGATCTGCTAATACTCTTGCTGCTTCCTTGCCTGCAACTGCCCGATCAAAAACTTTCTTGAGCTCTGTGCTGAAGGTCTGCAAAGACTCCAAACAGTCATGTCCCTGCTCCCAAACAGTGGTTCCCCACAGCGCCGCTCGTCCAGATAGTAGGGTAATGACAAAAGCCACTTTAGATTCCTCTGTGGGAAATGATGAGTGCTGTAGGGCAAAAAACAATGAGCATTTTGTCAAAAATGATCGACATAGATGTGGCTCACCAGCATAGGCAGCAGGAGGCGGCAGACGGGGCTCCGGATTGTAGGCGGGGCGATCGGTGGGCGGAACAGGTGGATTAGGCGCAGTGGGCGCGTGGGCAGGCTCGACTCTAAGATGTTGCTGTTGCGTGGTTAAATCAGATACTTGCGTCACTAAAGCCTGGATTGCTCGACCAGAAGCCGTGATTTGTTCGTCCTGTCGATCGAATCGAGCATTAATGTTGTGAAGGGCTTCTCTCAGTTCGTTTACACTCGCTGGATCCATAACGGTCAGATCGTTATGTCAGGAAGCATACAACGGATCCAGTAGCGAGTCGAAATAAGGTTTATTGTAAACAATCAGTAGAACAAACAGGTTGGCTGGCAAACAACGAGCTCTCAGCAAGTCCTAGGAAACACGAGAACAGTAGAGTAGAATCCAAGCAGGGTAGAAGAGAAGTGACGCGTCGTGAATCTCCTCAGCACAGGCAGACCACAGATCAGGCAGAACGACAAACAGGAGATCCGTGCAAGCCGAGAGCAGGACCAGAACTGCACAGAACAGATGTCAGCACAAGAACCAGCAACCAAAAACGATCTGACACAGAACACGAGTAAGACAGCACTACATATAGGACTAATAAACGAGACGCACCTGTGACTGATCTGATTGCTCGTCAGCGCAGCTGGTGCTGATAGGCAATCAGATCAGCGCAGTACACACAGAATGAGCAAACAAACCCATGAACTGTGACAGTTTTTGTAACATATGAAATATGATTTTCAAAAGACAGGTTGCAATCTAGTATAACACCCAGGTCTTTTACTGTAGAGGATAAAGTAACAGGACATCCTACTATGTTAAAGTTGTATTGTGAGAGGTCTTGTGGGCGTTTTTTTGAACCGATAAGTAGTACCTCTGTCTTGTCTGGATTTAATAAAAGAAAATTACACGTCATCCAATCTTTTATATCTTTAACACACTCTGTCAATTTGGATAATTTAGCGTTTTCATCCGGTCGTGATGAAATAAATATTTGAGTGTCATCAGCATAACAATGGAAAATAATTCCATGTTTCCTTATAATATTTCCAAGTGGCATCATATATATTGAGAATAATAGAGGGCCTAACACAGATCCCTACGGCACTCCATAGTTTACTGAAGTTATGATCGATTTTTCCCCATTTAAATAGACAAAATGGTAGTGGTCAGATAAGTATGATCTGAACCAGCTTAATGCTTGTCCTTGAACACCAGTATAATTTTGTAGTCGATCTAAGAGTATTGTGTGATCTATAGTATCGAACGCAGCACTAAGATCAAGTAAAACTAATATTGAGATACAGCCTTGGTCAGAAGCTAAAAGTAAATTTGTGATTTTTATCGAGCGCAGTTTCAGTGCTATGGTGCGGCCTGAATCCAGACTGAAACTTTTCATATATGTCATTTTCTTGCAAGAAAGAGCCCAGTTGGGCGGACACAACTTTTTCTAATATTTTAGACATAAATGGAAGATTTGAAATGGGTCTATAATTTGCTAGGTTATTATGATCTAATTGTGGTTTCTTAATGAGTGGTTTTATAACTGCCAATTTAAATGTTCTTGGAACATGACCTAAAGCTAAAGATGAGTTAATAATATTGAGGAGAGGCTCTTCCACTATAGGTAACACTTCTTTCAGTAGTTTAGTGGGTATAGGATCTAATAAACATGTTGTTGTTTTAGATGAAGTGATAAGTTTATTTAACTCTTTTTGTTCTATAGTTGTAAAGCACTGTAATTGTTCTTGCGGGGTGATAATTGAGGCTGAATTATAAGGCGTGATTGAACATTTACAATTGTGGTTCTGATGCTTTCTATTTTCTCAGTGAAGAAGTTCATGAAATCATTACTACTAAACTGTAATAACGGGATATTTTGTTCAGGTGACGCTTGTTTATTTGTTAGTCTAGCCACGGTGTTAAATAAAAACCTTGGATTGTTTTGGTTATTTTCTATTAGTTTGTGGCGGTGCTCAGCCCTGGCCGCTTTTAGGGCCTTTTTATAACGTGACATACTGTCTTTCCACGCAATTCTAAAGACCTCTAAATTAGTTTGTTTCCATTTACGCTCTAAATTACGGGTTTCTCTCTTTAGAACATGCGTAGTATTGTTGTACCATGGTGCTTTAATTTTCTCTCTGACCTTTTTTAATTTAATGGGTGCAACAATATCCAATGTTTTAGAGAGAATGGTGCTCATAGTGCTAGTTAGTTCTTCTAGTTTATCTGTTTGTTTGGGTTCAGGCAGCAGCTGAGACAGATCAGATAAGCAATTTGAAAAATTATCTATGGTGGATGGAAGGATTGTTCTGCCTGGTCGATAACGCGGCGCAGCATGATATATTACAGAAGTACGTAATATGCAAGTTACCATGTAATGGTCAGTAACATCATCACTTTGTGGAATGATATCTATATCGGTTGGATCGGTTCCATATGATATAATTAAATCGAGTGTATGATTAAGACGATGAGTGGGACCAGTGACGTTTTGCTTGACCCCAAAGGAGTTTAATAAATCTCATTAAGATCGAAATAATCATTTGGTTTAAGCCAGGTTTCAGTAAGGCATAGTACATCATTGCTATTATCTGTGACTATTTAATTTACAATAACTGCCTTAGGTGGGAGTGATCTAATGTTTAGAAGACCTAGCTTTAGAAATTGTTTTTGTTCACTAATAGTGAGATTTTCTGTTTTAATAACAATTACATTATTCCTAGGTCCTGCTGTAGATTTATTATTTGATCTCACTAAACGAGTAATAGACACAGTTTCTATGCAATGTTAGTGTTTATATCAATTAAGTTGGTGCAGCAGAGACTGTAATTTGGACCCACAGGTGAAAACCGGTGTTGGGTCACTAATCGGCTTGAGACGCGTCTGCTCAACAAATGTAATGTTTAAAGTTCATGTAAACGTGTTTACTGATGTGTAGTAATACGGGACAAAACAGCATTTTACTTTAATGGATATGGAAGTAAAATATGACAAATGTTTTTGAAACAGAAAAGCTTGTTGAATTGCACTACTTGAAAAAACGTGCATTGCATTAACCCTGCTTGTATTTTAATGCTTTGTATTTTTAAGGCTTGAATTTTTATGGGCTGAAATTCAACATGGTTGTATATTCAAGCTGTGAATATTTCAATTCAAAACATTTCACACACATTTTCATTATTAAAAATTCAATAATCCATATTTACCCTTTCAAACTTCCAAAATATTAATTCTGTTTAAAAATACAAACTATAATATTCAACAGGCAATGTTCGGTCCATTTTATTTTGCTTTACAAATTCGCTTCCTCAAATTCAGTGGTTCAAATTTGACAGAAAATTTGCTCAAACTTTGTTTTTTACATTTTGTTTAGATTCCAAAAGATAGAAGCTATACAAAAATACTTATTTTACAAAATATTCAATTTAGGATTATATCTTCACTTTTATTCAATATGTAATATATTCTCCTACACTGGACAATAAAGTGATAATTATATGTGTCTCCACAGATTTTGGGACATTATCTACATGAAGAGAGAAGCTGCTGTAAAGTTTCTGCAGAATCTGTTTGTTTCAGCATCAGAGTTTGATACAAATACAGAAGAAAATTACACTGAACTATTAACATCTGTGTGCAGCTACACATCTTTCCCCTATCATGAGAATTATTTTTATACTGAGTATCAGGGCGATTTCCTGCTGGATCTGTGTTCACATGTGAAGGACTATGAGACTCAAACAGGCAGGAGTGTCCTTCCAGCATTACAGCCAGTTTATCAGTCAGCTCCTGCAGTCTGGAGAATAAAGCTCTCAGTAAGAAAGAGCTCCATCCTCCTAGAAGTGCTGAAACTCCAAACAGAGAAGAAACCAGTAGAGCTGATAGACTGGACAGATGAAGAGAGTGAAGTGAGGGGATTCCTCCAGTGTCTGCCCTACATCTCACAGCTCAGGTGAGAATCTCATGAGGAAAATTCCACTCATAGTTTGATTTAGTTTATTTTAATGTTGTCATTTAAATGCATATCATATCCATTAGTGATTTAAGCTTAATTTCTATTGTTTTAATGTAGCTGAAGATTTTGGCTGTAAGACTTTAAGACAGATCTGTTGTTTTGATACCTATTAATTTTTTTAGTTCCTACTGTTTACATTCACTTGAGACAGAACTGACTGCATTTACATTAATATTGAGCCATGAAACACACTGGCCCTCATTTATCATTCTTGCGTAGAAACGGGCGTATATATTGGCGTAAGATTATGCTTACACTCCTCTCATCGCCTGATTTATGAAGCTGTGCGTACCTTTGAAATCCAGGTGTACGCAATACCTGCCCTTGATAAATGCTGCGGCTGAAAACGATCGTCATTAGAATAACACCCCCCTATATATTCAAGTCTCCGCTCCCCCCACGCCCTCATTTTACGCCATGGACACACGGAAGACGGCAAAGAAGAGAAACTTCTTTGAGAAAGAGAAAGCGAAACCAGGGAAGTGGAAAGAAACAAAATTGATCTCTAGATTTTTATTATTAATGACACTTAGCCTATTGTTATTTAGAAGAAGAATGTCGTTATTATTATTATTTGTATTATTATTATTATTATTATTATTATTATTATTTAAAAGAAGAAGAATGTCATTTTTATTATTTTGTCAGTCTGAATAATTTTTTTGGTCATTGAAAGCCTTTCATTTCTAAACCCAGTCCGTGCACATCTGCCGGGTCTAACCCTGGCCTAACAATCGTTTCAAAGAATAGTACAACGGCGAGCGCGTTGAGTATAAACGCCTCGTCCGTTTGGGAGGTGCGCGCGCAGTCTGCGGAGACTCACGCTACGGAGCCAGGCGAAAGTATAAACAATGCTTGAAACGTCAGGTAAAGCGCACAGGCTCACAACTGAAGGAATACATATGCCTACAAATCAAATGCTTTGGTAAAATCACACAAATTAAACATTGAAGTCCATGTTGCACAAAAATAAACACTGATGTTTATAATTACTATGTTGTTGTTTTTTTACAGTGGGTCATAATATATCATATCTTTTAGTTTGTCAGTGCGTTTCGTGGTGTTAAGAATTGTTTTTCTGCGCATTCCCGGACTCAACCACCTCCTGAGCTGGCGTAGGATTTGAGCGTGCCGTACGCCAACGTCCATATTGATAAATCTCAAAGTCACCGTGGTTTTGGGTGTACGCCAGGTGTACGCTGGAAATTTGGTGTACGCACTTTTGATAAATGAGGGCCACTAAGAGCAGAAAAGTAATGAAATCAACCATTCGACCTTGACAAGATGTTTGTAATTATTTAAATATTTTTACTCTAAATACAGTTATATATTCAAAAAGAATATTTCAGTGCTCATTTTGACCTTTTGTCACACACACTTGGTTTAAGTTCTACATCTACTTTAAGACTTGTCAGTAAACGGCCACTGTTATGATTGGCCAAGGTCATTTCATAGGAAAAAATATCAGACATTGGCATTGCTCTATATTTCAATAAAAGTTTCTTTGCAAACTCTACATTAAATTGTGCCTGATTACAAAATCAAGTCTGTAGTGAAATGGTCAGAACAAACATAATCTTCCAACATGACCCTAGACTTTGTTTAATAATAAACCATCATTTGTTCCTAATGCTGGAGTCCTTCAGAAGGCTGTGCAGATCTTCCCTAACATCTTAATATTGAACTAGTTTAAAACTTGCAGGAAGCTTCAGGAGCCTGTTAACATGAGTAGCTCTATAGTCTTGGGTGACCGGCTCTCTCTCTTTCTTGTCACTCCATTGTTCTCCACTGCTGGGCAGGTTACCAAGATGAAATGGTAAAGTAGGCGTTGATGTGTTGTTGTGGAGTTGGTCAGATGAAAATATCTACTAGAGTCTAATGTCACCATGTGAAGAAAGTAGAAAACTAGTCATTTGGCAGCTTGATTTCAACTTATGACAATTTTTGGGGGGTCTGAAAAGTTTTTTTCGTTGTATGATGACATCTTATATGTCAATAGATCAAAGAAAATTTGATTCCTCATTTCATAAATGCTTTATTGGTCAACAAACATAACACTGTGGCTGATTCACCAGAGAAAAGGGATAAATGTGGCCCTACTAATATCGACTTTGGTAACTAGGGATGTATGATTTAGACAAGAAGTCTCAGCTAGGCAATACCTCTTCTGAAACGTGTTGTTCTTGTGTTGTGGCGACTAACAACTGGATCTGGCAACACATCTGTTTGTGATCAGCGGTTCTGTGTTTCCTGAGTTTATAATGTTTTCTTCCACACAGCGAGACTCACAGCTGATACGTGAATAAATTTCGGTTTCTAGATATCTGGGGAATAAATGGAATTGGTTGAAAGTGTAAATGCAGCCAAAGTGTTTATAATGCATCAGTAATGGTGGAGCAACCTTCTGTCTGACAGAGATTTACAGTAACATCAACTGAATCTGTTAATAAAATTAATAATGTAGAACTTGTGGTTTCAGGAAATTATTTAAATTACTGTATTTGTTTCATTATGTTTTACAGTTTATTTGGAATTTTGCACTCTTTTTTAATTTGAAAAATTTAATTGATTTCAACTAGTGTAGCTCCATTTGCTAATTATCATTTGATATTTTGCTAAAAAAAAAATGCAATTTCACCTCAGAGCAAAATTGTAAACTAAAGATAATTATTAAAACATCTGTTCATTCACTGTTCAATTACACTGACCTTAGGTATCATCTGACAAACTGTTTGATTAATTTCAAGAATCTTTATTTCTCTCCTTTGTCATCTCTAACTAAATCTTCTTAATGATTTCTTTAGATTTGTTGAACCACAGAATAAATCATCTGAATCATGGGAGAAAAGAAAGAGATTATTAATACTGGATTTATGTCTGCAAGCTGCTGTTCACCAGACAGAGACAACAGAAGAAATTGTGAAGAAACTGCTGTCATCTGTGAATTATGAGAGATGTGATTTCCTGCTGGATCTGTGTTCACATGTGAAGGACTATGAGACTCAAACAGGCAGGAGTGTCCTTCCGGCATTACAGCCAGTTTATCAGTCAGCTCCTGCAGTCTGGAGAATAAAGCTCTCAGAGAGAAAGAGCTCCATCCTCCTAGAAGTGCTGAAACTCCAAACAGAGAAGAAACCATTAGAGCTGAGAGACTGGACAGATGAAGAGAGTGAAGTGAGGGGATTCCTCCAGTGTCTGCCCTACATCTCACAGCTCAGGTGAGAGTCTCATCAGGAACAGACCAACCATGCTTGATTATTGTATTCAGTGCTCATAATAAATTAATGAAATCAATGTATATGTTGGGTAGACAATATAAATGTGATCGTGAACCAGAATTGAAAACATTGAACTGAAGTGTGGTTTTGCCGACACCACAGCGGCCGGATGCATAAACTTCTTAGATTCTTACAAGTTAGTCATCTCATATTTTTCTTCTTCATGACTGATAATAACTGTTTTAAAAGAGTTACATAAAAAGGTAGATTGGTGTAATTTAAATCTGTAAAGAAAGTCTGATTTGCTCTAACTAACTGCTAGTTGTTCAGACTAGTTCTCATGACACAGTTTTAACTAAGCGTCTCTGTTTATGCATCTGGCCGCTGGCAGTCGTGTTGTAAGTAAATCTGTTGTTCAAATCCTTCTCTCACTCTTGTTCAGTCAGTCTCTGTAGAGATTGATTTTGTTCATGTATTTCTATTGTATCAGCTTCATGCAGCTCACAGTTATTTTATATTTGTGGTTATAATCGAGCTACAGTGGGTTTCTGCATAGTAAATGTACATCACACAATACTTTATCAAATATTTGCAAGATTAAAAAACATCACACATTACTCTTGACTTTCACAGTTAGTGCTCAACGATGAGGCCAGGTGTATTCTGATTAACACACTGGATGAAGTCAAGATACAATCACATTATCTGTTTCCTGTTCATCCGTCTTCAGAAACACCAAACCAGTACAATTTCAACTGGACTAAAAATGTAGATAACATTTTAAGAGACTAATAATGTTTTATCCCAACTGAAATATAATGTTTAAACTGTGTAAACGTGATTACTGATGTGATGTAATACAGGACAAAACAGCACTCGACTTTAATGGATATGGAAGTAAAATAATGACAAATGTTTTTGAAACAGAAAAGCGTGTTGAATTGCACTACTTGGAAAAAAGGGCATTGCATTAACCCTGCTTGTATTTTAATGCATTGTATTTTTAGGACTTGCATTTTTATGGGCTGAAATTCAACATGGTTGTATATTCAAGCTGTGAATATTTCAATTCAAAACATTTCACACACATTTTCATTATTAAAAATTCAATAATCCATATTTACCCTTTCAAATTTCACTTCCAAAATATTAATTCTATTTAAAAATATAACATATAATATTCAACAGGTCCATTTTTATTTCGCTTTACAAATTCGCTTCCTCAAATTCAGTGGTTCAAATTTGACAGAAAATTTGCTCAAACTTTGTTTTTTTTACATTTTGTTTAGATTCCAAAAGATAGAAGCTATACAGAAATACTTATTTTACAAAATATTCAATTTAGGATTATATTTTCACTTTTATTCAATATTTTATATTCTCCTACACTGGACAATAAAGTGATAATTATCTGTGTCTCCACAGATTTTGGGACATTATCTACATGAAGAGAGAAGCTGCTGTAAAGTTTCTGCAGAATCTGTTTGTTTCAGCATCAGAGTTTGATGCAAATACAGAAGAAAATTACACTGAACTATTAACATCTGTGTGCAGCTACACATCTTTCCCCTTTGATGAGAATTATTATGATAATGAGGATCAGATGTATCAGTGTGATTTCCTGCTGGATCTGTACTCACATGTGAAGGACTATGAGACTCAAACAGGCAGGAGTGTCCTTCCAGCATTACAGCCAGTTTATCAGTCAGCTCTTGCAGTCTGGAGAATAAAGCTCTCAGAGAGAAAGAGCTCCATCCTCCTAGAAGTGCTGAAACTCCAAACAGAGAAGAAACCAGTAGAGCTGATAGACTGTACAGATGAAGAGAGTGAAGTGAGGGGATTCCTCCAGTGTCTGCCCTACATCTCACAGCTCAGGTGAGAGTCTCATGAGGAACAGACCAACCATGATTGATTATTGTATTCAGTGCTCACAATAAATTAATGAAATGAATATAAAGTGTATGTTAGGAATACAATATATATGTGAACCAGAATTGAAAACACTTAGTTGCATAAACTTCTTAGACTAGTCTTACAAGTTAGTCATCTAATTATTTAATTCAAGACTGATCATAAAGAGGTATATTGGTGTAATTTGAATCTGAAAAGTAAGTCTGATTAGCCCTAACTAACTGCTAGTTGTTCAGACTAGTTCTTGTGCAGTGTTGGGCACGGGCAGTTACTAGTAATGTGTTACAGTAATATTACTTTCTCTGGTAACTAGTAGTGTAACTAATAACATTTTTTTTGTCACAATTACTAATGATTTGAAATTCAAAAATCCAATCATCCCTATCAATTTTCATAATCGTTGTTGTGTGTGTGCGCTCATGACTTCACCAACGCAGCAAGCTGGCTTTGTCTGAAGATGGAGAAGCTCAGATCATATAGCGGCTGAAAATATAGCCTTTGTTTTAATTTTTCTATGTTGCTGCTTTATTAAATAACAGAAGTTATTTAATAAAATTGTGGCTTGTCATCAGTCTAAGACAGTTGTACTCCTCATTTATTTGTAATTTCATGGATTCACAGGGCTGCAAAAATGATGCAATTACCATAGTATCGAACGCAGCACTAAGATCAAGTAAAACTAGTATTGAGATACAGCCTTGGTCAGAAGCTAAAAGTAAATCATTTGTGATTTTAACGAGCGCAGTTTCAGTGCTATGGTGCGGCCTGAATCCAGACTGAAACTTTTCATAGATGTCATTTTCTTGCAAGAAAGAGCCCAGTTGAGCGGACACAACTTTTTCTAGTATTTTAGACATAAATGGAAGATTTGAAATGGGTCTATAATTTGCTAGATTATTATGATCTAATTGTGGTTTCTTAATGAGTGGTTTTATAACTGCCAGTTTAAATGTTCTTGGAACATGACCTAAAGATAAAGATGAGTTAATAATATTGAGGAGAGGCTCTTCCACTACAGGTAACACTTCTTTCAATAGTTTAGTTGGTATAGGATCTAATAAACATGTTTTAGATGAAATGATGAGTTTATTTAACTCTTTTTGTTCTATAGTTGTAAAGCACTGTAATTGTTCTTGCGGGGTGATAATTGAGGCTAAATTATAAGGCGCGATTGAAGATTGAACGTTTACAATTGTGGTTCTGATGTTTTCTATTTTCTCAGTGAAGAAGTTCATGAAATCATTACTACTAAACTGTAACGGGATATTTTGTTTGGGTGATGTCTGTTTATTTGTTAGTCTAGCCTCGGTGTTAAATAAAAACCTTGGATTATTTTGGTTATTTTCTATTTCTGTTTGCGGAGGTGCTCAGCCCTGGCCGCTTTTAGGGCCTTTTTATAACGTGACATACTATCTTTCCACGCGATTCTAAAGACCTCTAAATTATTTTTTTTCCATTTACGCTCTAAATTACGGGTTTCTCTCTTTAGAACACGCGTAGTATTGTTGTACTATGGTGCTTTAATTTTCTCTCTGACCTTTTTTAAGCTAATGGGTGCAACAATATCCAGTGTTCCAGAGAGAATGGTGCTCATAGTGCTAGTTAGTTCTTCTAATTCATCTGTTTGTTTGGGTTCAGGCAGCAGCTGAGACAGATTAGATAAGCAATTTGAGAAATTATCTATGGTGGATGGAAGGATTGTTCTGCCTGGTCGATAACGCGGTGCCGCATGACATATTACAGCAGTACGTAATATGCAAGTTACCATATAATGGTCAGTGACATCATCACTTTGTGGAATGATATCTATATCGGTTGGATCGGTTCCATATGATATAATTAAATTGAGTGTATGATTAAGAGGATGAGTTGGTCCGGTGACGTTTTGCTTGACCCCAAAGGAGTTTAATAAATCTGTAAACGCAGCCCCTAACGCATCATTTGGATTATCTACGTGTATGTTAAAATCTCCAACAATTAATGCTTTATCGACATTGACCAACAGATCTGAGAGAAAATCTGCAAACTCTTTTAGGAAATCAGCGTAAGGCCCTGGCGGTCTATATATGGTAGCCAAGGCTAGAGATAATAGGGATTTTTTTTCTAACATCTAAGAGCGTAACATTTAGTACAAGTACTTCAAACGAAATAAACTTATAACCCATTTTCTGAGTAACATTGAGAATATCTCTATAGATTGTTGGAACACTGCCGCCACGACCAATCAGACGGGGCTCATGCTTATAGGAGTATCCAGATGGAGTAGACTCATTTAGACAGAAATAATCATTTGGTTTAAGCCAGGTTTCAGTAAGGCAAAGTACATCGAAGCTATTATCTGCGACTATTTCATTTACAATAACTGCCTTAGGTGTGAGTGATCTAATGTTTAGAAGACCTAGCTTTAGAAATTGTTTTTGTTTACTAATAGCAACATTTTCTGTTTTAATAACAATTAGATTTTTCCTAGATCCTGCAGTAGATTTATTATTTGATCTCACTAAACGAGGAATAGACACAGTTTCTATGCAATGTTCTACACTAGTATTTATATCAGTTAAATTGGTGCAGTAGAGATTATGATTTGGATTTTTGGTTACTAGTCAAAAGGTATTTAACATTTTGGAGATGTTATCCGACAGAAGATCCGCTCCGAATCTGTTTGGGTGTAAGCCATCGGCACGGAAAAGCCTAGGACGCTCCCAAAACAGACTCCAATTATTTACAAAGAGCAGTTTCTGATCATTGCACCATGACATTAACCATTCATTTACCGCAAATAATCTACTAAACTTTTCATGCCCTTGTCGGTACGTGGGAAGCGGTCCTGACACAATGATCGTTGTTTCAGGCGATGTGCTGCGTACCGTATTGATCAGATTCCTGAAGTCTTTCTTCAGAACCTCCGTCTGGCGCAGCCTGATGTTGTTCACTCCCACGTGCAGGACCACAGTTCCGACGCGCTCGTCACTGTTCAGAATCTCGGGAACGCGAGCAGCGATTTCAGAAACATGAGCACCAGGAAAGCAGTGGCTGTGCACCTTACTTTTACCTAACATAGCGTGTACGTGCCAAACGATGGAATCGCCGATGATCATAGCATCGCGTTCTATTTCGCTAAGAGGGGAGAAGCGATTTTGGGTGGAGATCTCGAAAACCGGGAGGGTCGGAGAGAGTCTTGGTCTAGACCTGACTCGCGTCTTCCGCTGCGGAACCATCCAGGCTTCGTGGTGGTGTGTTGGAGCCGGAGTGAACGAGACCATGGCTGATCGCGACCTCGGCGCTCGGGACCGATGCTGAGAAAGTAGACGAGGTCGGAGTCAGCGGGTTAGTAACGTTAATCACTGATTTGTGTGCATTGGCACGTGATGTTTCAAGAGCTAAACGCCGGTCTCTCAGCTCGGCTTGTCTCACTAAAAGGTCGTGGATCTGTTTCTCAACAGCTTCCAGTTCAGACTGCACCGCGTGCAGCTCAAATGTGTCTTCACCTGCACCAAAAGGTAGACTACTTACATCTGATATATTCGCCATTTTAACAGATGGACAGTAAGTTAGCAACGACGCTACCAGTGATGCTATCAATATTAATACTAATTTATGACTTAAGTCTTGGATATAATCCGTTTTTTTAGTGGTACGGGTGTAGAGTAGACGCACGATAGGCGAAAAAATGTTTGTTTGTAAGTGAGTGTGGAGAAGCCGTGTTCCACAGGAGTAACCTATAGGAGTATCCAGCGTTGGATCACTAATAGGCTTGAGACGCGTCTGCTCAACAGTCCGCGTTGTAACTATGAGGTTTGAGCAGTAGTGCTTCTCAGTGAGGAAAAGTAGAAAATGTTCATTGTAAGTGAGTTTAAAGAGAAAAAATAAAGAATTATAAATCAAATCGATGGAGCTCCACAGACAACAACGCGTTCAGACGCGACGCATGCGCATTCGTCAAAAGGAAGTCACGGGTCACGGAAAAGGGTCAAGCAAGGAACCTTGTGTGTGTGTAAGAGAGAGAATGGAAGTCTTTTGGGTTTTTTTGGTTTATGATTTATTGATTTTATTTCACAATTCGCATATTCTTAAAATCTGCTCTGATGCAGTCTTACCAGTTCATGTCTGTGTGTGTGTGTGTGTGTGTGTGTGTGTGTGTGTGTGTGTGTGTGTGTGTGTGTGTGTGTGTGTGTGTGTGTGTGTGTGTGTGTGTGTGTGTGAGAGAGAGAGATTACTGATGTTACGTAAAACAACACCTGACTTTAATGGAGCTCTAGATTAAGTGTTTACTGTCAAATCAGAAAACAAACTGTGTAGAAACTGTCAATTACACATACTTGAAATGAAAGGTTTAAGGAAATTAAGTTACTCAAAACTTTTATTATATTTATTTCCCAAAAGATAGAAGCTATAGAAAAATATAATTCAATTTAGGATTATATTTTCACTTTTATTCAGTATTTTATATTCTCCTACGCTGGACTATAAAGTGATAATTATGTGTGTCTCCACAGATTTTGTGACATTATCTACATGAAGAGAGAAGCTGTTGTAAAGTTTCTGCTGAATCTGTTTGTTTCAGCATCAGAGTTTGATGCAAATACAGAAGAAAATTACACTGAACTATTAACATCTGTGTGCAGCTACACATCTTTCCCCTGTCATGATAATTATTATGAAGAAACTGAGTATCAGATGTATCACTGTGATTTCCTGCTGGATCTGTACTCACATGTGAAGGACTATGAGACTCAAACAGGCAGGAGTGTCCTTCCAGCATTACAGCCAGTTTATCAGTCAGCTCCTGCAGTCTGGAGAATAAAGCTCTCAGAGAGAAAGAGCTCCATCCTCCTAGAAGTGCTGAAACTCCAAACAGAGAAGAAACCAGTAGAGCTGATAGACTGGACAGATGAAGAGAGTGAAGTGAGGGGATTCCTCCAGTGTCTGCCCTACATCTCACAGCTCAGGTC
The DNA here is from genome assembly GCF_964197995.2 of Scardinius erythrophthalmus. Taxonomy (NCBI): domain Eukaryota; kingdom Metazoa; phylum Chordata; class Actinopteri; order Cypriniformes; family Leuciscidae; genus Scardinius; species Scardinius erythrophthalmus. The sequence goes on along the minus strand of NC_138227.1, from coordinate 30,382,735 downwards.
TGTGTTAAACACTACTCATCTAACTAAAGTTATGCTTTCATGTAAGCATGATATTTTCTGCCTGAAAGTATGGCAAAGCACTATATGTTTAAATAAATAATTATTCATCATTTCCTTGTCCTGTAGGAATGCTGAGCGGTTCATCCCTTCAGTATGTAAAGTGTTTGGGCCGAGAGTGAAGGCAGATCAGGTGACTCCTCTGCTCCAGGCTTTAGACTTCACTGTTACTCTGAGTGGAGAATTACCCAGCAGCTCCTGCAGATCTGTGGCGAGAGTTCTGGGCCGTTCGCCCTCAACACTAAACCTGACTCTGAAGACACTCGCCATCTCTCTCAGAGGACTCAAACTGCTCTTCAAACACATCACACACCTGCACAAACTGAGGTTTCAGATTCATCATCTGTATTCACACTTTTAAATCATCCTGAAATCTACTGAATGTTCCTCATGATCTGTGATTTTGTCTTTGACAGTGTGGAAGACGAACTGTTAGTGAAGATGTTCAGAGCGCTGAGATCACTGAATGGTCCTTTCCCACTGATAGAGGAGTTTTCACTGCTCACAAAAGACTCAAAGCGAAATCTCTCTCATATCCTGAGCAGCTTGACGTCTCTCCTGAGACTGGTGTCTGTTCAGTGTTTGGATCTTACTGAGTGTAAATCAGAGGCTCTGTCTCTCACGGCTCTGTTGGGTCTCCAGGAACCCGTGACTATCAGGTCTGTGTTCAGCGAAGTTGGTCCATTTTCTGTGAGTAAATCAACCTGTTTAAAACTGATGAGTCCTGTTCTGTGTGTGTGTGTGTATGTGTGTGTGTGTGTGTGTGTGCGTGTGTGTGTGTGTGTGTGTGTGTTCAGGTTCTCTAAAGAGACTCTTCAACAGCTGGTTTCTCTGGTGTATGAAGCACAGGATGATGAACTGACACGCTCTTATCTGAAGAAGGTGTCGGAGGATCTGACTTCCTGCTCACTGACCTGGGAAGTGATTCATTTCTTGCTGCAACATCAAGATCTACATCTGAAGTTGGACTTTAGAAAGAACAAAATCTCTTGTGAAAACATCAGAGAACTTCTGCCCTTGTTAGAGAGAATCAAGTTGAAAAGGTAAAAATAATCCATGAAGAATAGAGCCACGGTTTCCCTCGCTAATTTATATTAAATAAAAAAAATATATATAAAAAAAATATATCTATATATATATATATATAGAATTAATTTGTATTATTCATTTTTATTATTCATTTTTACATACCTCAAATGTGAGTTTTGAAACCATCGTGTGCTAGATTTTTGCTTGCTTGCTTGGTTGTTGTTGCGCATGCGTCACGTCTGAACACGTTGTTTTTGGAGCTCTATCGATTTGATTTATATTTTTTGATTTTCTCTTTAAACTCACTTACAACTAACATTTCCAATTTTCCTTTACTGAGAAGCACTTCTGCTCAAACCTCATAGTTACAACGTGGACTGTTGAGCAGACTCAAGCCTATTAGTGATCCAACGCTGGATACTCCTATAGGTTACGTCCGTGGATCACGGCTGAACGCGTCTTCTCCACACTCACCTACAAACATTTTTTTTTCGCCTATCGTGCGTCTACTCTACACCCGTACCACTAAAAAGACGGATTATATCCAAGAGTTTAGTCATAAATTAGTATTAATATTGATAGCATCACTGGTAGCGTCGTTGCTAACTTAACGTACTGTCCATCTGTTAAAATGGCGAATATATCAGATGTAATTAGTCTACCTTTTGGTGCAGGTGAGGACACATTTGAGCTGCACACATTGCAGTCCGAGCTGGAAGCTGTTGAGAAACAGATCCACGACCTTTTAGTGAGACAAGCCGAGCTAAGAGACCGGCGGTTAGCTCTTGAAACATCATGCGCCGATGCACACAAATCAGTGATTAACGTTACTAACCCGCTGACTCCGACCTCGTCTACTTTCTCAGCATCGGTCCCGAGCGCCGAGGTCGCGATCAGCCATGGTCTCGTTCACTCCGGCTCCAACACACCACCACGAACCCTGGATGGTTCCGCAGCAGAAGACGCGAGTCAGGTCTAGACCAAGACTCTCTCCGACCCTCCCGGTTTTCGAGTTATCCACACAAAACTGCTTCTCCCCTCTTCGCGAAACAGAACGCGATGCTATGATCATCGGCGATTCCATCGTTCGACACGTACACGCTACATTTGGTAAAAGTAAGGTGCACAGTCACTGCTTTCCTGGTGCTCGTGTTTCTGAAATCACCGCTCGCGTTCCTGAGATTCTGAACAGTGACGAGCGCGTCGGAACTGTGGTCCTGCACGCGGGAGTGAACGACATCAGGCTGCGCCAGATGGAGGTTCTGAAGAAAGACTTCAGGAATCTGATCGATACGGTACGCAGCACATCGCCTGAAACAATGATCATTGTGTCAGGACCGCTTCCCACGTACCGACTAGGACATGAAAAGTTTAGTAGACTATTCGCGCTAAATGAATGGTTAATGTCATGGTGCAATGACCAGAAACTGCTCTTTGTAAATAATTGGAATCTGTTTTGGGAGCGTCCTAGGCTTTTCCGTGCCGATGGCTTACACCCAAACAGATTCGTAGTGGATCTTCTGTCGGATAACATCTCCAAAATGTTAAATACCGTTAGATGACTAGTTACCAAAAGTCCAAATCATAGTCTCTGCTGCACCAATTTAACTGATATAAATACTAGTGTAGAACATTGCATAGAAACTGTGTCTATTCCTCGTTTAGTGAGATCAAATAATAAATCTACTGCAGGATCTAGGAAAAATCTAATTGTTATTAAAACAGAAAATGTTGCTATTAGTAAACAAAAACAATTTCTAAAGCTAGGTCTTCTAAACATTAGATCACTCACACCTAAGGCAGTTATTGTAAATGAAATAGTCACAGATAATAGCTTCGATGTACTTTGCCTTTCTGAAACCTGGCTTAAACCAAATGATTATTTCGGTCTAAATGAGTCTACTCCATCTGGATATTCCTATAAGCATGAGCCCCGTCTGATTGGTCGTGGCGGCGGTGTTGCAACAATCTATAGAGATATTCTCAATTTTACTCAGAAAATGGGTTATAAGTTTATTTCGTTTGAAGTACTTGTACTAAATGTTACGCTCTTAGATGTTAGAAAAAAATCCCTATTATCTCTAGCCTTGGCTACCGTATATAGACCGCCTGGGCCTTACGCTGATTTCCTAAAAGAGTTTGCAGATTTTCTCTCAGATCTATTGGTCAATGTCGATAAAAGCATTAATTGTTGGAGATTTTAACATACGCGTAGATAATCCAAATGATGCGTTAGGGGCTGCGTTTACAGATTTATTAAACTCCTTTGGGGTCAAGCAAAACGTCACCGGACCAACTCATCGTCTTGATCATACACTCGATTTAATTATATCATATGGAACCGATCCAACCGATATAGATATCATTCCACAAAGTGATGATGTCACTGACCATTATATGGTAACTTGCATATTACGTACTGCTGTAATATGTCATGCGGCGCCGCGTTATCGACCAGGCAGTACAATCCTTCCATCCACCATAGATAATTTCTCAAATTGCTTATCTAATCTGTCTCAGCTGCTGCCTGAACCCAAACAAACAGATGAATTAGAAGAACTAACTAGCACTATGAGCACCATTCTCTCTGGAACACTGGATATTGTTGCACCCATTAGATTAAAAAAGGTTAGAGAGAAAATTAACCCTCTGGGGACCAAGGTGTTTTTGGGGCCCTTGAGATGTTCTGACATGCCTTGACATTTGTGCTTTTTTCAGTTATTTATAAACATGTTAATGACAAAGGTGTAAATTCACTCTATATAGCACAAACAGGGCTACCATAATATGCAAGCAACTTGTATGTAGATGTTTGTATTTTTAAGAGAATAATGTTTATGCGTGGTTATTGGAAAAAATAAAAATGAAAGTTGCTGAATTAAGACCACAAAACACATATTAAATATGTGTCCACAAGACTTTTGACCAATGGATGTGGTCCCTTTGAGTTCTAGCTTCAAAATTATATGAAAATAGTCTTGCTTTATCGTTCACAAAAAAAAAATACATTGATTTAAATGGTGTAAAACAGGTTTTGCTTGGAAAGCCAATATGCGAGGGGGAGGAGTAGTTCACACCCACTCTGCATAATGACTCTGCCTAATGAGCCATCCTTTCAGGTGTGACACTGACTGAGCCACAATGCAAGGACAAAGGATGTATTTAGAAGAAGACTTATATTGACCATTTAAGATTTTGCTTACATCTCTCTTGCAAATATGTTTTGCTATTTTATTAAAAATGTTACAATTACAACAATAATTACAATTTCAACAATATTTCAAGTGTACTCTTTCTTTGTAAAAAAGAAAAAGAAAAAAGATTATAGGCCTACATTTTATCATATGTATTCATTAGTTTGAATATAGCCGCATTGGAACATCTAACATCTTAGTCTATGACTTTATTTTTGACAAATATATATATATATATATATATATATATATATATATATATATATATATAAAACGTTAGGTATGAGCAGAAATTGCTAAACAAAAGCTTATTTTATGTGGCAGTATATTTTACAGTAGCCTAAAAACTGTACCCAAATCTAGTCAACAAGTGACTGACTGTAGCGTTGTTTTTATGAAATATTAGGGCATATAAATGCTAATTTGCAGTTTAATACGTTGCTTGTACAAATACATTTTATTTCAACATATTCCAGTCGATTTTTACTCATCTCAGTAGGCTATAGCAAAGCAGTTTATTCTTTCACACACAGACGCGCGATTTATATTTAGGCTAAACAGTCTTTACAAATATGTACCCTTCATTCATCTCACAGAAAGGCGAGTCATATTATAGAAATGCGATTCATCTTTTTGCGGTTTGCATAGGCCTACACTAACGTTATTCCATAACGTTATTCCACACTTGAGAAAAGAAAACAGCCTACCTCACTCCTCAGCGGGATCTGCTCCTCATATCAGGATATATTGCTCCTCATATCAGCACTGTTCTGAGGAATCTTTTCTCCATAAGGTAGGCTATATTATGCCTCACTCGATCGCGACGCGCTTTGTTTACAGCTGATGTGGGCGTTTCACAGATCTTCAATAGTTCTCAGAATTTGCGTTTGAATAGCACGCGCTCTCCGTGGGCGTGTCACATTACTGTGAATTAGCTCGTAATGAGCTCGACTGGAGTCGCTCTCTTTTTATACAGATTACAGAAGATGAGAATATTTGTTTTTTATATAAGTTACTTCATTTAACAGATGCGATCTCAAGCTTTATGCCCGTGGGTCTGTTTGCCTGTTTGACTGAATTTTCGCGGAGTTATAGATCATTTTCGAACGCGTTTCAAATGGGAGTTTACTGACAGTGAGAAGGCAGAAATCGCATCATGTTAATTTTTCTTTATTTGTCAAAAAGCAAAACACTTTATTTTTATTGTGAGTATACAGAAAAAAAATAGAAACTGAACAGGATCGTTTGATGTATTACACGAAAATGAAAGATCAAAATTAACAGAGCATTTAGTGTTTATTTTCATTGCTAAAAAAAAAAAACGAGCAAAACGCGCGGGCGCGTTTTTGGTCCCCAGAGGGTTAAAGCACCATGGTACAACAATACTACGCGTGTTCTAAAGAGAGAAACCCGTAATTTAGAGCGTAAATGGAAACAAACTAATTTAGAGGTCTTTAGAATCGCGTGGAAAGACAGTATGTCACGTTATAAAAAGGCCCTAAAAGCGGCCAGGGATGAGCACCTCTGCAAACTAATAGTAAATAACCAAAATAATCCAAGGTTTTTATTTAACACCGTGGCTAGACTAACAAATAAACAGACATCACCCGAACAAAATATCCCGTTACAGTTTAGTAGTAATGATTTCATGAACTTCTTCACTGAGAAAATAGAAAACATCAGAACCACAATTGTAAACATTCAATCTTCGATCGCGCCTTATTATTCAGCCTTAATTATCACCCCACAAGAACAATTACAGTGCTTTACAACTATAGAACAAAAAGAGTTAAATAAACTTACCATTTCATCTAAAACAACAACATGTTTATTAGATCCTATACCAACTAAACTACTGAAAGAAGTGTTACCTATAGTGGAAGAGCCTCTCCTCAATATTATTAACTCATCTTTATCTTTAGGTCATGTTCCAAGAACATTTAAATTGGCAGTTATAAAACCACTCATTAACCCCCTGGGGTCGACGGTATCGCCGGCGATACCAGCTCGCTTTTTTTCAGTTCAGTTCAAAAGAAATTAATTTTGCTCTGTGGACTTTGATATTACAAGCAAGTTTCATACATCAATCGATTCTGTTAAATGTGTATTATTTTTGTGTATACTCATGTAGCCTATGGACAGGACTCATGATTACTTGTCATTATAAATTTTAAAGGGATAGTTCACTTTGAAATTAATTTTTGATATGTTTTAGCTTACCTCAAGGGCATCCAAGATGTAGGTGTCTTTGTTTCCGCAGTAGTTTCAATTTTGATATTTTTAGGTCAAACCGTTCTTGTCTGTCAGTCATTTGATGCAGGTCTATGGTCACTGGCTCAAAACACAAGCACAGAGTCCAAATTAAAACAATTCCCCATCGTCCAAATTAAACAATTTCCCATCATAAGTACACATTGATGGCCTAAGACACGAAACGAGCGGATTGTGTGAGAAAACGAACAGTATTTATATCGTTGTTATCTCTTGAAAACAGCACACGTCCAAATGATCTGACGGCGCGGGCGGGTATAGATATATACACTAGATGTCATCTATGTCATAGATGTCAGCTCTTGCATTCTTGTGGCTCAGTGACTCACCTGAATGAATGGCTAATTAAGTATGCAGGCCCCATTGTCTCTTAAGGTGTGAACCACTAAATATGCATGATCGTTGACGCCCACTCCGCATATTGCCTTTCCAAACAGAAAGTGTTTTGCAAAATTCAAATCAATGTATTGTGTTATGTGAATGATAAGGCAGGGTGATTTTCACATCATTTTGAAGAAAAAACACTAGGTGATGACATCCATTAGACAAAAGTCTTATTGGCACATATTTAGAATGTGTTTTATGGCCTTATTTCAGAAACTTTAGTTTTTAGTTTTTTCAATAACCATGCATAAACATTATTCTCTCAAAAATGCAGACATGTACATTCTTGTTGCTCACATATTATGGTAGCCCCGTTTGTGCTAAATAGTGTGTAATTTTTTTTTGCCATTAATATGTTTATAAGCAACTGAAAAAAGCACAAATGTCAGGGCATGTCAGAACATCTCAAGGACCCCAAAAACACCCCAGAGGGTTAAGAAACCACAATTAGATCATAATAACCTAGCAAATTATAGACCAATTTCAAATCTTCAATTTATGTCTAAAATATTAGAAAAAGTTGTGTCCGCTCAACTGGGTTCTTTCTTGCAAGAAAATGACATCTATGAAAACTTTCAGTCTGGATTCAGGCCGCACCATAGCACTGAAACTGCGCTCGTTAAAATCACAAATGATTTACTTTTAGCTTCTGACCAAGGCTGTATCTCAATACTAGTTTTACTTGATCTTAGTGCTGCGTTCGATACTATAGATCATACAATACTCTTAGATCGACTACAAAATTATACTGGTGTTCAAGGACAAGCATTAAGCTGGTTCAGATCATACTTATCAGACCGCTACCATTTTGTCTATTTGGAGAAAAATCGATCATAACTTCAGTAAACTATGGAGTGCCGCAGGGATCTGTGTTGGGCCCTCTATTATTCTCAATATATATGATGCCACTTGGAAATATTATAAGGAAACATGGAATTAGTTTCCATTGTTATGCCGATGACACTCAAATCTATATTTCATCACGGCCGGATGAAAACGCTAAATTATCCAAATTGACAGTGTGTGTTAAAGATATAAAAGATTGGATGACGCGTAATTTTCTTTTATTAAATCCAAACAAGACAGAGGTACTACTTATCGGTTCAAAAAACCGCCCACAAGACCTCTCACAATACAACTTTAACATCGTAGGATGTCCTGTTACTTTATCCTCTACAGTAAAAGACCTGGGTGTTATACTAGACTGTAACCTGTCTTTTGAAAATCATATTTCATATGTTACAAAAACAGCCTTTTTCCACCATAGAAACATTGCTGAGCTACGTAATATCCTATCAGTTTCTGATGCAGAAAAGCTAGTTCATGCATTCATGACCTCGAGACTAGATTACTGTAATGCTTTATTAGCTGGTTGTCCTGCATCCTCAATAAACAAGCTACAGTTAGTCCAAAATGCAGCCGCTAGAGTTCTTACTAGATCAAGAAAATATGATCATATAACACCAATTTTATCATCACTGCATTGGTTACCTATAAAGTTCCGTATTATTTACAAGGTATTGCTACTGACTTATAAAGCCCTAAACGGCTTAGCTCCAGTCTATTTAACGGATCTTCTATCGCCCTATAATCCATCGCGCTCTTTAAGATCAATAAATTCGAGGCTTTTGGTCATACCTAGGATATCCAGATCAACCAAAGGAGGGAGATCATTTTCACATTTAGCTCCAAAACTCTGGAATAGCCTTCCTGATACTGTTTGTTGCTCAGACTCGCTCTCCCAGTTTAAAACTAGATTAAAGACGCATCTTTTCGGCCAGGCATTCATATAATATTTTTAATCTTACAGTTCAAACTACATTCCGGCCTCTAGTTCATAAATGCCAGAGGAGAACTGGCCCCCGACTGAGCCTGGGTTCTCCCAAGATTTTTTTTTTCTCCATTAGGTCACCTGATGGAGTTTTAGGACACCATTAGGTCACTTGATGGAGTTTTTCGGTTCCTTGCCACTGTTGCCTTTGGCTTGCTCAGTTGGGGATATTTTGGGGATATTTAATTTTATTTTATCAATCATTATTACATGGCTTGGCTGAATTCCAATGTAGAATGCGGTCTGTTATTTCTTGATAAAAGACCGCTGTACCGCTCTTAGTCACAACACGAAGGCTGAGGTTCTTTTAACTGATGTTTAATGCTCTCTGGAGTCAGACATCAACATCAACACCGTAGAACTGAGTAAAAAGGATGAATATACAACAAAAAACATGTCATACAGTCAGTTACATGGAAAACACACATGACTTTAAACTCGTACATAAACAGAAAATACATACCACTTTTGCCTGCTTGTGAGCTAAGAGAGGGGGTTACATCTTGAAGCTTCTTGATTGCATGACTTATGATCATAAAGAGAAATACTTTAAACTTTGCGAAGATTACATCGTTTTATATGATCAGCAAAATTGCTCTGTCAAACTCCGACCGCAGTTCTGACTCATTGTTCGTGGCAAAAAAACAGGCAGTGACATACAAAGGCACGATGGGAACAAAATAAAATATACCCAAAAAACTCTTCGAAAGAATAATTATTGCTCAAATATACAACAGTTGAGTATATAAATCACAACAAGCATTATAAAATAATCGAAATATAAAAATATACAGATTAAACTGATTCAAAGTTGCTGAAATAAATGAGTGTTGAAGTACACAAGCGCCATCTAGTGGAAATAAACATTATAGACACCCAAAGCTTTGTGACAGCAAACACACTCCCACCATCACACATGTGTGATTCTTAATAGAAGTTCAATAACTCAGCATGAACTTATAAACATTCAGAGGGTAAGTATTTGTACACGTTTAACATACACAGTTAAACACTAATCAAAGCTAACCCTTTATTCAGCTTCAAGTAGTAACACTGTTTTGTGTATGGGTCTTTCTAAGTAGACTGACTTGTTTGTGCGTGCACCCTTACTATCTAGTGTTGCATCACTAACCAGAAGTTTAAGTCTTCTCACCATTCCATCAGATCCAGGGAAGACTTCTACCACTTTAGCTAGCTTCCACTGATTTCGTGGAGCTAAGTCATCTTGAAGCAGAACAATATCATTTATCTTGGTGTTTCTCCTGCTCTTATTCCACTTACTCCTCTGCTGCAAACTCAACAGATATTCCTTCCTCCACCTAGTCCAAAACTCATTCGCCAGAAACTGAACTCTTTTCCATCTCTTCTGAAGATAAAGATCCTCCCTTACAAACTCTCCAGGAGGTGGTGCAATGATGGTGGACTTCATTGTTAGTATATGATTCGGCGTTAATGGTTCTGGTCCCACAGGATCATTGATGTGCTCTGAGGTCAATGGTCGACTATTCACGATCGCCATTACTTCATACATGAATGTTCTTAAAGAAGAACTGTCTAGTCTTGCTGCAGACTTGTCTAGGATGGATGTTAGTACACTCCTTACAGTCCGAATCTGTCTCTCCCAGACACCACCCATATGACTGGAAGCAGGTGGGTTCATGACAAAGGTACAGCCTAACTCTTTCACATGTTCTTGATCCATTCCCTTCATCAACTTCAGGAACTCTCCCTTTGCCCCCATGAAGTTGGTACCTTGATCACTATGCAGTTGGCTTACATTGCCACGTATAGCAATAAGACAACGCAGTGCATTAAGAAAGGCATCAGTGCTAAGATCATCCAGCACCTCAAGATGAACAGCTCGTGAACACATGCAGGTGAAAAGTAGTCCGTATCTCTTCAACTCTTTCCTACCCTCTTTAACATAGAACGGACCGAAGCAGTCCATGCCACTATAGGTGAACGGAGGAGTAGCTTCCATTCTTTCTAGTGGCAGGTCAGCCATCCTTTGCTCCTGATTGCATTTGCTCAGCTTCCTACACTTAATGCATTTGTAGATGAGAGATGAAACTTCACTACTGCATCCTAGAATCCAAATACCATTGGAGCGGATTTCATTGATGGTCATGCCACGACCTTGATGTTGCACCTTTTCATGGAAGTGTTTTATGAGTAAACGAGATATATGATGCCCTTTAGGAAGAATGGCTGGATGCTTTACATGAGGGTGAAGTTCTGCCTGGGTTAATCGTCCTCCCACCCGTAGAACATCATGGTCGTCGATAAACGGACTTAACTTGTACAGTTTGTTGAACTGACATGAATTAACTTCCTTGCCTTGTCTTAGATGCTTCATTTCGTCACTGAACACTTCTTCTTGAACGATACGAATAATGAATTGTTCAGCATCCTTTCTTTCATCAAGTGTTGTGAAATTGTTGGATCTTTCTACCAAACCTTTCACACTCCTTGCACAGCGTTTGAGTCTAGCTATGGCTTTCACTGCCCTCTTCCAATCTGAAAACCTTTGCAGGCGATCTGACAGACACCACTCTTCTCTTGCCTTGGTCGTAAGAACTTGTGTCCTTTTGAGCTCCGGATCTTCATCATTAATCTCTCCCACCTTAATGTCTTCCTTAGGGAGTTCTCTTTGCCATAGGAAACTTGGACCAGTAAACCAGTTCGATCCCATGAGTTCCTTTACGGTGAGCCCACGAGAGGCGTGGTCAGCTGGATTTTGTTCTGAAGCCACATATCGCCATTGACTAGTCTCAGTGCTTGTTCTGATTTGCTGAACTCGATTGGCTACAAATACATGGAAACGTCGTGCAGCGTTGTTAATATAACCAAGGACAACCTTGGAGTCGGTCCAATAGTATTCACGGATGCCATCCAATTCCAGTTCTCTTTTGAGCAAATCACCAATTCTTGTGGCAACCACTGCAGCTGAGAGCTCTAGTCTGGGAATTGTTACCACCTTTGATGGAGCAACCCTAGCTTTACCCATAACGAGAGTGCAGTAGACTTCTCCAGACATGGTTACAGCTCTGAGGTATGAACATACTCCATAGCCTGACACACTGGCGTCTGAGAAATGGTGTAGCTCATATTGCTGAACGTCCTTGAATGTTGATGGCACATAACAACGTGGTATCTTTACCAAAGACAGGTTATGGAGGTCTCGCAGCCAAGCTTCCCAATGCGGCTTGAGGTCATCAGGAAGTGGTTCGTCCCAACCTATCTTATCTTGACACATCTTTTGTAGGGTACTTTTCCCAACTAAAATGAAGGGAGCGACGAATCCAAGAGGATCAAAAATAGAAGCAACCGTAGACAACACTCCTCTTCTAGTAAAAGGATTTTCCTTTACTAGCACTCTGAAATGAAACTCGTCTGAAGCTACACACCATTGGATTCCGAGCGCCCTCTCTACTTTAGGCTCTCCTAGAGACAAGTCAAAGTCAGTCGCCCCTTCAGTACATTCCTCCTTTGGAATTGTGGCGATCACAGTCTTGCTGTTGGTGATGAATTTGTGCAAGTGAAGCTTCCCGGTATTGCAGAGACCCCTGGCTTCCTTTACAAGCTGGATTGCCTCTGCTTCAGTGTCTACACTTGCTAAGCCATCGTCAACATAAAAATTATGTTGTATGAACTTCACTGTGGCTTGATTAAACTTGCCTTCACCTTGTACGGCAAGGTATTTGAGGCCGAAGTTTGCACATCCAGGCGAGGAGGCCGCTCCGAACAAGTGGACCTTCATTCGAAAAACTGATGGTGGGGCTTTCATGTTTCCATCTTCCCACCATAGGAACCTGAGGTAGTCCCGATCCTTTGGAGCAACATGAAACTGGTGGAACATACGCTCCACATCACACATGATGGCAACTTGCCCTTTCCGGAAACGATACAAGACTCCAACAAGGGTATTTGTGAGGTCAGGTCCAGTCAGTAGATGCTCATTCAGAGAAGTATTCTGAAATCTTGCAGAGCAATCAAAGACGATGCGAATCTTGCCTGGCTTCTGCGGGTTATATACTCCATGGTGAGGTATATACCATGCTGGTTGATTACTTAACTCCATCTCTGGGACCTTTTCAGCATCGCCTCTTGCCATTATGTCCTTCATGAAAGCCAGGTAATCCTTTCGGTACTGCTCATCTCTCCTTAAACGCTTCTCTAGAGATCTGAGTCGATGCTCGGCACATGCTTTGTTGTTTGGCAACTCTGGCCTCTCACCCTTAAAAGGCAATGGCATCTTATAGTGTCCATCTTGCGTTTGCTTAATGCCTTCATTCAATTTAGCCAAGAACCTTAAGTCTTCTTGTGTCGTTGAGACTTCCTCATTATCCCTTTCTACAAAGTCTGACTCAAAAACCTTCATTATCTCTGCTGGAGTGATCATCTCTTTTACCTTGTTCCTCTGTACAAAGCAGACTTCAGACTTGAGTTTGTGAGATGGATCACCAGCTGGCAGAACTTGCTTCATAATAATCCTGTGACTCACACCGATTTCATCTTGATAACTGTCGTCATGGTTGTATCCAACGATACTCCAGCCCAGCACAGATCTTAGTGCAAATGGCTGATTCTCATTGCCACTGAGAACATCTCTGGGAAGTAAGGCTTGAGGACAGTTGTATCCTATTAACAAACCTACTTCACAGTCAAGTGCAGGAGCCATTACATCTGCCAGATGTTCTAGATGAGGCCAGTTCCTTGCGGTTTCACATGTGGGTATATGAGATCTATTTGCAGGTATATAGTCTCTAGTGTAAGTTGTTGGAAGTTTTATTTTCACTTCGGACCGGAAGCCTCTTACTTGTAGTCCATTCAATTTGTGACTGGACACAACCTTCGTTTTGGATGTTATTGTAGAAATCTTGAGTTTGACAGGCTCTTTCCTGATATCAAGTGTCTCAGCTGTGTCCTTTAGAATGAAAGTAGTGTCGCTCTGAGTATCAAGCAAGGCATACACTAAAATCTCCTTCCTTGGTTCAGCTGTTGTTGAGACATAAACTGGAATGATCGATGAGGTATGAGTGCCGTTCCTTTCTTGAACTACTCTGTTCGAAGTCACAGGCTTAGACTCTTGTACCTTATGTGATTCAGCTGTTCTATCTGCAGATCCGTGATTGACCTTGATCTGATCTTGACTGGTTTTAGATCTTTGTACTGGGGATTTATTTAAACGGTCCTGATGTAGGCTTGTTGGGTGACACTTCTCACATTTTTCACACACGCTCCTAGAGGTGCAGCTTCTGGAGTTATGACCAGTCTTAAGACAGCCAAAGCACAACTTCTCAGACTGTACAAACTTCAATCTTTCCTCAATCGGTCTTTCCATAATCTTACGACACTTATGAAGAGTGTGGCCATATCTTTTACAAAAGACACACATAAAGCTAGTCCTTTCCTCGTTGGAACTAGTGGTGAATGTCTTGGCAGTTGAGTTGCGATTCCGCTGAAACTTATGATCTTGATTTGTTTGCTTGTACCTTTCTTGCTCTGCTGGCTTTATTGCTTGCAGTGACGTGATAGGATTGCATGCAATTCGAGCTTCCTTGTTGAGAAATTCAACAAAGTATTTGAAATCTGGGAACCCCTTGTATTCGTCTTGAAACTTGGTGACTGCTCTATTCCAACGTGAACTTAACCAGTCTGGCAATTTGGCTGATATTCTCTGATTTTCAATACAGTCATTCAGAGCTTGTAAACCTTGAACATAAGGCATGGCTGACTCAACACTGCTAAGGAAATCTACAAATTCCTGGAGATCTTTGCTGTCTTTGGTAGCAATCTTGTGCCAAGACTGTATTTTGTCACGATAAGATTTGCCAACTACGAACGGATTGCCGAACCGGTCATCAAGGATGTTCCAGGCTGCCGTGTAAGCTATTTCTGTTCCAGCCACAAAATGTCCTTCAATAGCTCTCTTGGCCGGACCAACTACATACTTGCGTAGAAAGTAGAGCTTTTCTTGAGGTGGCAAGTTCTTGCGATCAATTAATGTCTGGAAAGACAGCTTCCAGTCATTATACTTTAGGGAATCTCCAGAGAAAACAACAGGTTCTGGAATTAGGATCCTGTTGGCTGTAATCGCTTCAGCGAGTGCCTTCACAAGGTCATTAGAAGCTTCGTTGGGAACAGGCAATGAAGTTGACTGAGAGATATGAGCTTGGGGAATTGGTAACCTTTGAGAGGAACAAGAGGGTTGGTTGAAAGGAGCAGTGTCTTGTGCGAGCATTAACGGCTTAGAGAGAGAAAAAGGAATGCTTGGTTGAAAATCATAGTCTTCTTGTCTTTGTTGAAGAAGAGGAGCAGAACGCCGTTCTCCCTGATCACCTGTGATGCTTTCAGCATAAACCTGCAGCCTTGCTTGTGCTGCGTTATGTCTTTTTAGTTCCTCCAACCGTTCCACTTCCTTTCTCTTTTCTTCCAGCTTTATTTTCCTAACAGTGCTTTCCGAAATAAATTGAGCCCTTTTTCTTGCATTATCCGCTTCGGTTTCTCTTTCTTGAGCTTCTCTTTCTGCTGTTAACCTTTCATCCTCTGCCTCCAGTTTCCTAATTTCCTCTTCATGTTGATGTTGTGTCTTCATTATTTTAATCACTTCTTGTGTAGCCGCTACTTCAGCTGCTGCTTCTTGTTTTTTGTGCAAAGAATCACTGTAAGATTGACTGGACATCTTGGAAACAGACTTTGACTTACTAGAGGTTGCTGAGATGATGCTGGACACCGTGGCTTCAAACACTGAATCTGAATCAGGCCAAGGAATCTCCTTAGGATCACCGTTGAGAAAGCTCTGAGACTTCTCATTTGCAGTACTAGTAATGGCAAGACAAGTGTCATTTTTCCTTCGGATTTCAGGTTCCGGGCTTGTGATGCTTCTTATATCGTCATAAATATGGTCGACCTCAGACTGAATGGCATTAATGGCGCTCACAACTTCACAAATCAATTCTGCATCATCATTGTTCTTAATGGCTCTTTTCAAACCATTGATGTGATATTTCCACCTTCTATACTTCTGCTCAAAGCTTCTTTTCAGATCGTTTAGTCTAGCGTCTTGCAGTGTTTTACCCTTCTCGGTAAGCGTGCGTGCTCGCTGACTTCTAATATCTGGGAGCTGTGTTATATCTTCGCCAATCTGAGGTTGTTGTACTTGTGCAGCCACTTCAACTTGCTCAGTTATATCAGCCTGCTGTGGTGGGATAACCTGCTCTGCATTGTCTACGTCTTGTGCAGTAGGGTATGTAGAGCTGACTTCTTTAGTAGGCAGCAATGTTTTTTCACTTGTGTATGACATGCTAGACCTGTGTTGCACTATAATGTGAATATTCAAAGAGTTCAAAATAAATCTAAAGTTTAGTGTAAAGCGATTATCTTAGCTAGACTTAAGTGATCCAATCATGTAAATGATAAACAATTGCAGAACTGTCAAGTAGTAAAGGTATAAACTTGTAACTTGTAAAATGTGAATATCAACACGCTTAAATTATAAAGTATGCAAAACACTTGAATATAACAGAAAATTAAAATCTTAGTCTTATTCACACAATTGCACAATTGCCCATCTATCTAGTTCCTTTAGTTTCTTAATAAGCCAAACGATAATAGAAAAATGTCCAACTTTATCTTAGAATGAGGATGACGGAAATACCAGAGCAATTGAAACTTCAGCGACAGTTCACAAGACCTTGTGCTGCTTCCAAGTCACTAACTTCCATAGTGCTTGCTTGTTCAGCCTTTACTTGCCCACTGGTTGCTTCAGTCAGTCAATTGCGATATTTTTATGTTGTACTTCCCTCATTCAACACGTGGCGCCTCTTGATGGCCGTCTTCCTCGTGCAGCTTTACGATCAGATGCTGTTGGCCTTCACGACGCAGCAAGTGTTCTACTGTACCGCTCTTAGTCACAACACGAAGGCTGAGGTTCTTTTAACTGATGTTTAATGCTCTCTGGAGTCAGACATCAACATCAACACCGTAGAACTGAGTAAAAAGGATGAATATACAACAAAAAACATGTCATACAGTCAGTTACATGGAAAACACACATGACTTTAAACTCGTACATAAACAGAAAATACATACCACTTTTGCCTGCTTGTGAGCTAAGAGAGGGGGTTACATCTTGAAGCTTCTTGATTGCATGACTTATGATCATAAAGAGAAATACTTTAAACTTTGCGAAGATTACATCGTTTTATATGATCAGCAAAATTGCTCTGTCAAACTCCGACCGCAGTTCTGACTCATTGTTCGTGGCAAAAAAACAGGCAGTGACATACAAAGGCACGATGGGAACAAAATAAAATATACCCAAAAAACTCTTCGAAAGAATAATTATTGCTCAAATATACAACAGTTGAGTATATAAATCACAACAAGCATTATAAAATAATCGAAATATAAAAATATACAGAATAAACTGATTCAAAGTTGCTGAAATAAATGAGTGTTGAAGTACACAAGCGCCATCTAGTGGAAATAAACATTATAGACACCCAAAGCTTTGTGACAGCAAGCACAACCGCTGCGAAGTATACATACAACCGGCACATCCGGGAACTTAACTGTCAATTTCGTAACCGCCCCTTTTTAGGGGAAAACAAGCCAGACTTCCCATAGACTTCAATACAAAATAGCGGCACAAAACAACGTCCGTACACAGCCGGCAGACGTGTATAACTTCAGAAATCACTTAGATGAAATACGTTGAGTAATTCAGGGATTAAAGTTCTCCGTCGCTACGACGGATTTCCGTTAATTGCAGCAAGTCTATGACGGATTTCCGTCAATTGCAGGGTTCCAGTCTGTCCTTACAGTCTTAAATTCACTTTTCATAATTTTAAGGCCGTAAATAGGCTTTCATTTCTCAAATAGTGTAATAAATATCTTAATTTTAGTTTGAATAGGTCTTAAATTAAGGAAAGACGAGGTGTATTCACCCTGCTGAGGGGGATGTGATCAAAGCCTGGAGTGGAGCAAAAGCACGTTCCTCTCTCCACTCTAGGCACTCTGTAATCACTTCGCTCATGATCCACTCCGGGTTTTCAATTACCGCTCACGGAAAGTGCATGTAAGGCTACAGCTGAGCGCTGAGGTAGAACTATATTTCAGTGACACACTTAATGCAGGTAGGGCTGGGCGATATATATCAATATAAAAAATATATCGATATATTTTTTAAATGCGATATGGAATTAGACCATCGCATCGATATAGTTCAAATTTGCTCTGTGATACTTGCTCCCCGCGCCCCCGCCCCTCCTCCTCCACTCTGCGTGCGTGTTTAGAGCAGTGGTTCCCAAAGTGGGGGTCGATGATTTCTATATAAAAAAAAGTGGAAAAAATATATAGGCCCCATATATTTTTGTTGCAATTAATTTAACCCTTTCGCACGTACGATCACACCGGGTAGATTTTCTGTTTGGCGAGTAAATCTCAAAAGGCTATCCGCCACACTGGCGGGTGAATGTTCATACCAAAATATGCAATTTTCAGCGCGCACGCGCTTTTCTGCCTCTGACGAGCAGCAGAGAGAGAGAGCGCGCGCACTCACTATTCAGAGCGGCTAAGCGTCAAGCTTCCCCGTACTTTTCAAGCGTCCTTGACAGGACGGCCAGAGCTTCTTTGCAGCTCAAGTCGGCGGCGGTGTGTGCGTACGTACAGTTAACGCTCTATCTGTTGACGGCGCTGAGGAAAAAGCTCCCGCCACTGGAAGCAGCGCATTTATCATGGGGGTCGCGGGCTAAAAAGTTTGGGAACCCCTGGTTTAGAGCATGTTATGTTATGAGAGGCGAATCATGACTACTTCAGAAAACCCAGCACAATAGGAACTACCAGGCAGGCAGTGACATAAGTGTACGCTGAAATAAAGTTTTTCACCTCAGAAAAACGGACTTTCTTGTCCTGTCAGCCGTTCCTGTTCGTAGCGCACACTCAATTGCACGCGCAAATGTGCCAGTGTATTGCCTCACTGATCAAGTGCAAAAGAAGCTACGAGCATGCAACGCCGTTACGTTGTAAATTACATGAAATAAAAGTAATGCAGGTATGATTCTCATTCTATTCACCAGGAGCAGTTTATGTTTCATTAACAGTTATTGTTAATATTGTGTATTCACCATGGTAACTGTCGTTTCCATATTAACCCCAAAATGCCACTATTTTTCTTTGTGTTATTTTTTATATCTTTAAATGACTGTAGTGGCTCATACCAACATTGTATTAACAAAAACTAGTTTGGGACTGCTATTTAATAGCTTTAGCATAGGCCTAATGTTTATTTATTAGAACTAGTCTTTACTATTAGTCATATTCTTACAATTCATGTTAAGTAGAGGGGAAAAGTAACTTACTTGTGTGTTAACAAATTTTGTGTAAACATGTTATAATTTGCCTATATATTATATATACTGTATATATATATATATATATATATATATATATATAATATATAGGCAAATTATAATTATATTAGTATGCTCCCTGCCTGGTTTTCATAGATTAAAATAGCTTTTAAAATACGCCTACTGGCAATATTAAAGCGGTTTAAAACATCTCCCCTTAAAACGCTATTGGTCTCGACTATTTAAAAAGTTAAAGGAATATGACTTGGCCTAAAAAAAATTTCAGTCAGAAGAATTTTTTTCACTTTAATCCCTGGTAATTATATGTCCACCCTGCCTTCCATAGAGCGTGAACGATACATTTATAAACTTAATTTGGGCAACTTAAAAACATATCCCGTTTCATTCTACCAGCGTCAAATTGGTCTAACAACCCCACCCAGTGGTTTACCCGGACATTTACTCGTACCTCATCGAGTCACCAGGTAGCCAGTGAATGATTTTACTACGGTTTTAATAAGTAAACATCTTTAAATGTATAATATTGTGTCTTTATATTTAGAGTAGCTACTGAGTGCACGTTTCTGTCCAGCTATACAACTAGCCTGATTTAGCTTTCGATAGCATCATTCGTAATTCATGATATTTCCATAACAGCAAGATATTGATGATGATGGCAGGCAGAGATGGGCATAAATACATGGAAATGTATTTAAAATAAAATAAAAAATACAAAATACTGTGTGGAAAAAAATAATTAAATACAAATACATAATAGGGGTAGCCTACTGTGTGAAATTTTTTTTTAAATACAAATTACTTGTTTGTAAGGGTTAGTACACGTCCTCAATCCGTTACTGTGTATGGCGCTCGCCGGATTGTTTTCCCCTAAAAGTGGGCGTGAACCTTTTCAGAGACGTTCTATGACGCTACGCCGGTTGTATGTATAACAGACCGTTGCCATGAAAAACAGCGCGTTGCTATGGACGCGGAACAGACTATTTTCTTTGGCGGAAGCAATACAATCGTTTATAAATCAATAAACTCCTTTTTAAATAAATAATTTGTGTCAAATTATTTATTTATTTTGTAGGTAGCCATGTAATAAGCGGGATAATGTATAGTGAGCCGGTTGTTATAGTGAATAACAACCCCTTCAGGCTGATCTGAACATCCCCTTCAGCCTGTCGGGGTTGTTATTCACTATAACAACCGGCTCACTATACATTATCCCTTACATAAATTCCACTAGAAACAAACCTTGTTGTATTATTTTAATTTAATACTGAGAAGCTGCTTTGATACAATCTGTATTGTGAAAAGCGCTATACAAATACTTGACTTGACTTGACTTGACTTTAAAAACATAAGTTGCTAACAAGTTGCCTCTGGTTGCTCCTGGCTTATTTCTCAATCATTGAAGAAACGCTCGTTTGAGAAAAGACTATGTAATTTTTGTCGTTGAACAAAATCTTTTGAAGTAATGTTTTTCCACAGACTTTATATTTACTCATGAATTGAAAACCACTATTCTAAATTCCTATTAGAAAGTTTGCAGGCTGACCCGTGGCACATTAGATTTCTGGGTCACTTTACATATTCACATCATGGCTAAACAGTTCAATTGCATCCATTGCTTCTCTATTAAAGAACATGTAGTTTATTTCTCTGTGTTCACTGAGTGACTTTGATTCAAGTAGATTTTACTGATGATCTTATTCTCCACAGGTTGAGCCCTAGCTTTACTCTGTCCCTCATTATGGAGATTTACGAGTCTCGCTCTCCTCAGTATGTGTCCAGTCTGATGAGTTCAGCAGGAAATGACATCAATCTGAGCGGCAGAGTGTTGGACTCTGTTCACTGCGCTGCCCTGCGCTTCACTCTCGAGAACTGCAACACTGTTAAACTCAATCTGCTCTGGACCTCCGTACCAGAGGAGGAGCTGGAGAGCTTTCTGCCTTTGCTCAGCAGAGTCACACAACTCAGGTTAGCAGATTTAAAGCACTGATATTATAATGGCTGTTGTTTTGCTCAAGAATCTCTTTAACAGTGTGTGTGTTAGTGTTGACAGGCTGCTGCTGCTGAAGCTGCTTCATTGCTGCAGTTCCTCTGATCTCCAGCAGGAGACAGCATCTGTTCTGCTCTCTGCTCTTCACAACACACTGGACTTCTCCTGCTGCTCGGCTCTGGATTTAACAGACACACTGGAAAATCAACAACATTTGATACTCACAAATAAAGATTGTAAAATAATCTTATCTGTGCTTCAGAAAACCCAAAGTGTTGTGAAGTTGATTTTACAGGACTGTGAGATCTCTGATACGGCCCTGAAACAACTTTGGTCAATCCTGCCTCGAGTCCAGCTGAGGTGAGAAACCTGACAGATCCCTTTCATTACTGATATGACACAGTACAATTATTTATCTCCATATAAACTCCCTGTATATTATTCTCATGTTTGTCTTTGTGTTCTCCTGTCTCTCATCAGCTGTAGTAAAGCTTTGCTGCTGCAGTTTCTGGCTTGTATTAAAGATGGATCTCAGAGAGGCTCTTCGAGGAGGACTGAGGCTCTTTCACAGGCCTTGGGAGGAGAGATGGACCTCAGTCACACTCAGATGGACCCGAGCGCTTGTGAACAGCTGGCGCTGTTTCTGGAATATTCTGAAGGGCTGAAAGAACTGGATCTCAGTCACTGCAAACTCACTGATCACTGCATGAAGCCGCTGATGCCACATCTGCACAAAACTCAGACTCTGGAGTGAGTTACAGAGACACGGCAGCAATAGACAAACACTAAACGTGTTTATTTCTGTTATTTTATTGTTTCTGTCTCATTTCTTCTTATAGTGTGAGTCACAATAATATCACAGATGAATCAGCAGAGAGAATCCACAGCGTCGTCTCCACTCACAGCAATATCCAGACTGTGCGGTAAGTGTGTGTGTGATCTGTGTTTTTACTTCTGTATGTTTATTAACCCTCTAACCCACATCATTTATTAATAAAACAGAAGTTTTAGTGATTTAACTAAACAAAACATAAATCATTAGATTTTTATATTATAAAGTCATATCTGTTTTCTGTAATTTTATTAACTGAATAATTGTTATATCACAACAAGTAAAAAAAAACTGCAAGCAATGCTAGTTTTAGATCCTAATTGTTGAAGGGCCACAAGCATTTTTTTTAAGCATTTGAATTTGATTAATCTGTATTTTTATATATGTATACATAAAAAGTGTACATTAAAAATGACTAGTCATTCATAAATGTCAGCGGTTCATCTTAGAATACAAATGTTCCACTTAGACAAATATACTTTAATATATACTTTATGATGAATACTTTAGCTTGTTGACTGAAGGCTCTGTCTTATTGTGGTCAATTTTGTGTTTTCAGGCTGTTCGGAAACAAAGTCAGAGACAAAAAGGAGTTCATCGGAGACAAGAGATTTGAAATATGGTGAAGATCCTGGACCGTATCCTGATGATTCATTATTAAAGGAGAACTCCGGTCAATTTTAACATTGAGCTCATTTTTTTGTAAATTTGGAGTGCTGTCAATACAGAGAACAACGACAAAAATCGGTGTTGCCTACACCGAGTTCCCTTTCGTTGTCACTCCGAGTTACGTCGGATGACGACGAATGGGGTTTCGCTTAGAAATCCTATCATCTTCGAGTATTAAAACACGAGCCAATGGCAAAGAAATGCCATGGGTCTGCGGAATTTGCATAGCGTAACTCCGCCCCACCCTGGGGGTATATAAGGAAGTCGCTGGCAAGATGCAGATATGTTTTCGCTTCGGAGCCAAGTTGATGTACTTCACTCCACAGCCAAATCCTGAGTTCATCTCTTCATCTCTTCGAGACGAGCCTCTCTCCAGGTGTTGGTGTGACAGCGAGTTCCAGCGAGTGCACATTCCCTGCTGATCTGTGCAGTGATCTGCCAGAGTTTGTGTGTTCTCTCCCTGGTCGCTTCAACACTCTGCGGAGAAATCTCCTTTCATAAAAGAGCATTGCACGCGGCACGTCTTTTTAAAGATGCCTCGCCCGTGCACTTCTGGTTGCGGTCTATTTGTGTCTGACTCTGATGGGCACAATCGCTGTCTTGTGTGTCTGGGTGTTGAGCACGCTAAGGCAGCGTTTGTGGATGAGTCATGTTCCCACTGCGGGAACATGCCCATCGCACGGTTGAGATCGAGACTCAATGATCTTAATGTGAGAGTCCCCTCATCCGCACCCCGATCTACTGGTCCCGAGAGGGCTGGTACTTCGGCTGGCGGCCAGGGTGATCTGAGGGTTACAGTGTGGAACAAAGCGCCGACTATTCCACGCTCCACACTGCCCTCTGTTCCCGTGCAACCCGCGAGCGTCCGAGTGGAAACCGCTGTACAGTCCTCTGACTTGCCGCGAGTTTCATTCGGCGCTCCAGAGGAAGACTCAATGTCGATTGCTGCATCACAAGGTGGGCAGGAGTCCTCGGGAAGTGAAGATTCGGCTGTGCTGCCACCCTCGGGTGTCCCAGCATTGCCCGAGTCTGATCCCGAGATGACGGCCATGCTTTCCCGGGCCGCCGCGGCGATCGGTCTTGAGTGGTCCCCGCCACCTGGGCCGGTTCGTTCGCGGCTGGATGATTGGTTTTTGGGTGCGGCTGCTGATCCGCGTCGGCGGCCAACCCCAATGCCTTTCTTCCCGGACGTGCATGAGGAGGTCACGAGGTCCTGGAAGGCACCATTGTCTTCCCGCGATCGCTCGGCGACCTCCTCCGCCTTGCCTCCTCTCGATCAGGGGGCTGCCAAAGGGTACACTGGGGTTCCCCAGGTTGAACGCTCTGTTGCGATGCAGTTGTGTCCTCAGAGTGCTTCTTCCCGCGGGGACCCAAAGCACCCCTCCAAGGCCTGTAGGTTCTCCTCCACCCTTGTGGCGAAGGCCTACAGAGCTGCGGGGCTGGCGGCCTCCTCACTGCATGCCATGGCGACACTCCAGGTCTACCAGGCCCAGATGTTGCGTGACATGCACGAGGGGAGGTCTGACCCAGCACTCTTTGATGAGTTGCGTGCCGCCACCGACCTTGCTCTCCGAGCGACGAAGGTGACCGCACGCTCGCTGGGTCAGGTGATGGCCACTTCGGTGGTCCAGGAGAGACACCTATGGCTTAACCTGGCTGATATGCGGGAGGCCGAGCGGACCCGGTTCCTCGACACCCCCATATCCCAGGCTGGCCTGTTCGGCGGCGCAGTCGAGGACTTTGCCCAGCAGTTCTCGACTGCCCAGAAGCAGACTGAGGCTCTAAAACACGTCCTGCCCCGGCGGCCCGCTGCTTCGGCAGCGCAGTCGTCGGCACAGGTGCCTCAGCCCGCTCGCCGCCGAGGGCGCCCTCCTGCGGCTCCCGCCCCTCCCGATCGGCCCCAGCAGTCCGCTGCTTCCGGGTCGCGTCGGAGAGGAAGCCGTAGGAAGGCGCCACAGCCCTCTCCCGCCCCGTGCCCCGCTAAACGCCAGGCCAAACGGCGCTCCTGAGACGGGCTGCTCAGAGATGGCGTTGAGTTCTGTTCAGGAGTCGGTTGCAGGGCCGCTCCTTCCCCCGGTGGAGGGCCGGGGGAGAATCCTTGGTTTTCCCATCCCCGCTGCTCGTCCCACGACGGGCAGCACCCTAAAATGGTTAAAGAAAGAACTCACTACCCCATCTCTGAGCACACGGAGTGTGCGGATGAGAGCACGCGCCGCCCACGGGCCACGCTCCTCTCATCCCCCTCTGTCGCCAGACCCCTGCCAGAGCACGCCCCCGTGGGACGCTGGTCCTCCCCTGGCCTCCTCTGGCAGGACGCGGCTAATGACCGTGCCCCCGCACCGGGCCGCTATGCCACCCATGTCTGGGCCGGTCATTCCGCCTCGCTGCACCCCCGACGGAACGTCTGTGGTTCGTATGACCCCGCTGGTGCACTTTCTGGAGGCCTGGCTAGAGCTTCCCAGACTGTCCCGCTGGGTCGCGAGAACCATCAGGCTCGGCTACGCGATTCAGTTCGCGCGATCTCCTCCCCGCTACAGCGGAGTCCGCTTCACTATGGTCGGTGGCAATGCCCCTGTCATGAGAGCGGAGGTCGCTACCCTACTGGCGAAGGGTGCGATCGAGATTGTCCCTCCAGCCGAAATGAGGTCCGGCTTCTACAGCCCTTACTTCATTGTTCCGAAGAAATCGGGTGGGTTACGACCGATCCTGGACCTGCGCGTCCTGAACCGCTCCCTTCACAGGCTGCCGTTCAAGATGCTCACGGCCAAACGCATTTTCGAGTGTGTGCGGCCACAGGATTGGTTTGCAGCGATCGACCTGAAGGACGCCTACTTCCATGTCTCCATCTTACCTCGACACAGACCGTTTCTACGGTTTGCTTTCGAGGGGCGGGCATACCAGTACGCGGTTCTCCCTTTCGGGCTAGCCCTGTCTCCTCGCGTCTTTACGAAGGTCGTCGAGGCAGCCCTTGTTCCCCTCCGGGAACACGGGGTTCGCATCCTGAACTATCTCGACGACTGGCTGATCCTAGCTCACTCTCGAGACCAGGTTTGCGAACACAGGGACCTTGTGCTTCGGCACCTAGCTCGTCTGGGCCTTCGGGTCAACTGGGAAAAGAGCAAACTCTGCCCAGTGCAGAGGATCTCTTTTCTCGGTATGGAAATCGACTCGGTCGCCATGTGCGCGCAGCTTACGAGCGAACGCGCGCAGTCACTGCTGACTTGTCTTCGCCAGTTCGAGGGCAAGAGTGCGGTTCCACTGAAACTTTTTCAGAGGCTCCTGGGGCATATGGCATCCGCAGCCGCAGTAACGCCGCTCGGATTGCTTCATATGAGACCGCTTCAGCTTTGGCTTCGCGATCGAGTCCCGAGGTGGGCATGGCAACACGGCAAGCTCCGGGTCCCAGTGACTCCGGCCTGCCGTCAGACCTTCACCCCGTGGTCGAACCTCAGTTTTCTACGGGCCGGAGTGCCCCTGGAACGAGTTTCCCGGCATGTTGTTGTCTCAACAGATGCCTCCTCCACGGGCTGGGGCGCCATGTGCAATGGACATGCTGCCGCGGGCTCCTGGACAGGACCCCAACGCCTTTGGCATGTCAATTGCCTCGAGTTGCTGGCTGTACGTCTCGCTCTGCACCGCTTCCATGCGTTGCTCAGGGGTCAGCACGTACTAGTCCGATCAGACAATACCGCAACAGTAGCGTACATCAACCATCAGGGTGGTCTACGCTCCCGCCGTATGTCGCAACTCGCCCGCCACCTCCTCATATGGAGTCAGAAGCATCTGAGGTCGCTTCGAGCCATTTATATCCCGGGACACCTGAACCAGGCGGCCGACGAGCTGTCTCGAGTTCAGCCTCTCGCTGGAGAATGGCGACTCCATCCCCGGACGGTTCAGCTGATTTGGGATCAGTTTGGCGACGCACAGGTAGACCTGTTTGCCTCCCACGACTCGTCCCATTGCGACCTGTTTTATTCCCTGACCGAGGGCACGCTCGGCACGGATGCACTGGCGCACAGCTGGCCGCGGGACCTACGCAAGTATGCGTTTCCCCCAGTGAGCCTTCTTGCGCGGACCCTGCGCAAGATCAGGGAGGACAAGGAGCAGGTTATGTTGGTTGCTCCTTACTGGCCCAGCCACACCTGGTTCTCGGAACTCATACTCCTTGCGACAGCACCTCCCTGGCCAATTCCTCTGAGGAAGGACCTCCTTTCTCAGGGACGGGGCACCCTTTGGCACCCTCGTCCCGGTCTTTGGAACCTCCACGTGTGGCTCCTGGACGGGACGAGGCAGGTTTGAGTACCCTACCACCAGCGGTGGTGGCTACCATCACTTCCGCTAGAGCATCGTCCACGAGACATGCCTATGCGTTGAAGTGGAACCTCTTCGTCAGCTGGTGTTCTTCTAAACAACAAGAACCCACGAAATGCCCGATCAGTGTCGTGCTTTCCTTCCTGCAAGAAGGGTTGGAGCGAAGGCTGTCTCCCTCCACCCTGAAAGTGTATGTTGCCGCCATTGCCGCACATCACGAAGCAGTTGAAGGTAAGTCTCTGGGGAAGCACGACCTGATCATCAGGTTCCTGAGAGGAGCGAGGAGACTAAATCCTCCTCGTCCTCCCCTCGTACCCTCTTGGGATCTCTCAGTGGTTCTAACTGCCCTGCAGAGCGCTCCATTTGAGCCTTTGCAATCAGTGGAGCTTAAGTTCCTGTCAATGAAGACAGCACTCCTGGTTGCATTGGCCTCCATCAAGAGGGTAGGGGACCTGCAGGCATTTTCGGTTGACGAAGCGTGCCTGGAATTCGGGCCGGCTAACTCTCACGTGATCCTGAGACCCCGGCTTGGATATGTGCCCAAGGTTCCTACCACACCCTTTCGAGATCAGGTAGTGAACCTGCAAGCGCTGCCCTTGGAGGAGGCAGACCCAGCCTTGGCACTGCTCTGTCCAGTACGCGCCCTCCGTGCTTACGTAGACAGAACGCAGTGTTTCAGGACCTCAGACCAGCTCTTTGTCTGTCATGGTGGGAAGCTGAAGGGAAAGGCTCTCTCGAAGCAAAGGTTGTCTCACTGGATAGTGGACGCCATTGCTTTGGCTTACCAGCAGCAAGGTCGACCATGCCCCCTTGGTGTGAAGGCCCACTCCACTCGGAGTGTGGCATCCTCTTGGGCTCTAGCGCATGGCGCCTCGCTAACAGACATCTGCAGAGCTGCAGGCTGGGCGACACCTAACACATTTGCGAGATTCTACAATCTCCGAGTGGAGCCAGTTTCTTCTCATGTACTCGCTTCAACTAGCCGGTACTAGATTCTGCTCAGGTGTCTTCGCTTGCTCGCCATTCCTCTCCACGGACGGGATACGTGCGATATTTCCTCAGGTGAGCCTCATAAGCCCTGAGTCTCCTCCAGCACTGACGACGTCAACGCCAGAGTTATGCCACGGGCAGCTTTCGCGCTTGGCTAGGTGCCTCCATGTGCATGGTCCCCCTTTGGCGACCCCCACATGTGTATTTCCACTGTAAGCCTCTTTGAGCATGTGTCTTTCCCTTGGCAAGCCACCTTGCCACCCCTGGGGTTGAAATATTCCACCTGCGGCTGGACACCCCAGTGTTACTCCGTATGCAGCCCTTCGGGGTCATATGTGTATTCCAAGTCCCCCCCTTCGGGTTGGGCATGATTGCATATTTCCACTGGATATGCTTCCCAGTGTACCTTGGTATCCCTGTGTTAAGTAGGACTCCTTCGTCCGTGCTAGTTTCACGACAGGGAGCTCAGACTTACGCAGGGCACTGGAAGACAGTCGAGAGGTGGCGTGATTATACGGGAACCCCATTCGTCGTCATCCGACGTAACTCGGAGTGACAACGAAAGGGAACGTCTCGGTTACGTATGTAACCCTCGTTCCCTGAGTAGGGAACGGAGACGTTACGTCTCCCTGCCACTTCCGCTGTACCGCTGGAACGCCTGAGTTCAGTCTCGGCTCCTCAGCGAAGACATATCTGCATCTTGCCAGCGACTTCCTTATATACCCCCAGGGTGGGGCGGAGTTACGCTATGCAAATTCCGCAGACCCATGGCATTTCTTTGCCATTGGCTCGTGTTTTAATACTCGAAGATGATAGGATTTCTAAGCGAAACCCCATTCGTCGTCATCCGACGTAACGTCTCCGTTCCCTACTCAGGGAACGAGGGTTACATACGTAACCGAGACGTTATTCTATTTTTAAAATTTGCACCCTGTTGACTTCAATGGGGCAAGTACTAAACCTGCTTTTAGCCTCTTAACATCCTTGATGTGTCATTACAAGTGCACAGCCATGTTAGATGATTCCTTCAGAGTCAACACGGGTGAATCTGACTGCAGTAGATGTGAAAGATATGAATAAAAATGATGTTTATTCAGCCAGCGCACATACCTGTATTTACATCCTGTTTTCGGTCGAGGTCCACAGTAGTCGATTGTCGAGTTCACGCGCGTGATCATAGGTACTAAACCTATGCGCGTGAACTCGACAATCGATTACTATGGACTTCGTCCGAAAACAGGATGTAAATATACTCAGACTGTTTTAATACACTTATTTGAGCTGTAAGAAAGTTAAATGCAAGACTTATGGTTATCATGCAGTAAAATGTATAGTTAGACCCAACCTTAGCTAACAAACGTGTTGTACTTCATCTTCATCTTGTTATCTCTCTATATGTATATTTGCTTATTATTATTCATTGTTCATTTTCCTAATCACTTTGTTACTCTTTAATCAAATCTTGTGTTGTCTTCACAAATAGAGATAAGAAGAGGTCTCCATTTTAAGATTTTCATTACATGTTGTTAAGTAGTATTTTTTCATGATGTTGTTGAGTAGTAATTTTCGTTGACTGCTTTGGTATAATAGCACTTGTTGAATTAGAGCTGGTCAGAGTTTCTCACTGAGAACTAGAAAAGACGCTCCTAAAAGATTAAATGAACTTTGCTTATGTTGTTGTACTTCGTCTCCTGTGTTCTTTTTTTTGGGGGGGAAATTTTATTTAGCTTTTTTCAAAAACTCAAGACACAAACGAGGCAAAACAAAAAAACACAAACAAAAAGGGAAAAGGGAGATACAATGTAAAACAGATTTTATCAAATAATTCCCCCCTGCCTCTCATTGAATATGTGATCTCTAAGGGGACACAGCTGCAAATTTCCGACAACCACAATCCAACTGGCACATCAGTGTCTGCCTTCCATTTCAAACAACACATTTTTCAGCTATTATTAACAACATTTCAGTAAGCTTAATAGCTTGACTGTTTCGGAGGTTAGAGTTGGTAAAATCACCTAATAAACACACCTCTGGATCCATCGGAAAATCAATTCCATGAATCTGATACATCACATACATGCACCCAAAACACCTTAACTTCAGGACCCAACCACAGGTGGAATGCAAAAATGTTCCTTCTTCTGTCCCACATTTGAAGCAGAGGGGTGAAATACTGTTGTTAAATTTACATAATCTAGATAGAGTGTAGTAAAGCTGGTGTAAACAAATTTAACTGAATTAATCTATACCTAGAATTCAGGGTTGAGGTGACCTCATCTTTACATAATTGACCCCACAGTTCCCCATCTATTCAAAACCCTGAATCCTGCTCCCATCTCCTTCTGGATTTATCTGGGTCATCTAAAGGCTGATTTGAGATCAGAGCTTCATATATTCTAGAGATTGTTTTATATAGTGGTTTATCAGAATAACAGAGTTGCTCTATACATGTCAAATCTGGCATCTTAGGATACATTTTTGCTTTGACCTTTGAACAATCTTGTAATTGCAGATAACCAATTCTTTATTACTCAAATCATATCTATTTTTAACTGTTCAAACGACATTTAAACATCATCATCAAAACAATGCTCCAAATGTCTAATTCCCTTATCTGCCCATATCTTAAAATTTTGGTTTTGATGACATATTGGTAGCAATCTGTTCCCTCATAAAGGTGATTGAAGGGAAAGAAAATTACCTGTCCCAACAGAGACCGCAGTTTCTACCAAGTCTGAATAATCATGGGATTGTTAGTTCTTTTTTTTTTTTTTGGTCAATTTGTCATCTCATGTATATATAAGATATTGGCAGGACACTCTTCTTTTATCCCAGATTTCTCCATATTCAGTCAAGAGGGAAAGGCAAACATCTGAGCTAAATACCTGGATTTGGCTTCCCAATTATACATCTTAAAATTGGGAAGTCTCAGTCCAGTCCAAAGCCAGTTTATCAAGGCTGACTCTATGTGTTTTTTACAATGCCAAATAAATGATCTTATCAACCCATTAAGAGAAGAGAAATCAGAATTAGGGATTAATTTTGGGAGAGATTGAAACGTATAAAAATTTGGGCAAAATGTCCATTTTAACTGCATTTATTCTACCAAGTAATGTGAGTGGTAGATCCATCCAGTTGGTTAAATTTCTACCTTCTCTAAAAGACTAGCCAAATTAATTTTATAGAAATTCTTTAAATTACCATCTACCTGTATACCCAAATATTTAATGCCAGTAGGTGAGCACTTAAAGGAAAACTCGTCCAGTGAAGTAGTCGAACTCAGGGTTAATGACAAAATTACACTTTTGTCAATATTAACTTTGTATCCAGAAAAAGTGCTATAATTGTAACACATTATTTCTGTATATGAGACTAGGGGTGTGCCGGTTTCAGAATTGGTGATGACGGTTATGACGTGAGTCAAATGTGACGGTTCATAACATAACCGTCGGCCGGGGGTTGGGGCGTTGCGAAGGTCGTCTGTTATAGGACAACTTAGTTTGAATAAACGAGCAGACACTGATTAGCTACTTGGTCGCCTATTAAACAAATAAAATTAATATCTCAACATCCGCACCAATGGTTTTTTTTTTTTTTCAAAGCCGCACCCGCCCGCCATCCGCTGATTGTTTTGCGGTCTATGGACGATGCAATGCTCTGTTGATGCGAGCCGCAAGAAAGCCCTTGTCTGTTCTAGAAAGGATGCAGCAAAGATATTAAATGCTAATGTATGAGGCATAGGCCTACGCTGAGTTTCATTCATTTACGATGAGATGCGCTCTAGTTCACAATGAAATGCAATGCAAGTGAACGCGGCGCGCCCGCGCCTGCATGTCGCGGTTATTATATTGTCTGCTATGTTTTCTTTTTATTTATTGAATAGGCTACATGAAATTGGTTGATGAAACATTTATTAAAATTAAGATACAATTTGTACAAAACGAAATTCGTTTTAAAGAAAGGCTTTCTACAAAGCAAAACTTAATGAAGTGGTAAAAATCATGTCTGATGATTTAGCCTACAAAACTTCATTAAGTGGTAAAAACCATGTCTCCCGAAATATTGCGCATCTTATGATCCAATCTTTTATTACAATTGTTTTTTTAGCTAAAATGTAATACACATCATATATACACACACTGTAGGCTATATGTTTCGTTTATCAAACATGTTTGGGGCCAGTCAGGCTAAACTGCACGATCACGGTAATGATACATTTGTTATTATTGCAAATGTTTATTGCTAATGTTTATTATTGCAAATGTTTTTCCTTTGTTTAATAAATCTCATAATGATGGCACATCACTATATCATAGTCCAACCCGGTATCACGACAAGACGTGAAATAATCACGTTGGTCCACTTTGGAAAACGTGTAGATGTCACAGTTTAACGCCCTCAAACGTGAATCTTACACGTTCCCTCAAACGTGAATCTTACACGTACCATTATCCCGGGACGTTTGCTAATCCTACCCCAATCTAATCATAACCATTTCTTAAAACTAAGTTACGTAGGCTACAATTATAAAGAAAAACAACAGACAGACAAGTATAATCACAATAATTTATTTATTGAGAAAATGTCAAAATCGGTACCAAAAGTTGTTCACGTGACGATGTGTCGCAGTCCTCTCTGGCAGTGGTTTTGTATGAGGTAACAGAGCAGAATTTAAGTTATTAATTCAAATCCATGAAAATGTTAATCCGTCTTCGGTTCGGTTCGCTCTGAGGGCTGCGCGCTTCATTTCAAATGTGAATGTGCATGACGCAATCTGTGACGAAGCAGGCGAGGCGAGAGCCAATGAGCGTTTGATATTGCCGTAACCATAGTAACCTTGAGGGCGCAATTTTTGAATTTGAATTCATAACAAGCGCGGGGTTTGACGTTTACGGTCAAGATGACGATTACTGGATAAAGGGCTGAGTTTGGATCTTTTTCTTGCAAATAATATTCTGAAGGTTTGGATTACATCAAGCTAATAAAATTTATGTATTTTGTGAATCGATGTAGTGTTGTAAGGTTAGTATATTATGGTTATTAGGAACGATAAATAAATTATTGTGATCATACTCGTCTGTCTGTTGTTTTTCTTTATAATTGTTGCCTAGGTAACGTTAGTTTTAATAAATGGTTATGGTTAGGTTTAGGGGTAGGATTCGTGGCTCAAACTATCTTTTAATGCCATATTGTTCATAAAAATGCCATTTTCATACACATATCTGTCCTTACGTTTTATCATTTTAATATTGTCCATAAAATGGGTATGTTTAGGTGTGGGAGTAGAAGGGATCTTACATTTATAATCTATAAAATGGTAAGGAAATTGTACAGATATCTTCAATGGCAATTACGTGTAAGATTCACGTTTGAGGGCGTTAAACTGTGACATCTACACGTTTTCCAAAGGGGACCAACGTGATTATTTCACGTCTTGTCGTGATACCGGTCGTAGCTTTTATTTCTATCTCAAATGATTGGCTGTAGGGGGTACTTGGCAAAGAATCAAATACAGTTGGAAACGACGTAGATCACTAATAACACAGACTGTTAACAATTGTTTTTAATTAGTATTTAAACATTCTCTATGATAAAAAAATGTTTGTAAAAAATATTTTAATAACACGGTTTTGGCGGTTATAGAGTTCTAATGACGGCGTTCATCTATAACCGTCGGTCTCACGGTTATATACTAACCGTCACACCCCTATTTGAGACATAGCCTGTGGGGTTAGTTAGAAATAAAAGAATATCACCGGCAAACAATCATATTTTATGCATTTCAGGGCCGAATCTAAAACCCTTTATATCAGTTGCATCTAATAGCCTCGGCTAAAGGTTTGATAGCCAATGCAAAGAGAGCTGGGCTTATGGGTCATCCTTGTCTACATCCTCTGTATGTAACGGCTCAAATGTGCTTCCACTTGCTCCATTTATTTTCATGTTTTTTTTTTTTTTTTATTTTTTTTATTGCATGAACAACATTTACAGAACATGAAAAAAAAAAAAAAAATACAAAAAAGTACATAAATAAAAATAAAGATGCCAGGGTTAAAGATACACAAACACACAATACAAAAATTTTATGAAAACAAAACTAAATAGACCAAACAAACAATAAAAGGCTTTGACATTTCACAAAATCTGAAAAGTATTCAACAAATACATGGTTTTAACAGCTTTTTTGTTTGTACTGTCCTTAATGGAAACCATATAATTTTCTAATTCTTTCAATAGCACAGAAAAAAAAAGGTTTCTGATTAGTAAATTTACATCGATGAATATGAAACTTAGCTAAAATAATCAAAAGATTAATAATATACTCTTCCTTTTCCAGACTCTTTTCATATGGGAAAAAACCAAATATAACATGTTCGTATAGCAAAAGAAAATTAAATCCAAATTTGTTATTTATAAATTTAGAAACTTCCCACCACAACCTTTTGGTGTATTGACAGTGCCAAAAAATATGAGGTACAGTTTCTGGTTGCAAATAACAAAATGAACAATTTACATCTATGTCTTTTTTAAATTTGGACCATTTATTTTCATGTATGGCCCCTTTAATGACACTGCACTCTCCGCTCAGAACTGGTAGTATAATGAACTGGTTCCAGTAGGGTCATTTAGATCCGCACCAGCTAAGAGAGTGAATGGCTGCGATGAGTGAGTGCTCCATGAGAAGAATATACTGTATTAATTGTATAATTTTGTGGGTTAATACTGGCTTATACTTGTGTTTAGAAGTAGCCTATGTTATATGATTTCTGTTAGTGCCACTGTTATATGTATTTTAATATCAAGTTTGATGTTCACCTCCATTATAGAACATGCACAAGGGTGATTCCTGAGTCTGATCACTGATGTTCTATGTTGTCAACAGAATAAAAATCCATCATAAAGCGCAAATTGGTGTCTATCGTGAGTTAAACACAACACAACGCAGAGACAACCCTGTTACATATACAGAGGGAATGTAGCAGAAGTTATTACATTAGTAACAATTTCTGCTTTAGGGGATTTATAAAGTGGTTGAATTAGGTCAATATATCGTGTTATGATCATAAGTGAATTGGGTAACACTTTAGAACACTGTTCCATCATTAATGAATAACTACACTGGTACAAATGAGTTATGCACTATTAACATTCTTGTATCTATACTAACAAGAAACTCTGATGAACAAATTAGTAAGTAATAGTGCTCAGTTGAATGTAGTAGTTCTCCATTCAATAATCTATTTTTTTAGTTCTTAGTAGTCCTCTGAGAGAACTATACAGGTTCATAATTAATATGAATAATGCATCATTTATAATTAAATCTAAAGTGAAGATCATTGTAACCCACTAGTAACAAATCAAGTGTTACCGAATCCTTCTGAAGGAATTACTCAATATTTGGATCAGTATTCTAAAGTGAAAAGCATGATAAATCTTTAGTAATGGCTGAAATCCTTGTAAGATTTTGAAGTTTATGTAAGGTTTTGTTTGGTAATGACTCATGTGTTAGTGCATTCTGCTAAAGCAATTACTAATTATTTGGATCAGTATACTAAAATGAAGATCATAGTAACCCAGAGGCAGTTTTAATATTAAATGACATGGCATCTGACACAGAGAAGCCAATGGCACATGTTGCTATGCTTGGTGACACATCCGGTGGCACTTCCGGTCTTCATTGGCATGTGCCAGTGGATAGTGGCATGTGTCACTGACATTTTCACGAAACACTGACACTGAAACACTGAGTCACAGAACATGTCGTTGTATGTTGTGACACCTCCAGCAGTGACGGAGATGAGTTGAGCAGCTATACTGACGTAATTGCCACATAAAATCCTAAATAAATAGCCAAACTTAGTGATATTTTAAAATAAATATCAATTAAACGCATCAAAGTGAGTAATGTTTTTTCAAACATGTTTGTCAGTTTGTGGCACATCTGTATTTGAGAGTCATATGCCACTGAATGTTTTGTAATACCAGTAATACCAGTTTATCACACAAAGTCGTGAACTGCCCATTCTAGGAAAGACTTTATGTTAATGCATTAACAGTTACATCCTGTAAACCTTTATTTTTGCATGATGCTGCACACACGCCAGTAGGTGTTAGTATAAGTAGGCTAGGCCTGGGTATAACACTGGCCAGCGCAATATTATCATCTGTGGCTTTAATATTTCAAAAATAATTTTATAGAATTATATCTCAGCATGCAATCCTTTTTGGATACGTAACAAATGAATTTCAAAAATTGAGTTCTTGTGCTGGACAGTGTTACTCTTACTTATACTGTGTCACCTACCGGCGTGCTTGCAGCATCATGCAGAAATTGTATTGTAAAGTGTTTTCCAAAAAAGTTTACAGTAACAAATGCTACTGTTATGCCTTATTCAGTATAATGTGGGTTACAATGATCTTGTAATTATTATAAATTATAAATTGTACATTATTCACATTAATAATGAACCTGTATGTAAATCTTAGTAGTCCTGGGAGGTATGAAAAAATAGTAGCTATGATTTGCTAATTGTGAACCACCACATTCAACAAGCACTATTACTTACTAATTTGTTAATCAGAGTTTCTTGTTAGTTAATAGTAACTAGAGTGTTAATATTGCATAACTCATTTGTTCCTGTGTAATTAGTCATTAATAACGGAACAGTATTCTAAAGTGTTACCGTGAATTGTATTGTTGACTAGTATTTTGAAAAGGGATGTTGGTGGTTGGTAACAGTGGGGTGTGTGACCGGTTTGTCCGTGTCGTTCTGCAGATACACTGTCGGACCGCTAGATGGCGGTGTCTACTACAGGCCAGGGACCAAAGTTTTTTTTATTTAATTTTTTATTATTATTATTGAATATTATTAAGAACAAAACATATTGTACATACAAAAGTGCATATAATCATACACGTCAGGGGTAAAAAAAAGTGTGTACAGTTGTAGAGTTTTCCTTGCTTTTAAGTTTTTACTTTTTGATATAACGTCAATTTTAAATTGTTCAAAATTTGGAATTTTATTCCATTTGACGAAATTAATATAGTAACGGGCAATTACTAAATCAAATATAACAAATAATGAAATCAAATATAGCCTACATTTTGTATCACCATCAAACATGCGCGTAATTTGCACGGGGGTTACGGGGGTTATGACCCCCCCGAAAATCTGATCCAGCTAATATACCCCCCCCCCCCCCCCCCCACACATATTAAAATAAATATGAAATATTCCGAATGAATACTTTTGTTCGTTTTCTTTATTTCATTTGCCAGCAAGAAAGATAGTATCATATTTTAAATAATCTGTAATGTACTTCCCGCCCACCGCACCGCCGACTACTTGGTATTACCCAACCCGCTTTCTCTACCAAGTTTGTTCACTATATTGCGCAGTCGCTGGGATGAATGGTTGGAGAAAGCTGACGGTGCATGCTAACGGATGGAAAGATGAAAAAGGACACTGAAAGGCAGCCAGACAACGATTTTTCATTGTTGGTCGACACCATTTTTTACAGTCTATGGTCGACACCAGCCAAAAAGAGGAAA
This sequence comes from Scardinius erythrophthalmus, assembly GCF_964197995.2. Classification (NCBI taxonomy): domain Eukaryota; kingdom Metazoa; phylum Chordata; class Actinopteri; order Cypriniformes; family Leuciscidae; genus Scardinius; species Scardinius erythrophthalmus. The sequence continues at coordinate 30,345,251 of NC_138227.1, read as the reverse complement.
AATCCTGACCAAACGGAGGTGCGTTTCTCAAAGTGTGAGGCGCGGGCGCGTGCGCGGCCCACTGCTGGGGGGGAATAGAGACATGACAAATGGGGCGCGACAAACAGGTTTTGTGCCCATCTTTTTAATTCCTTTATTTATTGACCATACACTCAAAACAAAACAAAGACACATTTAAATGTAAGCCTTGCTGAACCTTTTTACACGTAAGTTTAAAAGTAGTAGCTAGGCTATCACTTTATGGTTCCCATGGAGACGCGTCATTCATTGCTTGTCACACCGCAGCCACAATAGCGCTGAATGAATGACTGATGATCTGCTTTTATTTCTTTTTATTCAAAATTTCACAAATTTGTTAGCTATAGCAGGATATATCTGATATTCCGATTGTCAAATATGTGCAAGTGGATGTGTTTTGTTGTTTAAACACCTTTATAACGATCGCGTTAGTTGTATGCGCAACGTATTTTAGGTAAGTTATCTTAAAATACCTAAAAACAAAAATACGTAAATTATTAGGAATTTACCACCTCCGGCTCAATTTGAGATTATTATCATAATTTTTATTTTTTTATAATTTTTTTGTTCTTTTTGCAGTTTGCAAAGTGACAAAATGAATCAAAGCACAACTAGTCCACACTTTCCCAGTTTCTGAATTTGATGTTATCAGAGGCTAAATGCAAACACAATTTTTTTTTATCTACTTTTGAGTCTTATTTCATGCAAAGTGATAATATAATTGCACTTTCATTTTCTCTCTTTGAAAGTTTTTAATGCTGTTATTTGATGTTAAGTTTTTAAAATGTGATGTTAATAAAATACATTTTAACAGATAAACTTAAAGATTTTGTTAGTGGATGGTGAGTTTTGGTGATGCCCACCAATATGTGAAATCTGTTCAGAATAAAGGTGCAAGCTGCACTCCAGTGTGCCACCCTATATTGTAATATTGAGAGTTGAATTGTGCATAATACATTTGCTGCATGTAGGTGCCAATACAGTGATGCAATTGATTAATCTTTAAGTTTTTTTTTTTTTTTAGTTTTTTTTTATAAGATATTGAACACACAAAAAATCAATTAATTGGAAGCTGCCACTGCTGGCTAGTGCTTAAACACTGTGTCATTATGGCATAAATAGTCAAGTGAACAACTGCATTTACGTTAAGTAGCCTAAATCAGTAAAAGTATCACAATGTATTTCTAAAACAGGAACGGCAAATTACCTTTTACACAAGAAAATTATTCAATAAATAAATTAATAAATATGCAGCGAGTTTAACCCCCCCAATGGTAGACCCAAAGTTACGCCCTTGCCATCAAATAAAAAACATTTTAGCATAACATCAACAACCAAAGGTAAGCTGAAGAACTTTGTTGTTCTTTGCATCGAGAAGCTTTTTCACTGGAGCAAAACATTCAGTGGAATTCTCTTTAAATCTCAGTCACGTTGAGGCAGGAATCAGGCATGGTTTAAATCGCGAGCATAAATAACCCGCTGCAGGCTTACTTTACTCAGTGAAAGATATCAAGACTAGAGACTCTGGAATGCAAGGTGTAATCTAGCTAATAATAAAAAATAAAATAAAAAATAAAAAAACACAATCGGATACGAAAGGTTTGTGTGCTATGTAAAATCAGGAATCGTTGCCTCTGCACATTCAACCAGTAGAAAGTAACGGAAAAGCCAGTAAAGCGAAAGTAAAAGCAATAGGAGTGAGCCACACGCTTGTTGCCTTGATGCACAAATTTATCATTTTTTAAACTCTGTTATTATTGTTATTTTGGACGGTTCAGGTAGGCATATGTAGGCTACGTGTCTAACGCCAAGGATTGAATTGGTTTACGAAATATTCGACATTTTTCGCCAACATCTTGTCTGTGATAAGGTCGCACGAAAACAATGCTTTCCAATGCATAATTACTCCCATAATGAAGAAGAGCAGCTGTAGGTTTAACTGGTAAGTGTGCTTCACCTTGAAATGTTTTACTTGAGGCAAATGAATATCAGTTATGAGATAAATAATGTGATTATTGTTAGGCCTCAATTTATCTGTGTTACTGAGACGTTTGGTCATTAAACTACATTCTTTGGACGCGTTCTCCAGAGTTCATTCTTTTGGGAGTTTTCAGATGTTTTCAGAGAGCAATATCTGTGTAAATAGCTAAATACAATTTGATTTTTTAAATCTTTTTATTTTATTTTATTTTTTTACTGTGCCCATGCAGTCAAAGTGAAGTGTACTAGGCAGCTTAGGTCCTTCATTACTTGCGTGTTTCATGAAGACAGCATTTATATGCAGTTTTAAATGCATTTGAACGTCATGATTTAAACTTTTAAATGATGTAATGTAATTCACTTTGAGTTTTACATGTTTACATAAAACATATGTTTATTTACAGGACTTTTACTGGATTTTCAAAACCTGTGTTTATTATACAAATTGTCTCTTTTATTGATTCCATGTTTGTATTTCATATATGAAACTAATTCCTTATTACCAGAGTATGCTGTGTACAACAATCCATATTTACATAAGAATAATCTCACTATTTTCTCTGTATCAAAGGGTGAAACCAGATGAAGCTCCCCAGCGTTGTCAGACCTGACTCTAAACAGGCACCAGTCAATGGATCGATCTATTGTGTATGAGAATTTAGTCTTTTAGATGATTATGTAGTGTACTATTTTTATATGATAAACAATTATAATTTGTCAGTGACCTTCCATGCTCATCTTGCATAGTTTGCAGTCTTAAAGGGTTAGTTCACCCAAAAATGAAAATTCTGTCAGTAATTACTCACCCTCATGTTGTTCCAACCGCGTAAGACCTTCGTTCATCTTCGGAACACAAATTAATAATTTTTGATGAAATCTGAGCCATGTCTCACTCCTCCATAGGCTGCTAGGTGTCTGCGCGTCTGTGTTCCACGTCATCACGCATTACACACATGACGCGCGTCGGCCAATAGTGAGCCTACGTGGTGACGTGTAACACGGACGCACTGCGCAAAAACACTACGCGAACCAACTAGAGGTCCAGAGAGAAGGAAATGAATGGTGGAATAAAGTCGTTATTTTTGTTTGTTTTTGCGCACAAAAAGTATTCTCGTCGCTTGATATACATAAGATTGAGCCACTGGAGTCACTTGGACTATATTAACGATCTCTTTAATAACTTTTCTGGGCCAGCAAGTTTCGGACACCATAGCAGCCTATGGAGGATTCAGATATGGCTCAGATTTCATCAAAAATATCTTAATTTGTGTTCCGAAGATGAACGAAGGTCTTACGCGGTTGGAATAACATGAGGGTGAGTAATTACTGACAGAATTTTCATTTTTGGGTGAACTAACCCTTTAATATTATTTTATGTTAAAACTACTGTATGTAACAACATCTGCAGAATCTATATACCTTCAGACTTGGCTAATTATTATAAATAAGATACTGGGTAGAAACTTGACAAATGCTGTATGTAGCTTACGAATAGATTTTCTTTCCGAGTTTACTTCAAGGATTTTGTAGACCTTTCAATTCCTCACTATGCTAAGCTTTATGTTTAATGTTTAATGTTTGATGTTAATGTCATTTTTGATGTTTATCGAAGAGTGATACAAGAAGAGATGTCAACACCTGCACTCTCACACCTGTCTGTAAAAAGTGATCAGTCGATGGATTGGCCGATTGCATTAAGAGATGGAGCACAGAGTCTCGGGGTCAGAGGGTATGAGATATTATCAGATTATGCTTTGTTTGTGTAAAAACAAAAAGTATTAAGTAGTTTATTCTTTTTATCATTATGATTATATCTACAATTTTACGTGTAAATTTAATGCATGGTTTAGGGTTGTTCGAATGGATTACCTATTCAAATGGAAACAACAATCTCACTTTTTTTTTTTTTTTTTTAATCAAAGAGTGAGACCATATGAGGCGCCATCCCCAACACTCTCACACCTGTCTGTAAAAAGTGATCAGTCATTGGATCGACTGATTGCATTCAACAATGGAACCCCTAGTTACATTGGGTATGAAAAGTATTAGAATTTACTTTTGTTTAGTGTTTATAAATTGCATGCTTATTGCATAGTAAAGAAGAGAAAAACAATTCAGCTATGAAACTATTCTTGTCTTGCATAACGTTTTAAAGTCATGTTTTCTCTGTCCCATCCTGACAGTCTCAGACCAGATGAGGCACCATCTCCTGCAACTTCATACATATCTCTAAAAAGTGACAATTCAGTGTATCAACCAAAGGTGTTAAACGACAGAACTCATTTACACTATCACAGTCTGAGACCAGATGAAGCACCCTCTCCAGCACTCTCACTCCTGTCTGTAAAGAGTGAACAGTCAATGGATCAACCGATTGTGTTCAACAATGGAGCACAAAGTTACATGGGAGAGAAGTATGAGAATTTACTCTGTCAGGAGGTTGATGATATTGTGTTGTTTATTGTATAATAAAGAAAAGAAAAAAGTTTATTTGCTACAAAACTATATTTGTTTGCATAAAATATCTCTTGTACATTGTTTAACTCAAGCTGTCTCTCCTCCTGCAGTTTACATCCACATGAAGCAACATCTCCAGCGCCTTCATTATTTTCTCTGAAAAGTGAGCAGTCAATAGACAGACTGATTGCGTTTGGAAATGGAGCTCAGAGTTACAGGGTTAGAAGGTACGAGATAGTATCATATTTATTGTGTAGTGTACTTTCTTAAAAAAGTTTTTACACTGTGTAGTGTAAAAAAAAAAAAAAAAAAAAGTTTATTCTGGATGTTCTCATTCTGGCTATATCTGCATTTTATGTTAAATAAATGCTTGTTTTAAGGTTGTTCGAATGGATTATAAACCTAAAACAATCTCTTTTTTTTTTTTTCTTAATTTATCAAAGAGTGAGACCAGATGAGGCGCCATCCCCAGCACTCTCACACCTGTCTGTAAAAAGTAATCAGTCATTGGATCGACTGATTGCATTCAACAAGGCAACTCCTAGTTACAATGGGTATGAAAATATGATCATTTACTCTGTTAGGTGTTTATAATGGGGTGCTAATTGTGTCAGTGCAAGGATAAATGACAGGAGACATTAGGAATTTCAGAGGGTCATAACAAGCACACAGAGACGTCTATTTGATGTCTGCATTTTCATCTGCAAGATGTATTTTTTAGAGTGTTTGCTCATCTGCAATATGTCTCTTAGATGTTTCCTGTCAGATGTTAAATGGATATTTAGAAAATGTCTTTAAGATGTTTATGATTTAGAGTGTATGTAAAACTGCTTTTTCTAAAATGTTTATCAGATGTTTGTACACAACAGATGTGTTTTAGATTAAGCGTTATTTGGAAGCGACTTATATTGACAGAGTTTAGCGATTTGGAGAACTAGAGAAAACTTCAGAATAATGTCAAAGAGCTCATTCATGAAGTTCTGTGAAAAACACACGGTATCCTTATAGAACTGAGCACATGCCCACCTTGGTCAGAGTGGTAATAATGCGATTAAAGTTTACATGCCTGTTTATTGTGATTAAAATTGGCGTACGTAGTTTAACCCTTTGGTCCTCTTCGATCAAAAATGACCGAAAACGTAACCCTTTCGCACGTACGATCACACCGGTGTGATCAGTCTTGGCTGGTCCCTGGAGCATACAATCACACCGGTGTGGCTAGGGATGGGTATCGTTAAGGTTTTAACGGTATTACTACTCTTACCGATACTCCTTATCGATCCGGTACTTTAACGGTATTCTTATCGGTTCTTTTTGTTATATTTAAAAAAAAAAGGGAAAAAAATTATTTAGAACATAATTAATATTGCTTTATATTCTGAAATGTTAAATATATTTAAAAGCAATGCTTTAACAAAACAAATAAAACATGTATGTTATGCAGAAGGGTGCAGGCTTTTGTGTTTCATAAGACATAGGACACCAAAAACAAAGTACAAACACATGGTCAAACAAAAAAGAAAAGTCAAGTCATGACACTGCATAGTTTATCATAGATAGATTAAAGCTTATAAAAGCCAAAATTATTCATTCAAGAGCTGCGACTGATTTTCTCTTTGCCTTTTGTTGTTTGATTCACATTAAATGGAGCAATCGTCAGCAGGCTTATTAGACTGCTGCCTCTTTAAGACCAAATGCAGATCTAATCATTATTACGCATCATATTTTCTTAAAACTATTTACGCCCATTTAAGACATAAACTGTATTTAAGTGAATAAACGGTTTACGTGAATCTGCAAGACGGCCATTTTGACATATTTGTGTGTACAGTGCTATGCATAAGTTTAGACACCCATGCTAAAGTTGACTAAAAAGAGGAATAAAAAATCATCTTTTGGAAATTGAACTTAATGCCTTAATTTAAAAAATTAGGAAAAATACAACCTTTAAGGACACCAATTTTCTTTGTGAATGAATAATGTATCGTAAATAAATAAATGTTCTTCCTTAAAATACAGGGTGCATAAGTTTGGACACCCCTATGTTAAATTCCCATAGAGGCAGGCAGATTTTTATTTTTAAAGGCCAGTTACTTCATGGATCCAGGATACTATGAATCCTGATAAAGTTCCCTTGGCCTTTGGGATTAAAATAGCCCCACATCATCACATAGCCTTCACCATACCTAGAGATTGGCATGGGGTACTTTCCATAAGATCATCTCTCAATGCAAATCAAACTAGAGGCTAACTGAAATAAAACCATGCCAATCTCTAGGTATGGTGAAGGCTATGTGATGATGTGGGGCTATTTTAATTCCAAAGGCCAAGGGAACTTTATCAGGATGCATAGTATCCTAAAAAAAAAAAAAAAAAAAAAAATCTGCCTGCCTCTATGGGAATTTAACATAGGGGTGTCCAAACTTATGCACCCTGTATTTTAAGGAAGAACATTTATTTATTTACGATACATTATTCATTCACAAAGAAAATTGGTGTCCTAAAAGGTTGGATTTTTCCTAATTTTTTAAATTAAGGCATTAAGTTCAGTTTCCAAAAGATGATTTTTTATTCCTCTTTTTAGTCAACTTTAGTATGGGTGTCTAAACTTATGCATAGCACTGTATATTTGATCGTTTAGATGCGCACACGAAGCCCAAAATATACGTTGCTTGTCTCGTTGCCAGGGCCGGATTAACAATTTCCTGTGCCCTGGGCAACAAGACTCAAGGCCCCCTGTAGTTAGGGGGGTTTGGGGGCATGCTCCCCCGAGAAAATTTGGATTTCTCTGACCTACATATGTGCAATTTAGGACTTTTGAAGGCCAAAAAATTATAAGAAATAGGCTAGCTTTAAAACCTTGTCATTAGATTATTTGTCTGCTCTCTCCTCATCTTCATATTTCTTATTCTCTCAGTATTCTTATACTGGCCTATTTCTACCTCTCCTAAAGCTGAACTTTGACTGATAGTCTTTTCATTTTCGTCTGTGTCAATGACGAAAATAAACATAGGCTCAACTGATATTTATACGTTTTATGAATCATTTTCTTAGACATGTTAATTTACTCAAGGCTACCAGGAAAGCTGTATAGCTGTAAGTCAGTATTGACATTAGGAACCTTCTGCAAGCTTTGGAATTTGAAAACGTCTGTTTTTAAATGTTAAAAGTAATTTTACAAATTATAGACTACGTTTAACGCAGTTGGTGGAATTGGCAGACGTTCCCTTAAGCATCGTGCGCTGTGGAAACGCGTCAAAGCATTCTCAGGTATTATGCAGCATTAATGAACGAATGATTTTGAACGAATATTTCATCATGTCGATATACAATGGTCATATAATGTTAAAACTAATCTTGCTATTGATATCTTTGTTAAACTACCGACCCTATAGAACAAATGTCCGGCTAATATCGAAACTGAAACGAACTTTACCGCGCTCAACCAGCGGGAGTGCATTTCACGAATTAGTAATCGCTGGCGTTCAGCGGGGAGGGAGGAAAGTCGCGTGAACCCGCGTAGATGCACTTTATGCAGTGAAGAAGATCGTAAAGAGTTTGATAACTTTATTAAATTTCTGTGTATTTCCTACCTGTCAGGGCCCCCTAGATGTCATGGGCCCCTGGGCAAGTGCCCAGTTGCCCTAATGGTTAATCCGGCCCTGCTCGTTGCGGTGTGTTTCGGAGCGCGCGCCGCATTTGGAACAGCGTCTATTTCGTCAATTTTGGTAGGCCTTCTTTTAATAGCCTTTTATTATCAAACGCGTCCCGCAGTTTAGCAACAGTATAGACTACATTTTACAACAATCACCGATCGTGCAGATTCTGCCGTTACGTTTGAGTTTTAGGGAGAAATGACAGCGCACCGCTGTGAAGGGAAGGAAGTTGCGCTGGAGAGAATGTGGCTTTAGTTTTTAATGGTTATACCTCAAATATCATCTTTTTTATAATCATTGGAAGCCAAAATCTAAATCTAAAATAAAATTAGTTTAATATCAAATATCTAAAGTGTAACCGTTTGAATGTTTAGTTCTGTCCTCATCGTCACTCATTAAGCAGGGCTGTTGTGTTGTGCGCGCCGTGGCTCCGCGTGAAAGATCGCTTTCTCTCTCACACTCTCTCTCTTTAGCAAAAATGCATCACAGACAAATGGTTCAATATTATTATATATAGAAGTGGCTGGCGAGATTAAATTTGCAAGATAATAATTTCTTAATAGCAATAATAAATGGCACGTGTACTTTCTTAATTTCTCCAGTACCGACAGCAGAACCGATAACGTCCGAGCTTATCGATCCAGCGGTCTTTCATAATTCAGCACCGGGGCCCGTTTAATACCAGGTTTCGGTACCCATCCCTAGGTGTGGCCTTTATCTCATTTCCTGGTTTCGGAACGTTCGAAATCGCCAAGCAGTGTACTCGCACTTCCGGTGGTTACTTAGTTACCTTTAGATGAAAAGTAGGTCAGTAAACTTAAATAAAATCGTGATATAGACCAGTGTCTGTCAATATTAAACCACATAAAGACTATTTAAATAGGAATTGTGCATGTTCTGCGTGTCTCTGTGAATGAATGGCACAGACGCGCTGTTTCATTTACCACACACACACACTGAGGCAGGCATGACACTCGCGATGTTTTCAGCCTATATGAGGACATTAATGCACTTCATCAACACACCCGCTCCAAGAGTCACTTCAGCAGCATTTTAGCTTAATTTAAGAAAAACTATCGTCATATCATAAAACACCATAGACAGTAAAAGAAATGGACACAACGACCCCATTGGATTCAACGGAGAAAAGTGAAGTTAATTAGAAACACTCACTTCCTGATGGCTGAGCGTACTGCGCAGACTCAAACTGAGCTTGACGACGTAGATGTGACGTGAGCAACCCGTCTGTCTTCTAGTAGCTGTGCCGAGAGAAATCTGAATCATTCCCTTCCGAAACTTGCAGAGACGGAGAGTGTGAGTAGGAGCTGTCCATGAGCTAGGAGCAGGAGCAACTTTTGCTAAGTATTCTGATTAATTATTTTGTCATTTTGCCTCCACGTCTCCCGATTGCCCGCGAGCTTCTCCTCCTGTCCATACGGTAATTTCTCTACTGTGCGACAGAGAGTCGCGTGGTTATGACGCAATCGTTAGCCTATTTTTACAAAAACTGCTTCTACGGGGCCATAACGTAAGATACAAGGTAATGGAGCATTTTATACATTTTCATGTTTCTTTAGAAATAAATAATGGACAAATGGAGACTTTAAACGCCTCAGATGTAAAGTTATTCACTGTCAAAGTGACGCCAAAATGAATGGGAGTCAATGGATTGCTAACAGCAGGTGATGGTCCGCTAATCAATGGCGCGCTCGGGGAAGCTTCAGTTTTTTCTGAAACATTGCCCCCTTGTAAAACACAGAGAGACGGCATGGCAACCCGTCAAAGGTCTACACGGCAACCCGTCAAAATAAAAGTTTGGTTTAACCTTTGAAGAAAGTTTATCTTAAATTATTACATTTTAAATGATTGGTTATAACAATTGTTGGGAGATGCGTGAGCGAAGTAGTCCAGTAATAATTAACAGGCAGCCATGGTGAACGCAATAACCGGAAGACGCAGTACACTGCTTCAGCAATTTTTTGCGGCTACTTCCGGCGTTCTATTGTGATGCGATAAAGGCCTATTAGAACGGTCAGTGCATCACGTGATCAACTACTAAATTCAAATGTGCTTTCACTCGTTTGCTGGCGCTGAGCCACAGATGGACGTTCTCAGCGCTGTCGTATATCACAACTTTTCAGTGTTTTCAACCACATAATGTTTATTTTAGGTTTCAGTTCACCGGCCACTTACTTTCATGTATTTCGGGAGAGAAGTGGATGAAGTGGTGTTGTAAATCCAACAGATCCGATTCTCTGAACTGTGGCACAAACTAACATGGTGCCGCCCATTGCGCATATAGCTCAACTAACGCGATTGTTATAAAGGTGTTTAAACAACAAAACACATCCACTTACATATATTTGACAATCGGAATATCAGATATTTCATGCTATAGCTAACAAATTTGTGGATATTTTGAATAAAAAAGGAAAAATGCCATAAAAGAAGATCATTCATTCAGCGCTGTTGTGGCTGCGGTGTGTCACGTGACAAGCAATGACGTGTCACTGTGGAAACCATAAAGTGACACGTTCTAAATGACGGTCGCCTTGAAAAACTCACGCTGGGGGGTCAGCCAGAATATTTTAAACTTACATGTGAAAGGGTTAAGTTTTGAATTTATTTATTATTATTATTTTTTGCTTCATCAGAATGGGGTGACACCTGGTGACTTTTGTCGCATTAGCTATGTGAATCATAAATGATTTGGATATGTTAAAGGATCGTAAAAAAATGGTCACACTTGGCTCCTTTGCGGTCAAAAACGACAGTATTGGAAATGAATGGGAGACAAATTTCATCAAGTGTAAGCATTTGGTACTGCAGCCAAACAAAATCTGATGGAAAGCGTTTTTTTTATATATATCAAGCTCAAATTTGGAACACAGCTTGTTCTGATGTATGGCTTTGATTTCCTTGTCGTTTTAGAGTAAAACGTGCTTTTAAAAATAAATATTTCATATAAAATTGAAAATAGTATTTTTGTGCATTTTTCATAACAATAAACGTAAATTTCTGTAACTTTTCACTGTTCAATTTTTTTAAACTTCTTTCACAGCAATAATCTGCCAAGTTTCGTCTTTAAAAAGAGACCAAACTTAAGTCTGCGCTCTAAAGCATTAAATATTTACGACCGTTTAAGTTGGAAATTAAATTTTCAGGTCTATGCTCAAAAAGTGAATAAATGGATTATAAATACAGCGTAAAATTAATTTTGTATAATAAAATCCCCTAAAAAAAGTAAATATAAAACATTATCAAACTAAAATATAGTAAATTAATTTCATTGAAATAAAAAATAAAACATTCGACATGCGAAGAGGACCAAAGTATTAATAGGAATATGGTTACCATGATTATGAGATTAAGCACATTATTGCGTTTGCATGAGGTAAAGTTTAATCGCAAAATTGCCCAAATCCCCTTATATCTCCCTTACATTATGAGGTTGCATTTAAATTCACAGATTGTTCAACTTCAAAAATGAGGAACAAACTAACAGAGAATGAAACGATAATGTTCATTGGCTACCAGCTGCAGTCATGCTAACGTATGTAGCTACTTAGAAAGAAAGCTACTTAGCTTGCATTGATGATATTGGGCATGGGAACAGGGTTTTTTTTTATCTGATTAACTTGTTCTGTATGGTGCTATTATCATCCATCCCATATATTTGGTTTCTAGCAGGTAAAGAGATGTTTTCCCTAGACAGACTGCTATAATATTTATACACTGCAGACAGACAGATAGCAGCCGTGTAGAGAGGCAGGTGGTGAAGAAAAGCACAAACTTATTTTCAATCAGAGGGATAAGTGGATCCAGTGAATAAAAAGCACGCTTCTGAGAGTTCATGTGCAACAGAGAATGTTGAAAATTTGAAAATGAAAATTTTTAAACTCATGTTTGTGACAGGATCATGTTTTCATATTTTCAAGTCTCAGGCTAGATGAGGCACCATCTCCCGCAACTTCGTACTTCTCTTTGCAAAGCGACTATTCAATGTATCGACCAACTGTGTTAAATGACAGAAGTCAGCTTTACAGTGTTAAAAGGTATGAGAATTTGCTACTGTATCTTTGGTATGCATTAGTGATCCTGTTATTACCAACAATTTTTGTATGGTTCATTTGTCTCATTTAGGTATATTGTCATGTTGTTTATATCATTCTGAAAAAAAAGAGAAAGGAAAGGATGACATTTCTCTCTGAGATCCTAGGAAGGCTGTGCCCATCATCCGTTTTTTTTTTTTTTTTTTTATGTCTTTGTGCTGTTTGTTTATAACCTCATTTACACTATCACAGCCTGAGACCAGATGAAGCACCATCTCCAGCACTCTCACTCCTGTCTGTAAAGAGTGAACAGTCAATGGATCAACCGATTGTGTTCAACAATGGAGCACAAAGTTACATGGGAGAGAAGTATGAGAATTTACATTGTCAGGGGTGTAAAAACAGTTAGCTTATTGTAGAATAAATAAAAACAGTTTGTTAGGTACAAAACGGCACTTGTTTAACTCAAGCTGTCTCTCCTCCTGCAGTTTAAATCCACATGAAGCAACATCTCCAGCACTTTCATTATTTTCTCTGAAAAGTGAGCAGTCAATAGACAGACTGATTGCGTTCGGAAATGGAGCTCAGAGTTACAGGGTTAGAAGGTATGAAATTATATTCAAGGGTTAGTTCACCCAAATATGAAAATTCTGTCAGTAATCACTCACCCTCATGTTGTTCCAACCCCGTAAGACTTTCGTTCATCTTCGGAACACAAATAAAGATATTTTTGATGAAATCTGAGAGCTGGATCACACCTTCATAGGCTTCTATGCGATCGAAACTTGCCGGCCCGGAAAGTTAAAAAAGACATTGTTTAAAATAGTCCAAGTGACTACAGTGGCTCAACCTTAAGTTTATCAAGCGACGAGAATACTTTTTGTGCGCAAATCCCCCCTAGACTTTATTCAACTATTCATTTTCCACTGTGTGTGCCTCTGAGTGAGTTCACGTAGTGTAACAGCGCAGTGCTTCTGGGCCAGCATCACACGTATCACACACATGACCAGCGTCGGCCAATAGTGAGCCTATGTTCTGATGCACAACCCAGAAGCGCTGCACTGTTACACTACGTGAACTCACTCAGAGACCCACACAGAAGAAAATTAATAATGAATAAAGTCGTTATTTTAGTTTCTTTTTGCGCACAAAATGTATTCTCGTCGCTTGATAAACTTATGGTTGAGCTTAGGGCTGCACGATATTGGAAAAAAAATTACATTGCGATATTTTTTTCCCAACGATATATATCGCGATATTGCGAGCCATCAATCCAGGCTAAAGTCAATAATTACCATTCCATGTTATTAATAATTTCACTAATAAGCAAGCTTCATTACAAGTAACAAAAAGGCCACTTAATATTTTATTCCAGAAACATATTTCTCTCAGAATTCGGTGAACGTTCTACGCAGGACCTCACGTTCTTCGGGTTCTAGGACCTGAAAAATTATGTTTTCTGTGCTGATTCAGTGACGCGTTCATGTAAACGGCACCTAGACCCAGCAAAAGTAATGATTAATAATATGTAAAATATTACAATGAGACATTTTAATTGTTTATTAATAAACAAGTGTTTTCTGTAAAGATGAAGTTGACAATATACTGACTCGCGATCTTCGCAGCAGTGATCGGGAGAAATGCACTTTTCATACAGATTAAATATAGCTATATTTTTTTTAATGGTTCTGTTTAAAAGTAGAGATTTCTGTAGATAATAGATATATTTCTTTCTTTTTTTTTTCTTTTTTTTTTAGGTGTGTGAGGCGAGTAGGCTACCTTTTACGCTGAGTTTCGGTTCATGGATCATAGCTTAATCTCGGGTTCAGGCGCTGGCTGTTATATTTAATTATTATTAATCATTATTAAATCCAGGAAATTGGATAATGAAATACTGATTAAAATTAAGATACAATTAATACAAAACGAAATTCGTTTTAAAGAAAGGCTTTGTGCTTTCTGTTTGAGGTCTCTGTGAAAGTTTTAAAGCAGTCTTTTAGTGCCGCTTTCATAGCGGTCGCGTCCGTAATATCACGTAACATTGTTTTTTCCTCATAAATGCGAACACGAAAAATAAACGAATGTTTAAAAAAGACAACCATCCACAACTTTATAACACTCCAGCAAAGTAGCCTACCTCTTTTTGGTCAACATCCTCCTTTTTGTAGACGAAATAGGCTAGTCCCAAATAGCTGATTTTTACTTTTTTTGCGGCGGATCCTCTTCGTCGCGCATTTGTGAATGTTGGCTGTGAGCACGGTGAGCTGCGGCACAGCGAACCAATCACTGTGCAGGCACGCAGAACGCGTATGTCACCCCAGCAAAAAGCCATACAACAAACTCGTGTTTACTGTGTGCTACCGTTCTCTTATGGGTACTACCAGTACTACTAACGTTACCCTTCACATCGCATGTTCCGGCGATGTGACTATCGCTCATTCGCACATCGCGATGTCGATGTTAAAACAGAATATCGGTCAGCCCTAGTTGAGCTACTGTAGTCACTTGGACTATATTAACGATGTCTTTACTAACTTTCTGGGCCGGCAAGTTTCAATTACATAGAAGCCAATGGAGGAGTGAGCCAGCTCTCAGATTTAATCAAAAATATCTTAATTAAAAACTAACCCTTTAAATGGTATTGTATGCATTTGTGGAAGATAAACTGACAGTGTGAAGTGATTTTCCCATAATTAAAATTTTAATTGCATGTTTAAACTTGCATGTTTCATTGAATTCATATGAACATGTTGGGCATTATTTTTAACTATTATGTTAATTTACACGCACTATATACATCAATCTATTGTTGTTTTTATATTGTTCTCACTGGGTTCATAATAATTAAGTGATAAAATGTAGTAACCACAGATGTTTCCACAGCACAGAGGATCACTACAAGTGCTCAGTGTGCACAGAGGTCTTTAAGGATCCAGTTTCCATCCCCTGTGGACACAGTTACTGCAAACACTGCATTGAGATCTACTGGAGCAAACCAACTCAAGCTGGAGGTTACACTTGTCCTCAGTGCAGAAAGAGGTTCAGAGATCGTCCAGTGTTGAGTGTAAATGTTGCTTTGTCTAAACTGATTGAGGAACTCCAGAAGGCAGGATTTAGTCCTGCTCTTCATGCTCACTGTTACGCTGGACCTGAAGATGTGCCCTGTGATATCTGCACTGAGAAGAAGCTCAAAGCTGTTAAATCCTGTTTGACCTGCACTGTGTCTTACTGTGAGACGCACATCAGACAACACTACACAGTACCAGCACTGCAGAGGCACAGCCTGGTGGAGGTGATTAGAAACCCTATTTATCTGTCACTAGAAGATATTGTACTACTGTTCAGGGCTCCAAACTGCGACTAAAATGGTCGCATTTGCGACCAAAAATATTTATTTGCGAGTGAAATTTCTGCCAAGGTCGCCATTGGCGACAATACAAATTTACTCCCTTTGATTGTAAAATTTGCATCCTACGTGCATGTTTTATAACCAGTAGCCTATCGTAGGGGTGTGCGATATGACGATTTTTGATCATGGACGATTAAAATGTCTCCACGATCTGCTTTTGAAGAAATATCGTAGAATCGTGCATTCTAGTTGCTGTTCTGGCGCCTCTGTCCCAACATACTGAACAACGCGACGTATATTCACATGAAATGTTAACGCAGCGGAACGGGACACTGCAGTTCACAAAAGTTATTAATTTGCATGTGCTTTAATGCCTTGTCGGTTAAACATTTAATTCGCGTGCTGATGCGCTGTTCTAACGTGTGCGTTTCTCAGCGCGTACATGTGAAGCTCACATGCACTAAAAGCCTGTCTACCAGCGCCTGGATACTGGACTAAGTTATCTTTCGAGTCTTATTGTGCTAATACTGTTAAATACACACAAGGTTTGCATAAACAAAGTCGGTTATGTCTAAAGTGAAAGCAAACTTGAGAAAATTGAGAGAAAATCTGCTTGTCAAAATGCGTGTACATTAGACGTGTCGCGCTCAGCTCTTAAAGAGACAGTAGCAATAGTAAACACGCTGCCGCTTGTCCTTAAAGGGATAGTTCACCCAAAAATAAAAATTATCTCATTATTTACGCACTCTAATGTTGTTCCAAAACTGTATTAATTTCCTTCTAATATTTTCTAATATTAATAATTTGAAGAATGTGGGTAACCAAACAGTAGCTGGTCCCCATTGACTTCCAAAGGAGAAAAATATACTATGGAAGTCACTGGGGACATCAACTGTTTGGTTACCCACATTCGTCCAAATAACTTTTATTTTCAACAGAAGAAAAAAAAAAATATTCAAGTTTAAAACAACTTGAGAGAGTAAATTATGACAATTTGAATTTTTAGAACTATCCCTTTAATGTTAATGAAACAACAAAATGCAAAGAGAAAATTACTCACTGCTCTTGACTGATAACTTTAATAGTAGCTTTGATAAGTATCAATTTATAATTTATACAGTGAAGTCTATGTTTTGTTTTATTTTCATATTTGTTAATTTAATTACTTTCTTCAATGCTACTGTTAAATACACCTACTGTAGCTGAAAACAAAACACTCTTTATTTCATTTGTATATTAAGTTGTGTATGTGTAATGTTTATCTTTGATCTGAATATTTAATAACAAAGAAAATAATGACTACATTTTTTATCTTCGCCCCTTTCTGCCATTCTTTTTTATTTTATATTTTGTTACCTAAGGCTTTGTGTTTAAAATATGGACATTAGTTTGGCTGTAATGCTCAGTCACAAAATAGTAAAACCAACATAAAAAAGAATCGTGATAAAATCGTGAATTGTGATTTTCCTGAAAAAAATCGTGATATGATATTTTTGCCATATCGCCCACCCCTAGCCTATCGCTTCATTTGTTTTGTTAACGTCATGAAATGAGATGCTTTGCGTGAACGTTTCACTGAGTGAAAGCGCCAAAATATGAACTTATGAAATAGTTCATAAGTCGGAAGTGACATTCAGTTACCAAATAAGCTCCAGTTCCCAGAACATTCACAAGATGAAAATGCTGAAACTGTAAGAAGAGGAGAGACATGCACACAACAGGGTGACTAAAAGTAAGTGCATTGTTATGTGGCTCTTAAAAAAAATATTTGGCGCCTGTTTTTTTCCCCTATAGGAGCCATTGGCTCCTTAATTGATTTTTTTGTTTGGAGCCCTGCTGTTAATTGTTTACTAATTTGTCTCATTTAATGAACTTGTGCATCTACTACGTACTGTATGCCCCTGAACTGGCACTGCTGAATTACTGTTTGTAAATATGGTTTTTGCTCATCTAGGTTTCAAGTTCACTAATCAAATATAGTGTCGTTGACTTAGGCTATATCAATGTGGGTTTTTGTTGTTGTTGTGTGTGTGTGTGTGTGTGTGTGTGTGTGTGTGTGTGTGTGTGTGTGTTTAGGCTATTAATTTACCACTTAAAGTAGAGGGAAAATCACAAGATGAAATCAGAGAATTGACTTCAAGAGTGACTGAACTGGATGCGGTAACATCAGATGCTTTTTAGAAAACTCACCTGTTGGAGCAAATATTTTGATATTCTCTTAAATTATGTTTTTTAAATTTTTAAGATTTTAATTTGATGTTTTTTTTTCAGACCTTGAAAGACAGAGATGCACAGATAAAACGTTTGTGTAAAACATTTGAAGTTCACTGTAATGGTGGGTGAATACAGTGTCTTGATTTATTTAAATGAACTATTTCTGTCAAAGAATCACTTTAGTTTTTGGGGTCATTTGTTTATTACAGATCAGAATATCATGTAATGATTCCATTTTATTATTTGACAACCTGAGATTTAATGTTTTGAGCATTATTCCCCAATACATTTCTTTTTGTGACAGGATCAAAAATAAAAGTGTTTAAAAAAAAAAAAGCAAATAATTGTTTAATGAAATCATACATTATTTTTTTTTTTTAAATATCATTCTGTTGAATGAAGATGCATCAGCGTAGAAAAGTATCACTGCCTCAGCTGTTTAAACGCGTTTATTACACGTTTTTCTGTTTGTATGATTTTCAGATTTTCCCTCAGATGTGATTGAGATGGCTGCTCTAGGTCGTCCTTTAAGCCTTGGAATGTTGTACGACAGTCACAGCAATTCTTTCTGCCAAGGTGAGGTTTTTGTAGAGGAAATATTATAAATAAACAACCTTAAAACTTCAATAACAACAGAAGAAAATGGCAGAAAACAAGATGTGATTTTTTGTTAATTTTTTGGGCATTTTAAGAGCTTACACAATTGTTTCTTAAAGGGCAGTCAGTTTAACAATTATTGCAATTAACAACATTTAAATTCTATAAAAACTGTAACAGTCTTGAAAAATTAAGCAAATACTTGTTCAGTGAAATCATATATTGTATGTGTTTGCAGATATATTTATGTGGGATGAAGATACTTTAGCTCGTATGAAAGTATCTTTGCCTTGGCCACAAACATATGTGAAGGTATTGGAAAATGACTCCCTTCAGGAAAGATTCAGAGTCCTTGAAATGTCCCCAGTTTTACAAGTTGGCACCCAGACTGGACAAATAAAAATGAATGGGGCTGCAGCGTTTCTAAACCACCCCGAACAATCTCATTATCAGGAAAGAGCGACACTACACTACAGAACCACCACCAGACTGGACATGATCAGCCCAAAACTGTTACAGGAAGCAGCGCCCTCTGCATTGGTTGGTCAAACCCAACAACACACGTGGTCACCGCTGTGTACTTTGGATGTCAAACTTTTTTGGTTTTTGATAGTGAGAGCTCAGATTGTGAGAAAAATGCAGAAATTGTTGATGTTTTAAAAAAGATGACCTCTACCTTTTGTTCAAACGATGTAACTTCAAGCTTGAATGCCGGTGAAAAAGCTAAAAGCTCATTACTTGCTTGTAGTCTCTACATTGATGTGGGCGATTGGAAGAGTCCAGTGTCTTTTGATAAGGCTGTTGAGATCTACGGTTCTCTGCCGACACTGCTTGGATCTAACGGTGAGAGAGCAGTTCCTCTGAAGGTCTGGCTGTATCCTCTGAAGAAACTGGACAAGAGCTCAGTGTGTGCTGCTCTGAGTGGAGTCAGTGAAAACTTGATGCAACAAGCTGAGAATATTCTGGAACATCTGAGAAAACAGATCAGGGTGTGTCAGGACATGATAACAGACTGCATGAATGTAAAGGTGATTGTGGGGTTTCCAGCTCTAAAGGATAAACTTGTACAGTTTTCAGATCTTTTGCATGAATACATGACTGATTTGCACAGAAGAATTGCAGAAATTGCTAAAGAAGAGGAGAAGAGACTGCAAAATCTCTTTGAAAGCCATAACAAATCACCATTCAGTGCAGAGAAAACAAACCAGTGGTTGGAGAATAAAGAAACTGAGCTGAAGATTCTGAGTGACTGCAAAGCTGCAGACATCACTGTTGTGAAATCACAGGCAGAGTTACAGCAGGTCATCAGTCACTCTCAGATAACCAGAGTGATGTGTTTTAGTCTTACATCTCAAGATGTTGAAGATTCATTCCTAACTGCTCTGAGGCACCACAATAAATCTGATCACATAATGCCAAGTGATTTACTGCTGTTAAAGCCTGTTAGCATCAACCAGAAAGTGCTCATTGATGTACAGCTGTTTATTGCTGCCAAAGAGGAGAATGAAGATGCAGAACAAACCAAGTTCATTGCTGCGTCGATACCTAATGATGATTTTCCAGAATACTCTGTGCAGTTTTATCATGATGGGAGGATTGTGAGTAATAATGTAAAGCTAGGAACAAAACCAAATCTTGACCAAATGGTTCAGATAAAACACACCAGTGTGTCCTTGAAACTGAATCAACCACACACCAAAAACAAGAGATATGTGGTAGAGATCAGGGCTTTATTTGATGGTGGAATGAACAACAACACATGGAAACAGATCATTTTTGATGCCAAACCTTTCAAGGAAACCTGTATGATATCAAATCTAAAATCCGGCCATCAATATCAGCTGAGGTATTCAGTTATTGAGAAGGACTGGATGAGCAACTTCAGCAAGATTATGAACTTTCATACAGTGTTTGCAGCAACACCTGGGCAACCCTTAGTGAATAAGCTGGACAGAGACACTCTCAGAGTCACCTGGTTGAAAGCTGAAGCTGATGAAGATTGTCCAGTGCTGCGGTATATGGTTGAGTATAAAGAAGCAGGACTAGAGGGCTGGTCATCAGTACTAACACAAGGACCTCAGTGTGAATGTACATTAACTGTTCCTCACAGCACCTGCTATAGAGTCAGAGTCTCTGCTGTCTATGAGGACGTCACCAGCAAACCTAGTGAGGAAACACCAATACCAGTAGATGGTGAGATACATGTGAAACATTTTAAATGAAAACACATTATGTTTTATTAACAACGTTTGGGAGGAGCAAGTTCAGATAATTAAACCTAATCAAACACATGTGGAGCACATTCAGATAATCAAACCTAATTAAACACGAGTGGAGCACACTCTGTTAATCAACCCAATCAACGAGTTAAGAGGTGTATATATATACAGCCAACTTGCCTCCGTTCGTTGACAGTTTAACAGCATCCCTCCACCACCCCATCACTAACCCCATGTAAGTGTGAACTCGTGATTTTTTTTTATTCGTGATACTAATGCTTCATTCCTCATTACACTGCAGTCTGGAGAATAAAGCTCTCAGAGAGAAAGAGCTCCATCCTCCTAGAAGTGCTGAAACTCCAAACAGAGAAGAAACCAGTAAAGCTGATAGACTGGACAGATGAAGAGAGTGAAGTGAGGGGATTCCTCCAGTGTCTGCCCTACATCTCACAGCTCAGGTGAGAGTCTCTGTGTTTGTGTTTACTGTTTCACTGTGGCCATTGTTTGTCCTGAAGACAGTGTGATTGTGTTCATCGGTTTCCAGCTCACACTGATGTGACGTAACACACAGGACACAACAGCACTTGACTTAAATTGATATGTAGATTCTCCTGATAGTCAACACACAAACACAGTGTAGAAACAGACAGTTTTACTTTAAAATGATCTAAGTTGTTGATTCAGAAGATATTAAAGTAGTGTCATAAAAAAAATCAACCCATCAAATTATTTAATATTTTTTAATTTTAATTAAAAGTCAGATTTAAAAATTTTAGAAACCAAATATATAAGAAACATCTGAAATACTTATTTGTCTTATGGTTTTATTTACAAGAAAAACTGATAAACATAGTTCATTCTGTCCTAGCAAACAGTAGTTGGGAAAAACTCTGCTCATTTGTATTATGGGTCACATACATTATTTAATATTTTCCAGCTCCAGACATTAACATGATCATTTTGTCTGTCTCCACAGAATTCATGAATTTGCTTTGGATTTTAAGAAAAAATCTGCTGCTCAGTTTCTGCTGAATCTGACTGTTGCAGCTTCAAAGTGTGTTACAACTACAGGAGAGAATTTCATTGAGCATTTAACATCTGTGTGCAGCTACAGATCATTTCTCTGTTATGACAATGATTGGCTTTATTATAAGTGTCAGATTGAACACTGTGATTTCCTGCTGGATCTGTGTTCACATGTGAAGGACTATGAGACTCAAACAGGCAGGAGTGTCCTTCCAGCATTACAGCCAGTTTATCAGTCAGCTCCTGCAGTCTGGAGAATAAAGCTCTCAGAGAGAAAGAGCTCCATCCTCCTAGAAGTGCTGAAACTCCAAACAGAGAAGAAACCAGTAGAGCTGATAGACTGGACAGATGAAGAGAGTGAAGTGAGGGGATTCCTCCAGTGTCTGCCCTACATCTCACAGCTCAGGTGAGAGTCTCATAGGGAACAGACCAACCATATTTGTTTATTGTATTCAGTGCTCACAAAACAATTTATGTAATGCATTTTTTCCCCTCGCTTTTTGATTTTCTCCACATAAACAGAATACATCATACAATTACAGATACCATTGAATAATATCACTTATAATCTGAAATATGTACTTATAATCCTTAATATGTATATGAATTCCATCTCTCATGTTAATAAAATGGACCATGCAGCAAATAGAGACAGAACAAGGTTAATTCTAAGTAAAGAAATAATAAAAAGGAGATGTACAATAATGGATCTGTCATATGATGCAAATTACATTCAAACAGCGTTCCGCATTAATTTGTAACGCTTAACTCCAAGGAAGACGACGATGATGATATACCAACATAGGATTTATTACAAAATCAGAATATCAAGCCAACATTCAAGTCAGCGTGTAAACACGTGCAATACCGGATGTAGCTTGGAACAGGCTGTTCCATAAAGTGGGACCACCCAAAAAAATAACCTCTGTTTTATGTGCATTAAAAAAAAAAAAGTTTTTAGAAAGCCAAAATTTAACCTCATCCAAACAGGCAACTAGGGAATTTAAAGCAGTTTGATTGTTCCGAGCCATTGGGAGGTAAATTTGCGTATGACCAGCGTAGCAATGAAAAGAAACCCAGCGTTTCCTAAAGATAGAACCCAGGGGAAGCATATATGGTCAAAAAGAGCTGGTGATAAAGACAGAACCCTGTGGCACTCCACAAGCCAGATTTTCTATAGAAGAAGTGACGTTTCCTATTTCAATTGAGAATTTTCTGTTAGTTAAAAAAGACAAACCATTTTAATACTGTTCCACCCAAGCTCACACAAGATATTAATCTAGAGATAAGAATCTTGTGATCAATTGTATCAAAGGCAGAGGACAGGTCTAACATAATAAAACAACTGTTATCGGAATCTGTAGTAATTAAAATATCATTAAGAACTCTTAAAAGGGCAGTTTCAGTACTACGTCGTGACTTAAACCCAGATTAAAATTCTTCAAAAATCTGATTATCATTTAGAAAAGATTGAAGTTGTATGAGCACTATCTTTTCCAAGACCTCCATCCATCCATCCATCTTCTACCGCTTATCCGGGGCCGGGTCGCGGGGGCAGCAGTCTAAGCAGGGATGCCCAGACTTCCCTCTCCCTAGACACTTCCTCCAGCTCTTCCGGGGGGACACCGAGGCGTTCCCAGGCCAGCCGGGAGACATAGTCTCTCCAGCGTGTCCTAGGTCTTCCCCGGGGTCTCCTCCCGGTGGGACATGCCCGGAACACCTTCCCGGGAAGGCGTCCAGGAGGCATCCGGAAAAGATGCCCGAGCCACCTCAACTGACCCCTCTCGATGTGGAGGAGCAGCGGCTCTAATCTGAGCTCCTCCCGAGTGACCGAGCTTCTCACCCTATCTCTAAGGGATCGCCCAGCCACCCTGCGGAGAAAGCTCATTTCGGCCGCTTGTATCCGGGATCTTGTCCTTTCGGTCATGACCCACAGCTCATGACCATAGGTGAGAGTAGGAACGTAGATTGACTGGTAAATCGAGAGCTTCGCCTTGCGGCTCAGCTCCTTCTTTACCACGACAGACCGGTACAGGGACCGCATTACTGCAGAAGCTGCACCGATCCGCCTGTCAATCTCCCGTTCCATCCTTCCCTCACTCGTGAACAAGACCCCAAGATACTTGAACTCCTCCACATGAGGCAGGAGCTCTCCACCAACCTGAAGCGAGCAAGCCACCCTTTTCCGACTGAGAACCATGGCCTCGGACTTGGAGGTGCTGATTTTCATCCCAGCCGCTTCACACTCGGCTGCAAACCGTCCCAGTGCATGCTGGAGGTCCTGGTCTGATGAGGCCAACACGACAACATCATCCGCAAAGAGCAGAGATGAAATCGTGTGGTCCCCAAACCCGACCCCCTCCGGCCCCTGGCTGCGCCTAGAAATTCTGTCCATAAAAATTATGAACAGAACCGGCGACAAAGGGCAGCCCTGCCGGAGTCCAACACGCACCGGGAACAAGTCTGACTTACTGCTGGCAATACGAACCAAGCTCCTGCTCCGGTCGTACAGGGACCGGATAGCCCTTAGCAAAGGGCCCCGGACCCCATACTCCCGGAGCACCCTCCACAGGCCGCCGCGAGGGACACAGTCGAATGCCTTCTCCAAATCCACAAAGCACATGTAGATTGGTTGGGCAAACTCCCATGAGCCCTCCAGCACCCTGTAGAGGGTATAGAGCTGGTCCAGTGTTCCACGACCGGGACGAAAACCACACTGTTCCTCCTGAATCCGAGGTTCTACTATCGGCCGGATTCTCCTCTCCAGTACCCTGGCATAGACTTTCCCAGGGAGGCTGAGAAGTGTGATCCCCCTATAGTTTGAGCACACCCTCCGATCCCCCTTCTTGAAAAGAGGGACCACCACCCCGGTCTGCCAGTCCAAAGGTACTGTCCCCAACCGCCACGCGATGGTGCCACCTTACCGTGGTGGAGGGGTTTGAGTACCCGAATGAACCTAGGAGCTATGTTGTCTGGGGCTATATGCCCCTGGTAGGGTCTCCCAAGGCAAACAGGTCCTAGGCGACGGGTCAGACTAAGAGCGGTTCAAAACCCCCTATGATGCCCAAAAAAAGGAGGACCGTGACGTCGCCCGGTATGGCGCAGCCGGGGCCCCACCCTGGAGCCAGGCCCGGGGTTGGGGCTCGTATGCGAGCGCCTGGTGGTCGGGCCTCCCCCCATGGGGTCCGGCCGGGCTCAGCCCGAAGGAGTGACGTGGGGCCACCCTCCCGTGGACCCACCACCTGCAGGAGGGACCGTAAGGGGCCGGTGCTAAGTGGATCGGGCGGCAGTCGAAGGCGGGAGCCTAGACAACCCGATCCCTGGACGTGGAATCTAGCTCTAGGGACATGGAATGTCACCTCTCTGGCGGGGAAGGAGCCTGAGCTTGTGCGTGAGGTTCAGAGATTCCGACTAGAGATAGTTGGGATCACCTCCACGCACGGCTTGGGCTCTGGAACCACACTCCTCGAGAGAGGATGGACTCTTCACCACTCTGGAGTTGCCCATGGTGAGAGGCGGCGGGCTGGTGTGGGTTTGCTTATAGCTCCCCAGCTCAGCCGCCATGTGTTGGAGTTCACCCCGGTGAACGAGAGGGTCGCTTCCCTACGCCTTCGGGTCGGGGATAGGTCTCTCACTGTCGTTTGTGCTTACGGGCCGAACGGCAGTGCAGAGTACCCGGCCTTCTTGGAGTCTCTGGGAGGGGTGCTGGAAAGTGCTCCGACTGGGGACTCCATCGTTTTACTGGGGGACTTCAACGCCCACGTGGGCAGCGACAGTGACACCTGGAGGGGCGTGATTGGGAGGAACGGCCCCCCTGATCTGAACCCGAGTGGTGTTCTGTTATTGGACTTCTGTGCTAGTTACAGCTTGTCCATAACGAACACCATGTTCAAGCATAAGGGTGTCCATCAGTGCACATGGCACCAGGACACCCTAGGCCGGAGGTCGATGATCGACTTTGTGGTCGTTTCATCCGACCTCCGGCCGTATGTCTTGGACACTCGGGCGAAGAGAGGGGCGGAGCTGTCAACTGATCACCACCTGGTGGTGAGTTGGATCCGATGGCGGGGGAGGAAGCTGGACAGACTCGGCAGACCCAAACGTACTGTGAGGGTCTGTTGGGAACGTTTGGCCGAATCTCCTGTCAGAGAGATCTTCAACTCCCACCTCCGGCAGAGCTTCGACCAGATCCCGAGGGAGTCTGGAGATATTGAGTCCGAGTGGACCATGTTCTCCACCTCCATTGTCAACGCGGCCACTCGGAGCTGTGGCCGTAAGGTCTCCGGTGCCTGTCGAGGCGGCAATCCCCGAACCCGGTGGTGGACACCGGAAGTAAGGGATGCCGTCAAGCTGAAGAAGGAGTCCTATCGGGCCTGGCTGGCTTGTGGGACTCCTGAGGCAGCTGATGGGTACCGACGGGCCAAGCGGACTGCAGCCCGGGTGGTTGTGGAGGCAAAAACTCGGGCCTGGGAGGAGTTCGGTGAGGCCATGGAGAAGGACTATCGGTCGGCCTCGAAGAGATTCTGGCAAACCGTCCGGCGCCTCAGGAGGGGGAAGCAGTGCCCTACCAACGCTGTTTACAGTGGAGGTGGGCAGCTGTTGACCTCGACTGGGGATATCACCGGACGGTGGAAGGAATACTTCGAGGATCTCCTCAATCCCGCCGTCACGTCTTCCATTGAGGAAGCAGAGGCTGAGGGCTCGGAGGCGGACTCATCCATCACCCAAGCTGAAGTCACCGAGGTAGTCAAGAAACTCCTCGGTGGCAAGGCACCGGGGGTGGATGAGATCCGCCCTGAGTACCTCAAGTCTCTGGATGTTGTGGGGCTGTCTTGGCTGACACGCCTCTGCAACATCGCGTGGCGGTTTCCAAGACCTAAGAAATAAATAAATTAAATAAATGAGACCACAAAAATCTTGGTCATCCAAAACATACAGATTAATATCACAGGTGCAAGAAGATTATTTACTGCCAAAGGAGATAGATAGACTGGTATATAAGAACATTTCACTTTCCTACACAATCTAGGAAAGCCAAGACAGAGCCAACATGACAACCCGGAAAGTCTCTAGAAGGGATCAGGGAGGGACGGGAGGGACGGGAGGGACGGGAGGGACGGGAGGGTTGAGCCAGGGAGGCTCAGGTGGGTCTGGAGTCCTGGCAGAAGACCAGGGTGGAACCGGAGGGACAGACCAGGGTGGCTCCAGCAGATCAGGAGTCCCAGCAGAGGGCCAGGGCGGTGCTGGGGGAACAGACCAGGCAGGCTCCAGCAGATCAGGAGTCCCAGCAGAAGGCCAGGGCGCAGCCGGAGGGACAGACCAGGCGGGCTCCAGTGGTTCAGGATTCCCGGCTGAGGGCCAAGGTGGGTCAGGCGGGTCTGGATGCTTGACTGGGGCCCTCACTGGACTCTGGACAGGAGACGGAGTCATCTCCTGACGCTTGTCATACTTGGACAAGACAGGGACTAGAGTGAGGAAGGGAAACCCCACAATGATTACTGCTCCAAGGGAAGCATGGCCAATGCGGTGGGCACAGGGCAGACAGTTCTCTGGGACAGCAGACTCTGAGAACGGGCTGCTTGGCGATAGCCTCCGGGCTGGCAACGGGCTCTGGTAGGCCGACTGGCCCCGGGTCAAAAGAATTCCTGTGCATATTCCAGGTACGCAGGACAGCCAAAACATAAAACTGAAGCCCTCTTGGCCATGGCAGGACTGATGGTGGAAACGGGTGGCTCAGGAGAGGATGGAGCTGAGGTAGCCGACAGGGAGGCATGTGCAGCCCAGACACACAACAACAGCGGCAACGTACAGGGAGAGGGCTGCCTCTTCGACTGTGACAGGACAGACAGGAAGAGCGGGCTGCTCAGGGACGGCCTTCATGGCCATAACAGAGAGCTCTGGGAGCACTGCACTTGGGAGCTCTGGGACCATCGGACCAGGTGAAACAGAGGAAGCCTTATTCCTCTTCCTCCGCTTGCGAGGGCGAGGCTGTGGGAAGGAGCTTACCACCTCTGGGAGTGCCGCAGCTTCTTCGGTCACCTCTGGTGGCGCTGCAGCCTCTTCAGACGCCACTGGGGGCACTGCGGCCTCTTCAGACGCCACTGAGGGCACTGTAGCCTGTTCGGCCGCCACTGAATAGGAGGCAGATGAGGCAGACCTGTTCTTCCTCCTTCCTCTCCCTGAAGGGGTCATCGGAGGACTGGGAACTTGGCAGTTTCTGAGGTGAAAGGGAGGTGGGCCAAGAGGTGGTCCCATGGACCCTCCTCTCCATGGTTGTACACATACCCCACAAACTTCCAGATTGACAGTATTCCCAGCATTCCCATCTCCCAGGCACGGACGGGCTCATTAAGGCTGTTGTTGAAAATGTCCTTGAGCACTGCATCGCTGATGTGGAGCCCCTCCGCTACAAACACAAACTGGTGAGCAAAATCCTTCACACTGGCTCCCCCTTGTTAAAGAGAAAGGAGTTTGCTGTGTTGATCCATCTGCTGAGCAGAGGGGCAGGGAGATGGGAAAAGAAAGATGCCCATTTTTATGCTGAGTCCTCTTTTGGCTGGATCGTTCTGTCAGGGTTTGGGGTAAGGAGCAAGGACTCAATTGCAGGAAAATGGGTTTTTATTAAGTACAAAAAATAAAACAAATACAAACAAAAACTACCCCAAGGGGAAAACAAGCGGCTCGGCTCATAAGGTACATTCAACATCAATCCAGCACAGGACTGCAAAGTATGGAAGTAAAATAATGTCAAATGTTTTTGAAACAAAAAGCCTGTTGAATTGCACTACTTGAAAAAAAAATAGGCATTGCATTAACCATGCTTGCATTTTAATGCATTGTATTTTTAGGGCTTGCATTTTTATGGGCTGAAATTCAACATGGTTGAATATTTAAGCTGTGAATATTTCAATTAAAAACATTTCAAACACATTTTCATTATTAAAAATTCAATAATCCATATTCACCTTTCATATTTCACTTCCAAAATATTCAAACTGTTTAAAAATACAACCTATAATATTCAACAGGCAATTTTCGGTCCATTTTATTTCGCTTTGCAAATTCGCTTCCACAAATTCGGTGGTTCAAATTCGACAGAAAATATTACGTTGACATCCATGAACTGCAGGAAGAGCAGTAGATTACCGAGCGTACTCTCCATCTGCTGTTAGTCGGCTTCACCAGCAGGTGGTGCAAAAGCTCGTGTTGTTGACGAAGACAGAGCAACAGTTAGAGCAAGCCATTCATTCATAAAACTCATCAATGCAAGTGTATTTGTGATTATTATGACGGCGGTTTTATGTTAAATTCAGTGTCTTCACAGTTACTTTCCCTGTGTAGCCTACAAGCATCTTTCTCTACCGTTAACAAGATTATAATGTTATTCCCCGATGCGGATATACAGATCCAATATTACATTTTTGAGGTTGACATATATTTCTCTTGGTTGTTTAGTTGCCTTAACTTTATATTGTGGCGATGTGCTGCATGCAAGCTATTAGGGTTTCCCTCAATACTTAAGGATTCACCAGCTGGACATATAAATCGCTTAACGTATAGCTTAATGGACTAATTACAGTGATATAAAAGACCAAACTCGTTTAATGCTGAGCGTTTCCCAGTGATAGACTGGCATAAAGTTGGCTTGACAGGACATTCGCACATTTAGGGACCGTCTCTAAAGTGTATACGACTTTGGTATACACGTTTCTAACTTCAATAGCATTTGAATAGAACAACTTACAGTCATAAAACCAACTATAAAGTGTTCATGTAGTGTCAGGCATAATGCGCACCCTTTGGATTTTTTTATATTTATTCAATTAAAGTTTGCTATTGAAGTTAGAAACGTGTATGCTAGTGTTTTATGCAACTTTTGAGACGGTCCCTAAATGTGCGAATGTCCAATGTCAAGCCAATTTTACATTTATTAGGCTACATTTAGTCATTTATTTAGCAGACGCTTTTATCCAAAGCGATTTACAGTTAAACTAACAATAGGAGGACAACAATATGCAAGTGCTATGACTCTTCCCAGTTTAAGCTAATGCAATACACGTAGGCATAGCCTATACTATACTATACTGAGAAGAGAAGAGAAGAGAAGAGAAGAGAAGAGAAGAGAAGAGAAGAGAAGAGAAGAGAAGAGAAGAGAAGAGAAGAGAAGAGAAGAGAGAAAGTGTTAGTATTGATCAAGTGTTGATTTTATGCCAGTATACGCTCTGCATGAAACTTTGCGCGTTACGTTCATATTCTTAGTCCATCGAGCCTATATAGTAGCCTACAGCCTACATCCCCAATAAGATGCTTGTAGGCTACACAGGGAAAGTAACTGTGAAGACACTGAATTTAACATAAAACCGCCGTCATAATAATCACAAATACACTTGCATTGCTGTTAAATGAGTTTTATGAATGAATGGCTTGCTCTAACTGTTGCTCTGTCTTCGTCAACAACACGAGCTTTTGCACCACCTGCTGGTGAAGCCGACTAACAGCAGATGGAGAGTACGCTCGGTAATCTACTGCTCTTCCTGCAGTTCATGGATGTCAACGTAATATTTTCTGTCGAATTTGAACCACCAAATTTGTGGAAGCGAATTTTCAAAGCGAAATAAAATGGACAGAAAATTGCCTGTTGAATATTATAGGTTGTATTTTTAAACAGTTTGAGTATTTTGGAAGTGAAATATGAAAGGTGAATATGGATTATTGAATTTTTAATAATGAAAATGTGTTTGAAATGTTTTTAATTGAAATATTCACAGCTTAAATATTTAACCATGTTGAATTTCAGCCCATAAAAATGCAAGCCCTAAAAATACAATGCATTAAAATGCAAGCATGGTTAATGCAATGCCTATTTTTTTTCAAGTAGTGCAATTCAACAGGCTTTTTATTTCAAAAACATTTGACATTATTTTACTTCCATAGCAAACACAGGAATAAGGAATAAATAGGGAGAGCAAACAAAGCAGGTAACAAGGGAGGACAGATGGGGCAAATTAATCAATAATCAGGTAACAAGGTGGGCGGGGTTAGCCAATGACAGAAGAGCACATGGCTTGTCATCTGTTTCCTTGTGCCATGTGCTCTAGAGCAGTGGTTCCCAAACCTGTCCTGCCGGTACCCCAACACTGCACGTTTTCTTTGTCTCCCTAATCAAACACACCTGATTCAACTCATCAGCTCATTATCACATGGGTTAATGAGCTGATGAGTTGAATCAGGTGTGTTTGATTAGGGAGACAAAGAAAATGTGCAGTGTTGGGGTGCCGGCAGGACAGGTTTGGGAACCACTGCTCTAGAGCCCTGCACGGGCCAAGAACTCCAGCCCTAACCCAGCCCTGGCCCGTGGTGTTCGACAACGGCTGCAATTTTTCAGCCCGAACCCGACCTGACCCGAGACCAACATCAAATCAGTTTAAGCTCTCTCTGATGTGCGCTCTTTGATGCACGCTTCTCTGTTGCGTGCTGTCTCTGCTACACGCAAACACATGTAACGTTAGGGATGCAACGATACCGATACCAGTATCGGGTATCGGGCCGATACTGAGCTCATGTACTCGTACTCGTACTCATAAAAATACCCGATACCAACAACCGATACCAGGCAGCGTGTGTACAGTGTTTGTGTCCAGACAAAGAAACACTGAAAACAGAAATTATAATGGGGATAAAAAAGAAGGCTGTCTATGAGGTAAATGTATCTTATCAGTGAAATATTAAACAGAATATAGTAACGCCTGTGGTGCGCGAGCTGATAAGAGAAAAACGCGATTGAGTGCGCAAGCGGCACAGACGCGCGAGCTGGTCGAGCGCATCAGACGTCAGTGGAAAGTTTGTAGTTCAGTAGGATGTCAATGGCAAAGAAAGTAAAACGAGGCATGTAGCTTATTATTAACGTTAACTGACCAGAAAGAGAGAGAGAGAGAGAGAGAGAGAGAGCACATCTATTGAATGCTCTTGATTGCTGATCGTTCACTCGGCACGTGTTATTTGGATTAAAACTAAATCGTATATGTAAGTAAAACATGAACTGTTGCCTGATTTGTGTTTAACGAGTGGTTGCCTACATTATTACAGGACATTTGCAGGTCAAGAAGTTACATGAACTTCAAACATCCAAAGCGCGCGCCCCGAAAACCATCGTCTCAGACAGCACGCGATACTGAATGGAAGTCTTTCACGTCTTGCGCTTGTACGGATGAATTCACTTTTCACTGTTGGCGAGTATCCTAGTAAACAAAGTCTGTTATATCTCAAGTGAACGTAGACAGTATAATTCAAATGGGGTCCGTGCGTTCGGTCTTAAAGGTGCAGCAGTTTAATTAATCTGCTGCTGTGTTTTAATGTTAATCAAACAAAGGACAAATAAATTACTCACTGCTCTTGACTAAATAGGCTACCTTTTTTTAATTTTACAAAAAGATCCATCCATATTTAATTTATACAGTAATGAATATGCAGTGCATTAAATATATATTTGATGAACAAATTAAGTTTAAATTTAATAAACAACTAATATGATTGATATTCTTTTGGTTTCTCTACCAATACACTTAAAAATTACAAATGCATGAATTAAAAATTAATTGAAAATTAAAAATACAGGTATCGGTTACGGTATCGGTATCGGCGAGTATCGGTTACGGTATCGGTATCGGTATCGCCAAAAACGAAAGTATCGGTATCGGACTCGGTCTGGAAAAAGTGGTATCGGTGCATCCCTACGTAACGTCACAGACTACTAAAAGGTACACTTTTATTATAGGCCTGAAACATCATGCCCAGTCATGCCCACAAATCTTGAACAGACTGTCCATTAGAGAGAAGCATAAGCATGCAGTAGAGAATAGGCCTATAGCGCTACGGGATCCAACCGCAAAAATAAGTAAATAAACGGCCTACCTTTCTTTGCTTTTAAGTAACTGAAGAACAATGTTCAAAACAATGTTAAAAAATGAAGATCTCTTCGCCAACTGGCTAATGTTAAATGTCCAACTTCTCCCTGATCCTCTGCATGGTCAACTGTCACCTGTTAATGCTCGTGAGTGACGCGTGCGTATATACGTATTGCGTTTGGTGTTGCTTAGGCGATGTATAATATTTATAATATAAATACTGGGTCCCGATGGGCTTGCAGACCTTTAATGTGCTCACACCAAACATGACAAAAAACACAAGCACATGGCTAGTAAAACAAATCACAAGCCATGTGCTCACTCAAAACGAGACATGAACATGCAGCTAGTCACGTGTTCACACAAAACATGACAACATGAAAGCACACAGCTAGTGAAACACAAGCTGCGTGCTACACAGTACAAGACAAAACATGACATGAAAGCACATGAAACAAGGCATTGTCACAAGTGTCAGGGCTCTATCACAAAACCAAGAAATAGACTAGACAGAAGTGACAGAAGGCTGACAATTATAGCCTCTGGGACAACAGAAAGGAGGGATTGGATACAATATTAAACAGTGTCCTAATATTTTAAAAATATATATTTTTTTTTTATAAACCCAGTCTGGTCCGGAGAGATAATGGATGGTAAAATTGATTCTAAATAATGTCAACAACTTTATCATTAATACGACTGATCGGGTGGTAAGAAGTGTAATGCAGGAGATCTTTATGTTTCTTGAAATTAAATAAATAGAGGCCTGAATACGTGTTTAAGGGAGCCTGAGCTAATAAAATTATTTAAAATACATGTCAATCATCATGGGAGCCAATTTGTCTAAACATTTTTATAAAACTCTACTGGATACCCAACCGGCCCGTGACATTTACCATTTTCCATAGGAGTATGTTGAAGCAGAATCAACAGTGGGTATGTTCAATTCACTAGAAAAACCATCAAAAGCAAGGATGTTATCAATTTGTTCAGAAGCATAAAGGGAAATAAAATATTATTTTAAATGATCATAAACAAATTTTCTGAACAATCTCAGATAGTTTACGTTTCCTCATTTTTCCCCTATATACAGTAAATGATTTCCGCCCTTAGATACGCCTTCATAGTTTCCCAATGAAGGGATGCCGAAACATCTGAAGACTTGTTTGTTGATATAAACACATCTATTTAATTAGACACAAATTCCACAAAATGTTCGTCTGACAGCAAATGGGTATTTAAATACCAAGGTGGCTGTATGCCGTCAAGCTCCTTAATACAAACCTTCATATTAACCGGTGCATGGTCTAAAATAGCAATAGCATTGTATGAGCATGACTCAACATTAGAAATTAACCTGTTATCTATAAAAAAAAAGTCAATCCGAGTAAAAGTATAATGCACCTGAGAAAAGGAGTATTCTTTCCCAGTTGGTTTATAAAAAAAAAAATAAGGGCCCGAGACCTTAAAGGGGACATATCATGAAAATCTGACTTTTTCCATGTTTAAGTGCTATTATAGGGTCCCTGGTGCATCTACCAACCCAGAAAACATGAAAAGTGACAACCCAGTAACTTTGTTTTGGTAAGCCTTTCTCTGCAAGCATGACAAACAATTAAGCCGATCAGATTTCACTCCCCTTCTGACGTAAGAAGGGGATCTTATTATAATATTACCACCCCTTAATCTGCACGTTTCGACCCACGGCGCTGCCATTTGGTTTTCGCAAGCGACAACAGTGTAACGAGTTCTAAAGCAATGGCAAAAGTTTGAGTAAAGCATGCAAACTGTTCTGTTGTTGGCTGCATGGACGAGCACAGAACACTATTTGACCAAAAAATGTCACAGCTGTTTTATAAAGACCTCAGGAAACTGTGTCAACTTGTGTAAAAGTTAAACATGACGGTACATGCAAGTCGATGAGATTAATCATTGTAACTCCACAACAACTACATAAATGCATCCACTTACCATTCAGAAATGTCCAGGTGCAGTCTAAAAATTGCAACCTCTTCCTGAGTCTCTCCGTAAGGCTGCACTCCACTACTAGTTATTTCTGAGATTTTGGATGAGAGAGATTTGCACTTTGTTATTGATGGAGTATCTGAAGCTCGTGTAAAGGATCTGCCGTCTTCTGAACGGGGGCTCGGAGGAGATAGGTCTGACTGCAGAACCGCAGAACCATACGTCATAACAGTGTGAGGACGACAGCGCCAGCCTAACAGTCTGATGCCGGAACTGCATACCATACATATCCACCTTACATATACCATACCTAAACCTACCCATCTCCACCCCCTGACCCCTAAACCCACCCCTAAACCTACCCATCTCCACCCCTTAGATGCTTTTACCCCGCCCACTTCCGGCATCAGACTGTTAGGCTGGCGCTGTCGTCCTCACACTGCTATGACGTATGGTTCTGCGGTTCTGCAGTTGGTTAATATTGGCTCGGAGCAGCAGCTCATTTGCATTTAAAGGGACACACACAAAAACGGCGCATTTTTGCTCACACACAAAATGGGGCAAATTTGACAAGCTATAACAAATGATCTGGGGGGTATTTTGAGATGAAATTTCACAGACACATTCTGGGGGCACCATAGATTTATATTACATCTTGTAATATAAAAATGGGCATAATATGTCACCTTTAAACTCCTCCATAAAAGACTAAATAATTTGTGCAGAGGAGCGATCGAGTTCCTAAATAAGATGTTGTGAAGAGGTATCAGGAAGTACAGAAAATACATGTCTAAAATAATTATTGTTATCCAAGTTAGGTGCATAGACATTATAGCAAGAAGAAATGGTAAATTACTGATTTTACCTGAGACCATGACACATCTCCCATTTGAATCTGCTATGACATAAGAGCCCATGAAGGGAACTGACCTGTGTAGAATTGCAGCACCCCTGGCTTTACCATGAAATTTAGAGTGGAACACCAGATCAACCCATCTTCTCCTTAACAATAGTTGGTTATGAATTTTAAGATGTGTTTATCTTTGTATTTATAAGATAGACAATGTGGGCCCCTAGAAGTTGTGGTGATGAAATATCTATTCCATTACAGATCCAACTAATGAATGTGAAATTCCAATTCATAATTCAACACCATTGCTGAATATTTTCTCCTTAAAACTGCAGTGAACCAAAGACAGTCTCAAAAGCACGGTTTGAAATTACTGGTGTTTCTTACATCACAAACTACCTTGTATCCAGTCACGTCAACGTGGGGGGAGGCTTTAGCGTAACATTAATGCTGCGAGTCAGGGGAGTCTCAAGAGAAGCCAGGTTACCCCGGTATATTTTTAGTTGATATGAAAAATCAGGTACATTTATCAATATAGTGGGTAAATTATGTATGATGTATGTTACGATGTTATGTACTATATGCCTTTCTCCACTGACTTTCTGAGTTGTTCAAAGCGTTTCTATTAGGACGCTGATTGTTAGAAGGCAGCTGTCTGACTTTGAGAAGGTGAACGGGAACATGGTTTATGTAACATTAGCAACACATTATTAGCTGTTTGATAACGTAGTCAAGCAAAAGACTGATTTGGGGCTAATTTGCGTATTCAGGCCTCCGTGTATACTAAATGAAGCAAGGTCATAGTTACATTCAAGCTATTTTAAGGCATGAAGACATTTTTTTCACTGGATAAAATGTAATTTTTGTGATCACAGATGAGTTTTAAGGGATAAAATTATTGACTACAGGGAGACTTTTAGAAAAAGAAGACTTTAGACGAAGGCATTTACATGACATGAAAATATGAATAATGGTTTTAGTCTGACTGAAATCAAACATGTAAAGTGCATGTGAATGTGATTACTGATGCAATCATATTAACTTACCTTCATATCAACTGGTTCAATGGCTTAAATCATTTTGAAAGAATCCCTCAAAGAAATTAATTACATTATTTGATTATAATTTTCACATTTTATTGTCAGTTTAATTTTTAGAAACCTGTGACACAAAAAAATCCTTGAAATACTTAAATTAATTTTACAATTGTATTTAAAAGACAGATAAACACTCTTGATTCAGCCATAACAAACAGAAAAAAGGAACAAAAAATACATTTATATTGTTACAATTGGTTGCAGCGATGGAGAAAGCAGGATCTAATTGCAGCAGTCTTTTATTAAACAAAATCTTACAAAGAACCCCAGGTACTCAAAAGCAGGAACAGGGACAGAACAACCAACCTAATGTAACAATAAGAACTGACAAAAAACAAGACAAAACTGAAGAGCAAATTAACAAGACACACCTAAACTGAACTACCAATCAATCAGAAACTATAGAAACAAACAGGCAGGGGTGGAGAAAGACAGAACTGAACTAATTAACAGATTTAATAAACAGACCAGAACAGAAATCAAAACAAACTGACATTGTGACATATATGATGGATCACATATAGCATATAATTTCATCCAGCTCCAGACATTAACATGATCATTTTGTCTCCACAGAATTCATGAATATTCTTTGGATTTTGATAGGAAGAAATCTGTCCAGTTTCTGCTGAATCTGACTGTTGCAGCTTCAAAGCGTGTTGCAACTACAGGAGAGAATTTCATTGAGCATTTAACATCTGTGTGCAGCTACAGATCATTTCTCTGTTATGACAATGATGAGTTTTATGATGAGTGTCAGATTGAACACTGTGATTTCCTGCTGGATCTGTGTTCACATGTGAAGGACTATGAGACTCAAACAGGCAGGAGTGTCCTTCCAGCATTACAGCCAGTTTATCAGTCAGTGTCTCCTGCAGTCTGGAGAATAAAGCTCTCAGAGAGAAAGAGCTCCATCCTCCTAGAAGTGCTGAAACTCCAAACAGAGAAGAAACCAGTAGAGCTGATAGACTGGACAGATGAAGAGAGTGAAGTGAGGGGATTCCTCCAGTGTCTGCCCTACATCTCACAGCTCAGGTCTAAATACTTTATATTTACAATTAATTTTTATATTTGACAAAATCAGTCAATAAAGCCATTATGAGTAATTCTGTCTTTGTAACGATGCAAATACAAGCTCTACAAGTGAAATAGTTTTACAGATGCAAATTTGTTTAAACTCCAGCATGTTTTTATGGGTTTCATTTTTATCATTCCCAGTTAAGAGTTCAAAGTTTTGTATGTGGCAATTAGTAGCAACAATCAATCACACTTTACTTGACAATTACTTGAAAAAATATTTAATCCACTTTTTACTTTGAATCAATATTCCTCAGAAAAGCTATTCTCACTTTATCTTACTCTGACTCTGAGATAATCTGCACTATTATTTAGTCTGTCTCTAATATTGCTCAGCCAAACATTCTCAGAAATAACAACCACTTCATTAATTCCCCAAAACTAATACAATTAATGACAGATAATTCTTAAACGGAATTGAATAAAAAGCTTTTCTGAGACAGTCTAAGATTTTGGTAACACTTTACAATACGGGTGCACTAATATGCATTAATTCATGCTTAACTAATGCACAGATAATCATGTGTTAAGGTATGACTTTGTGTTTGATCTAATCTAAACAATTAATTATTACTGCATCAGCAACTAATAAAAACTCTATAGACCTTATGCACCAGAGAAACGAGGGCGCCGCCATCTTTAGAATATTGTCTTTTAACTTCCGTTTTTGCGGTCGCACTGTATATTTCTATGGCATTGCTGTCCAGGCGTAATTAGCTTTTGAAGTGGATTTACTTAATGTAAAGTTAACGAAAGTTATCATGAGGACTGTAATGTTTAAAGCAGATGACTTAACAAATGTCAGTCGACCGGGACGATTTTAAAACGAGCCATTCATTAATAAATATGCAAAATCGCTGTGAAAATACAGACCGGAAGTCAAAAGACAACGAGCGGAGCGCTGAAAAGGGGCGGGGCTACATAAGGTCTATATGATGAATAGATTAATATATGAATTGTTATTAATTAAATGTGCCATAATGTGTTCATTCCTTAATAACATATTGTATTAACTAATAGTGTAAATGTATCTATACCAGATGAACTGCCGCATCTAGTACCTTGTTGTTCATGGCACAGGAATATGTCAGGTTAAGGTTGAGGTCTAGGATTTAAAGGTGGAACTCTGGGAACATGCGGTCGGGCACTGCTATTTCATAACACTGTGTCAAGACCGGACAAAGACAATATAATGTCCATTATAGTCAGTGCTAGTGATGCTACGCTGGATGTGGCATGACGCTACACGACACAGCAAAACCCCGACAGTAAACTGATGCCACTTTCTATTTCTGATGTTCTCCAAGCTCTTGCGCTACTTCTGTTATGAAGGACAAATGAACTTGCAATGGTTTGTCATGTCCAATGTAGACAGCTGTTGCGGTGTGACACGATAATGGTCACGTGACGTCCAGTTTAAACACAGTGTAACAGCGGTCAGTTGGTCAGATTCTGGTGTGCTGATATTTGTGTGCAGCCCAACTTACCCATCCTTCACACACATTCTCTGACATTACATTCACTGCATGTGCCACTGTCAAACCCATGAATGACATATCACTTAACAATTAGTTAATAGTCATGTGCCCCAACAAGTAAAGTCATAACATAATGATACATTTGCAAATCATTAGTTAATGATTAATTAAAGCAGACAACTGGAAGTTGAAGTACATATAGCTTTGACCCATTGTGGTAATTAACGCATTCATTTACACTATTAGTTAATACAATGTGTTATTAAGGAATTAATGCATTGACACATTTAATTAATAACTTTATATATTACTTAATCTATTTATCATATAGACGCTTTATTAGTTGCTGATGCAGTAATAATTAATTAATGCTTTAGTTCTTCATGAGTCATACATTAACACATGATTATCTGTGCATTAGTTAAGCATGAATTAATGTATATTAGTGCACCCGTATTGTAAAGTGTTACCACTTTATTTATCAGCCACTCTGCTATCACCAATAGTTTAAACGCCTGTACTTTCCCCAGATAGATGGACCTCTGGTGCACACATGCACACTTTTTGGGAACATTTTATCTTACACATGTTTATTAATGTCTGTGACTGTAGTCAGATTATTTTGACAG
Organism: Scardinius erythrophthalmus; assembly: GCF_964197995.2. NCBI lineage: Eukaryota > Metazoa > Chordata > Actinopteri > Cypriniformes > Leuciscidae > Scardinius > Scardinius erythrophthalmus. The sequence continues at coordinate 30,305,683 of NC_138227.1, read as the reverse complement.
TCATTTTGTACTTTAAGGCACTTTTTACTCTTATATATAGTGTTTGTGTTTGTAACTGAGCTGCAGTAAAAGTCCACATTGTGTCTGTAAACTAAACCAAACGTACATTTTGGAGTTATACTCTTACAAAGAAAATGTATATCCATAAACAATTATGATCATAGATTTAAGAATCACAGTCTTACAAAAAAATAATTACATGTGTGTTGCTGCCAATTTTTAACTTGGGCTTAATTTGTCAAATATACTTTGTAAATATGTTATTCATATGAACTTTGAACTGAACAAATGGCATCAAAGTTTTTGGAGTGTTATTACCACAATTTTATATATTTACTGTATTTACTAGTCTTGCATAACTTACATTGTAAGAGATAATGTACAGTCAGCTGGTCATTATCACAAAATAAACCTGACAGAGTGTTCAGGACTGACATGCTGATTCTCACCACAAACTTCAGAGGATGAAATACTCTTCTGTCTCCTGCTGATCACATATTGTATCAGATTATATTTGACAAGCTGTTTCAGTAGATCAGTGTCAGTTGATCATTTTCATATTAGCACTTCCTTTCCTTTGTCATCTTTAACTAAATCTTGTTCATTCTTTCTTTAGATTTGTTGAACCACAGAATAAAACATCTGAATCATGGGAGAAAATAAAGAGATTAATACTGGATTTGTGTCTGCAAGCTGCTGTTCACCAGAAAGAGAAAACAGAAGAAACTGTGAAGAAACTGCTGTCATCTGTGAAATATGAGAGATGTGATCTCCTGCTGGATCTGTGGTCACATGTGAAGGACTATGAGACTCAAACAGGCAGGAGTGTCCTTCCAGCATTACAGCCAGTTTATCAGTCAGCTCCTGCAGTCTGGAGAATAAAGCTCTCAGAGAGAAAGAGCTCCATCCTCCTAGAAGTGCTGAAACTCCAAACAGAGAAGAAACCAGTAGAGCTGATAGACTGGACAGATGAAGAGAGTGAAGTGAGGGGATTCCTCCAGTGTCTGCCCTACATCTCACAGCTCAGGTGAGAGTCTCATGAGGAAAATACACTCATAGTTTGATTCAGTTTATTTTAATAAATAATATTGTTAAATTAGATTAATTAGAAATATTTTTATGTCAGATCCATTAGTGATGTAAGCTTTCTATTGTTTTAATTGTAGCTGAAGATTTTAGCTGTTAGACTGTAAGACAGATCTGATGTTTTGATACCTATTCATTTTTTTAGTTCCTACAGTTTACATTCACTTGAGTTGAAACTGACTGCATTTACATTAATATTGAGCCATGAAACACACTGAGAGCAGAAATGTAATGAAATCAACCATTTGACCTTGACATGATGTTTGTAATTATTTAAATATTTTGACTCTATTTTAAATACAGTTATATATATTAAGATTATTTTCAACCCTCATTTTGACCTTTTGTCACACACACTTGGTTTAAGTGCTACATCTCTAAGGCTTGTCAGTAAATGGCCACTGTTATGATTGGCTAAGGTCATTTCATAGGAAAAATTATCAGGGCCTCCAATATTGCACCTGAGTGTTTTGAAGACATTATCCATAAATATAAAACTGCATTTACAAGCAAAGCATTATGAATTTGTTTACATTTGTTTTGTTATGAAATTGTTTACTTTCTCTTTGTGATGTCAGATCCAATAGAGTTGGCATTGCTCTATCTTTCAGTAAAAGTTTCTTTCCAAACTCTGCATTAAATTGTGCCTGATTACAAAATCAAGTCTGCAGTGAAATGGTCAGAACAAACATAATCTTCCAACATGATCCTAGACATTGTTTAATATAAACCATCATTTGTTCCTAATGCTGGAGTCCTTCAGAAGGCTGTGCAGATCTTCCCTAACATCTTAAAGGAGCTGTATGTAAGATTGTGGCCAAAACTGGTACTGCAATCACTTTCAAATTACTGTATAGAGCGGTGTATCCCCTCCCCCTCCCCCTGACTCGAGGTTGCCAGATAGGCTGCAGGATCCAGCAGGAACGTAGGCTGCAGTTTGAATCTGCAGCTGTGGTAACTAGAGCAGAGCTGGCAACCCGGATGCAGAAACACTACTGACTTCGTGATTGGTAGATAGATGGAGGGCGGCGCTTCAGGCCAAAACACAAGATGACAACATCAACATCAGTTGAGGGCTGCAACTTCACTTTTTAAATGACAATATCCTGGCCGTACTACTTTTGTCAGTGATATAAGTATTTGAAATGAACATGATTTCTTAATGTCTATTGACATATCAGGGCCATTTTATGATTAATTGAAATACATTTCTTACATACAGCTCCTTTAATATTGAACTAGTTTAAAACTTGCAGTAAGCTTCAGGTGTCTGTTAACATGAGTACCTCTATAGTCTTGGGTGACCAGCTCTCTCTATCTTGTCATGTCATTGTTCTCCACTGCTGGGCAGGTTATCAAAATGAAATGTTAAAGTAGGCGTTGATGTGTTGTTGTGGAGTTGGTCAGATGTAAATATCTATCACAGTCTAATGTCACAATGTGGAGGAAGTAAAAAACAAGTCATTTAATAGCTTGATTTCAACTTATGACAATTTGTGGGGGGTCTGAAAAGTTTTTTTCGTTGTATAATGACATCTTATATGTCAAAAGATCAAAGAAAATTGTATTCCTCATTTCATAAATGCTTTATTGGTCAACAAACATAATACTGTGGCTTATTCACCAGAGAAAAGGGGAAAATGTGGCCCTACTAATATCGACTTTGGTAACTAGGGATGTATGATTTAGACAAGAAGTCTCAGCTAGGCAATACCTCTTCTGAAACGTGTTGGTCTTGTGTTGTGGTGACTAACAACTGGATCTGGCAACACATCTGTTTGTGATCAGCGGTTCTGTGTTTCCTGAGTTTATAATGTTTTCTTCCACACAGCGAGACTCACAGCTGATACGTGAATATATTTCGGTTTCTAGATATCTGGGGAATAAATGGAATTGGTTGACAGTGTAAATGCAGCCAAAGTGTTTATTAATGCATCAGTAATGGTGGAGCAACCAACGGTCTGACAGAGATTTACAGTAACATCAACTAAATCTGATAATTAAACTAATAATGTAGAACTTGTGGTTTCAGGAAATTATTGAAATTACTGTATTTGTTTCATTATGTTTCACAGTTTATTTGCAGTTATGCACTCTTTTTTGTTTGAAGAATGTAATTGATTTCAACTAGTGTGGTTCAATTAGCCAATAATCATTTGATATTTTGCTACAAACAATGCAATTTCACCTCAGAGCAAAACTGAAAACTAAAGATAATTATTAAAACATCTGTTCATCACTTTTCACTGTTCAATTACACTGACCTTAGGTATTATCTGACAAACTGTTTTATTAATTTCAAGAATCTTTATTTCTCTCCTTTGTCATCTCTAATTTAATCTTGTTCATTCTTTCTTTAGATTTGTTGAACAGAATAAATCATCTGAATCATGGGAGAAAAGAAAGAGATCATTCATACTGGATTTGTGTCTGCAAGCTGCTGTTCAACAGAAAGAGACAATAGAAGAAACTGTGAAGAAACTGCTGTCATCTGTGAATTATGAGAGATGTGATTTCCTGCTGGATCTGTGTTCACATGTGAAGGACTATGAGACTCAAACAGGCAGGAGTGTCCTTCCAGCATTACAGCCAGTTTATCAGTCAGCTCCTGCAGTCTGGAGAATAAAGCTCTCAGAGAGAAAGAGCTCCATCCTCCTAGAAGTGCTGAAACTCCAAACAGAGAAGAAACCAGTAGAGCTGATAGACTGGACAGATGAAGAGAGTGAAGTGAGGGGATTCCTCCAGTGTCTGCCCTACATCTCACAGCTCAGGTGAGAGTCTCATGGGGAACAGACCAACCATGCTTGATTATTGTATTCAGTGCTCACAATAAATTAATGAAATCAATGTATATGTTGGGTAGACAATATAAATGTGATTGTGAACTAGAATTGAAAACACTGACTGAACTGAAGTGTGGTTTTGCCGACACCACAGCGGCCGGATGCAGAAACTTCTTATATTCTTACAAATTATTAATCATCTCATATTTTTCTTCTTCAAGACTGATAATAACTGTTTTAAACGAGTTACATAAAAAGGTAGATTGGTGTAATTTAAATCTGTAAAGAAAGTCTGATTTGCTCTAACTAACTGCTAGTTGTTCAGTCTAGTTCTCATGACACAGTTTTAACTAAGCGTCTCTGTTTCTGCATCTGGCCGCTGGCAGTCGTGTTGTAAGTAAATCTGTTGTTCAAATCCTTCTCTCACTCTTGTTCAGTCAGTCTCTGTAGAGATTGATTTTGTTCATGTATTTCTATTGTATCAGCTTCATGCAGCTCACAGTTCGTTTATATATGTGGTTATAATCAATCAAGCTACAGTGGGTTTCTGCATAGTAAATATTCATCACACAATACTTTATCAAATATTTGCAAGATTAAAAAACATCACACATTACTCTTGACTTTCACAGTTAGTGCTCAACGATGAGGCCAGTTGTATCCTGATTAACACACTGGATGAAGCCAAGATACAATCACATTATCTGTTGCCTGTTCATCCGTCTTCAGAAACACCAAACCAGTACAATTTCAACTGGACTAAACAATGTAGATAACACTTTAAGAGACTAATAATGTTTTAGGCAAACTGAAATGTAATGTTTAAAGTGTGTAAACGTGATTACTGATGTGATGTAATACAGGACAAAACAGCACTTGACTTTAATGGATATGGAAGTAAAATAATGACAAATATTTTTGAAACAAAAAGCTTGTTGAATTGCACTACTTGAAAAAATGTGCATTGCATTATAACCCTGCTTGCATTTTAATGCATTTTATTTTTAGGACTTGCATTTTTATGGGCTGAAATTCAACATGGTTGTATATTCAAGCTGTGAATATTTCAATTCAAAACATTTCACACACATTTTCATTATTAAAAATTCAATAATCCATATTCACCTTTCAGATTTCACTTCCAAAATATTAATTCTATTTAAAAATACAACCTCTAATATTCAACAGGCAATGTTCGGTCCATTTTATTTCGCTTCCACAAATTCAGTGATTCAAATTCGACAGAAAATTTGCTCAAACTTTGTTTTTTACATTTTGTTTAGATTCCAAAAGATAGAAGCTATTCAGAAATTCTTATTTTACAAAATATTCAATTTAGGATTTTATATTCTCCTACACTGGACAATAAAGTGATAATTATGTGTGTCTCCACAGATTTTGGGACATTATCTACATGAAGAGAGAAGCTGCTGTAAAGTTTCTGCTGAATCTGTTTGTTTCAGCATCAGAGTTTGATGCAAATACAGAAGAAAATTACACTGAACTATTAACATCTGTGTGCAGCTACACATCTTTCCCCTGTCATGAGAATTATAGTGGTTATCATATTCAGATGTATCAGTGTGATCTCCTGCTGGATCTGTGTTCACGTGTGAAGGACTATGAGACTCAAACAGGCAGGAGTGTCCTTCCAGCATTACAGCCAGTTTATCAGTCAGTGTCTGCAGTCTGGAGAATAAAGCTCTCAGAGAGAAAGAGCTCCATCCTCCTAGAAGTGCTGAGAAGAAACCAGTAGAGCTGATAGACTGGACAGATGAAGAGAGTGAAGTGAGGGGATTCCTCCAGTGTCTGCCCTACATCTCACAGCTCAGGTGAGAGTCTCATAGGGAACAGACCAACCATGCTTGATTATTGTATTCAGTGCTCACAATAAAATGAATGAATTTAATGTACAGAGTATGTTAGGTATACAATATATATGTGAACCAGAATTGAAAACACTAAGTTGCATGAACTTCTTAGACTAGTCTTACAAGTTAGTCATCTAATCATTTTATTCAAGACTGATCATAACTGTTTTAAAAGAGTTACATAAAGATGTATATTGGTGTAATTTGAGTCTGAAAAGTAAGTCTGATTAGCCCTAACTAACTGCTAGTTGTTCAGACTAGTTCTTGTGCAGTGTTGGGCAGTAACTAGTTACTAGTGATGCGTCACAGTAATATTACTTTCTCTGATAACTAGTAGTGTTACGATTTCCTGATTGGTCTAGGGGAGGTAAGCAACAGCAAACATGGATGGTGGTGAAATGAATGTGAACAGCATGTTTCGCAACAGCCCAAAAAAAACCCACATAATATTTCAGGAAAGAAAGTAGTTTTTATTTACAAATCAAGCAAAAGAGGGGTATCAGATTCAGAAGGGGGTATTGCCAAAACAACAAACATAATCAGTCTAACTCCTTATTAACCAAACTACTTAAACTAAACTAAAAGAAAACAAGAGTACAGCAAAATAAGATAACTCCCTTGCTAACATAAACAGGAGAAAAAGTCAAGTTCAAAATAAACGGCACCCCCCTCCCCACTAACCCCACAAATAAAGAAATAAATGATTAACTAGCAAACTTCAAGTAAACCAAGAGAAAAACAGATGAATTAAACCATACAATGAATAATCATTGAAGTTAACACTCACTTCTGCCTTTTAAGTAGTGATGGTGAAATGAAGCTTTGTGAAGCACTGAAGCTTTCCCCTCAAGTGTATCGTAAATTGGTTCATTACTCAAAGCTTTTTAACATGGTGCACACTAACGACATCTTGTGGTCAAAAGGTGGAAAAGCCAAAAAAAAGCCAAAAAAAAAAAAAAAAAAAATATATATATATATATATATATATATATATATATATATATATATTATGTAATAAATCATTTTGTGCAATGAAAACCACAAAGCAATAAAAATCATCAGTATTAGTGTTGATGTTTACACAATGTATGAACAAATGAGTCTATGAATTAATTTATGAAACAATTATTACATAGGATACATTAACTCAGCTTTGTTCAACAAATGCAGCCTTAAAACTTTAGCCGTAGTCCTAAACCTATGAGTTCATAGGCAAGGCTCATATAGGCATATATAATCAAAATAAAAGAAAACTATGTGGAATGGTGAAGTGCTGGGTAGTGAAAGTGCTTGTGAACCGGGGAGTTGGGTAATAGAAGAAATTAAAGATTTTTATTAAGGAACAGGACTTGTTCAACAGTGTGAGGGCTGAGTCTATTTCTTTTTTTGTTTACTACTTCCCCTGCCTTTGAGAATATTCTCTCACATGGGACTGAGGAGGCAGGAGTGCATAAAAATTCCAGGGCAAGACAATGAAGATGCGGATAGACACCCTTTTGAGTAGCCCGGAAATGCAGGGGATCTTCTGTACGTGGAATATTTGGGTCACTGAGGTAGCGTCGAACTTCAACTGTGGCATCTGCTGTCGCATTTTTAATTTGTCTGGATTCCACGACATGACTGTCCAGTAGATCCCACAGACCTTGACCTGAAAAAGAATAGAATAATACAAATACAAGTTTAATGGAATTCAATGTATTTCTCTGCAATAGCTACATGCATGATCCATGCCAAATGTAATAAAACACAAACATACACACACACACACACACATACAACAAACAGTACCTGAGTGGGTTGCATCGCTGCCTGTGGCTCCTGTTGGCTCTGGTTGTGATGAGGAGATTTGAGAGGATGGGGTGTTTTGGGCTGCTCGTATGATTGCAGCACATTCTCACAGCAGTCTGTGCATTTGACTGGCTGCCGAAGCCGATAGTTTTGAAGCGTGGATCAAGCAGAGTTGCTAGAGTCATGATGCTCATAGTTTAGACATCCTCTCAGAAAGAAGTCTCAGGAGGTTGTTGCACAATTACAAAGCCATCTCATCATGAACCTGTGAGCTTTCTGAGGTGATTGCATGCCTCAGCATTCTTATAAGAGGAATCACCTTTGACCCTGACACTCTCTTCTCCTCTGACAATTTTGTGGAAGCCTCACTGAAATTACACAATACACCCAGACATTAATTTACTGTCTGGTACTCTTCTGAAGTCAATGGTATGAGGCTTGTCTTCAGAGTAACCAAAGCAGCGCCTACTGGCTCCCTCTGAGCAAAGAGCCGCTCTAACATGGCATATGTGGCCGCAGGAAAATAACACCGGACCAACAGATATAAGTGGGGGTTGTATTTTATTCCTTATAATTAGTTAGGAGTTTCTGTTTATTTTCTTGTAGATACATAGGGCAGAAAACCCATCATAAAACAAAAACACAGTGCCAATATAACTTTGGATCACACGGTGAATTGTTCACCCCAAAAATAAAGTAAATATAAAAGTACAAGTTGTCTCCACTTATTGTGTGCAATAATAAAGAACAATGCAAATCATGAAACACCAGTAACAATAATACGGTAGTGGTACTTCTGAAAAGAAAACATAACATCTTAGAACTGCATCAACAGTTAGACTGAAATAACACTCACAAAATGCAACTGAAATGACAGTGTGAATATTACTCACTTTTTCCTGTGTGTCTTACGTTACACACTAATAAATCACTTCTTCCACGCGAACAGGCCTCGTCTGTACATGCGGTGCGTTAGCTCAGTCACACTCACACATTCACGCAATCCGGCGTAAACATCCAACTCCCTATGGATACAAATCGACATTCGAGGCAATCTTCCAGTAAACAGCAAATCTTCTTCTTCTTCTTCTTTTAGTTATCTGGCCGTTTACTCCATAGGAGCATTACCGCCACCTACTGAATTTTTTTTATCCACCTGGGTGATGAATCTGTATTGTTTTCTTTTCTTTTCTTTCTTTCACCTTTCCTTCCTTTCCTTTCTTAAAAAAAAAAAAAAAAAAAAAAAAAAAAAATTATTGAAGGGGGGTGAATATCCCACCCACCCCAAAGGATCAGAGCCCAGGCTTCAGCTGACGCTGCGTGTTCAGCTCCTCCAGCTTCCACACTGGGCTCCTCAGCCTCTAAGGCAGGCAGAGGCACCATACATCTCACCCTCAGACCCTATATTCCTATATCCTGTAACATATACCTGTAACCTCCAAAAAGATTAAAACAGCCCTATATAAAACAGCAAATCTACACTATCATAACAGCGTTATACTGTACATAGATCGGTACCTGAATGATGACAAATTACACTCGAACAGCAGTCACACACACTTGCAGCATAACTCTGTGACTTCCTCATCGCGCATTCACGCTCATTTTTCTCGTTCGCATATGCGATGACGTCACCCGATGCCTCTTAAAGGACCCTAGTACATTCTCTGCAGATATGTCTCTTATTTACATTAAAAGCATTAAGGCCTCTAACCATCACCTGGTTACATTCTCCCCTGCATCAGGGTAAGCGCCCCCGATTACTCTTTTAAGACCAGAGTACTCTTAACCTCTTTTACTGCTTCCCGAAACAGAACAGAACTCAAATCAGCCAATATCTGTGAAACTGCTGCCGGACTTATAGAGGTACAATCTAAGACCGACCGTGGCTCATGGTGGACATTTGAATGCTGTCCAGCATTTGGCCTCCTACTGCATCTGCGTGGTGCCGCAACAGGATGGGTTAACACACTTGTAGCTGAATCCAGCATTTCCACAGTCTCCAAGGCCTCAGCAGGCTCTGATAGAACATTGGCATGGTCAGAATCAACTGATTCTCTGCTGCGTACAACATTGGGCATATGGCCCATACCTTGTTGGCCAACAGACTGGGTGCTGAGACCTCTTACTGCCGGCGCATGAGATTTCTCCTCCCTCAAAACTACACCCTCCTCTGAATCCTCAGACTCCACGTCACTAAGGGACTCAGACTTCTCCTCTCGTGCCTTTGGCAGTCTTCTAGGGGTGGGAGTAGGCGGATTCACACAGGCCCTAATGTCTACTCTGTTAACTCTCTTTGTAGGCCCTCCTTCCAATGGCTCCACTGTGTAGGTGTTGTCCACAATCCCTACTACCCGATATATGATTGGCCCCCAGGCATCCTGTATCTTGTGACGGCCTACTGGCCTGCTCCTCAGGTACACGAGTGCTCCGACCTCGATCTTCGGGCAATAGATTTTATCCTTGTGCAAGGAAATGCGCTCAGCAGCCTTCTGTTCAGAATATTCCCTCGCCCTGGCATGGGCATCATTAAGACGCCTTTGGTGAACCAACAGCCAGTCGTGTTTCTGGTCAAAAACTTGCTCTTGTCCTAGAAGGGCATCCACAGGCAGGTAAGGATCAACCCCAAACAATAAATAATATGGAGAATACCCAGTAGTCGCGTGAGGCGTTGCATTGTATGCGAAAACCAACTCTGGTAGGTATTCAGGCCACCGTCGTTTCTTTTCAGGTGGCAGTGTTCTCAACAGGTCATGTAACGTCCTGTTGAACCGCTCACATTGCGCGTTGCCAGTGGGGTGATATGGTGTGGTGCGGCTCTTTTTCACCCCATAGAGCTTACAAAGTTCAGCTACAACCTCACTCTCAAAATTACGCCCCTGATCGGAGTGCAGACGCGCAGGAATACCATACTTCATAAACCATTCCCGAAGCAGCACCTTGGCTGTGGTGTCTGCTTTTTGATCTCGGGTAGGGAAGGCCTGAGTGAACTTTGTAAAGATGTCAGTGTCAACCAAAACATTCTCCTGTCCATTGGTTGAGGGTTCCAACACCGTAAAATCCACAGCAATTACCTCCAGCGGTCTAGAAGCCAAGAACGATTTCATGGGAGGGTGGACCCTTGGCTGCGGCAGCTTGGTCATCACACAGCACTGACAATCTTTTATCCATTTGTCAACATCATTGTGCATCCCTATCCAAAAACACCGGCGCCTCAACAAGTGAAGTGTGCGCTCGATACCTTGGTGTCCCATTGAATCATGCACATACTCCAGAACAGGCTTCTTCAAATTGAGAGGTAACAAGAGCTGATAACATTCCCCATGCCTCACATCCTCAAAGACACGGTACAGTAGACCCTGGCGCTCCTTAATGCTGTTCCAGTGCTTCAGCATGGACCGAACAGGTTTTGGCAGAGCTTTTAGTTCTTTACCATAGGGTCTCCTCTTTTGATCCCAAAACTTCCTGAATCCGCCAATCACAGTGTCTTGCTGTTGGAAGCTGATCAGTTCATCATTTGAATAACCTGGAAAGGTGGGTGTATTTCCCTGACCCAGTTCATTACCATTATTGAAGTTGGACACTACAGCCCGCATTTGCCTCACTTTACAGCTGTGCATCCCAGCAGCCACAAGTGCTGGGTCCAGGTCTGAACCTCTGTGAATCCATCCGCAGACTGCTACACATCCATCGTACTCTGCATCCTCTGAGGCTGGCTCATGCTCCCCTGCAAATGGCTGTCTGGATAGTGTGTCAGCTACGTTGTTTTGATACCCTGGACGATACTGGACATCGAAATCAAAGACGGATAATTGTGAAATCCATCTTTGTTCAATCGCTCCAAATTTTGCTGTTTTCAAGTGACACAGAGGATTATTGTCAGTTATCACAGTAAATTTGGACCCCAACAAGTACCCCCGAAACTTTTCAACGATCGCCCACTTGAGAGCAAGGAGCTCGAGCTTCATGCTGCTATAATTTCTATCATTTTTCTCTGCATCTCTCAGCCGTCTACTGGCAAAGGCAATAACACGTTTTACATCTCCTTGTTTCTGATATAAAATGGCGCCTAGCCCCTGATTACTGGCATCTGTCTCCACAATAAAGGGTTTCGAATAGTCAGCCACCCCTAAGACAGGCGCACTAGTAAGCCGATCTTTGAGGGTGTCAAAAGTGGTTTGACATTGTTCAGTCCATAGACTTCTCAACACAACATTAGTTCTGCTGGAGCTCTCAGCGGTCAGACATGAATTCACCACATCGTGAAGTGGCCCAGCTATCTTGGAGAACCCCTTAATAAACCGTCTATAGTAACTACAGAGCCCAAGGAATGATCTCAATTCCTTCAGTGTAGACGGAACCGGCCACTCTTTTATAACTGCCACTTTCTGAGGGTCTGTGCCAATACCATCGGCAGATATCTGATGTCCCAGGAACACAACCTCTGACTGAAGAAAGTGACATTTCTCTAACTTGACCTTGAGACCAGTGTCCTGCAGCCTTCTCAATACAGCTTCCAGCCTTACTAAGTGCTCCTGGAATGTTGAAGAATACACCAGGATATCATCTAAGTAAACTAATAGAATCTGGAAAACAAGATCATTCATGGTAGCCTGCATCAGTCTTTGGAACGTTGCAGGTCCATTGCAAACCCCGAACGGCATACGCAAGAATTCAAAGAGGCCAAAAGGGGTTGAGAAAGCCGTCTTGTGCCTGTCTTCTTCCGCCATGGCCACCTGATGATAGCCGCTTGCTAAATCAATTGTTGAGAAGTAACACGCCCCCTGCAGAGCATCAAAGCTCTCATCGATCCGAGGTAAGGGAAATGCGTCTTTTTTTGTTTTCTGATTTAGTTTACGGTAATCTACACATAGCCTGATACTGCCATCTGCTTTACGTACCAGCACGATTGGTGATGCATAGGCACTATTACTATCTTGTATGACTCCTTTCCTTACCAGTTGTGAGATGTGATCCTTCACTTCTTTATACTGATTAGGAGGAATTCGACGATAGGGCTGTGTGACGGGCTCATTGTCAGTTAAGTGGATTTCATGTTTGATCTTGTCCGTGTAACCTAGGTCTTCATCCTCTAAGGCAAAGATATTGATGTATTTTGTCAACAATGACCTGAGCTGTGCTTGCTCATACTCGCTTCCTCCTACATCAATCTTATCCAAGATAACCTGCACACGATCTCGGTCTTGTCCATCCTTCATGTTTAAAGTCACCTGTTCAAGGTCAGCCGAGATTCGTTGAAATTTTACTTCACACCGCTGCGGGCTGTCCACAGACTCCACCTTTGACAGGATACCCAGACGGGTCCTAGGTGACAACCACACATCCTCCTGAGAAAAATTCAGAATTTTAACAGGTATGCAGGGACAATGCGAGTCAACCAGGGTGGGGATGACTATCAGACCTCCTGGCAACGGAGTACTGAGCGGCTCTAACAACATAGGACTTCCCTGCCCTACACCCCTATTGAAGCCCGTCGTTGTTATTGTAACCACTGATTCGGCAGGTATGCGCTCAGTCCATTTTCCAGCTACACGCACAACAGATTTTCTGTCCAAAGAGCATGTCTGGACTTTCTGGAAAACATGCCTCCAATCAGAATCTAATTTCCCCCCTAAAGTGGTATTAAATTCTGCTTGGACCAGCTGCCCACATCGGCTGATTATATTCATTCCTATGATACATGGTACTGTGTTTCCAGAGCTAGAGATGTCTTTGACCACTAGGATACCACAATTTGGCATCTTAATTCCCACTGCCTCCACCTCGAGCTCTAAGTAACCCAGGTAGGGTATATCAAGACCATTGGCTGCTGTGAGCTTTAGCCAACCAGCCATGGAGAGAATGTCGTCATCTTTACCGCACAAATGGTCTCTGAAAAACTGCTCAGTTATTGTGCTAACCTGACTCCCTGTGTCCAATAGGCCTTTAGTGGGGACGCCACAAATTGAAAGGTCTACAACAGGACATGTAACAACAGCACGTTGCAACAACTGGTCACAGGTTGGAGGTGCATCCTTTGAGTCTGTGTGTCTCCCCCGAATTGCCTGACTCACAACAACCGGGGGTTCTCGTTTCCCTGGGAGTCAGAGGATACAGACCTAGCTGTTCTAGAGCTCTGCTTCTGAGGGCAATTCTTTGCCACATGTCCAGCGCCTTGACATTTGAAACATATTGGTTGTCCATCCTCAGTGAATTTTGGCTGTGATTTAGGCCTAAAAGTTTCTACCCTTGCACTACCACCCCTTACAGTCAGATTTTTGACGGCTTGAGCACTAATTGCTTTGCCTTGTTCGGCTACCACTTCGAGAACATCTTCTAAGGTGACACTCTTTTTCTCTTGCACCCTGAGAATTGAACATTGTGTCATGTTAGTACTACATCGAGACTTAGTAGTTTTTGGACTCGCTGGGGGCTCTTCTACAAACCAAAGCTGTGCTTCATCTCGCACCTCTATCATCGTACACCTAGGGTGGTCTCGCACAAATTTGAGAAGCTCTCTTCGAAGAGATGGATCGCGGACTCCTTCAACAAATTGATCTCTCAATGCCACCCTTTCGTTTGCAATAGCATCGGGAGAACATTTCAAAACCAAGCGGAGGGCTTGTGACAAGGCATGAGAAAAGTCTCTTATGTTTTCCCCCTCTAGTTGTTTCCGACTGTAAAAACTGTGCAGGAGCTGAGGTGTGCTGCGTCTGTCTTTAAACGCCTCCCTGAGGTACTCAAACAAATCGTCAACCCCATCATCAGTAACACTGCGAAGACGTACCTCGTCCAAGGCTGTACCCCTTAACAGAGACATAACAAAATCATACTGATCTTGGTCAGATTGGTGCCTAACACGCAGCACCCGCTCGACTTCCTCTATAAAATCATCGACTGACCTGCCATCTTTCTCCATATCACCACAATATGGTAATATGTGCCTTTCTCTCGGGACATAAACATACGACTTCTGACTCAGTGAGGAAATCGCAGCCATTGCATGATCATGTTTACTCTGCAACTCTCTAATTTGTTCTGTTAAATTAGCTCCACCATGATCATCACCTCTAATTTGCTCTGTTAACTCAGCTCCGCTATGGTTATCATCTGGGTCTGACATTGTAAAATCTCACGTCCTTAAAAGTCTCTATGCAAAGCTCTGAAAAGGATAAGTGCCTGTTGAAGTCCTTCCGATCTGAAGCAACAACTGTCGAAAAGTCTCTTTTAGCCCCTGGCTGACGAGATCTAGCTGGGCCCTTGCGATGCTCCACGACGATCGGTCTCTTTCCTCGCCACAGCTGTTCCCTCCTCGCCTGCAGGAATCTTCAGTCTCCTCTTCACCCCTACCGTATTATTGCATTGCACTTTTTATATTTATATTTATAAAAAAATATATATATATATTATTTTTTTTATATTGCACACACCGATGAAAAAACGTAATTCTCCTAACTTTCTTGGAATACCCCACTCCTGGTACCAAAATTGTGTCCGCAGGAAAATAACACCGGACCAACAGATATAAGTGGGGGTTGTATTTTATTCCTTATAATTAGTTAGGAGTTTCTGTTTATTTTCTTGTAGATACATAGGGCAGAAAACCCATCATAAAACAAAAACACAGTGCCAATATAACTTTGGATCACACGGTGAATTGTTCACCCCAAAAATAAAGTAAATATAAAAGTACAAGTTGTCTCCACTTATTGTGTGCAATAATAAAGAACAATGCAAATCATGAAACACCAGTAACAATAATACGGTAGTGGTACTTCTGAAAAGAAAACATAACATCTTAGAACTGCATCAACAGTTAGACTGAAATAACACTCACAAAATGCAACTGAAATGACAGTGTGAATATTACTCACTTTTTCCTGTGTGTCATACGTTACACACTAATAAATCACTTCTTCCACGCGAACAGGCCTCGTCTGTACATGCGGTGCGTTAGCTCAGTCACACTCACACATTCACGCAATCCTGCGTAAACATCCAACTCCCTATGGATACAAATCGACATTCGAGGCAATCTTCCAGTAAACAGCAAATCTACACTATCATAACAGCGTTATACATAGATCGGTACCTGAATGATGACAAATTACACTCGAACAGCAGTCACACACACTTGCAGCATAACTCTGTGACTTCCTCATCGCGCATTCACGCTCATTTTTCTCGTTCGCATATGCGATGACGTCACCCGATGCCTCTTAAAGGACCCTAGTACATTCTCTGCAGATATGTCTCTTATTTACATTAAAAGCATTAAGGCCTCTAACCATCACCTGGTTACACATATGTGCTGTTCCAGCGAGTTTCCACCTCTTGAATCAACTTGTGATTTGGTTTGCCCATCTGATTTTGTAAAACCAATAATCTTTCTCTTGCTGTTGTGCTAGACTTGAAATGTGCCACAATCTTCCGTGCCTTTAGTCTAATATCCTCCAATCCTGGTGTTTGTTCTATTGCCTTCTTCACAACCAGGTTTAAGGCATGTGCTATGCAGTTTGTGTGGCGCAGCTTCAGGATGCTGGCACATGCTACCATGTTGGCAGCAGCATCAGTTACCGACACCTAACTTTGTTTTGAATGCCCCACTCCTCCATCAAAGCTGACTTGACTTCAGCTATATTTTCAGAAGTGTGACATTTGGAAAATTTTCCCACCCCCAGTAAAACGGTGGACATGTGAACATTTTCATTTATAAAATGACATGTCACTGCCAGATATGCATCCATATGCAGTGATGTCCACATATCGGATGTGAGGCTTACAGCTCTGGCCTTGTTCACCTCTTCTTTTGCCTTCTTTTTGGCCTCCTTGTATTTTTCCTCAACCATTTACTTTAATGACTGGCGGGATGGAATAATGTAGTTTGGATCCAACATTCCCACAAACTCCTTAAAGCCAGCATCTTCAACAATTGAAAATGGCTGGTAATCTTTAACAATCATGTTAACCAAGGCCTCATCAATCATTTGTTTTCTGATCCCTGCAATACAGTAAAGTATTTAAAATATAACTGAATAATTACATAACTATGTAGCCTACTATTTAAGATACCTCATTATAAATGCAGAAATTGACAAACAAATAAATGAATGACTGATCAGAAGTCTTATACCTTGGTTGCTAGTTGTTGGTCCACTTCCAGAAGATGTGTTTTCATGTTTAGCTCTAAAATGTCTCAACATTGACGATGTGTTGTTGTTATTATAAGAAACTGTTGAGAACATATTAGGCACTCAACCTACAGAAGGAGGTCACATGTATTAACTGGGGTACTTTTTTTCATATACATAATGTAGGCCTATTATTTAACATAATATATTGTTTATTATACACTGAATATGCATACAATTACATGTAAATATCAATTTACATTATAATTAATTCATATATTTATTTTATATAAATTCGTAAATCATAATTCATTTTAAAATCATATTCTTATTACAAAATAATAATAATAATAATTAGCTTACTTTATTTGTTGATACGGCCTGAAAATGCTGCCAGACTTCCGAACGGCCTCTTTTCTTGGCTGGTTCCATGCTGAAAATTCAAAAGAGCTCACTCTCTGTTTCAGTCTCAGTCGGTCTCAGCTCACTACCGAAGCACATGACACTCGAAACCTGCGCAAGGGGTTCGCGCTATTTTTGAATCGGAATATGAAGCAGTCACGTGGTTGTGTGTGGAAACGAAGCTTCGGACGTCACAGATCACGTGGTTATGGCAAAACGAATCAAGCTCCGATACACTGCTTCAATGTGTGATGTTTTGTTTTTTTGATACAAGCTTCGAAGCCTCGGTGCCGAACGTCACATCACTACTTTTAAGTCTCAATCACAGAGTGTGATCAAAAGAGACTAAAGAGAAAACTCTACTTAAATCAGTAGAACACAAATTAGTTAAAGATACACAACAACACCATCAATGACTTGCTTCAACAAAACATCAAGTCTGGGGTTGAACATGAGACAGGGTTCTCAAGTTTTATCAAAATCTTGGAGTGAGATCACATGCGGTTGGGGGAGGAGCCCTAATGGAGCCCCGCCCCCACCTGTCCCCGCCCCCCAATTTTACCCATTGTTCATAATTAACCAGCACAAATTGAAATTATAACAATTGGTAAATCTGATAAATGACAGAGCAATTAATCACATCAAATATACTCTTTAATGTTACAATTAAGTTACAAAAATTACAAAAATATAACAAATTGCTCCAAACAGTTTGGAAAAACAAATATCTTTGCATTTTGAATGTGTCTAGTCGAAATGGTATAATGATTTATTGTGTGGTGGGACATTGAGAACAAATGACATATTAGAGTATTATTAAGGTATGTGTGTGTGTGTTTGTGTGTACACAAGAGTACACACTCCAGCTTATGAAATGTGTTTTGTGTTGCAAGTGTTTGAAAAATACAAATGCAATGGCAATCAATGATTAATGTAACGTTATGTTCTGACAGGATATATTACCCAGAGCACTCTGCTTTAATACGTATGTAGCCTTAATGTAACTAGAAATACTATTAATACAGTATAATATATAATATAATTTAAAATAAAATAAATACATTTAAATTTATTTAAAATAAAATGAAGAAATACATCTTCATTCCTTCCCACACCCACTAACATTTCCCTTAGTTTCAGATAATGTAAGCTAGCCAAACTGAGCCAAAGCTTCTGGCCTGGTTGCAATGTAGTTGTAGAGTTTTTGACTGCATCAATAATAATGTATACGATGGGCTATATATTAAATGTTCTACCCTTAAAATGTTAGACGAGCTTTCTTCCAACTTACCTTCTCCATCATCACACGACGTGTGTTCGCGCGATGTTGTTGGTTACCTAGTAACGAACGTACGGTGGCCGAGAATGTTCCGTCAACTTCCGTAGGTGTTTCTCAATGTCAAGGATACTTCCTTGGCAGGACTGGTCCTTCCAAGTCACTTCCTTCAAAGGCTAGACGAGGCTCCTCTTTAGCATTCTACTGTCTATGGTTTTTCAACGGCTCTGGAACAGGCTAGCAAGTGCACGTCAGTGCGTCATTACGTCAGTGAAAATGAAAAACAGAGCGTTGCTATGGACGCAGTTCTGTTCACTCAGGCAATATAATCGTTTTTAAATCAATAAACTCCTTTTTAATCATATTGATTCTTTGACTGTCAAGTGTGTTTATAAACATAATGGATGTAATTATTTTTTTAAACAAATGTTTGGTAACGTAAATATATACTTATATTTGAAAGCATATTGAGCCGTTAACGATCCGACTCCGCTAACGTCCGAAATTTTGAATTTTTTGAACAAGATAGCAAAGCTGCGCGCATAGGATTGTGGGTGATTTGAGAGCGTGAAGACCGCGAAGGCTACACATATGCATCCTTTCCTGTATATGGGATTTTTTTCGAACGAAGGACTCAGTCCTTGGTTGAAATTCCGAGGATCCTCGACATTGGAACAGTCCTTCGACGGATGTCGATGACGTAGCATCCTCGAAATTCTGGCTTCCGAGGATCCTTCCTTGACATTGAGAAACGGCTCGTGTGTTCGCGCATCTATGTTGCCTATTAACGAACGCAATCTGGCCGAGATACGTGCTGGCGGCAGGAAACTTTACTTTGTGTGCCCACGCCTCATATACAACGTTATATATAAAGCTTGTAGGACAACTTGGTTGGCATTGCCTTTTCAGCGTGAGAAATACACGGTGTGGCGTGTGAACTGGTTGAATTGCGTGTGTCTCACGGCCAATGCGTGAGACTTGAGAACCCTGCATGAGACCTCAAAGCTGTTGCACACAGTCAAGCCACCACCAGAGAATAGCCGTTTCTCGATGTCAAGGAAGGATCCTCGGAAGCCAGAATTTCGAGGATGCTACGTCATCGACATCCGTCGAGGATTGTTCCAAGGTCGAGGATCCTCGGAATTTTAACCAAGGACCGAGTCCTCCATTCGAAAAATATCCCATATACAGGAAAGGATGCATATGTGTAGCCTTCGCGCTCTTCACGCTCTCAAATCACCCACAATCCTATGCACGCAGCTTTGCTATCTTGTTCAAAAAATTCAAAATTTCGGGCGTTAACGGAGTCGGATCGTTAACGGCGCAATATGCTTTCAAATATAAGTATATTTACGTTACCAAACATTTGTTTAAAAAAATAATTACATCCATTATGTTATGGGTCAAATTGACCCGCACTGTTTATAAACACACTTGACAGTCAAAGAATCAATATGATTAAAAAGGAGTTTATTGATTTAAAAACGATTATATTGCCTGAGTGAACAGAACTGCGTCCATAGCAACGCTCTGTTTTTCATTTTCACTGACGTAATGACGCACTGACGTGCACTTGCTAGCCTGTTCCAGAGCCGTTGAAAAACCATAGACAGTAGAATGCTAAAGAGGAGCCTCGTCTAGCCTTTGAAGGAAGTGACTTGGAAGGACCAGTCCTGCCAAGGAAGTATCCTTGACATTGAGAAACACCTAATGTCTAATATGGCGAGAAGTTTCACTCTCACTACACTTCCGGCTTCTGAACTGGTTGCAGTTCCACTCTGATTCCATATGAGGGCGCTCACAGGACGAGTGCAGAATGAATGGAGGTCAATGGCGGTATACCCCTCAAAATCCACTTTTCTCAGGATATAATTTTTTGTCTAGTAATTTGAATGTTGTATTCGAAAGGAGATGCAAAGAAATTACACATTGCTGGGTGTTAGATTTTTTAGAGTCACTTATTTGCTTTAAAAAGTCTTTCAAAATGTCAATGACGTCAGAATGCTGACGTCATTAGCAGAATGCTAGCGTGTTCTGGGCAACAACAACTCAACCTGTAAGAAATCAAAACGACATAAGTACTCGTTCATTCAACTTTCGACCTAAAACCCATGTTGAACTTGCAAAATCTAAAATCAGATCTGAGATTTCTCAATGGCAATCGGGTGAAAGAGACAAATTTAGCCGTCTAGCCCCATTGACTCCCATTCATTTTGCACTCATGGCGAGCTCCCCCAGTGGAGCTCTGGTGGTACTACAACCAAAATTCGGTACAATAGGACTTAATAGGGAGTGGGCAGGCTCTCCGTAGACGGGCTCTGCCACCACCAACACAGCTCTTCTTCTTTCCAATTTTACGGCGGTTGGCATCCAGCTTTTTGGTGCATTACTGCCCCCCTCTGCTCCGGAGTGTGGATCAGACAATAGATTACAATACAGCTTTGTCCATTCCCTTTCCTACACTTACATAACACTCATTCCCCTAAAATAAACACTCACACACAAAACAAACTTATATCGATTAAATCCTATTGAAAACTCCCGCCTCCCTTAAAAAAGACATCAATATTCTACTCTGTGTCCCATTTACTGCGCTTAATAACCCTTTTAATGTGACCTCCTGCACCCCAATCTGCCTCAACTTATTCTTCATTACCTGCCTCTGCGTTTCATATCTCTTACAAATCATAATTATGTGCTCCACTGACTCCTCTTCTCGACATCACTCACACAACCCTGTCTGGTGCTTCCCTATCATCTTTAGTGTTTTCCAACACAGCTCTTCTTCTTCTTCTTCTTCTTCTTCTTCTTCTTCTTCTTCTTCTTCTTCTTCTTCGAAACCAACACAGCTCTGATGATGGTGTCAGTTTAAACACTCTCCTTCCCCTCCCAGCATCCAATCACAGCAGGGCATTGATTACTGGCATCAGGTGGAAACCATTTCTCCTTCGAAGAGAGACAGAGAGAGAGAGAGAAACAGAGCACAGCTTGGGCACAAACAAAACCTTACGGCTCTGGACGTAACAGTAGTGTAACTAATAACATTTATTTTTTTGTCACAATTGCTAATGATTTGAAATTCAAAAATACAATCAATCCTATCAATTTTCATAATCGTTGTTGTGTGTGTGTGCGCTCATGACTTCACCAACGCAGCAAGCTGGCTTTGTCTGAAGATGGAGAAGCCCAGATCATATAGCGGCTGAAAATACAGCCTTTATTTTAATTTATTTTGCTGCTTTATTAAATAACAGAAGTTATTCATTCATTAAATAACAGAAGTTATTCAATAAAATTGTGGTTATCATCAGTTTGAGACAGTTGTACTTAACTAAGCGTCTCTGTTTCTGCATCTGGCCGCTGGCAGTCGTGTTGTAAGTAAATCTGTTGTTCAAATCCTTCTCTCACTCTTGTTCAGTCAGTCTCTGTAGAGATTGATTTTGTTCATGTATTTCTATTGTATCAGCTTCATGCAGCTCACAGTACGTTTATATATGTGGTTATAATCAATCAAGCTACAGTGGGTTTCTGCATAGTAAATATTCATCACTCAATACTTTATCAAATATTTGCAAGATTAAAAAACATCACACATTACTCTTGACTTTCACAGTTAGTGCTCAACGATGAGGCCAGTTGTATCCTGATTAACACACTGGATGAAGTCAAGATACAATCACATTATCTGTTGCCTGTTCATCCGTCTTCAGAAACACCAAACCAGTACAATTTCAACTGGACTAAAAATGTAGATAACACTTTAAGAGACTAATAATGTTTTAGGCAAACTGAAATATAATGTTTAAAGTTCATGTAAACTTGATTACTGATGTGACGTAATACAGGACAAAACAGCACTTGACTTTAATGGATATGGAAGTAAAATAATGACAAATATTTTTGAAACAGAAAAGCTTGTTGAATTGCACTACTTGAAAAAATGTGCATTGCATTATAACCCTGCTTGCATTTTAATGCATTGTATTTTCAGGGCTTGCATTTTTATGGGCTGAAATTCAACATGGTTGTATATTCAAGCTGTGAATATTTCAATTCAAAACATTTCACACACATTTTCATTATTAAAAATGCAATAATCCAAATTCACCTTTCAGATTTCACTTCCAAAATATTAATTCTATTTAAAAATACAACCTCTAATATTCGACAGGCAATGTTCGGTCCATTTTATTTCGCTTCACAAATTCAGTGGTTCAAATTCGACAGAAAATTTGCGCGAACTTTGTTTTTTACATTTTGTTTAGATTCCAAAAGATAGAAGCTATATAGAAATACTTATTTTACAAAATATTCAATTTAGGATTATATTTTCACTTTTATTCAATATTTTATATTCTCCTACACTGGACAATAAAGTGATAATTATGTGTGTCTCCACAGATTTTGGGACATTATCTACATGAAGAGAGAAGCTGCTGTAAAGTTTCTGCTGAATCTGTTTGTTTCAGCATCAGAGTTTGATGCAAATACAGAAGAAAATTACACTGAACTATTAACATCTGTGTGCAGCTACACATCTTTCCCCTGTCGTGAGAATTATTATAATACTGAGTATCAGTGTGATTTCCTGCTGGATCTGTGTTCACATGTGAAGGACTATGAGACTCAAACAGGCAGGAGTGTCCTTCCAGCATTACAGCCAGTTTATCAGTCAGTGTCTGCAGTCTGGAGAATAAAGCTCTCAGAGAGAAAGAGCTCCATCCTCCTAGAAGTGCTGAAACTCCAAACAGAGAAGAAACCAGTAGAGCTGATAGACTGTCCAGATGAAGAGAGTGAAGTGAGGGGATTCCTCCAGTGTCTGCCCTACATCTCACAGCTCAGGTGAGAGTCTCATGAGGAACAGACCAACCATGCTTGATTATTGTATTCAGTGCTCACAATAAATTAATGAAATGAATGTAAAGTGTATGTTAGGAATACAATATATATGTGAACCAGAATTGAAAACACTAAGTTGCATTAACTTCTTAGACTAGTCTTACAAGTTAGTCATCTAATTATTTTATTCAAGACTGATCATAACTGTTTTAAAAGAGTTACATAAAGAGGTATATTGGTGTAATCTGAATCTGAAAAGTAAGTCTGATTAGCCCTAACTAACTGCTAGTTGTTCAGACTAGTTCTTGTGCAGTGTTGGGCAGTAACTAGTTACTAGTGATGTGTTACAGTAATAATACTTTTTCTGGTAACTAGTAGTGTTACGATTTCCTGATTGGTCTAGGGGAGGTAAGCAACAGCAAACATGGATGATGGTGAAATTTTTATTTACAAATCAAGCAAAAGAGGGGTATCAGATTCAGAAGGGGGTATTGCCAAAACAACAAACATAATCAGTCTAACTCCTTATTAACCAAACTACTTAAACTAAAAGAAAAGAAAACAAGAGTACAGCAAAATAAGCTAACTCCCTTGCTAACATAAACAGGAGAAAGTCAAGTTCAAAATAAACGGCACCACCGCCCTACTAACCCCACAAATAAAGAAATAAATGATTAACTAGCAAACTTCAAGTAAACCAAGAGAAAAACAGATGAATTAAACCATACAATGAATAATCATTGAAGTTAACACTCACTTCTGCCTTTTAAGTCTCAATCATAGAGTGTGATCAGAAGAGACTAAAGAGAAAACTCTACTTCAATCAGTTGAACACAAATGAAGTAAAGAGACACAACAACACCATCAACTACTTGCTTCAACACAACATCAAGTCTGGGGTTGACCATGAGACCTCAAAGCTGTTGCACACAGTCAAGCCTCCACCAACACAGCTCTGATGATGGTGTCAGTTTAAACACTGTCCTTCCTCTCCCAGCATCCAACTGATCCTCCATCTCTGCTGTCCACAGCAATTTCACTTTGTGCTGCGCCATGACTGCGTTTGTTATGCTTTCGTCTTCCATCATCTCGCTTTCTGATTGGATATTGTTTCGTTTCACGTTATAATCTCCAGAGCGTGCGCGCGTTTGTCCTCGGAGTTCCCCCATATGATATGGTTCCCCCCACACATCAGGATTTCTGATCGTAAATATTCAACATGTTGAATATTTACGATTCGCGATCGGGGCGGCTCCGACGTTCTTCCGATCAGGTTCGGACACTCTTAACACACCTCACACCAAGAGAAAATCTGATAAGATCATCTGTAGAACCATCAAGATAATCGGGACATAGCTAGGATTGTCGGAAGGGGGAAATCGGCCCAAAATCAGCCCGATTATCTTCTGGTGTGTACCTAGCATTACGGCTCTGGACGTAACAGTAGTGTAACTAATAACATTTATTTTTTTGTCACAATTGCTAATGATTTGAAATTCAAAAATCCAATCAATCCTATCAATTTTCATAATCGTTGTTGTGTGTGTGCGCTCATGACTTCACCAACGCAGCAACCTGGCTTTGTCTGAAGATGGAGAAGCCCAGATCATATAGCGGCTGAAAATACAGCCTTTATTTTAATTTATTTTGCTGCTTTATTAAATAACAGAAGTTATTCATTCATTAAATAACAGAAGTTATTCAATAAAATTGTGGTTATCATCAGTTTGAGACAGTTGTACTTAACTAAGCGTCTCTGTTTCTGCATCTGGCCGCTGGCAGTCGTGTTGTAAGTAAATCTGTTGTTCAAATCCTTCTCTCACTCTTGTTCAGTCAGTCTCTGTAGAGATTGATTTTGTTCATGTATTTCTATTGTATCAGCTTCATGCAGCTCAGTTCTTTTATATTTGTGGTTATAATCAATCAAGCTACAGTGGGTTTCTGCATAGTAAATATACATCACACAATACTTTATCAAATATTTGCAAGATTAAAAACACCACACATTACTCTTGACTTTCACAGTTAGTGCTCAACGATGAGGCCAGTTGTATCCTGATTAACACACTGGATGAAGCCAAGATACAATCACATTATCTGTTGCCTGTTCATCCGTCTTCAGAAACAACAAACCAGTACAATTTCAACTGGACTAAAAAAAATGTAGATAACACTTTAACACTAGAAGTCCCAGAGATTTGTAACCCTCCTTTAGCCAAGTGGATGCTAACTGGCTAGTCTTTTGGCTATCATTAGCATCAATTCATGTGTAAATGTGGTCATTACCTGAGCAATCTGCAGGGGGGTTGGGGGGTGTGTGTGAATGGTTGCTGGTGGCTTGTTTGTATGTGTGGGGGAGGGAGGGCTGTTAAAAGCAGAGAACTTGATTGACCATGTCTCACATTGGCATGTAAGGTCTTGCCCAGGTGTAAACAGGTATGAATTAGCACATCTAATTGCATGCAGCTTGCTCTCAAATGAGAGGTAATTCCTTTTGTGCTGAGGTGGATAAAATCTCACTGCACATAGCCTACTACTTCAGTCCCCTCAAGAATTCTGTGGTGTACGAACCTCCTCTCCAAGAAAAGAAAATGCAGAGAAGACTCACCACTCGGCAGGCCTTGGAAATTATCCTGAGTGAAGTAAACCCTTGTGACTCAGATGGAGAAGACATAGAACTACAGCCGGATTCGGACTCAGAGCTGTCTGATCTGTATTCAGGTTAAGTTTCATTTCATATTATTTCCTATTTCATTTCAAACCAGTAAGTGGAAAACACCAAAAAAGCAGAGTGGAGTGACATAAATATTTACTCTGCCTTTTTTGTATTGTCCACTTTTTTGTTTGTACTACTTAGCAGACATTCACTGCCATCTGAAGTGCAAAACATTATTAGTTGTTTCTTTGCTTTAGTTGTATCTTTTTATTTAGGAAGATATTTCAGACATTATTTCGATACAGAGAAGGAGATACTGGAATTATTATTAGTATCTATGCATGCATTTGTGATATCATTTGACTTTTCCATTGCTCACAATTTGAATTTGTTCACACTGCAGATGAGGAGACTGCTCCTCAACCAAAAAAGAGAGCCCGTTTGGGGACTGACCTGACAGAGACAGCGAAAGATGGCACAGTGTGACGTGAAGAACAGGTGGGGATGCGTCTCCCTTTCACCCCAATCAAAGCGTACGCTGCAGATGGAGAGCCAACGGCTAAGGCCAGGAAAAGTATCTCGAGTCGCCTTCAGAGCTTCCTGTGTTTCATCACTCTTGACATGCTTCATAGCATTCAAGAATGGACTATTCAACATGCACAGGAAACGGAGCATGTTCATTGGTTCATGGCCCTCCCTGAACTAATGGCATTTATTGCAATTTTCATCTTGCGGGGGCTTACCAAGGTTCCATCAATACGTGACTGCTGGTCAGCAAACCTGGGAAACCCACATATCATTGGAACAATGCCGCGAAACCGCTTCCAAGACATCATGCGACACCTACGCTTAGATGACAGGTCCACCCGGAGGGATCGAGCAAAGACTGATAAGTTTGCTGCAATTTCCAGTGTGTGGGGATCATTTGTCACCAATTGCATCACGTCCTACAACCCTGGTCTACATATCACCGTTGATGAACAGCTTTTCCCATCAAAGACTCGCTGCTGTTTCCTGCAGTATATTGCAACTAAACCTGACAAGTTTGGGATCAAGTTTTGGGTGGCTTGCGACCTAAAATCCAAGTACATTTGTAATGTCCTCCCATATCTTGGCAAGGACCCTAGTCGTCCCAGTGGAGAGAGACTGTCTGAAAATGTAGTGATGATGCTGATGGAACCATTCCTAGACAAGGGCAGAAATGTTACCACGGACAATTTCTTCACATCGCTGTCACTTGCTGTCACTTGTCAGACTGATAATACCACCAAAAGGAAGCCAAACACTGTCACCCTTTACAACACCACAAAGTGCGGCGTGGATGTGATGGACCAGATGGTGCGGGAGTACACTGTCCGCACAGGGACACGGCGCTGGCCAGTTGCCGTGTTCTATAACATGATTGACATGGCAGCACTGAATGCACATGTGCTGTATCAAGCATGCACCGGAAGGCAGGAAAGACGGGTGTACTTCCTGGTGGAGCTTGCAAGAGAGTTGGCTAACTCTCATATGTGTGCGAAGAAGGCAAGAAAAGAACAATTGCTTCGGACACAACCCTCCACACCTAGCCCTGGAAAAAGAGCCATGTGTCAAGTCAAACACCAATGCAAGAACAATCATGCCACTGTGCGATGTGTTCACTGCTACAGATACACATGTGGTAAATGCAGACGGGAGATACCATGGCAGTGCCAGGATTGTGAGTGATTGCTGGAATGTACTCACTCACTTTTTAATAATATTTGTAAATATGTGTACAAATGGTTGGTTTCTATTTTATTTTGTACTGTTTTTATCAATAAATCTCAGCAACAAAGGAAAAAAAACATGTGTGTTGATTTCTCCCTAAGATGGCAAAGTGAAACACAAGTTTCCTTGAAGTGGCTCAGCATGGCCCCACATTATTTACATAACAAAAGCAACCGTTCACAGGTGATTAAGGATATTAGCCTAAAGCCTTCCAGCCCATCGGCTGTCCTGCGGGTTTTATAGGTAGAAAAGCCAAATGGCTGCTCTCTGGGACTTCTAGTGTTAAGAGACTAATAATGTTTTAGCCAAACTGAAATTGTCACAAAGAGAGTCGTAGATCCAAATGCAGCAAGCAG
Organism: Scardinius erythrophthalmus; assembly: GCF_964197995.2. NCBI lineage: Eukaryota > Metazoa > Chordata > Actinopteri > Cypriniformes > Leuciscidae > Scardinius > Scardinius erythrophthalmus. Next base: position 30,277,743 of record NC_138227.1, on the reverse strand, counting down.
TTTATTGTAGACAAGCCGAGACAGGTTTCACAGATGAAAATACTCAAAACACCACGTATACCAGGCAGGCACCAGGATACACATTCACATGAGAGGATGATACCGTCTCAGGCAAAACACTGGAACTGGATAAAGAGAACTCCACACGATCTCCAGAAGTCTGGAAACACAGACGAGATCGATCCTATTCCATGCCAACTAGAACTGGATGAAGAGAGCACAAACAAGAGTGACAAATGTATATAACGAACCGACACCAGGCAATGATTAATTCCGCTAGATATAGGCAGCTCACAAGAGAATAAACTAGCTGCAGCTGTGGCTTGTATTTTAATGCATTGTATTTTCAGGGCTTGCATTTTTATGGGCTGAAATTCAACATGGTTGTATATTCAAGCTGTGAATATTTCAATTCAAAATATTTCACACACATTTTCATTATTAAAAATTCAATAATCCAAATTCACCTTTCAGATTTCACTTCCAAAATATTAATTCTATTTAAAAATACAACCTCTAATATTCGACAGGCAATGTTCAGTCCATTTTATTTCGCTTCACAAATTCAGTGATTCAAATTTGACAGAAAATTTGCTCAAACTTTGTTTTTTACATTTTGTTTAGATTCCAAAAGATAGAAGCTATATAGAAATACTTATTTTACAAAATATTCAATTTAGGATTATACCTTCACTTTTATTCAATATTTTATATTCTCCTACACTGGACAATAAAGTGATAATTATGTGTGTCTCCACAGATTTTGTGTCATTATCTACAGGAAGAGAGAAGCTGCTGTAAAGTTTCTGCTGAATCTGTTTGTTTCAGCATCAGAGTTTGATACAAATACAGAAGAAAATTACACTGAACTATTAACATCTGTGTGCAGCTACACATCTTTCCCCTATGATGAGAATTATTATAATACTGAGTATCAGTGTGATTTCCTGCTGGATCTGTGTTCACATGTGAAGGACTATGAGACTCAAACAGGCAGGAGTGTCCTTCCAGCATTACAGCCAGTTTATCAGTCAGTGTCTGCAGTCTGGAGAATAAACCTCTCAGAGAGAAAGAGCTCCATCCTCCTAGAAGTGCTGAAACTCCAAACAGAGAAGAAACCAGTAGAGCTGATAGACTGGACAGATGAAGAGAGTGAAGTGAGGGGATTCCTCCAGTGTCTGCCCTACATCTCACAGCTCAGGTCTGTGTTAAATACTACACTTCTGACTAGTAAAAAGTTATGCTTTCATGTAAGCATGAGATTTTCTGCCTGAAAGTATGACAAAGCACTATATGTTTGAATAAATAATTATTCATAATTTCCTCGTCCTGTAGGAATGCTGAGCGGTTCATCCCTTCACTATGTAAAGTGTTTGGGCCGAGAGTGAAGGCAGATCAGGCGACTCCTCTGCTCCAGGCTTTAGACTTCACTGTTACTCTGAGTGGAGAATTATCCAGCAGCTCCTGCAGATCTGTGGCGAGAGTTCTGGGCCGTTCGCCCTCAAAACTAAACCTGACTCTGAAGACACACGCCATCTCTCTCAGAGGACTCAAACTGCTCTTCAAACACATCACACACCTGCACAAACTGAGGTTTCAGATTCATCATCTGCATTCACACTTTTACATCATCCTGAAATCTGCTGTTTGAATGTTCCTCATGATCTCTGATTTTGTCTTTGACAGTGTGGAAGACAAACTGTTAGTGAAGATGTTCAGAGCGCTGAGATCATTGAATGGTCCTTTTCCACTGATAGAGGAGTTTTCACTGCTCACAAAAGACTCAAAGCGAAATCTCTCTCATATCCTGAGCAGCTTGACGTCTCTCCTGAGACTGGTGTCTGTTCAGTGTTTGGATCTTACTGAGTGTAAATCAGAGGCTCTGTCTCTCACGGCTCTGTTGGGTCTCCAGGAACCCGTGACTATCAGGTCTGTGTTCAGCGAAGTTGGTCCATTTTCTGTGAGTAAATCAACCTGTTTAAAACTGATGAGTCCTGTTCTGTGTGTGTGTGTGTGTGTGTGTGTGTGTGTGTGTGTGTTCAGGTTCTCTAAAGAGACTCTTCAACAGCTGGTTCCTCTGGTGTATGAAGCACAGGATGATGAACTGACTCGCTCTTTCCTGAAGAAAGTGTCGAAGGATCTGACTTCCTGCTCACTGACCTGGGAAGTGATTCATTTCCTGCTGCAACATCAAGATCTAGATCTGAAGTTGGACTTTAGAAAGAACAAAATCTCTTGTGAAAACATCAGAGAACTTCTGCCCTTGTTAGAGAGAATCAAGTTGAAAAGGTAAAAATAATCCATCAAGAATAGAGCCATTGTTTCCCTCGCTAATTTAATATATATATAATTAAAAAAAAAATACATTTACAATGCAATTTACATTACATTACATTTTTACTCATACCTCAAATGTGAGTTTTGAAACCATTGTGTGCTTTAAGAAGTTGCTAACAAGTTGCCTCTGGTTTTTCAGGGCTCCTGCTTATTTCTCAATCTTTGAAGAAACTCTCGTTTGAGAAAAGACTAATTTCAAATATAAAGATACATATTTTTTGTCGTAGAGCAAAATCTTTTAAAGCAATGTTTTTCCACATATTTTATATTTACTCATGAATTGAAAACCACTATTCTAAATTCCTCTTAGAAAGTTTGCAGGCTGACCCGTGGCAAATTATATTTCTGGGTCACTTTATATATTCACATCACGGCTAAACAGTTCAATTGCATCCATTGCTTCTCTATTAAAGAACATGTAGTTTACTTCTCTGTGTTCACTGAGTGACTTTGATTCAAGTAGATTTTACTGATGATCTTATTCTCCACAGGTTGAGCCCCAGCTTTACTCTGTCCATCATTATGGAGATTTACGAGTCTCGCTCTCCTCAGTATGTGTCCAGTCTGATGAGTTCAGCAGGAAATGACATCAGTCTGAGCGGCAGAGTGTTGGACTCTGTTCACTGCGCTGCCCTGCGCTTCACTCTCGAGAACTGCAACACTGTTAACTGCAACTCAATCTGCTCTGGACCTCCGTACCAGAGGAGGAGCTGGAGAGCTTTCTGCCTTTGCTCAGCAGAGTCACACAACTCAGCTTAACAGATTTACAGCACTGATATTATAATGGCTGTTGTTTTGCTCAAGAATCTCTTTAACAGTGTGTGTGTGTGTGTGTGTGTGTGTGTGTGTGTGTGTGTGTGTGTGTAGTGTTGACAGGCTGCTGCTGCTGAAGCTGCTTCATTGCTGCAGTTCCTCTGATCTCCAGCAGGAGACAGCATCTGTTCTGCTCTCTGCTCTCCACAACACACTGGACTTCTCCTGCTGCTCGGCTCTGGATTTAACAGACACACTGGAAAATCAAGATTGTTTGATACTCACCGATAAAGACTGTAAAATAATCTCATCTGTGCTTCAGAAAACCCAAAGTGTTGTGAAGTTGATTTTACAGGACTGTGAGATCTCTAAAACGGCCCTGAAACAACTTTGGCCAATCCTGCCTCGAGTCCGGCTGAGGTGAGAAACCTGACAGATCCCTTTCATTACTGATATCACACAGTCCAATTATTTCTCCATATAAACTCCCTGTATATTATTCTCATGTTTGTCGTTGTGTTCTCCTGTCTCTCATCAGCTGTAGTAAAGCTTTGCTGCTGCAGTTTCTGGCTTGTATTAAAGATGGATCTCAGAGAGGCTCTTCGAGGAGGACTGAGGCTCTTTCACAGGCCTTGGGAGGAGAGATGGACCTCAGTCACACTCAGATGGACCCGAGCGCTTGTGAACAGCTGGCGCTGTTTCTGGAATATTCTGAAGGGCTGAAAGAACTGGATCTCAGTCACTGCAAACTCACTGATCACTGCATGAAGCCGCTGATGCCACATCTGCACAAAACTCAGACTCTGGAGTGAGTTACAGAGACACGGCAGCAATAGACAAACACTAAACGTGTTTATTTCTGTTGTTTTATTGTTTCTGTCTCATTTCTTCTTATAGTGTGAGTCACAATAATATCACAGATGAATCAGCAGAGAGAATCCACAGCGTCGTTTCCAGTCACAGCAATATCCAGACTGTGCGGTAAGTGTGTGTGTGAGCTGTGTTTTTACTTCTGTATGTTTATTAACCCTCTAACCCACATCATTTATTAATAAAACAGAAGTTTTAGTGATTTAACTAAACAAAACATAAATCATTTGATTTTTACGTTATAAAGTCATATCGGTTTTCTGTAATCTGATTAAATGAATTGTTTAATTTTAGTTTTAGATCCACATTGTTGAAGGGCCACATAAGCATTTTTTTAAGCATTTAAATATGATTAAGTCTGTAGTTTTGATATGTAAAAATGCGTATTTAAAATTAAATTTACTTTTTGACTGAAGGCTCTGACTTATTTTTCACATCACACGACTTTATATCATATTGTGTTCAATTTGGTGTTTTCAGGCTGTTCGGAAACAAAGTCAGTGACAGAAAGCAATTCATCGGAGACAAGAGATTTGAAATATGGTAAAGATCCTGGACCGTATCCTGATGATTCATTAAGATGTTTTGTAAATGACTCAATTCATGATAAAACAAAGTGACAGTCACTTTGCAAAGCATGAAACATCTGTGTCATAGTTTATTTTTATGATCATTTTAAAATGAATTTATTCATATCTTTAATGTAGTCTGGTTCATTTAAACCAGAATGATTCAATTGAAATGTTTAATATATTGCAATATGGTGGTAATAACGAATATATTGCCTTAATATACATATTAGAGCAATAGTTATTTCTTATGAATTTAGTTCTATGTATTGATCTGTCTTAACTGGCTTCCAGTCGCTGCTCATCAAGTTCAAGAGACTGACATTGTGTCTCTGTGTTCGAGCCTGTACTTTATAATTTGTATTCCACATGTATAAGTCACTTTGGATAAAAGACTCTGCTATATAAATAAATGTAAATGTGATGTAAATGAACTCTTATTTGTGCAAAAGTGCGTGGGCCCTTAGAATCGTCCTAACTAAGGTTAATTAAAGGATTAGTTCACCCAAAAATGAAAATTCTGTCAGTAATCACTCATGTTGTTCCAACCCCGTAAGACTTTCATCTTTTCATCTTCGGAACACAAATAAAGATATTTATGATGAATTCTGAGAGCTGTCTCACTCCTTCATAAGCTGCAGGGTAATTGATATCTGCCATCCCAGAAACGTTAGTAAAGACATCGTTAAAATACTCCAAGTGACTACAAAGAAGATGTGCACTCATTGACGTCTTTTCTTTAAAATTTGGATATTGAGACTTTTTCACGGTTTTTAAAGGTCCCATTCCATGGATTATTTTTATTATTTAATAATGTTTCCAGGGGTGCCCTTATAATGTTAGTATGTTTTTTAGATCAAAAATTGTTATAATTTAGAAATAAAAGGCATATTTCCTAGCCTGATTTCATTCCCTGGTTTGAACACTCTGTTTGAAGGGGCGTGTCTGCTGTGAGACTTCAGTGTAAACGCCCTCTGCTGTGATTGGCTGACATGCTTGCATATGAAATATCTGGCATTACATGTGGAACTATCTGGAAAACTTTTACTATTACAGCTATTATACGTTTTTACTATTACAGCTATCTGGATTAACGAATCGTGAGAAGTTTTTTAAGTATTTAGATCTATTCCCATCACATAAAAGGTTGCAGTGATGATGAGCATTGAGCAGATGACAGTCTGTTGATCGCGTGAATGAAGATCTTATCATTGCAACGCAGTTTCTGCACTCACTAATGATTTCACCAATGCAAACATGAGGTATATAAATACAGTAAGAGCTTCGTTGTGCAGTGTAACAGCGTCATTGATTTCATAACGAGTTTTGGCAAGAGTCCAGATAAACTCGCGCTGTGTCACCGACAGCAGCTTGGGCGATTGGAAAGGGATTGTTCTTTGATCGCTTTCTGTATATTAATCACAGTTTAAAGCTACACTGTGTGATTTTTTACCCCCATCTAGCAGTGAAATTGTATATGACTACCCAGTGAATATTAGTTTCTGTTCCTCTCAATTCCGAGGGCGTTTTTACTCCTACGGTGGCCGTATTATTCCAAGATTAACATGGCTTCCAGTTGTCACTTCGTCCATGACAATAATAAACAATACGTCTAAAATGAATAAAACTACAGGACAGATGTCAGGAGGTAAACGTCACCCTTGGAATCGGCTATCCCAGCATAATCAGATTAGGCTAATGTTACAATGTGTACAAAGTAAAAGCAATTAAAAATAACAAAAATTTACAGTGGCCTTTTTTTATATATATCTTAAAAAATTGCGCCTTTAAAACTATTCATTACCTGTGATCCGTCGCAGCACAGATTTATGTTACAAGGTAAACAATACTTTTTCACCATTGACGCGAGGATGAAGTTATACTAAAGGTCGTTCTGGCGTTATGCACAACCATGCTATGGTTAGACAAGCAACTATAAAACTTCGAATTTACACAAATGAATTTCAACAGGCTGAATTACCTGTCGAGAAGAAAGCAGGCAACCTCGGCGTCCATTTTAAAATCTTTTCTCCTCATGAGCTCTTTCCATCTGGGAAAAGTTACTCCAATATTGACTATGGTCTTGCTGATTTGTCTGTCGCGTTGACGTTTTAATTCTCTCTTTCAAATGTGAGTACACACACACACACCACACTATCTTTCAAATCTGCCGGCACTCGCGAGCTCGCGAGTAATCTCCCCCTCGCATTCGTCACGGTGTCACTGAGTGAAAAACGCAAAAGGCGAAGCTTGAATTTACAGGCATGTCCCTCTTTAGCTAATGTAGTTTCAAGATGGAGGGGCAACATGGCGACCGGCATTCGAACCCCTCACCCGTATGTTCTTCTTCTTCTTTTATTTTTATCTGGCGGTTGACAACTTGTTGTTGTATTACCGCCACCTCTGGACTGGAGTATACCCACAACTTATATTTTCTCTATACTTTTAAATTCTTTTTAAAAGCCCTGTATTCTTTAAAAAAGAAAACAATATTTGACACATCTTATCAGAACTTCTATGTAAAATATTTCTATAATTAAATATAATTTCATTGGCTTCTACTTGCTCAATAAACCTTTCCCTCTCATTCTTATATTTCTGACAATAAAACAATAAATGCTCTACAGTTTCTGGGTTATTTCCGAGACAATACTCACAGATACCATCAGCATGCTTTTTCATTAAAAATAATGTACTGTTAAGTCTGGTGTGCCCAATCCTCAGCCTGGACAACACCACTTCTTCATATCTAGTTCTACCTGACACTGCATTCTTATTTAGGCCTACTTTAGACTGTAAGTTAAAAAGATGTCTCCCACTTGATTCATTTTCCCAACAGCGCTGCCATATTTCAAAAGTTCTTGTTTTAATAATACTTTTAACTTCTGCTTTACTGTGCTTTATGTCAACATCAATGATATCTTTATCTGCTGCTTTTTTGGCCCATACATCAGCCAGCTCATTCCCCTCCACCCCTATGTGTGCTGGAACCCATAAGAAGGAAAACATTTTACCCGCCTTTTTCAATCCACTCGCTAACTGCAATATTTCAAGCAGAATGTCTTTCCTGGACCCTGAATGGGAATTCTTGATACTTAAAATAGCAGAACTGGAGTCAGAAGCTATGACAGATTGTCTATTCCCCCCATTACTTTCTACCCATACCAGGGCAAACCATATAGCTACAAGCTCTGCCGTATATACTGCCAAATCATCACTTAGCCTATTTCCTACAGCCAAACCCAGCTCAGGCACCACATGAGCCACTCCCACCCTTTTATCTGATCTTTTAGATGCATCTGTAAAAATAATCCTGTCATTTCTGTAGTTTTCTGTTATATATCTATTAACCATCCCCTTTTCCACTCCACCTACCTGCTTTTCCTCCAGAAGCCCTAAGTCCACTTTTAATTCCTCAAAAGTCCACGGGGGAACTGTAGAGTATGGTACTGTCATACAGATATTAAGAGCACTTAAACCCATACACTCAACTTTTTGTTCAATACCCCACCCAAAGCTTTTTACTCTTTTATTTAATCGCTCTTGACAATTTCTTAGGGTTATGTGAGCAATATGATCCTCTCTATGACCTTTAAGATTAGCCCAGTACACTAGGGCCAGCTGATCTCTTCTTAAATTCAAGGGCATCTCCCCCACCTCCACTTGGATGGCTGCCACCGGAGAGGACTTGACTGCTCCACTGCAAATTATCAAGGCTTGGTTTTGCATTACATCAAGTTTATATAACATTGACTTGGAGGCTGACCCATATGCTACACTCCCATAATCGAATACGGACCTCATTAAACCAGTGTAAATTGTTCTCAAAGCTGCACCAGACGCACCCCACTCAACCCCACACAAGCACCTCATCACATTTAGAATTTTCTTACATTTCTCAACCATCTTCTGGATATGGAAGGCCCATGTCAACTTCTTGTCAAACCATACACCCAAGTACTTAAAAACCTCTACTCTTTCCAGCTCTTTTCCTGCCAAGCTAATCTTAAATTCAGGTCTTATACTCCCCCTAGAAAAGAACATAACTTTTGTTTTCTCTGCTGATATCCTAAATCCCCATTGAACTGCCCATTTCTGAACTTCATTTACTGCTCTCTGAATTTTCTTAACTATGAATTCCACATTCCTCCCTTTCTTCCACATGGCACCATCATCAGCAAACAAAGCTACTCCGTCAGGCCCTTTCACATTTTTAAAGATCTGATCTATTAATATATCAAACAATATAGGACTAACAATACTCCCCTGCGGAGTACCATTCTCAACTATATATTCATTACTTAACTCTCCGTTTATTTTAACCCTTAGCCTTCTTTCAGCCAAAAAAGCTTTTATCCACTGGAGCATTCTGCCACCAATCCCCATCTGCTGCAACCTAATCAACAATCCGTTCGTCCACAACATGTCGTACGCTTTTTCAATATCGAAGAATACTACCACCACTGCTTCTCTATTTACTTGAGCTCTTCTTATACTATCTTCCAAACATACTATTGGATCCATTGTACCTCTACCTCTTCTGAAACCACTCTGGTAGCTCTGCAATAACCCCTTTGACTCAACCCAATAATTTAACCTATCATTTACCATTTTCTCCATAGTCTTACCCACCTGCTAAGTTAAAGCTATAGGCCTGTAACTACTTGGATTATGAGGATCCTTACCAGGTTTCCTAATTGGCACAATTATAGACTCTTTCCACTCCTTAGGTATCCTTCCCTCCATCCATATCTTGTTAAATAACAGCAACAGCTTATCTTTCCCTATTCCACTCAATTTATCCAACATATCATAACATATTGTGTCTCTCCCTGGCGCAGATTTTCTTAATTTTCTCAGGGCAATATTTAGTTCTAGTCTAGTAAAAAATTCATTAATTCTACCTTCATCCTCATTCACAATCCCTTCCACATTCGAATATCTTAACAATGTCTCTCTCCTTCCTTCCTTTTCCTCCAAACTGAGGTTATCTGAACTATGCACCCTAGCTAATGTTTTAGCAATCACTTCCGCTTTATCTTTACTCGTCACCACTATATCCTCTCCATCTATAAGCATGGGGTACCCATAACTTCTATCTATTCCTTTCATTTTTTTGATCATACCCCAAATCCTCTCTATAGGAGTAGTACGACCCACAGCATTACAAAACCTCCACCAATATTCCTTTTTTGCCTTCTTAACAGTTCTTCTCACCAAAGCTTGAGTTCTCTTATACTCAATCAAGCATTGAAAATTATGTGACTTCTTCAATTTCCTAAAAGTTCTATTCCTTTCTTTTACTGCCTCCTGACACTCTTTTGACCACCAAGGTACTATCCTATTTAAAGGCCTGGACTCTGCCTTAGGAATAGTTGCCCCTGCTGCATCCACTATACTTGAACTAATTGACCCACATAGCTCTTCCACACTCATACTTCCTTCAATAGTTGACATCCACTCATCACTGACTTCTCTAAACTTCTCCCAATCAGCTTTTCCTAGTATCCATCTCCCGCCTCTCCTTTCCCCGTCTTTTTCCAATTCCACCCCTACCTGCACTCTGATGGGGTAATGGTCACTCCCAATTGTCGTCTCCTTAAATACTTCCCACCCACACTTATCAGCTATATTCCTAGAAACTATTGTCAAATCAATTGCTGACTCTGTACCTCTAGAAACGTCTAGTCTAGTGGTAGAACCATCATTAAGACAAACTAAACCCTCTTCCTCAATAAACTCTTCTACGACATTCCCATTACTATCATCCCTATCACCCCACAGTGTACTATGTGCATTAAAATCCCCGCACCATATTACCTTTCCAGTCAGATCTTTCCATATTCCTTCAAGCTGTCCCCTTTCCAATTGTCTACATGGATTATATAAATTAATAATCAAGATTCTACCAGTATTTGACCATACTTCAACTATAATATACTCCAAATCCTCTCCTTTCCTTACTTCTCTAAACTGGAGACCCCTCTGAATGAATGTAACTACCCCACCTCCTTTACCATTGTCTCTGTCCCTTCTTACTGATATATACCCCTTTATCCCAAAATCTAGCCTAGGGATCAGCCATGATTCTTGTATACATAATACATTTGGTTTCACCTCAAGATCTTCTACATACTTTTTGAACTCTTGCCCATTAGAAATCAAACTCCTTGCATTCCATTGGATTATATTCAATACCATTAAGACTATCCTTAGCATGACTGACTTTGAGATGACTCCTCAACATCATTAGCTTCTGAATCCTTAAGACAATCGACAACAAACCCCCACTCCACCCTTTGCACATTCAAGAACTTTTTGGCTGATTTAACTATGATCCTAATCCTATCTGTTCTACTACTTGTTTGAGCAGCTCCATTAACAACATCTGCCATGAAAAGCACAAAGTCCAATTTCTTTACTATCAGTGTGTCTTCTTGAATTTTTTTACATGCTATACACTCTCCTTCCATTTTGCTATTAACCTTCTTTGCCTCTGGAACTAGTTTAGGGACTTGCTTTACTGCCTCCGCATAGGACATTCCTTGTTCTGCTTTCATCCTCTGAATTTCTCTCATGCGTTTATACACCTCACATCCTCCATACGCTGCACTATGGTCGCCACCACAATTGCAACATTTTTGAGTTGCCCCTTCTTCGCATTCACCGTACTTATGTTCTCCTCCACACTTACTACACCTAATCTTCCCTTTGCATACAGCAGCCACATGCCCATACCTTTGGCAGTTGAAACATCTCAATGGAGGTGGGATGTATACCCTAACATTATAGCTCATAAACCCAATATACACCTTATCTGGGAGTTGTTTTTCATCAAACGTTAGCAATATTGACAGACTATCGCTCAACACACCATCCTTTTTCATTTTCAACCGTTTCGCTTCTTTTACTTTCACATTTTTTATGTTTCCCAACAACTCATCAATTGAATCTTTAACTGGAATCCCAGTAATAACTCCTCTAATCAGTTCATTGTCACTGGCTATAACCCCTCTCACTCCTTGGCCATTCATCTTTCTTATTTTAACTGCTTTCTTCTGTTGTTCCTCATCAGTACATTCTACCAACAATGATCCATTTCTCAATTTTTTCACATTCAATACTTCCCCTATCTCCTTGTGTACACATTTCGTTAACTGTACAGGACTCCAATCAGAAAAGGAACCTCCCTCTTTTATAAAGGATATAAATACCTTATATACCATCTTCCTTTCAGAGATATCCATATCCTCATCACCTTGTTTACTAAATTTCTTTTTCTTGCGTTTTGGCCTACCTTCCTCTTCATACCCACGCTCAGATTCATCCATTCCCCACTGCTTACTCCGTCACTTCCTACAATCAACTCCAGTCCAGTCGGCGGCAAAATGCGGCTAACAACTGCGCGAGTCGAAATGCGGCGTGCCTCCTCCCAGTCTTGCAGCGCCACCTACTAGTGTGGAAGCTGTTGGTCTGTACCTGCTTGTAATATCTTCTGTCTCACCCGTATGTACTTTCAATGGCAGATTATAAACTTAAGAGAATACTTTATTACTTGAAAGAAGTAAATATACATTAATGAGCACATATATTTTTGAAAGAACTAAGTGTTTTTTGCTAAGAATCAACTAAAAAAGTTACACAGTGTAGCTTTAAGTAAGATTATTTTCATCCTACTAAGAGAAACGAATGATGTGAAGAGTGATCGCTACTTCCATATTAAATCACTACTTACCGCTTGCTGGAACCCAGATAGCAAGCCAACATTGAATAAACATTGTTTTAAACATTGTACAGGACTCCAATCAGAAAAGGAACCTCCCTCTTTTATAAAGGATATAAATACCTTATATACCATCTTCCTTTCAGAGATATCCATATCCTCATCACCTTGTTTACTAAATTTCTTTTTCTTGCGTTTTGGCCTACCTTCCTCTTCATACCCACGCTCAGATTCATCCATTCCCCACTGCTTACTCCGTCACTTCCTACAATCAACTCCAGTCCAGTCGGCGGCAAAATGCGGCTAACAACTGCGCGAGTCGAAATGCGCCGTGCCTCCTCCCAGTCTTGCAGCGCCACCTACTAGTGTGGAAGCTGTTGGTCTGTACCTGCTTGTAATATCTTCTGTCTTACCCGTATGTACTTTCAATGGCAGATTATAAACTTAAGAGAATACTTTATTACTTGAAAGAAGTAAATATACATTAATGAGCACATATATTTTTGAAAGAACTAAGTGTTTTTTGCTAAGAATCAACTAAAAAAGTTACACAGTGTAGCTTTAAGTAAGATTATTTTCATCCTACTAAGAGAAACGAACGATGTGAAGAGTGATCGCTACTTCCATATTAAATCACTACTTACCGCTTGCTGGAACCCAGATAGCAAGCCAACATTGAATAAACATTGTTTTTCCATCTGAATCATCATTATGGTTGATGTTGAAATTTCAATGCAAAATAAAGGTTGAATCACCATTACCATATCGATGAAAACCCGATCTTATTAATGTTGATGGCAACAATATTGGAACAACATTGATCTATAGTTATCTTTATGATTGATTAACGTTAAGCATTGATATTTGGTTTACCGGGCGATCGCTGAATGTGTTGAAAAGTCATTGATTTATAGTTGACCGGGAAACGACGCTGTTGTTGAAGAGTCATCGGCATAGTTGACCGGGAAATATGATTGAAAATGCATCGATATATAGTTGACCGGGAAATATGATTGAAAATCCATCGATTTTTGGTTGACCGGGAGATCAACACCAACGTACTGCATCGGACACAGCTCATTTCTGGACCTTGGCACAAGCGTACAGGTAAGCTTGCTTAATGTTCGATATGAATGAATTGTACCAAATCAAATACTGTTAGGTTGATCGTTAACATGATGGTTAATGTAGTAACCGACGCAGTGCTGCAGTCACTGAAATAGATTTCTGTTTTACCAATGTGTCAAAATCTGCCAAAAGTACTTTGTGGTTCTTTTCTAGGTTATAAAGTTAGCAAAACCTCATTGGTCCAGTCTATTTTTGAGACAGCTAGCTCAAAATACATGTCTGTACCCATTGCTAGTGTCGTGAAATCTATTAACACAGCACCGCTATTTCTTCTGACCGCCGGAGAACACCGGCGGAACCAACGCTAGCATGCTCTATCTAGCGCTAGCTAGCTAGCGCTATCCACAGCAGTGACCGCGGCGGGCCAGAATTACACAAAAGACATGGTTTACCTTTACTTTATTCAAAGCAGAACTGTCTCGAGTTGTAACGTTAACTGGAAATGCCGATTAGACCATCTCGTCGTAAGCCTACAAATCCAAAATATGAATAATCCTCGAGCAGGGCTGCGATATGCGTGCGATACAGTTTTGTAACTCCATTGTGTTTGTTTTCAGAAATGATAACAGTCGTTTTATACTAGTGCTTATGCGATATCAAGATTTTTGATGATCTTCTGCACCTTTTCTGAGCGCGGGGAAGCGCGCGCGCCATGCGCGCACTGTTATTATACAGCGCCTGACAACCAGGCCTGGCGTCAAGGTGGGGCTTAAGCCCCATAGAGCCCAGAACAGGCCTCAAATCTAGGCCCGAGCCCGGCCCTGGCCCGAGACGCTCAGGCCCTAGCCCGACCCGTGTTCGACAGCTCATCAGAATTATCAGCCCGAGTCCGACCCGAGCCCGGTTTTTTTTTTTTTTTTTTTTTACAGCGGTAGCCTGCCCTATTTGCAGCCATTAAAATATGTCCTTTGTGTTAGTAATGTTTCTTTTCTTTTCATTTCTTTAAGTTAATTTAGACAAATGTTTGGAGCATAAAAAAAAAAAAAAAAAAAAAAAAAAAAAAGACGACCAAGCAGCCGAGCAAACAGCGAGTAAAACATGTTTGATCAATTTAGCCTCTCAAATCAACGATAATACTTTACTTGGCTACAATAAAGTCCATAGATATAAAACACTTCAAGCATATCACACAGACTGTTAGTTTAATGTTTATTTATTAAACCACAGTGAGTAATTTTTTTTTGAAATACTGAGGCAGGCTCAGGCTGCTCGCAACAGCGCTCAATCTAAACAAATTAAATTAAATAAATCAAAAACAAACTTGCAGGTTATCTTACCTCAAAAAATGCACCACAGAACATGGCCATTCTTTTTTCCAGTAGTTTCCAACAGTTAAACGAAAATAATTGTCCAATCAAACGAAAAGTTAGAACAGTCTCTTACAGAGCATCGTGGAGAAAAAGAATAGCATCCACAGTGGAAGGTTTTAACCCAGTCCTCCTCTCTTCTGTCACTCGCGATTTTTCTCTTAATATTCTCCATTATTTGCACATGAGGTGAATCGTTGGTTGCGCTGACGGGAAACCTTCTGTGTGTGTGTGTGTGTGCGCGCGTGCGTGCGTGAGACTGTCATGTCAATCATATGTCAGTGTAATTATAAGATTATGAAAGTTTTGAGGTTATTAAATGTCTTTCTATGTTTGTTTTTCTATCGTCGACGTCAACTTCTCATATTTTTTTAATTAATGTCTAAAAATATAAAAAGACGGATAACCCAAAAAAGGCCCGAGGCCCGCCCGCATGTGAACTATGACGTGAAAATTGGCCCGAAGCCCGGCCCTAGGGGCGTAAAAAAGTCGGGGCTCGTCGGGGCTCGGGGTGAAATGAAGGGCTTTAGCCCCACATACTTCATTTAGAAACAATTAAAATGCATCGTTAATTTTAAAGACATAGCCTTATTATTAGCCTGTTTTTGCGGAGAGATTTATGCATATTCCTCCATGCACCCAGTATTTAAGCAGAAATTAATGTGCAATTTAGTCAACCAGAAAAAATATTTTGTCTATGGTAACTCTAATTAATACATTTACTATTTAATTAGTTATAAGTATCCAGTTATTTATATTTAATTTGTTGAGTTAACAATTAGTTC
This sequence comes from Scardinius erythrophthalmus, assembly GCF_964197995.2. Lineage (NCBI taxonomy): Eukaryota > Metazoa > Chordata > Actinopteri > Cypriniformes > Leuciscidae > Scardinius > Scardinius erythrophthalmus. The sequence continues at coordinate 30,262,271 of NC_138227.1, read as the reverse complement.
TGATTTAATAAAATAATAAACATGATTTTTTTTAGAGTCACTTGGCCTCATAAATTGTCCTTATGAAAGATGTCACTGCAAGCTAATCCTTTTTGCCTCCCTTTAATTCAAATACATCCATGAACATATTGAGAGGTTTTTAAAAGTGCTTTGAATGTAGTCCGTCTTATACAGCCTCAACAAAAATGCGTTTCTGCCCAGAAATATAAAATGATTTACCCAACTATGAGATGGCAAGAAGAGAGAGGGGGTAAAATCTTTGCGTGGCAGGTGGAGCTGCCACTTGACCAGTCACGGATATATGTTCCATTCAGACATTATAGCACATGTGACAGGAAATAACGTGATGTTACGTGATATAGGTATCTTGTACTTAAATATAGTGAACGGAGTCCATTATTCATGAATAAAAAATGTTCAGTCTTTAGAAAAACCTTTGCAAGCCCAGTTTAAAAGAACATGTTATCATCTGCTTTGTGGGGAAATAATCAGGGCAGTGGATGATTCTGAATTAAACTGCTATTTACTGACACTGTGATTTACTTTTTGTCCTTTTTTTCAGATCATTAATCCACCGTTTTTCAAGTAAGCAAGTCTTTAGTATAATAACATCTGATAATCTTAAAATCTGTTTCTGATTCTGCACACCACATGCACTCACAATGGCATCACGCTGGTCAAAGAGGCGCAAATGTAGGTCAATGCTTAAGGTCACAGAGTCAGAGATACTACAGAAATTTGAGGAGACCTTTAATAATACAAATATGCAAGGCAAGACTGACACAGCATCGGAACATGTAGAGTGCCCAAGGGAAGTAGTGGATCCAATTGTTTCAACCTCTAGTCACTCAGTTGTAGAGGAGCTACCAGTTGTAGAGGAGCTTCCAGTTATAGGGAACTATGAGCCAAGTTCAGAATTCAGTGAGACCCATGAGTCAATAGACACAACTCATATTGATTCAGATGATACTGAAACTCCAACTACAGAGTTTTTGATGACTGGTCTGAGATTTTGGGCCTCTACATTTTCAGTCTCTCTGTTAATGTCGAGGCTTAAATCTTTGACTCTCCCTGCCAACTTGAACACACTTAAGTTGCAGTTCAATATAGATGGGTTACCACTATTCAGAAGCAGTAGACTTCAGTTCTGGCCAATTCTTGCAATGGTAGATGTTGATTACACCAGATCTCCCTTCCTTGTTGGCCTGTTCTGTGGCCTTAGCAAGCCTAAAAGTGCCTCAGAATTCTTGGGCCCATTTATTGAGGACCTTAAGGCCATTCTGGAGAGGGGTTTAATTTATAATGGGCAGCAGCTAATGGCAAAAGTGTGCTCGTTCATTTGCGATGCCCCTGCACGAGCCTTTATTAAAAACACCAAGGGTCACAATGGTTACTCAGGTTGCGATAAATGCATTCAAGTGGGTGAATGGCAGGGCAAAATGACATTTCCTGATGTCAATGCTAAATTAAGAGCCGACGCAGACTTCGCCTCCATGATCGATGAGGACCACCACTTGAGTCGAACGCCATCTCCCCTAGTTAGTGTAGTGAAAATGGTGACCATGTTCCCATTGGACTACATGCATTTATGTTGTCTTGGGGTAACCAGAAAAATGCTGTATATATGGATGAGGGGCAAATGTCTTGCAACTAGGTTGGGCAGTAAAACAATTGGGGAGATTTCTGTGAAGTTGAAGGCATTGACACCTTACACTCCAACTGAGTTCAGTCGCAAACCCAGGGAACTCGCAGAAATTGATAGGTGGAAAGCAACAGAGCTCCGGTATTTTATGCTATACGCTGGCCCTGTAGTGCTGAGAGATACGATTCCTTTGGAGATGTTTAACAACTTTATGTTGTTTTCTGTTGCTATGCATCTCCTTTTGTCTCCTGGGAGAGAGAGAATATAGGGCACTATATGTCACTTTGAGTGATTTATTGCCCTTAAGCCCCGCCCCCTTTTTGACCGTGGGAAATTCCCACGCTTGCCCCGCCCCTTCTACCCCATACCTCCCACCTCCGGACAGATCACGTGACCGTGGGAATTTTCCCACGGTACCCTTCCCTACAAAACATCCCCACCCCGCCCCACTTCTGAACAGGTCACGTGACCGTGGGGAAAATTTTCCCACGATCCACATTAAAACGTTAAAACAACGTATTAAAATTATATCAAGCAAATAGTTCTATTTTCTAATACATTTGAACAAAAGTTGTACATTCACAATTACATAGTGTTTAAAGGTGTATAAAACGTTGTATAAAGTTAAAATACACGTCTTTAGCGTTTGTAAAATGTTAAAACATTAATGAAAAAGTTTAAATTGCATTATCTTAAAGCTATCAAAATGTATTAGTATTAAGACATTAAACAAATATTAAAACATATCAAACGCATAAACACACACGTACAATTAAAAACTGACTTACGTTTTTACAATTTCACTTGTTGAAAGAAGAACAAAGGTTATCCAACTTTGTGTAAAGTAATATCCTGGGAACTCAATGAAACACGTCCGAACACGAGAGAAAGGAGTCAAGACTGACAATAGCTACCGCTGCACAGGAGCCAGACCTAGGCTCCGCCCCTAGACTCCTCCCACACTAAGACACTCCCACGTCAGGTGGTGAAGAGGCGTGGGAAAAGACGACAAACAGCTCCCACGCTTCGCTAAAGACTGACACACACACACACACACACACACACACACACACACGTTCACACACACACTTACGGAGAAGTAAAAAAGTTAAGAGTTTTTTCCCCATTAAAAAGATACATTTAGTATTTTATATAAAGCATCTTTAAAAAAAAGTGTTTCAAACACAATCACAATATTAAAAACTGACTTACGTATTTATATTTCCGTTTTGTTGTTGTTGAAAGGAGAACAAGGTAAGTTATTCACCTCAACGATCTCCAAAGGTTTAGAGCTTCAAAATCCTCATGCTGCATTAGCAGTGCTATGCAAAATAAGTTTATCTGGTGTTTTTGTCAAATGAGAAGTTTATACTATGTATCATCTTTATACTTTAATTAATTTTACTCTAATTCGTTTTTATAACTATCATTTATCTCTTTTTAATTCCTTTCTATCTAAATCTGTTGAATTGTCAGTGTATGATTTTAACTTTCAGCCCAAAGACTTTTGAGTTTAAGAGTTTTTTTTCCATTACAAAAAATAAATACATTTAGTATTTTATATAAAGCATCCTTTTTTAAAAAGTGTTTCAAACACAATCACAATATTAAAAACTGACTTACGTATTTACATTCCCGTTTTGTTGTTGTTGAAAGGAGAACAAGGTGAGTTATTCACCTCGACGATCTCCAAAGGTTTAGAGCTTCAAAAATCCTCATGTTGCATTAGCAGCGCTAAATGTGTCCATTCAATTCTATATCACAAGAAGAAATGAAAGTTTGCAAGTGAGACCGGAACCCCAACGCTGGTCCCACCCACAACACACGCACACACAGCCATTGGAGGCCTCCGGATGACACAGACGTGACGTGACGTCACTCCGAGGGTTACCCCCCAAAACAGCCAGTCAAGTCTCTCCTCACAAACAGCGGAACTTTGAATGTAACTCATCTCGGAGCTATCAAACTGCAGTGAATCGCTTTCTTACACATCCATTGGAACACGATTAAGTTATCCGGGGTTACGGTAAGTTACGATACTAAACATTTACCTAACTATTTATCCTTCGGATATTTAAAATAAATATTATCTCTCCAGAGCAAAAATACACAGAGGATTGTACTCCATCCACAAGAGATTACCAAGACCCATCAGGTGTGGAGCGACACGTGAAACAACTCTACACTCAAAAAAGAAAAAAGTGAACAAAATTATTTCTTAGCTCAGCTTCAAGAAAAGACGACCGGCGTGTAGCCCATTCAGTCTTGGAATGGCTTCATTCAGACCGTGTTGAACGTCGCAGAAGCCACGCCTCCTCACCAAACACACAGGATTTCATTGGGTGCATAGGGTGACGCTGACGATGACATCACCGGGGATTCCCCTATGCTGCCGAGGTTGTTCACTGTCAGGATAACGCGCTCTGTTTAAAAACTTCACCTCTAAAATTGACTAAGCTTTACTGTGGATTGTGGCTCGGACTTCAGCTTCTGTTTAAGTGCAGAGGAACGACGATCATCAGTGAACGGAATATTGGATTAATCACAACACATTGGATCTTTGTGGAGTATCAAAAAGCGAACGGAATATTGGATTAATCACAACACATTGGATCTTTGTGGAGTATCAAACAGCGAACGGAATATTGGATTAATCACAACACATTGGATCTTTGTGGAGTATCAAACAGCGAACGGAATATTGGATTAATCACAACACATTGGATCTTTGTGGAGTATCAAACAGCGAACGGAATATTGGATTAATCACAACACATTGGATCTTTGTGGAGTATCAAACAGCGCGAGAGGAACATTTTATTTGGATTAACCATGTTTCATTGGATATTTTAAGGAGTATCAGACATTATTCTTCGTGAGGAATATTTCACTGGAATCAAACGTTTTGGGGGTTTGTCAGGATATAAACGGAGAACTTCGTAACGATCTTTTAAACACGAGAGGAGAATGGAGAAATGCGTCCTGGACACCAGTTAATAACGGTAACAATGCATTAACTCTTTTTTTAAATGAACGTCTGAATGTTATTCAGATTATTAATGGAAAGACATGAAGCATTCAAGAGAAGTTATGTCACATCTCATATACTGATTTCTTTTTATTTCATTTGACTGTTATTTTAGCGTTTTCACTTGAAAGTTATGAATATGTGTAGTTTTTAATGTAGGATACACAATTTTTTATTTCTGTTACGTTTTGTTGTTATCCGTGGTCATTAGCGAACCTCTTAAGTGTTACCAGCCCGTCGGCGGTTCCAAATCTGTTACATATTTAAAACAGTAGTCTAATATCCTATACTAAACCTAAACTAATCTTGAAAAAATTTATATCATTTGAAAGCTTACAATCTTTAGCTTTCATATTTGGTGACTGATTTCTTTTTTTATTCATTTGTTATTATTTGTTATTAATTTGACTGTTATTGTTATTTTTATTACTGTTACAGTTGCTATCCGTAGTCATTAGCCATTGTTAATATTGTTTATGAATGGTAGTGGTGTTGGAGTATTCGTTTGTAGTCTACTAGTAACACATTTTAAATAAAAATAAAATAATAAAAACACCCAGAATGTCTTCTAAAAGATGTTACACTGATATGCAGTCAGACTCAGATGAAGACGTAGAACATTTAAGATCAAGGCGTCATAGTACTAATGAACAATTACGTCTTTTAATACGTGAACAACTAGGGATGCTAAACACAAGTGAACTTTCCACATCCGAAAGATTACAAAATATTATAGCCGAACAACGAGCGTGGTTAGAAACACCTGAAGGTGATGATGAAAACGCACAGTCCGGTAATGGGTTTTCAAATTATAATCACCAACTCCCTAATATGGGTCTTAGTCAGGACGAAATTCATACGTTGACGACTGAAGGCGGACGTGTAGGCGACTTTGTAATAACTCCTCGACCACGTTTCAACGGACTAGAAATCCATAGGACACTGAATCTCCGTGAAATAGATACAAACGACTTGGCAGATTTTAATATTCATCTACACAATATTTTAGATGAGATTGTGCATTTTTCTCAACTGACGGCAGGCGATACGGGCTATATAAATATAGCTCTAAATGGTGCCAGCTTACCCACATCTATAAATACAGTATTAACCCCAGAAAACAATCATGATCCAACATTATTCATTGATCAAATTGAACGTGCTGCACAAAGCAACAGAGATGTGTCAACAGATAACTCTTTATCTCTAAGAGTTTCGGTAGCTATGGACAGACAAGCAGGTGCCCGTAGGAGAATCACAGATATTGCTATAAGTGATACTATCAAGCGAAATAAAATGAATTTATTTTCTCCGATGAATCTGAACGATAACATGTGCTTTAGTTATTGTCTCGCCTATTTTTTGAACCCTGAATTCACAGATCAGCAGTTACAAAAACTTGCTAAAGATATCCATACAGCATGTGGATTTGCACCACATGATAAAATAGGGTTTCATGATCTGAACATTTTCGAAAGAAAATTAAATTTAAAAATAGTAATCTTTCATAGGGACTGCTCAGGAAAGCTACAGGCGTTTAAAAACAGCGACGAATTACATCCAAAAACTGTGCATCTCTATAACCACGAGAATCATTATCACCTAATAAAAAACTTGAAAGCCTTCATAGGCACGAGTTATGTGTGCGAATTTTGTCTCAAGGGTCATAACGACAAGAGACTCCATAAATGCAAATATGTTTGTAATATTTGTAACACATCTGAATGCCGCACACGTCCAACGTCCAGTAGACAATGTCCAGACTGTCTCAGATACTGCAGAAACGCCTTCTGCTACGAAACACATAAACAAGAGCGTACATCTACTGAGAAATCTCAGTGTGACACTTTAAAATACTGCACTAAATGCCAACGATTATATAGGGTTGCAAGATCTGCTGATAAAAACAAACCGCACAAGTGCTCTCCAGAGTGCTGTGTACATTGCAATGAGATTTTGACAAGTGAAGGTAGTCACGAATGCTACATACAACCTCTAAAGTCTGAAACAAATGACGATAAATACATATATTATGACTTTGAGACAATGTATCAGAATGATAAACATGTGGCTAATTTTGTATGTGCCATGACACAGACAGGTGAGACGTTTGAAGCCGGAGGAACAGATTGTGTGGCACGTCTGATTAAACACTTCAGACGTCCAAAATACAGTGATTACACATTTGTGGCTCACAACGCATCGGGATTTGATTCCTACATCCTGTTAGAGTATCTTAGCAATGAAGGAATAAGTCCAAAGATTATTATGCAGGGATGTAGAATATTACATAATTATGTATGACACAGCATTTAGACAACGATTTATAGACAGTTTTCAATTTATCCCTTTTTCGCTAGGCAAGGTACCGGCTGCGTTAAACCTAAGCGTGAACGAAAAGGGATTTTTCCCACATCATTTCAACAGATTGGAGAATGCAAATTATGTGGGTCCCTATCCGGCAAAAGAGTTTTACGGGTATGAGACAATGAGTGAAACCGAGCGTGTCAGATTCGATACATGGTACACAGGAGTGTCAGGCAGTGTCTTTGACTTTAAAAAGGAGCTCGCTTTTTACTGTCGGAATGACGTGGTTATCTTAAGACAGGCGTGTATAAAATATCGTGAAGAATTCCTCGAATGTACAAACATTGATCCGTTTAAATCTGTGACATTGGCAGGAACATGCATGAAAGTATTCAAAACAAATTTTTTGAGTCGAGATACAGTAGCACTTACACATAGTCACGCGTATGTTAATCAACACAAAACGTTTTCAAACGCATCCATTCAATGGCTCGAATATATTAAAAATAGCCAAAACATTGATGTACAGCATGCCTTAAACCACGGAGAGCAAGCCTTTGGACCTTATCACGTTGATGGGTATTATGAGTCTGGTGATGGGGAAAAAACAGCCTTGGAATTCTTGGGTTGTTTTTACCATGGACACAACTGCAGATTTAAGGCAGAAGAAATTCAGCCTTTATCAAAAGTGTCTTTTGGTACTCTCCGAAGGCAGTCGGATGAAAAGATAGAAACACTTCGTAAAGTGTATTCCTTACGAGTGATTTCAATTTGGGAGTGTGAATGGGATCTAGCAAAACAAACAGATCCTGATGTCATGCAGTTCATGTCATCTTACGAAGCACCTGAGAGGCTGAGACCTCGGGATGCATTATTTGGCGGACGCACAAATGCGTATAAATTGTACCACAAAACAGCTGATGATGAACGAGTGGATTATTATGATTTCACATCGCTATACCCGTTCGTTCAGTCAAGTAAAACGTACCCTATCGGTCATCCTAAAATCATTTTTAAGGATTTTGAACCGGTGGAGAACTATTTTGGTATCGTCAAAGTGACAGTGCTACCACCACGTAAGCTATTTCACCCTGTTCTGCCTTACAGATGCTCGGGTAAATTAATGTTCCCTTTGTGTAGGACTTGTGCAGAGAATCAGATTCAGGACCCTCAATGCAGCCACACAGAGGTTGAGAGATGTATTACAGCTACATGGGTCAGCGTTGAATTACATCGAGCTATTCAGCACGGTTATCAGGTGGTTAAAATTCACGAGGTGTGGCATTTTCCACAAAGTTCTGACATTCTGTTTACAGATTATGTCAAAACATTCCTAAAATCCAAACAGGAGGCATCTGGCTTTCCCTCGGATGTAGTGACAGAGGATGATAAACAAGCGTACGTCGACGATTATCTCGACAAGCAGGGTGTTCAGCTAGACATCACTAAAATAATGCATAATTCGGCAAAAAGATCCATTGCTAAGCTCATCTTGAATACACTTTGGGGGCGTTTCTCTCTGCGCACGCATTTGCATACCACAGAGCTTTTGACAGAGCCTGAAGAATTCACACAATGTCTTTTTGGCGGTGCTGGACGGATTATAAAACACTTTTCGTTTGTATCTGATTCAGTGGCTTTGATTCAGTGGTCATATGCAGAACGTGATCCGTACCCCACACGGGATGTTAACGTTTTTATTGGTGCTTTCACCACTGCTTACGCGCGACTCGAGCTGTATAATCTTTTGGACAAATTAGGCGAACGTGTGATTTTTGCCGATACAGACAGCGTGATCTTTGTATCAAAAAACGGCGAATGGATCCCTGAAACAGGTTCTTATCTCGGACAGCTCACGAGCGAATTAGTTCCAGATGATTCCATAACAGAGTATGCCTCGTCAGGACCAAAATCTTATGGGTATCAGACAGCAAAAGGCTATACGTGTCTCAAAGCGAAGGGTATTACACTCAATGCAGAGAATGCCCAAATAGTCACATTGCATAGTCTGATAGGGCTAGTGCGTGCCTATGTGGAATCACGTGACACGATGCAGCTGTTTCCCCGCACAGAGACCATTACACGTAATAAGAGGGGATTCACATTGCACAATAGATCAATCGTGAAAAGTTTCAGACTTGTGTACAATAAGCGAGTACTCCAACCAGATTATACCACCTTACCTTACGGGTTTTAACAATATTTTGAAAGATGTGTGAAACAGATGTTTTTGACTGCAGAATGCAGCACCCATTTTCGGCTGTCGTTGCCGGTCCAAGTAATAGTGGGAAGACTTTTTTTGTGAAGACTCTAATGTATAATTCAGACAAAATGTGTTCTGTCAAATTTGACAATTTTGTGTATGTGTATACATCCTGGCAGCCAATGTATGATCAAATGTTACATGCTTTTGATATTAAATTCATTGAAGGCATTCCACAGAAATTGGATGATGACTCATTATTCCCTCCTGGTAAAAGATCGCTCCTTATCTTGGACGACGTTATGAGTCAAGCTGCTTCTAACGGAGAAGTCGAGAAGATTTTTACACAATACATACATCACAATAAGATTAGCTGTTTGCTATTAATACAGAATCTGTTTTTCCAGGGTAAATCTACCAGAACAATAGGTCTTAATACAAATTATTTAATAATATTTAAAAACCCTCGCGATAAGCAGCAGATTGGTATTTTGGGATGGCAGATGTACCCAGGGAATACAAAGTTTTTTATCGAAGCGTACCAGGATGCAACTGAACGCCCTTACAGCTACTTGTTAATAGATTATAAACCACAGACCCCTGAAAAATTTCGGCTCAGAACGGATTTACTGTCAGACTATCCGGTGGTGTACGTCCAGAAGTAACAATGAGCACGAGGCTTTCCAGAAATCTCTACCTCTTAAAGTTATTATACAAGAGCTCACCCAAGCAGCGACGTGTTATTCTGCAATCTTCACCCGACGAGTTAATATTGGCTCTATGTGAAGTGGCTCTCAATATTCTTCATGGCAAGATCCCCCTAACTGTGAAACAGCACGGGACTTTAAAAAGAAGGAAAAAGGAGATAAAGTACGTTGCTAATAAAAAGATTAATATCAGCAGGAAGAGACGTATGATTAATCAAAAAGGGGGTTTTCTACTTCCCCTTCTCAGTGTAGCGCTTCCTTTCATAACCAGTCTCATAACTAGAAACTGAATCTGAAGAGAAAAATGCAACATTCCGAGAAATTGTATCTCGTGCCAAAACATCAGCTGGATAGACTAAGGACTGCACCGCCTCGTGAAAATATTCATACGGTTGTGGAGAATGACTTGGATTCATCTATTAGAGATATACTGCAGAGGCATGACTTGAACACTTACGAAAAATCCAAGCTCTACACTAATGTTTTACAACGATTCTTAAGTGTGGTAAAACACGGTGATATGGAAAGTAACACTCTAACTCTTACATTACCGGAACACGAGACGCCTCTCCCCTCCCACACCCTCGATGTTAGGAATGATGACGTCAGTGATGACCCAATCGTCTCAGAAGTTTTAAACAATATTCCTCAGAGAAGCTTAAAAAATGTAAAATATATTATGGATAAAATGTCCAAAGCCAAACACGTGTCTTCATGGACAGTTGATGGAGAATTTGTTTATAAAGGGAGAATCATTCCAGGGTCCCATATATTTGATCTAGTAAAGAGTGTAACTTCACCGCAGATGATGCAAGACAACCGACGGCCTGTAGGGTGGTATGAGTTTCTGGATGCATTTGCGGGATTAAAGATTCCTTATTCGACTGTAACCAATCATAATGTAAGACGGATGATTGAATCGTTTAAAAGAAAAACACATGCGGATGACTTTGGTACTGTACCTACTAAGTCTTTGAAAAAACGCCACACACACACACATGCACACGACTCTGATGAAAACGTATTTAACTCGACCACTGTAGATGCGAAACAATGGATGGATTTTTAACAATTATATGTAATGGCATAGCTATGTGTTTTTTGTTTGTTTTTTACAAAATATTATCATGCGGGGGGTTTTGTATCTGTGTTTTATTTTTTAAATTATGTATGTCATTGTACAACATATTGTGTTATTGTTTTTGATGTCAAATAAAAGAAAGAAAACGAAATTATTCATCTGTTTACAACTCGTTTATTCATTACATATTCTTTATTTATTCGTTACACAAGGATTAATAAGACTGGAACATTTTACCAGACTGTACACACTGGATACATTTAAATATTTTACTATCACAGACCGTGGGTTTCAATTTTTTCACAAAAAGAGACACCATAGTATCATTTCTTAATAGATTATCGTTATGGTAAAATTTCATTATATCCTCATACTCAACACCCCGTGAAATATGATACAGAAAAAAGACACAATGCTGTCCACAGGTGACTGATGTAAAATCTTGAACTTGTCTGGTAGAATGATGAACTTGTGTAGAATTGTTTTTTAGAAAGTCGAGAATGGATGGAGGAAAAAAATCTGAATCCGGAGGATTCCCGAAGCTGTCAAAAAAACACCCGAGCCCATTTCGATCCATGTACATAGCTAACCAGTGGCGTCCCGGTTCGTCCGATCGATCCGTATTACAAATTAATAGAGCTGGGACGTCTATCAATGGTTCTTTGGGAAGATGGTCGGAAGGGAGTACTCCTAAAAAATTTATATTACACGCGATGTTATCCATAATTTCCGTTAGCTCCACAGTGTTCATTTCAAACTCTTCAGTAGTGTTCTGCCAACACCTGCCTCCGATTTGATATTTCAAGAAGAGAATCGTAGGTAGCATAAATTAAAATGTTTACTGTGTTTTGTAGAGGCTCTCTAAAACGTGCTTCTAACCTAATATTCCCTGATCTAATCAGCGAAACATGCTGCGAACACTCTTCATCCGGAGTAAGGTTATAGGCAAACAGTGTGTAGCCGTTGAGAAAATCCTCCCTGTCTATAGCGAGAGACTGGTTCTTCAGATGTCTCCCCGTGGCGGTAACCAGCTGATAATATTCTCTTACAGCATTTCCTAAATTAAATTGTGGCTGAAACGGACGATTTGGGATGTGTGCGCCGTCAGAGGTGAGATTTAAATATTCAAGATTAAAGTGTTTGAACGCAAATGGGTTTTTATCGTATGCGCCAGTGAAAGCATCATTATCGGTCATTGCTATAATGATGGATTTTGGTAAAGTCCCGAGGAAGAGATTTTCATGGTTTGAGACGCGTGCACCTGCTGGTATAGAAAAGTTTTTCACGCATACCCTGTCGAAAGGGTACTTTGCTGTGGCCGACAATAGTGCTTGGGCGTGTCCTAAACGGAGAGAGGGTGAGACAGACACTCTTTTGATAAAGAGAGAAGCGGAGATTATTTTTAGTTTATAATCGATCGCATCCCCGCGCATAAGACAGAATTCATCTTTTGCTCTAGTTAAACGAATCCGAATATCTACACCGTTCAACAGTAATTTTGGCTGAAAAAATATATCGCTGTGTATCGGAGCCAGTAGCTCGACAACATTGCTCCCGTCTGTAAACGCAGCTCTTTTTGTCAGTCCTGCATTCGCACCTGCCGGATCTGTAGTGTCCATATGACCAGCAGTGTCTTTGTAAAACAATCCTGCTGAAAAGTTATTCTCTAGGGTGTCTTTTCCATAATTAATGAGCATCTCCAAAATACACCTGTACGGATACGTGCTGGACGATTGTGACACTAGCCGATCTCCTAGAGACACATCCACTTGCGAGAAGATCGTCGAAGCCGGGTAATTAATCAGACCCACCGGAGCTCCTTCCGGCACATCATCTCCGTTTGGGAGAGTTATTTTCACATGAGTATATAATAATGTGTTATTCAGATCAGTGTAATCTTCACCAGTCCCTGCGATGAAAAATTCAATCGGGGAAGCATCATTAATCGCTGACACGGGTGGGATTTCCACATAAGTGTTTTTCTCAATAGCTGTTTGCGTTAAAGGAAGTGTAAAAATATCCAGTTCGGATTTGATACACTCGTCTGACATTGCATGAATCAATGACATGATTTAGAAGATAGTGTTGCTTCGTCTTTTCAAACTTGTAGATCTTTTTACAAGTTTCGTCCGGCTTCTTCGTCTGCTTTTTGCAACTGCGCGTTTCTTAGTGACGCGTGTACTCTTCTTTACGCTGTGACCACGCCCCCTCCTCATACGGGTCCCTGGAGGCTTCACCCCCCTGCGCATGACCATAAGACCGTGACCGCTCTGTCCCTCGGTGTTATCATTATTATTAAATGATTTTGACAAGGCACTGGTAACTACATCACTTACTATATTTTTTGCTGCAGCTTTTATGTGTGGCTTTGCTATACTGAAACCCCTTCTTAGAAACGGTATTGCCATACGATATAATCCACGAAATAGGCCCCCGATCCCTGATGCAAAACCGGCACCATACATAACACTGCTTCCGGCATAGCCCGGCATCCCATGTCCTGTTTGGGCCTGATAATATGATATGTAACGGTGGGGGTCGTCCTGGTACGGTGTGAGATAAGCCATTTTTAAAACAAATGTTTTCTCACTGGTCTAAAGTGCAGCTTCGTCACAACTTTTCCGTAGGTGAATCGCACGTCTTTATTCTGGTCGTCTTTAATTTCGATCCCAATGTCTGAGATGTTGTTTTTATTAAGACGGACGTAATGAGACTTGTCGTACCTGACACTGACTGCTTTGTTAGTGGTCGGTTCAATATGTATCGTCTCTAATAATGGAACATACGCGTCACCGACTGCTTGATATTCTATTATATCTATGTATACAAATAGAGTGTAAAATCCTCCACTTATATCGGCCTGGTATGGAGCGTATGTGTTCACGTCTTTGTGTTCATCCGTACTGCTTACATTTTCTATAGGAACACCTGGTTTTAATCCTAGAATGACGGCGAGTTTTCCGTAAAACGTTAGCGATGCTCTCTGATTTGATTTCAGAAATATCTTATTCTTTATATGATCGTAGCCTAGCTGCACCCGTGGTGGAAGAGTTGCGTTTATTTCCTTGAGTAATACTGAAATATCCTCAAAATAGCCATGTTTTATATTATTATGATTCGTAGATATTTTTAGGGCTTTCCGGAAAGTTTGAATATTAAGATCCCCACGCACTTTACTACGTTCATCGCTGTTCAAACATTGATCGCATTCAATAATAAAAGCAGAGTCTTCCTCGTTGAAAGTGTGCCAAGTTTTTGGATAGTGAAACTCAACCAACGCCACTTCCCATAATCCTTTTAAATGTATAGCCCTTGCCAATCTAGTTCTGTAATTAGATATGCGATTCTCGGGGTATACATTTGCAGATGCATTGCACGGGAGCGTGACGTAGAACCCCTCCTCCTCAGACATGTTAGATGTTTTTGGATAAATGGCATCGTCTGTGGCTTTCGCTACGGTTTTAAGGGAGATTGTAGATCAATCATCTGTTTTTCAGGAATCCAACTATTGAATTTTGAAGGCCATCCAAGCCATTTCACCAGAACGTACATGGCTTTTCCGCGTCGTTGTTTATCCAAAATTTTTTCGACCTTAAACGATTTATCATCACTCACAATAATTTTTTGGAGTTCTTGCTCATAAAAACAACCATCTGTTAATTCACCATCATAGTCCTGTATCCTGTATACGACTGGATTTCGGGGTATACACGCACTTATAGTAAAGTATTCTTCAGTATAATTCTGTTCATAGCCTTTGGCAAATATATTCCGGACTTTAGACACCCTGACGATATCTCCTACGGCAAATTTAAAGACTGGTGTCTCTTTACGCATTTTTCCGTATAAATTATTAAACACCACAGTTTCATTTTCTTTATTCACATCCAACGGTCGCATTTTAATGGATTTGTGATAGCTAGAATTATACGCCTCTGTCAGATCTTGCAATATATCACAGTAGCGTTTGGAATTCACAGCTGTTAAATACCTCCACATTCGTCCTTTTAAAGTTCTATTAAATCTTTCAACTACACTCGCTTTTAAATCACTTGCTGTTGCAAAATGGTGTATGTTATATTTTTTTGTCAACTGTTGAAAATGCTTATTGAAAAACTCTGTACCCTTATCTGTCTGCAACTTTACAGGTACACGTCCTTCTCTCAAAATAGACAAAAAAGCTTTAACTACTTCCGGTCCCGTTTTATTTTTCAATACCCTTGTCCACGCGTACTTGCTAAAAACGTCTATAACGGTAATTATAAACTTGATATTGTCGTTCTCTTTCGAGTATACAGACATATCAACTAGATCTGCTTGGAACTGCTGGTCTATCCCATACACCACTACACGGTTCCGCTTATAATTTATTGGTGCAGTTCGATGGAGAGTGTATGTGTCTTGGCTGGACAGCCAATCACTCACGTCTTTATCAGATAATCTTACACCGTATTCCTGTAACACAGCCTGTTTTAATCTGTTTTTACCCCCCAAAGCACCAAAATTCGCTGGGTCATAGTAGATTTTTTTCATTAGTTCAGACATGTCGTCGCTGTGAGTTTTCAGACAATAATGAGCCAAGTTACAATGTTGTTGCGTTTTTATTTTACAAGCATATATCAACAAACATTTTTTATATATTTGTTTTATTTCAGAATAGAAAAAGTACAGGGTTAAAAACAAACACGGATGAATTATATATCATCCAAACATCAAAATAAATTTTAGACACATTTCAAAATTTCTCTCCAGTATGTGTTCGACTAAAAAATCAATAATATTACATACATCTGGGTTTTCACTACTTAACAAACTGCAGACATCAGTTACATACGTACAAATACACAATATATTTCCTATTCTAAGAGAGTTCTGGTCGTCAGACATTAGATTGAGAATGTTTTTGATAACCCCAGAGGGTGTGGTCTCGCAGGTTACAGACATGTTTATCATATGATTCCATTCATCCGATAATCCCCGTACGCCGTTCATTAATTCCATTAGTCGTTTTTCATCCGGAGTTATGTTGGTATTTGTAGTCCAATTATTCCGGATAATCTTGTGGAGCAGGTTAGATATTCCACATTTAACACGTGATTTAAAGAAATATTTTGTAATCCAAGAGGTTGAGCAGAAGTTTCCCATTTTCAAACGCGAGTGATCTCCGGATCTTCAGCCACGGCGAGTTTCCATTTATCCACAGCCGTGTAAATTATTTCCTCGCATGATTCGTCGATCAATTTTTCACGAATTACAGATAATTGTTCGACAATGTACATCTCATCTCTGAGGTCAAACAAAATTGCCTCAACAGCTCCCAGGATTCTCTGTAGATGGGGGCTGCCTCCGTACTGACTCAAGGCCTGAGCTAATATGTTTTTCAACTCAGGTGTGAGGAGTTTCAGTCTGATCTCTTCAAAACATCCATAGAAATAATATGCAGTAGGTTCAAACAAGCAGCTGTGTCTTGTTTGCGATGGGTGATCCACAGTACAGCCGTCACAAGAATTTTTCATCCGTTTGTCGATCAAAAATTCCAAAATGACAGCCAAAATAGCCTTGATAATCCGGTGACCTGTGCCCCCGAGACATCCGTCCGCCTCATCGACAGTTATGTCTGGGGCCTCGGCGACTGCGGCAGGTGTTGCAACTCCATAGCTTGTGAGGAACGCCAGATTGTGATATCCAAGATCTGTACAAAATTTATTTAGCCATTCGATGCTTTTCTGCGGATATCCATTTGCTGCATCCGGTAATCCATTTGGTATGTATCCGTCAGTAGTTCCCAGGGGTTGGAATGATGATGAAGAAGAGTCAGTTCCTTGAGACATGATGCGTGAATGAGGTAAGCTTTCAAGAGGAGTGTGTTTTAATGTTTGTAGATCGTAGGCGGGGCTATAAGAACACCTCCTCCTACTGTCCTGTGCGAAGCGTGGGAACTGTTTGTCGTCTTTTCCCACGCCTCTTCACCACCTGACGTGGGAGGGTCTTGGTGTGGGAGGAGTCTAGGGGGTGGAGCCTAGGTCTGGCTCCTGTGCAGTGGTAGCTATTGTCAGTCTTGACTCCTTTCTCCCGTGTTCGGACGTGTTTCATTGAGCTCCCAGGAGATTACTTTACACAAAGTTGGATAACCTTTGTTCTTCTTTCAACAAACGGAATTGTAAAAACGTAAGTCAGTTTTTTAAATGTACGTATGTGTTTATGCGTTTGATATGTTTTTGTTATTTGTTTAATGTCTTAATACTAATACATTTTGATAGCTTTAAGATAATGTTTTAACATTTTACAAATGTATGAACGCTAAAGACTTGTATTTTAACTTTATACAATGTTTTATACACCTTTAAACACTATGTAATTGTGAATGTACAACTTTTCTTCAAATGTATTAGAAAATAGAACTATTTGCTTGATATAATTTTAATACGTTGTTTTAACGTTTTAATGTGGATCGTGGGAAAATTTTCCCACGGTCACGTGACCTGTTCAGAAGTGGGGCGGGGTGGGGATGTTTTGTAGGGAAGGGTACCGTGGGAAAATTCCCACGGTCACGTGATCTGTCCGGAGGTGGGAGGTATGGGGTAGAAGGGGGCGGGGCAAGCGTGGGAATTTCCCACGGTCAAAAAGGGGGCGGGGCTTAAGGGCAATAAATCACTCAAAGTGACATATAGTGCCCTATATTCTCTCTCTCCTGGGACATCAGAGAAAATGGTGGACTGTGCTCACGAATTGCTAATTTCATTTGTGAGTCACTTTGGTCAGCTATATGGCAGAAGTGAAATAACTTACAATGTCCACCAGCTGACACACCTGGCAGCAGAATATCATCTCTATGGTCCCTTAGATAACATTGCTGCCTTTCCTTATGAGAACTATTTGGCCCAACTGAAACATTTACTGCGCAAACCTCATTTGCCTTTACAGCAAATAGTTAAAAGGCTTTCTGAAAGAGACCCTCAGACACCCCAAATCAACAAAGGCCATAAATTCATGCACCTCCATCATGATGGTCCATTGGTGCCTCATTTGGGGCATGGGGATCAGTATAGAAAGGTTGTAACTAAAGATTTCACCTTATCATGTAGGTTTGGGGATAATTGCATTCAGATAGTTGAGGACATCGCTCTTGTTGACAACATAATCAAAGTAGCTGAGGAAACATATGTGATCTTCCGGAAATTTACAAAGAAGGAATCATATGTCCAATACCCCATCGAATCAGCCATCATTGGCTGTTACAAAGTGTGGGACTTAAGCAGCGGTGTTGGTGTTGTAAAGCTCCAAATAATAAAAAACAAATATATACTTTTCCCCGATAAAAAAAGAGTTCATAGCCATTCCCCTCATACATACAAAGTAAATCATTTTTGTACAAATCAGTTCATAAAAATCAGTTCAGTTCATAAAAATCAGTTCATAAAAATCAGTTCAGTTCATAAAAAACAGTTCATAAAAATCAGTTAATGTGTTAATAACCAACCATTATCTTTACCATAAAAATAGTATGAAGCAGTGGTGCCTTGTAAAGTTCCACAGTGGTGGAACAGAAGTTGTGCCACACATATGGCTTCAGGGGGAGAAAGTTTTCTGGCCTCCATACCCTCTAAAAGAGTCTGGCAAGGTTTGTGCTGCGATCAGGAGGAGGGAGGAACCAAAAGAAAATTGGCAGACTTATGAGCCTGTCAGGGTCCTCATAAGCCGAGGTGGGTATTGTTAAATCGGGTTGACATTTTATCATAGCCCTTTGTATCAGTATCTCATAACAACTCTGTGTCTGCAGATACCTTTGAGGAAGCAGAGAGGTGCCTGGAGAGGTATTTGAAGCAGCAATGCGACACCACTGATATCCAGTCAGAGGAGGAGAGCCAACAGCCTCAGAAAAGGAGAAAGAAGTAATAATTTCCAAATTCACAGTGCGAAGTTGCTGAATTGTATGTGCACATGGCCATCCTCAGAAATATATGTTTACTGTAACATCGGAACCCAGCCAGCACACCCATGTGGGGCCCAAACGGGCTGCAAATGGGCTGATATCCGGGGCCCACCTGGGCTACCCAACTGGGAACCCAGCTAATTTTGGCCGCGGTTTCCGTGGTGGTCCCACATGTGTTAGCCCAGATAGGTTGATGATGGGCTCTTGATGGGCTCCATATCGGGCCCATATGGGTAACCTAGGTAGCACCCATTTAGGGCCTACAGGAGTCTGCACACATGGGTTGATGATGGGCTCTTGATGGGCTCCATATCGGGCCCACATGGGTAACCTAGGTAGCACCCATTTAGGGCCTACAGGAGTCTGCACACATGGGTTGATAATGGGCTCTTGATGGGCTCCATATATGGCCCA
The DNA here is from genome assembly GCF_964197995.2 of Scardinius erythrophthalmus. Classification (NCBI taxonomy): domain Eukaryota; kingdom Metazoa; phylum Chordata; class Actinopteri; order Cypriniformes; family Leuciscidae; genus Scardinius; species Scardinius erythrophthalmus. Next base: position 30,242,956 of record NC_138227.1, on the reverse strand, counting down.
TATGGGTAACCTAGGTAGCACCCATTTAGGGCCTACAGGAGTCTGCACACATGGGTTGATGATGGGCTCTTGATGGGCTCCATATCGGGCCCATATGGGTAACCTAGGTAGCACCCATTTAGGGCCTACTGGAGTCTGCACACATGGGTTGATGATGGGCTCTTGATGGGCTCCATATCGGGCCCACATGGGTAACCAAGGTAGCACCCATTTAGGGCCTACAGGAGTCTGCACACATGGGTTGATGATGGGCTCTTGATGGGCTCCATATCGGGCCCATATGGGTAACCTAGGTAGCACCCATTTAGGGCCTACAGGAGTCTGCACACATGGGTTGATGATGGGCTCTTGATGGTCTCCATATCGGGCCCATGTGGGTAACCTAGGTAGCACCCATTTAGGGCATACAGGAGTCTGCCCAGATGGGTTGATGATGGGCTCTTGATGGGCTCCATATCTGGCCCATATGGGTAACCTAGGTAGCACCCATTTAGGGCCTACAGGAGTCTGCACACATGGGTTGATGATGGGCTCTTGATGGGCTCCATATCGGGCCCATGTGGGTAACCTAGGTAGCACCCATTTAGGGCATACAGGAGTCTGCCCAGATGGGTTGATGATGGGCTCTTGATGGGCTCCATATATGGCCCATATGGGTAACCTAGGTAGCACCCATTTAGGGCCTACAGGAATCTGCCCAAATGGGTTGATGATGGGACCCAGATAGGTCTTATCTAGGGCTCTTATGGGCCACAACGGGTATATATATGGGCTACCATATTTGTCTGTTTGGGTTACCTTATTTTACAGTAAACCCCTAAATACAATCATTACATGTAATCCACTAAACTATACTAAAATGTTAAAGGTATTCAATGAACAGAAACCAGTAGTTCACTTTTAAAGTTACTTTATTAAGCAAGTACAAGTATCACAAAACAAGAAAAGAAAAAAGTAATATATATATATATATATATATATATATGCACACGTTATATATGCATATCTGAAAAATTAACCATTTCACAAACAAAACAATAACCGTGCAGCTTCTCACTCCTCTGTTGTCGCTCTCCCAACGGCCCTTTGAAAAGAGAAAATAAATCAGTCAACCATTATGCCACTTTTTTAATTCCTTTTCACAGTTCAATCAGATGTGTCAGGTTAGCCTTTTGGTGCCCCACATCAAGTGTATCTAGATAAGGGGTTTGCAAACCTGTCCTGGAACACCCCCTGCACTGCACATATTGGAAGCACAAAATGTACATTTTGACCAACTTTTACCACTTTGAAGTAATTTCTAAAAAATAATTAGTGTTGAAGATCATTAAACCGTTATGCTGCCTCATAAGTCTGTCTGAAATCAGAATGGTTACTGCTCAAATAAATAAAAACTAAACTAAATCAGTTTTGTGAGGCACCTTAGTGTGTAAACGCTGCCTGCTAAGTCGTTGCCTGATAGGGCAGCGAGGCAATGAGTCAGCTGCCTAAGTTTTCAGATGCAGACTTTGTACGTTTCCCTCATCTAATATACCGGATTCATCACATTAGCTCATTTATAGAAACTGCAAGATCTGAAGTGGGTGTGCAGTACTGAGGGTTCCCAGGACAAGTTAGAAAACCAAATATTTGCCCATCATTCATCCAACTCAAATATTGCTTATCACTTGACATGTAAGTAGTAGCAACTTTACAAAGTCTACTCGCTCTAATGTTATGTTACAGAACATATTTCTCCTGTTTTACAACATTTGCACTGGCTCTTAGTTCAATTTTAAAAACTAAACAAGTTGGCTCCTTTATATCTTCTTCATATACACTTCCTCCACTACATCCTAAGATCGGCTTCTGCACTTACACTTGTTCTTCCACGCACTCGGACAACTTCCATGGGGTCACAAGCTTTTGGTTGTGCTGCTCCTGATGCCATCACTTCCTCTTCACTTCTTGCCTGCTGTCTGTACTATCCTGTATAAATAAAAGCAAGAAAAACTCAATACAAAATAAGTCATGTACAAGATTTTCACTTTACAGTTCAATTAGTCGGGTAGAAAACAAAGTATACAACACTATCCATTCTAAAACACATTTTATGTATTCACACAAGCAATTCTTCAGAGCCCCAACATGGAATTGTAAAAAAATTAATATTACTCCCATGTGTCAGTTACGATTACTATAATGATAAGGTCATGATTTCATCTTTAAAACAGATGAAGAAATCAACAAATTGTGGTGTTGAGCTGAGAGGGTTGTGGTCTGTTGCTCTTTGAATTATATCTTTCAATGCAGGTTTATATTGTTTCAACAATTTGCCTGACCCCTGGGGGCTCCGTATATTTCTGATAATATTTGTGGAGAAACATTACACTGTTTTAATTCAGAATCCTAACCATACATTGTAGGCTACTAATTAAAAGTAATTTATTAAATCAAGTAAAATAAAAAATAACACAAAAGGCCAATGAATCTGTACCAGAAGTGATAGTGCAATGTAGCAGCTAAAGAATAATCCTCCACCAAATTGCCAGTAATCAGCTGGTCCTTGGCGAATCTGAAGAGGGGGAAAGAAGAAATTATTCAATGAAAAGTCCTTAAAAAGCAGTATTTTCTTATATCATTCCTTCAAACAATCTTAAATAAAAAAAAAAAAAACATTTGCCATTATAACATTCACACTACATGAACTGAGTAATGTCAAGGGCTGGGTAAAAAATATTGATTTCTCGATTTTATTTGATTCTCATTTTTACGAAACAATATCAATTCTTAAATCCCAAGAATCGATTAGTCAACCTGTTTTCAGTTGATGAATGAATGGAACATTGTAGCGTGCATCCCATCCAATAAATCCAGCCCTAGTAATGTCATCTTTGAGACTGTTAGTTGTTACATGATGATTAAAAATGTAAACATAAACTTTAAGCATGGCAATCCCATCAGAAATGTGTATCATTGCAAGGGAAGCACACACAAAAAAAAAAAAAAAAAAAAATGTAAACAAATATATTTCCAATACTGTTATCAGTGTTTGAAGAGGTTATGTAAACATACTTCTAACGAATAAATGACTGTTTTATCACTTTACTCATTCCAACGCTTTTTTACCTCTCATGCGTTTTTAAACTAACGTTAGCTGACATTAAACACACAATGTTACCAACAACAAAACACAGCAATGTCAGATGGTACTAAATTACATTGAAATACGTGCTTATATTGCTACATCAGTACAAAAACACACACAGAGATAACTTATTGAACGTATAAGGTTGCATTAAGCCTATGACTGTTAACGTTTCTCATGTTCATAAACGTTAACGTTAATTTAACTGACTGCTATAAGGACTGAAAAATGTTTTCTTACCTGATATCGCCAGTATTTTTACAGACCACGTACGAACCCTTCCTCTGTTCACATTCCAGCTTTTGTTCTTCATTGATATCAACTTAAATTCGCTCAAAATTTAAGAATTCAACAGGCAGATATAAAATAATCCAGGTCTGACCGAGTAGGCTAATCAATGCAAGCAGCAGCTCAGCTGCTGCTCAGTGCGCGCCTATTTTAAATTTGAAAATACGTCCGTTACTCTCGGTCGGTGACTGAGCCGCGCAGAGCCGCGCACATTCTCATTGGACAGTTTCCTGGAAGACAGACAGATTAACCAATCATGCTCAAAGTAAAACGGCGAAACAACCAATAGCAATACTTTAATAACAGTTAACATAGCGGTGTATTGAGTTTTATTTGCAGTCTGTATTATTATTTAATTAATTAGTCAAATGACATGACAGTGTATGAATACAAATGTAATAATGCAATGTAAACGGTTAGGCAAGCAGACAAAATTGTAAATTCAAACAAAATCACATAAGGCAAAAGGTGAAACTATTATTGTTAATAATGATAATTATATTTTAACATATACTGAAGAGCTGTTATATCAAAAAAATTATGAAATGCTAATTAATTGTCACAATAATGTTGAAAGGCAGATATTTCTGCTGTATGTTGTTTCAACGTACAGATCTTGTAAAAATGTCAACGCTGATTTAGAAGTGTTTTAAATCTTTTACTTTTTTCTTTTCTTGTTTTGTGATACTTGTATTTGCTTAATAAAGTAACTTTAAAAGTGAACTACTGGTTTCTGTTCATTGAATACCTTTAACATTTTAGTATAGTTTAGTGGATTACATGTAATGATTGTATTTAGGGGTTTACTGTAAAATAAGTTAACCCAAACAGACAAATATGGTAGCCCATATATATACCCATTGTGGCCCATAAGAGCCCTAGATAAGACCTATATGGGTCCCATCATCAACCCATGTGGGCAGATTCCTGTAGGCCCTAAATGGGTGCTACCTAGGTTACCCACATGGGCCCGATATGGAGCCCATCAAGAGCCCATCATCAACCCATCTGGGCAGACTCCTGTAGGCCCTAAATGGGTGCTACCTAGGTTACCCACATGGGCCCGATATGGAGCCCATCAAGAGCCCATCATCAACCCATCTGGGCTAACACATGTGGGGCCACCACGGAAACCGCGGCCAAAATTAGCTGGGTTCCCAGTTGGGTAGCCCATGTGGGCCCCGGATATCAGCCCATTTGCAGCCCGTTTGGGCCCCACATGGGTGTGTTAGCTGGGGCAAGCTCTGTCCAGATTGTCCTCTGGTGTCTGCGGATGAATCCACGTTGAGCTGGGAAACGTGATGTAAATGTTTGCGCGTGAATCCGTGGCCAACAAAACCAAAATTAGCTGGGTTCCCAGTTGGGTAGCCCAGGTGAGCCCCGGATATCAGCCCATTTGCAGCCCGTTTGGGCCCCACATGTGTTGGCTGGGGATCTTGTAAAAATGTCAACGTTGATTTAGAATGGTTTTTGTTCATCTTTTTCAACAACAAACTGACATTATTTCAACCATATTTCAACGTTGAAGGTCGGTCATGTGCTGGCTGGGTATGTAGCCTACTCATTTCCCATTAGTGAACTGACTAGGTCTCACATAGGGAGCCCATCTGGGTTTGCCCATGTTGGACCTACTTAGTTGACCCAAGTGGGCCCCAGATAAGAAGCCCCTTTTGAGCCCATGTCCATCTGTACCCCTGTAGCCCATTTGTAACCCATATGGGCCCCAGATAAGAAGCCCCTTTTGAGCCCATGTCCATCTGTACCCCTGTAGCCCATTTGTAACCCATATGGGCCCCAGATAAGAAGCCCCTTTTGATCCCATGTCCATCTGTACCCCTGTAGCCCATTTGTAACCCATATGGGCCCCAGATAAGAAGCCCCTTTTGATCCCATGTCCATCTGTACCCCTGTAGCCCATTTGTAACCCATATGGGCCCCAGATAAGAAGCCCCTTTTGAGCCCATGTCCACTCTGTACCCCTGTAGCCCATTTGTAACCCATATGGGCCCCAGATAAGAAGCCCCTTTTGAGCCCATGTCCACTCTGTACCCCTGTAGCCCATTTGTAACCCATATGGGCCCCAGATAAGAAGCCCATTTTGAGCCCATGCCCACTCTGTACCCCTGTCGCCCATTTGTAACCCATATGGGCCCCACATAAACGTGTTGGCTGGGAATAGTTGGCATTTTGACTATTTCAGTTACTACAGATGAACAAATGTAAATAATGCAGTGTATTTATAGTTTGTCCATGTTCACTTCTAGACCAAACCTAATCTACAAGAATTTGGATGACTCTGATGAAGATCAACCTCAGAGTAAATATCCCCAAGCTCCAAAAATTTTGTTCCCAGGTACAGTATAGTAGGTGTTACGGTAGTGTTCCCTGTGTTTGTTCGTTCTACATAATAACCTGTAACATCTTTTATACCCCCCTCCCCTCCCCTTGTCATACACACCAACAGCCTCCAGCCCTCTGCATTCTCCCTCTCCATCCTCCCAACTCCAACCTCTATCCCCAGTGAATTACCAGACGCTTTCCACTCTGCAGTCTCCCTCTCCATCCTCCCAACTCCAACCTCTAGCCCCAGTAAATTTCCAGACCACTTTTAACAACCCAACCAGCTACCAAACCCTGCCCGCCCCAGCCAGCTGCCAGTCTCCACTGCCCTACCCCAACAGCCAACCCATTACCTTCTCTGCTGAAGATTTTCAGTTGCCAGTGGCTTCTGCCGGTACTCCCCGGTGTGCGCCCAATTTCTCTCCAGAAGGTATGTTTTAGAAAAGAGAGTTTCATGTTATTCCAAATACCTATAGCCAGTCTTATAGATAAAAAAATGTTTCTTCCATATTTGTCACAGACTCAAGAGACTCCGCCAGGCAGCTTTTAAAAGGCAAGTGCAAAAATGTTGTGCCTTGGGATTATTATAGGATTCCATTTATATATGAACGGAATAGCCTTGTGCATTAAAACACCTAAATATTACAGTGGTTTGCATTCTCTATGGAACAGTTAAAAACTAAATAAATATTGTGATTGGTGCTGGGTTGAATCCCCTACCTATAGCATTTAACATCCCTCGTGTATATTTGAAATTGGGTTGACCATTTGAAGAGTTTGGTTTCAAAATGCTATATCCACCATTTTCATTAATTTTCATAAATAATTTTTACATTTTGTTTCGCAAGTAATTTCAGTAGAACTGCAATTGGGTATTGTTATTTATCTTTACTCAATCAAAACAACAAAACAGCAATTTGATTGACATTACCTGAACTACAGATTTAAATAACATGACTTTTTAATGTTTTTAAAAATGGAGATATAGCATTTTGGAACCAAACTCTTAATTTCTTTATTTTACGCTTTTTTACATTACAAAATAAAGGAATGCAAAGTTTTGCACTCAACCCAAAACTATTTGTTATTCCTGTCAATAGATGTTACCTTGCAGAAACTGCTCACCACTGTCACAGAGTTGACGAAGGAGGTGAGGGACCTGCGGCAGGACTTCCGAGAGTTCCGCAAGTCCTGTAGGCGTGGCCAAAGTGCTGGGGTGGTGGGCTTGACTGAAGAGCCACTGCAACTGCCTCTGCACAGCATGGAGGATCTGGAGAACGCAGAGGTGATACTCCAATCCCAGGAGGCTAGGAAGGCAATGGTAATTATTTAATGATTAAATAGTGGTCACATCATTCTTCTGATTGACCTTCACTGATCTGCCCAATTTGGTTAAACTGTTTAACAAATCTGTTAAACTATCTGTGTTTAAGCTCATCCCAGACGAGGATAAAAACAAATATCACTTTAAAATGTCCCAGTCAACAATGTCTGATATTTTAGCACATCTTTATCAATCTCAGTTAAATTCAGACTTGACAATTGACAAACCTACATAGAGCAACATTACATCATCTTTGAAAAAGAGCTTTTTTTAAATTGTTTACTTTTTAAACTGAAAATAGTAACTTTTTTATTTTGATAGGTGGCCCGCTTCACAGTTATTGGGGGGACCACCCTGGAGATCAGGGTCCGGCGCATGCTGGCATACAGCATGACCAATGAGCTGGCCTCAGGCCTAAACTGGGCAGGCAAGAAGAATAAGGATGTGGGCAAACAGAAGCGGCCCTTTAAAGAAATGGCTCTCTGCAAATGCATGTTTGGTAAGTCATTCTGCTTAAGTATGAATGCAGTATGAATGCAGTATGAATGCAGTGCTTTCAGTAAAACAGTATGCCCTCAATTGAGTAAATAAACTCAAGCTTCACGCTTCTGTCCCATCCTATTCAATTTACTACCAATTGGACTATGTAACATGAAATTTATTATTAATTTAGCTTATTATTTTTCCCATTTTGTCTACATTTGACAAGTAGCCTAGTTTGATTGAACACCGATGTGCGTTGAACCTTGAAACGAAATAGGGAATGAGTGAAGCTTGCTCCTATTCGGCCAATTCGCTAGTAGTTCGTCCATAGACTGTAAAAGAGTTTGTCTGAAGAAAGGGCTAACCTGAGGCCGAATCACATCTGGCAGGCAGATGTCTACCTCAGCTAGGCTATTTCTCTAAATTGTGTAACACTAGACACATTAGGCCTACAGAAGAAATTAAAATATTTTTCTCCCTCTGGTGAGAAGGGAGAAGCACTGCACTCCACACAAATTTGAGCCTTAGCCTACTGTATGTCATAAAACTGTAGCCTAGGCTACGTGTTTGTCAAATAATTTCATCCTAAGATAGGTAGGCCGCTGTACGTGAGCTGTATCGTTCAGTTTCGTTCCGACAAACGGGGCACTAATTTTTCTTTTGCTCAATATGTTCAACGTGTGTGTGTGTGTGTGTGTGTGTGTGTGTGTGTGAGAGAGAGGGGGGGGGGTAGGTTTAGGGGTCGGGTTAGGGTGTGTATGTGTGTGTGTGTGATGGGTAGGTTAAGGGGTCGGGTTAGTGTGTGTGTGTGTGTGTGTGTGTGAGTGAGAGAGAGAGAGAGATGGGTAGGTTTAGTGTGTGTGTGTGTGTGTGTGTGTGTGTGTGTGTGTGTGTGTGTGTGTGTGTGTGTGTGTGTGTGAGTGAGAGAGAGAGATGGGTAGGTTTAGGGGTTGGGTTAGTGTGTGTGTGTGTGTGTGTGTGTGTGTGTGTGTGTGTGTGTGAGAGGGGGGGGGGGGTGGGTAGGTTTAGGGGTCGGGTTAGGGTGTGTATGTGTGTGTGTGTGATGGGTAGGTTAAGGGGTCGGGTTAGTGTGTGTGTGTGTGTGTGTGTGTGTGTGTGTGTGTGTGAGAGAGAGAGAGAGAGAGAGAGAGATAGGCCGCTGTCAGTAGCCTAAAAGAGGCCTAGAAATAGGGTTTCGTTCCACATATTTAAAATCAGAAATATATAGAGATTCCTTAGGAAAAAGTTCTCCACACACAATCTTGCAGTTTTTGAGAAAAATGATGCTAAAGGTGCCCATTTTGAAAAAAAAGGGAAAACATAGGGAATTTTGCACTTTCAAACCTGTTATCATATAAACCCCAAAATGCCGAATTACCACTTGAAGTAAAAAATAAAATTTTGAAATTTTAAACCAGTTTGAAATGTGTGATATACCTGAAGTTGCTATCTAGGGACAGTAAACATGATAAGATTATCAAGAAAACTTCTACTGTAACATTAACATCCCAATTACTTCTCATTATGTTGTTTCAATTCAAAGGTAATATTTGAGGTAAAATCTGAATAACAAATAGAATTAAGCCAAAATATAATAACAGAGCTGCCAACTCTCACGCATTCACCGTGAGACTCACGCAATTGACCCTTTTCGCACGCTCTCACACCACACATCCATTCCCAGGAAAGCCATTTAATGACCATAATATAGGCACGTTAGTTGGCTAGAAAAAGAGCTATAGAGAGTATTTTGCTAAATATGTGTACTATATTACATATTTATTATATTTGTACTTGTATCATTAAATAAAGTTGTTATTATAATAAAAAACGCATTATATTTAATTTGAGTTATTTTTAACCTTAAATAACCAGCTGATAGGGCTGTCTGTGTGTAGCCTATTTTTCTTGAGAAAAATGAACGCCTATCTTGTGTACCTAATATTTATCCAAATGAGTCAACATTAAATCAAATCACAAGAATTGAATTGAAATCGTGAAATTTGTTTCAGGAAAATTGTAAAAAAAAAACAAAAAAACAAAAAAAACGTAGCTTACCAGAAATTACCATATAAACACTGTAACATGTTGTCAAAATTCAGTTTAGTTACTAAAATGTTCTGACAATCACAATACACTTATTGTGATGCAAGTTTTTTTTTTGCAACCCCCCCCCCCCAATCTCCCCAAATCTCACTCCAAGTTAAACTCAAAAGTATACCAAAAAAAAAAACTTTTAAAAATAACACATTTAATGGTGAATTGTTAATTTGCATACACGAGCAGTAACTGCTCTACATGTACATATTCACAGGAATGATTATTGTAAACAAGATTTAATTTAGATTTATTTATTTACCTACCCATCTCTCTCACACACATACTAACCCGACCCCTAAACCTACCCATCTACCCTAACCTCTCTCACACACACACACCCCCTAACCCGACCCCTAAACCTACCCCCCCCTCCTCTCTCACACACACACACACACACACACACACACACACACACACACACACACACACACACACACACACACACACACACACTAACCCAACCCCTAAACCTACCCATCTCTCTCTCTCTCTCACTCACACACACACACACACACACACCCTAACCCGACCCCTAAACCTACCCCCCTCTCACACACACACACACACACTAACCCAACCCCTAAACCTACCCATCTCTCTCACACACACACTAACCCGACCCCTAAACCTACCCATCTCTCTCACACACACACTAACCCGACCCCTAAACCTACCCATCTCTCTCACACACACACACCCCCTAACCCGACCCCTAAACCTACCCCCCCCTCCTCTCTCTCACACACACACACACACACACACACACACACACACACACACACACACACACACACACACACACACACACACACACACACACACACACACACACACACACACTAACCCAACCCCTAAACCTACCCATCTCTCTCTCTCTCTCACTCACTCACACACACACACACACACACACACACACACACACACACACACACACACACCCTAACCCGACCCCTAAACCTACCCCCCCTCCTCTCTCACACACACACACACACACACACACACACACACACACACACACACACACTAACCCAACTCCTAAACCTACCCATCTCTCTCTCTCACTCACACACACACACACACACACACACACTAACCCGACCCCTAAACCTACCCATCTCTCTCTCTCTCTCTCTCACTCACACACACACACACACACACACACACACTAACCCGACCCCTAAACCTACCCATCTCTCTCTCTCTCTCACACACACACACACACACACACACACACACACACTAACTAACCCGACCCCTAAACCTACCCATCTCTCTCTCTCACTCACACACACACACACACACACACACACACACACACACACACACACACACTAACTAACCCGGCCCCTAAACCTACCCATCTCTCTCTCTCTCTCACACACACACACACACACACACACTAACTAACCCGACCCCTAAACCTACCCATCTCTCTCTCTCTCTCTCTCTCTCTCTCTCACACACACACACACACACACACACACACTAACTAACCCGAACCCTAAACCTACCCATCACACACATACACACAAGTCAAGCGTTTTTTGTCTATAAAACGCCGATAGCAGGCCGGGTGAAACCCGTAGTTGTTGGGACATCAGAGACCGGTTTGTCCAGGAGGGCAACATGTTTATTAGCAATAGCTAACGTTAGCTCCGTAGTGTCCGACGTTTTGAGCCATTCCTACGCACATTGCTTGATTTTTTTTCCCATCGGACATCAGGAAAGGGCTGCGGACCTTTCCCACCATCTTTTCCGACATGAAGAATACACTTTACGGGTGTTAATCGAGCTTGATCGCCGCTATCAGATGGAGATGCGCTGCTTACGTCCTCCTCTGTTTACATGTGCGTAGTGATATTGGCTTGATTTCGGCTGTGACCTACTTACATTTTCGATGCTGATTGGTTGAAAATCTAGCTCAACAGTTTTAGTCAATATATTGATACTCTCAATACGCAGTCAATATAGTGCGCCAATAAATACACTTTTCTCATTAACTGCAGGAAAATGCGTGGAGAACTTTTTGCTTGGATACCTTTTATTAACGTTGAACATATTGAGCAAAAGAAAAAGTAGTGCCCCGTTTGTCGGAACGAAACCCTATTTCTAGGCCTCTTTTAGGCTACTGACAGCGGCCTAAGGCTATTTAATAATAATAATAATAAATTGTATTTATAATGCACTTTTCATTTGCGAACAAATCCCAAAGTGCTACATATTTCGTAAGTAAAAAACAGTTCAGTTTCACATTAATTGTAGCTAATTTTAAATAGAAAAGTTTTTAAGTCTTTTTTAAAATGATCAACTGACTGTGGAACCCTCAGGTGGTCTGGCAATGAGTTCCACATTCGCGGAGCAACAGAGGAGAAAGCATGATCTCCCATGGTCCGTAGCTTGGTTCTGGGTGGACGGAGACGATTGCCATTTTGTGAACGGAGGTTTCTGGTTGATGTTTGCTGGGTGAGAAGTTCCTTGAGGTAGGGTGGAGCATTTCCATGAATGCATTGGTGGGTGAGGAGAGTGATTTTGTATTGGATCCTGGCGGAGATGGGGAGCCAGTGAAGTGCTTGAAGAATGGGGGTTATGTGTTCATATTTACGCACCTTCATTAGGATCCTAGCAGCACTGTTCTGCAGACTCTTGCTAGAGATCCCATACAGAAGTGCGTTACAATAGTCCAGCCTGGAGGAGACGAAGGCGTGGACAAGCTTAGTGGCGTCAGGAAGAGTGAGTGTGGGACGAAGTTTTGCAATATTCCTAAGGTGGAAAAAGGATGATTTGCACAGAAGTTTGATATGGTTGTCAAATGTGAGGTGAGAGTCAAGTTTTACACCGAGGTTGGTTACTGTAGATGAAAGAGGGATGTCTTTTCCAGAAAAAGTGATAGAGGTTATCAGGGACGACTGAACCTGCTGAGGGGTGCCGACAAGAATTGCCTCAGTTTTCGAATAATTTAACTGTAGGAAGTTCTGACTCATCCAGGCCTTTATCTTCTCCAAGCAGGAGGTCAGAAGGAGTGGTGTTGAAGAAGATGTAGGCAGAGCAGCCGGGAGGTGGGGGGTTTGGTTTATTTTGAAATAGAGTTGTGTATCATCAGCGTAGCAATGGAAGGAGATACCATGCTGGCTGATGATGCGGCCAAGAGGGAGCATGTAAAGAATAAAGAGAGTTGGACCAAGTATCGACCCTTGAGGAACACCACATGTGACAGCATGTGGGTGAGATTTAGCTCCACCCAAACTGACGTACTCGGTCCTTCCAGAAAGGTATGATATGAACCAGTCCAAGGCAGAATTTGAAAGTCCTATATCACTGTGGAGGCGGTCGAGAAGGATGTTGTGGTCGACAGTGTCAAACGCTGCTGTGAGGTCAAGGAGGATAAGAATTGAGGGGGAGCCAGCATCGGCTGCCATCAGAAGGTCATTCGTAACTCTGACCAGAGCTGTTTTTGTGCTGTGGGCGGGCCGGAAGCCTGACTGAAACTTATCGTACATGTTGTGGCGTTGAAGATGGTCCTGGAGCTGAGCAGCAACTGCTTTTTCCAATACTTTGGAAAGGAATGGAAGTTTGGATATGGGCCTGAAGTTGGCAAGGTTTTCCGGGTCCAAACTGGGTTTTTTAAGAAGTGGTGTGATAGCCGCAATTTTGAGGGGGGAAGGAACATGGCCAGACTGGAGGGAGTGGTTTATTGTTTTTGTAATGAGGGGACTTATGGCAGAAAGATGTGATTTTATCAGGATAGTGGGAAAAGGGTCCAGGGAACAGGAAGATGATTTCATTTTTTTAATGATTCCCTCAATTTCAAGTTGTGAAACTTCAGAGAAGCAATGAAGAGAGTGGCAGAAACCAGACTGTGAACTGACAGAAAGGGCAGGTAGTGCAGAGGAACCAGGGAGATGCGATCGGATGGAGTCTATTTTTGTTCTGAAGAAGGTGATGAAATTTTTGCAGCGTTCCTCTGTGTTTTCTGTGAGAGTTTTAGTCTGGGGTTTAAGAAGATGGTTTATTGTAGAGAAGAGCTGCTTAGAGTTTCCAGGATTGTTGTTGATGATGTCCGAAAAGAACTGTGACCGTGCATCTTGAAGTGACTTGGAGTAGGCTTGTTGGTGATCTCTATAGGCTAGTCTATGTACAGTTAGTGCCGATGTTTTGAAACGACGCTCAAGGATACGGCCACGTGCCTTCATTTTCCGCAGCTCCAAGGTGTACCATGGGGCTGAGTGTGCAAAGGATACTGTTTTGGTCTTGATGGGGGCATGAAGATCCAGAAGTCTGCAGAGTGAATTATTGTAAAACGTGACTGATTCACTGGCTGATGAAAGATTGGCAGAGGAGAGATGGTGGAGATCCAGGGTCAAGGTGTCTGGATCAATGTTCTTAATGTTACGAAAACAGATTTGACGTTTAGGCTTGGAGTGAATAGACAAAAATGGCAGTTCCACCGAAATTAACTTATGGTCAGATAAGCCAAGATCATGCACTTGCAGGTTATTTATGGAAGCAGAATCAGTGATGACCAGATCAAGAGTATGCCCTCTGGTGTGTGTTGGTACATCGACATGCTGTGTAAGATTCAAGCAGTCTAGTAATTGTAAAAATTCAACAGCTGAGCGACAAGAGGGGGTGTCAACGTGAATATTCATATCTCCAAGTATTAAAAGGTTTGTGGATGTGGGACCAATTGTTGTGAGTAGATCGTGCATCTCATCAACAAAGGCTGAGTTTGGTTTGGGTGGGCGGTAGATAAGTAATATTGTCATCGGAAAAGGAGGTTTGCATTTGAAAGCTAAGCATTCAAATGAAGAAAACTCAGGTAATGACAAAGCGGACAGTTTGAATTTAGTTTGGTGTATTATCACAAGACCACCACCACGTCCAGTGCTGCGAGCTTTCTGCAGGTAGGTGTAAGCAGAGGGACAGGCTTCGTTTATGGCAGAATATACCTCTGGCTGATGCCAAGTTTCAGTGAGGCACATGAAGTCCGTCCGATTTTCCAAGATGTGATCGTGTATAAAGCTTGCTTTTCCTGTCAAGGATTGTGTATTTAAAAGTTCTATTTTAATGTGTGGAGAGTTTGCGATTTTCCGCACGGGCCTGAGCAGGCTGTGATCCGCTCCTGGTTTTCTGACCCACTCAGTGTTCCTCGCAGTGTTTCCAAGGATACTAGACCAGGCAGTTACAGCGCTCTGATAACGTAACAGTCGTGCGACGTTGCGCTCAGCTGACCAGATAGATGTAATAGAAGACCTGGTGTAAACAAACTTTCTGCGAGAACTTCTGTGGATGTAACGTGGCCTGCGCAGAAGTCCAGACTGTTTGATGGCTGAGATGCATACTGGAGTGGAGTAGTTGTTATATTTCAGCAGTTGCAGATCGGAGTATATCAACATGATTCCAATCGCGTTGAATATTTGCCTGATGATTGCCGCTTGCCACGAGTTGGCGGCGCAGGGATGGAAACTGGGGAGATGATCCAAGGCAAAGCAATGCCAATCCTCACCGAAACAGCTGAAGGACTGTCCGGGACAAAGCCACTAACAGTGAGAGCTAGAAAGCGCCGGGAAATTGACCGGGTCGGTGCCTCTTGTTGCGAGAGGACAATTTGATGAAGCCAATGTGAGCAAGGAAAGTAGCAGGTAAGCTACACAGTCATACAAATCCAGTGGTCATACAAATCCTAAAATCTAGGGTTTAAAATCTAAAATCTAAAATCAACTAAAATCAGCTAAAATCAGGAGCAGAAGCGGCGAACAGTCAGCGCCTGCGTCCTCTGTCCCACATCCCGAACATAGTTCTGACATATTTGACAGACTTTTACAAATTTATGTTAAAAACGGCTACATTCACCTAGCCTATTAGACGTTGCCTTTGACTTACCAGTTAATGTTTCCAGATGTGAAGTTTGTTGTGGTGTCCCTGCTGCCACAAATTACCTCAGTGACTCTTCAGACCAGAGTGGAAAAATATCGGACCAGCATCCAGCACACACGTGACTGTTAAATTTCGCGCCAATCAAAGAGTGATCACACCTGTAACGTGATTCAGAGAGAGAGAGGCGCGTGGGCCAGTGCGTGACATCATTTGTCCAGCTGAAGTGCATGAGCGGAAAATACATGGGCGCGCACAAATTAAATTAGTCAAGTCAATTGGGCTATTAAGACTTGGGTGTGAGGCGTTTTGAGGGAAGGATAGCTTTGCCACACACAAACTTTTTTCTACATTTCTAGGCTGCATGGCTAGGTTATCAAGTTTAGCCTATATCATTCACAGGCATTGACTAATGTTAAACTGAAATGTACTGTAACGTCGGTGCCTATGCACTGCTCTGACACTGATGCATGCTGGGATTCTGGGAGAACTTTGGGGTTGTTTCGTGTGTGTTATGCCTTATTTACTGTTTATGTACGTGTTTTAGTGTAGCGTGATTACCCTTTTAATTCTACCACGTGTGTGACCCTTCGTGTGTGTGTGTAGCATGTGTGTGTATTTGACTTTCCTATGTGTACTGTGTTTGTGCCATGTTCTGCTCCCAATCCTTGACGACAGCTTGATTGAACAAATCATTGACTAAATCACAGTAGCATAATTTTACTTGTATTCTAGACGCCTTGACTCAACGTCTTACTACGGCAAACACCTATGACTTTGCGCAAGCCGTACAGAAGTGGCTGCGCTACGCCCCAGACCGAGCGGGAGGAGTTGGAAGACAGACGCAGCAGGAGTCAGCATGTTAAAAGAAAAAAGAAAAAAATGAAATAATACAATAAAAAATATTGTTTAATTTTTAAAGAATGCGTGGGGTGTCATTTGTGCTAGTCTAGGTTATAGCCTAAAGGTATAGTTTCTATTTTCTATATTTTGCTAGCCCATCCTGGCTGTCGATAAAGCAGGATTATAGCCTAATAATAATGTTTTTAATATTATATTAAAATTACAGACTTTCAGATTAAACCTGTGGTATACTAAAACACCATTGAAGTTTTGTTGATATGCTGGGATTTCAACATTGTTTCAATATCCATTGTAATCGAAATACCATTGAAATTCTGTTGATCTCTAGGTATGATTTAAACGTTGTTTCAATGATAATAGAGGGTGCAACATGATGAAGAATCAACATCAGAGTTCAACGTTGATTCAATGATTTTATCGTTGACAGCAGGATGTTGATTTAACATCGTTTCAATTACTATTTGCTATCTGGGCAGCATCTATAGAGCTTTGCTTTTATATAAGTTAGCCTTGTTTACGTTACGACCTGCAACATTTCATGACACATATAACGTTACTTTACTGTAAATCAAAGATTTGACGATGGATTATGTGGGAACCCTTAGTACCTCCGACCGTGGCGATTAGCCTAACTTATATTAAAAAAAACTTACTCTCAGCAATGGTGAGATCTTGCCGGATCTATGCAATACATGACGATCTTTGGATTGTGGATGACAAGAAGTGGCCAGCAATTATGGCCTGATATAATTATCTTATTCAGACACCAAGTATACAAGAGAAATGATTAGAGCATACAAATCCCTTGATGCATACTACGTGCTAATATGGTCATGTGCAGCTCGTCAAATACTTTGATGCTGCACCGGATTTTTGCGTGTTGAGGATGTGCTCCCTAGTCAAAGGCAAGGCATTAAAGCCAAGCCTTATGATTTTAAGGCATTTTTTTGGCAAAACCATGCTTCCCCATAGGAATGTTGAACATCAGGCACCCAGCACTGTCTACAACTCCTTGGGTTTTTGACTTAGCAACAACACCACCACTATGCTACTAGCCGAACCCTTTACTCCGGTACGAAGAGCGCGGGTCTTTTGCCTCTTGGTTGCGTGCGCAAGCAGTGATGCGTCGCCGAGAAATCCATGTATAGAACGCGTGAGCTCACTAGGGAATACCAATATGGCGGCGCGGTGGCTTCACTGTTTATGACGTCATGAGCTATCCAGTCATTCTATATAGATCAGTGGCTACAATAGCCGGGTCTGAATACGAGCTAAATCGTGGCTACGCACAGCCTACACATATAACATGTAAAATAAAGCAAACCAAACAACTTGTAAGCACAGTTGACTTTGCTTACATGATGGAATATCATACATCTCACAAGTTATTTTGGAAAAAAATACATTTATCCAGATTAAATGTTATTTGGGCTAAAAGTGGGTTACACATAGCCGGACTATATTGGGTCTATATTTAACCCAGACGTTGAAATGACGGCTATTGCTTGCTGGGACTTTTGGGGAAGACATAATCGGCTACCAAAGTAATTGAACATAGAACATTTTAAATTAACAAAACAAAAATATAATACTACAAAACGTGCTAATATACTTCAACTAGCCTAAGTGAAAAACAAAATGCTGTTCTTTTTCTATTTAACAAAATGCATATTTGCAATAAAATTTGCAATTCCCCTTTTCAAAGCTACACTTATTTTTTTTATATAAATTGTATACATTGTGTATCTGTTTGGCTTGATATTTTATATTCATTTCATTTATTTTTGTTCTCCGGTGGGAAATTTGCAGAAGGTGCAATCCTTTTTTTGTAATGTTGTATTAAGAAGACAAAACTAAGGGCAAATGGCCTTTACTATTTAAGTTTGTATTCATAGTTTTACATGTTATACATGTTTTACAGTATAAAGCTGACTTAACTGTATTGTTATATAATTTTTGGCACTGGCACTTATAAACACCAAATGGGTAAAAATTACAATAAATAGGCTTAGGCTAGTTTTGGAGCCAAATGTTGGAGTTTTTCAGCCACATCATTTTCGTTATGCATTATTTGTTTTGGTTGTTTAAAAACACACTAAACATTTTTTATCCGATTACTCGATTAATCGATCGATTAAGTGCTAGATTAATCGATTACAAAAAGAATCGATAGCTGCAGCCCTAATCGTGAGTCAATTTGATTGTTTTAGCGAGAAAATAAAGGGCTATGATGACAACCGTAACTTCCAAAACCATTCGAGAAACCACAGCAGAACGCCGTAACAGTTGTTACGGCTCTTTGCCTTTGTTCCAGCACGCTGAAGTTGAGTTAAGGTGTTCTGACTTTGTTTAGCCTGGCATCAAGAGAGATGTTACTGTACTCTGGCTTTGTAATACTGTCAAAGTTTGCCGCTCTTTAATTGTCACCAAACCACGTAACATACACACGACACATCTTTGAAATAAAGTGTAGACTGCCGAGTGTTTGTTTGTATATTACAGAAACAAAGCAAGGTGAACAAGTCATACTTAGATGGCAATATGCAAGCTAATAGGTTGTCATAAATGTTGTTATTTTCGTTCAGGGCGATGGTTCAGATCTGTCAATGTCAGTGACAGCCCGGTGTAGTGTCGAATTTTGACCCCAGCCAAATTATTACCCCCTAGTATTGGTAGGTTTAGGATTAGTTGTGGGGGAGGAGTTAGGATTAGGGGTGGGGTTAGGATTAGGCAATCAGGTACTGACTTCAACGAGGGGGGTAATAATTTGGCAGGGGGTCGAAATTCGGCACAACACCGGAGCTAGCTAAATTTAATCTGTGTCACGTAAATTAGCGCTAACGTTGACGCTGACACTCGCCTCACATCAGACGCCGAAAACCAATTATTAAATACACAGGCATCCTACCTTTCCATGCAATCCGATATAATCCATAATCCATAACAATGCACGTCATCTGCTGTATTCACAACAATCCATACGTGATTGAGCCATATTTCCTTCTTGCAGGTGTTCATGTCAGATCTTACACAAACCTGTTTTCGCATAGACATGAAAATCACTATCCAAACTTAAATGGTTGTAATTCAAGAATGCTTTGTAATAGACCTATGGACAAGTTGTATTCCAAATTTTAGGTTGATATCTCAAAAAATGAGCTTTCAGTAAGATTTTATTTGGGCGCAGTAACAAACTTTTTCACTAGATGGACAGCCAAGCTTCCTTACTGACCATATAAGGGCGCCTCCATTTTCATATGTTTTGAGTGATCTGAACCAAGTATTTCCATAATTTTCATACAATTTATGAAGTAGACATCCTATTCAGAAGTATGGGTGGTTTGGCAGTATTTGATTTGAATTCAACCTCTAATAAACGCATAAAAAGAGCATATATGTGTGTTATAGCTGGCAGCCGCATCACAAATAGAGAATCCATAATATTTTTGTTTATATATATATATATAAAAAAATTCACTTTTTTAAAAAAAATAAAATTGAATTGGTGTTAATTTTTGAACTCTTGGTATGAAAACAATCTGAGCTTTCTACCAATCTTTCATGATTTTTCATGTTTATTGCTATTTCAAAATAAAGGCCTAAACACGCCTAATGAATATGAAATATTCTTGTTGCAAATTGATAAATTACTGCTCCTCTGTAATTTATTTTAAAAACATTTGTATTCAATTATAATTAAATTATCTTTATTGTGAAAATATTTCTTGTATTTATTCATACTGTACACACTGTACTGCAAAGTAACTTATCTGTCATACTGTTTAACTTTGTCAGTGTTGCCGCACTATCCTGATCATTATAGCACTAAATAGGAACAACCAAAGGTCTTCTATATCGGCCATTCCCAAACTGTGGTCCGCGGACCACTAGTGGTCCGTGAGGGTACTGCAGGTGGTCCGTGGAAAGGCAAAATAAAATCTAAAATAATATTTTTTTACCTTCATTTTACCAGGAAATTCCCATAAAAAAAGTAAAAAGAATATGTAGGCCTATATTGATATACAATTTAAATTAAATAGTCAAGTAATTGTGTGATTACTAAAATAGACTAGTGACGCTCGGCCGTGACGTTCAAGTTCAGTGCCGTTAGAACCACAACATGGATCGGTGAGTAGCAACCACTGATCTATATAGAATGACTGGATAGCTCATGACGTCATAAACAGTGAAGCCACCGCGCCGCCATATTGGTATTCCCTAGTGAGCTCACGCGTTCTATTGAATCAATAGGAAATTTTATGATTTAACTGAGAAAACATTGCCTAAGGAGACACAGTTTTAAAATCTAAAGTCTCCCTGTATATTCTCACAACGCAAACATCCTAAGCATTTAAATGGATTTGTTTAAAGTCGGGAATTTTTTCCTGCTTATTAAAAAACGGCAATTTCTTTGCAAAAGGAATAAAAAGCTGTACGAGAACACTAGTCAGAATTCACTGAAGAGCTATCATCACAGGTAAGAAAAACAGTTAGATAATATTAATTAAATAGTGAATGCTACAGACCTATATTTTTGTGAATTGGTGAATATTCAGGTGAATATTGTTTCGTGACCACGAATTAATAATACCTCAGCACGTTATCTTGTGGCCACGTTGTAATTCGTTAAATCAAAATGAGGGAGGGAATTAGTTCAACGTGTCCACGATTTATTAAAACGAGGGGACAAATAAGTCATCGTAACAACGAATTATTTAGGTGGACAGGGCGCATAAGAACAAGCAGAGAGAGAGAGCCCCGGCCGCGCGCGCGCGCGCACTCTCACCGCCTTCAAACAACACGAGCGCTCTATGTTCTCTCTCTCGCGCGCATATCAACATAAGTTGACACAATAGTAAAAGGTCGGAAGACCGAATGTGTTTTATAGATTAGTAGTTTGTTCATATAAAGTGTTTGATTAGCAAGTACATGTTAAGGTAATAAAATTGTATGGGTTAATGTAGCCTAACGGTAAACGGAGTCTGCACGAAGCTCTTTTGAAGTCAAATGGTGTCGCTCTTGGACACTTACCGTAATTGTGATTATTGCTGCCCTGAGGTTTCTTATAGGCTACTGTTGATTGTTTTATCGTTGTTTTTTGAAGAAGCAGCAGCATTACTCTTGCCTCGGAGAAAACAACACGGGCATAGCGACAATTTTGCATATAAATTATTACTTAAAGGGCTTGAATTACAACCTTTGGGTAGTTTTTCTACATCCTTTTGTGAACGTCGTTTTACACTTGTTTACTGCACAGCGGGGCATCTTAAAAGTGCCATCGGAGCTACCGATCTCTGTATAACGGGCGCTGGAGCCCTCTGCTGGTAGGGAATCGTAAGATGGCCGCTCGAACACTTCCGGTGGCTTCACTGCCTAGTGGCAGTTTAGAACGTCATGAGCTATCCAGTCATTATATAGATCAGTGGTAGCAACAGGTTCTCTGAAGAGAAAAGTGGCAGAGGCAGATATGTTCTCATTATCACATCACACGCATAGCCTTTAGTTTATAAGCAGTTTATATGAAACGAAATGTTTATAAATGGAATGAATAAGGCCTGTTATTATTTTAATTTCCAGTTAGTTTCTTGACCTCGTGTTTCTGAAATGTTTTGCGGATGTGCTTGTTAAGTGAACAAACTCAAGCCTAACATTACTTTTTGAGGACTTGTAAAACTCTGAAGATTAATAATCCCCTAAAATCGCCAAAGGTTTTGAAATGTTGACTATATCCAAGTGTTCTTATTACTGTATAGATTTCATACTCCATTGCTATGGAAAGCCTGTTGTTCAAATGAACCTGATTATGCCCTCGCTTGAGTAAATAAATAAATTAAATATGTGGCAGCCGTTGTGTGCAGTAAACTTTCTTTTAACAAGCCGTATGTAGGCTGATGTGATGACCAGTTATAGTTTTAGTGCTAATAAGCCTATTTAGAGGTGCGGATTAATTCAGGTAGGACTGTGTGTAGACATATTTTATTATGTGTATTATGAGGTGGTCCGCGAAAATTCTTGATTACAAATAGTGGTCCACACACACAAAAAGTTTGAAAACCCCTGTTCTATATAATTTAAAACACATACCATGATAACTAGGCCTTGGTTAGGTGTTCTTATAATGGATGTAAGTATGGGGGACAGCAAGCAAATATTGATTATATGTCAGTTACTGCCTTTTGCCTTTGTACGACTCCTTATTTTTGGCACATGATACAAAGGCAGAATACTGTAACTGCCAAACAAGGGTCAAAGGTCAATTTTGAGCTCAAGATTTTTGAGCTCAAGATTTGATGGCATGTGCCACTGAATGTTTTGTAATACCAGTGCTACTTTATGTTGTTTATCTCGCAAAAGTCACAAACTGCCCATTCTAGGAAAAGCACAAAATAAATTTATCATGGGTCACTACGAATAACGTTTTAACAGTCACGTCCGTTACTGTAAACCGTTATTTTTGCATGATGCCCCAGGTGAAAAGGAAATATATTTAAATTGTGCTTATTTTGATATACTTAATGTATTTTAAGTGTACTGTATTCATTATATATTTAATTGTGTTATTTTGAGACATCTTAAAGTATACTAAATGTACTTTAATATGTATTTAAGTTCAATTTTAAAGGGGCAGTAAGTAGGAATTACTCCCATCTAGTGGTGAATTTGTATTTTGCAATCAAACTAATTTTGCTCTCCAGCGCCTCGCGTTTTCAAATGCGCGTTGCATCTACGGTAAGCGATATGTACCAAAAAGCTTTGACAGGATGTCTTCTAATAGCACCTCGTCGAGTTTTCCTTCTGGTGAACTGGTTTGTTATTTCAAACAAACTACAACTTGACACAACGAACAAACGAATGTTACAGTTTTGAACAAACAAAACTTACAACCTTGTTTATAGGACCTTCTCTACTTTACTCAATAGCTGCTATTCATCAAAGAGCCTGTTTAACTTTAACTATGTTCTACTGTCTATATCAGTGTTTCCCAACCTTTTTTCAGTCAAGGCACCCTTTGAAATTTAAAAAAAAAATGTGTGGCACCCTACACTAGTGTTGTAATGATACTACTTTGATACAATACTTTGAAATGTGCTGGGGGTTTTTTATTTTATTTTTGATGTGCACAAATAAATGACAGGTAGGCTACCATAAGATTTTCTTCTTCCTGTTCCTTTTTTTTTCTTCGTTCATGCATGTTACAAATGAATGAATGAATTAAACTTTTTTAATTTTATATAATATATAATTTTGTTATAATTGCACAAGATATCTTGTTTTTACTATATTTTATGTAGCCTAATAATTTCACAGTAAATC
The DNA here is from genome assembly GCF_964197995.2 of Scardinius erythrophthalmus. Lineage (NCBI taxonomy): Eukaryota > Metazoa > Chordata > Actinopteri > Cypriniformes > Leuciscidae > Scardinius > Scardinius erythrophthalmus. The sequence continues at coordinate 30,219,245 of NC_138227.1, read as the reverse complement.
TCCAAATTAATGTAGAAACATCATAAAGACAGTATATTTCAAATAATTGTTTAATGGCATCTTTTTATGAATGAAGTGTTATTTGATTCTGATGTCACTGCTGCACTGTCACATGTGGATCCCACATGCGTCCCATTTTCTCACAACTCTTAACGTTCATTTAAGACTTTATTTAACTAATTTAAGACTGCTCTCATGAGGATACTCAATGCGAAAGCGCGAAAGAGAAGTCGAGTCTGGCGCGCGTCGTGTCAGCATCACAGACAGCGCATTCTCTTTTGTATTTTCTCGCTTGCATGGTTAGAAGCATTTGCATGAAGAAGAACGTGATTATATAATGTAACGCTAGCCAAAGGATGACAGAAAAAAAATGCTGCTTTAATTGCGTTAAATATTTTTAACGTGTTAAACTGAAAAATATTAATCGCACGCGTTGCGTTGACAGCAGCACGGACATAACCGATGTGTTTATGTGAATACGCGGCAAGACGGACGTTGTGACAATGTTTTCGTGTGTATTTGACTGTAAGCGCATCAATGAAAAATAGGCAGCTTTATGTGGACGCACTGGGAATAAGGCACGGGAATAAAATCACATGCAAGCGCAACCTCCGCAATTCAACGCCGAAAACTTATGATTTGCATTTGTATTATAAATTTGTGCGCATTATTTGTTGTTATTAGAGACTTCCGACGATCCGAGATTGATGGTAAAAAATAGTTTTTTTTACACAGCACCCCTGCTCTCGCCAGAAGCACCCCAGGGTGCCGCGTACGTCACCCCGCTGGGAAACGCTGGTCTATATAGGCTAATAAAAAAATAAAAATAAAAAGCCTGTAATTAAGACCTTAACATTGACTTACCTGTCGAGAAGAAAGCAGGCAACTTCAGCGTCTCTTTTGAAAGCTTTCTCCTGCATTAGCTATCCCGACATTATAGCTAATAACCCTTGTTTTTGTAATCTCCGATCACGTTTCCCTTTACGGTCTTATTGTGGAGTTTTTCGACTAAGAGGACTCGTTATCCTGTGACTTAACCGTGCAGTGCAGCCTTTTAAACTTGCCGGGGCAGTGACAAAAGCGCCTCTCAATGCTCTTCTCCGTTTCTGCTGGTTTCAGTCACTTGACGCGGGCTCTGAACGAAAACGCGTTGTGGAAACGCGTTGGCCTAGTACTTTTTGTCCCTCTCTGCTATTATAGTTTTTCAAGATGGCGGAACTACATGGAAGCCTCCGTGGACTTACCCGTCCCATGTATATAAAGATAATAAATTCTTCGTTTACGAGGATAAGTCAGATCATTGGCAGAGGTATTTGGACACCATTGAGGACATATTTATGAATAAAAATATTGATTTTAGATAATAAAATACCTAAAAAGTTACTTATTGTCCCTTTAATCAAACTTTATGTGTGTGTAATTATGCATATAGATGTAACATCATGTTTCCCCGACCTTTATCTGTCATAATTAGTATCTGTCTGACCGTCCTGTTTTAATTCAACCCGTCACACATAGTAAATTACAGTAAGATGTATTGTTCCAGGTGTACAATCTTAAGAAGAAATATGAATTCTTTCTCTCATAAGACATATGGTGAAAGTAGGCGTTTTCTTCTTCACACAAAGAGAATTTTCCCGCTTCAGAAAAGACAATCTGATTCGCTGTCGTTCCAAGAGAAGGCGTAAACAGATGTTTGTTAAAAGGCAGAAACCCCCTCATCACACTCTCTTCCTTCTTCGCTCACCGCTCTTCTCTCATCGACCCCGCTGACCTCCCCCTCCTTCTCCACGTGCAGCGCTGCTCCAGATGAACGGGCCTTGCCTTGGCCTCTGGGACACATGGCCCGCACCATGAAAAAGCCTGCCGTCTCTGCAACCAAGATCTGAAACCTCTCCCATCCCGGGAGACGAACCTAACTTTCGCGGTAACTTAAATTCAAGTAAGCCTTTACATCGTCTTGCGAAACGACCCAGAAGACGAAGCCAGACGCAAACCAGCCGGACACGCGCGCCTCTTCTACAGCCTCACCAGAAAGAGCACAGAATTCTGCAAGTAGGCCTATATTGAGTTGATAAAAGCTGTTTTCCGGGTGTCTATCTCTTAGGTCTGTGAATGAAGTTACCCTTCTTCCTCTTCTCTTCTCTTTATTTCTTTTTTTTTTTTCTCATTTCATTCTGATCACTTATGTTATTGTTTGGTTATCTGTTTGTTTGTTTATTGTTTGCATTTTTACGTACGTTTATATTCGTAGCTCATATAATCTATAGTTTTGCATTTATTAAAATTCATAAATACTTTTCACTGTCTCCGTGTTTGAAAACCCACCATTCTAAAGTCAATGAAACAAAAGAACTTAAGCTACAAGCTCGATATTAGACTACATTCAGTAGTTTCAATTAATAAACTCAATAAAGTTTAATGTTCGTGGCCAGGACATGAAACTCTCTTGAAGTTGGTGAATGCCTCTTCTTGACTGTAATGATTTTACATTTGTTTCGCTGGACGAATTAAATGTTGGTCAGATAGTTATAGAACAAGGTAATCCCGATAATTGATAAAATAAATGTACATGCGACTTATGAATTATGACCGTGAGTCATAAATATTAATATTCCCAAGATTCCCCATATTCTTGAGCTAATTCATATTTACCCAGAGTCGTATTCGTTACAGTTTTGGTGGAGTTATTTTAGGCAGTTTCAAACTTTATTTGCTGGGCAAAATTCAGTTTCAGTGAATGTGTATTATTGGTATTAATAATTGTAATGTTACACGCGCGTTTTGAATTGTGAGGTAAGTCGCTAAGGCGAACTCACTCAGCTGACGTTAGGCACAAAGCCAGCTCAGCTCTTCAAATTAACAGTTTCAAAAAATGTCTAAGCATTTTTAATCACTGTTAAGTGCTAAAACTGCAGCTCATAATATTGCAGTGTCCCTGTAAAGACGAAGCGAAACTCTTTGCAGTGGGTACATGTAATATGATTTAAACCGACTAAATGAAGACGAAGGATCTCTTTTAGGACGAAGACGTAAATCTGATAGTTTTTCAGTCGTAATAGGCCTTATGATATACAATACGTTAACGATAAGCTCCTGGTCAGAAATTGGCCTCGCGATCCAATTTCGTAAACCTACGCAAAAATCATAAAGTGCTATTTTCATTTATGCTTATGGGAGATGAGCAGATGATAATTCATGCTCACAGCTGTTTTGATGCCTGTCGTGCTCACAGCTTAAGTAAATAGATGTTTAATGCCTGTTTGCTCACAGTTTCTAATGATTAAAACAAGAAGTTTTAATACCTGTTCTTATGTAAACCGTTTTATATCTAATGTGTAATTGGAGACCAGTTTTATGAATTAAGAAAAGATGATAATCCTTGTTCTTATTCTAAAACCGTCTCAATGTGTAATGCATAATGTGTAATCCCTGTAGTCACATGTTGTAAAACTCGCTCATTTTCCGCATGCAACAGAGCGCAAAAAAACTCGGGATTCCACAGATAAAAAATCTGCTGTCTTAACTGCTGAATCACGTCACCGACACTAGAGGGCAGCCTCTAGGTGTGTGGCAGTTCTCAAATTACGCGCCCCACCGACGTCATCCTGCGTGAGCGTCGCCTCCCACTGACGTCAGCCTGCGCGAGCACAATTACGCCCTCTGGTGGCGTTCTAAGATAATACCTGCTTTCAATTTCTTTTTCTCTCTGCATTCATTTTCTCTCTTAAATACTTAACTGCATTCAAAGCTTAGCTTATGCTGATATTATTTGGAGTTAGACAATTCTCTTTGCTATTTTTGACTGTCACACTTTAAGTTAAGTTCGAAAAAAAAAGAAAACTTTTCGAATTAAAAACTTAGATTCGATTCACTCAGTTCATTGATAGGTCCACCTAGGAAGAAGCACGCCACCGTGTGGCCATCTTGGGTCGACTTATCAATATCTGTTTAACCCCCAGTCTGCAATTGAAGTGTCTCATTGCTACCCTTTTCGTTTGATTATTTTTATAATCAATACTAATAACTTCAGTGTTATTGTAAGGATTATGGGAAGTCATTCTGAATTTCAGTTTAATTAATTTTAGTATTGATACATCACTGTCATCATTCTAATTTTCTTTCCTTCCTTATTTTTATTATTTTGAACCTCCCCTTGCATGCTTAGTTGAATTTCAATTCAAACTAGTTTGAATTTTAATTCAAAATTGTGTCTAATCAGCCAGGGAAGACCACTGAGAAGACATACGGCCCTCACCCTAGTGGCACAAACCCACTGCCGGGGCCTATCCCTCTGCCTGCGTCTCAAGCCTGTGTGGTTATTCACATTTTATTTCATTGATAATTTTTTTTCTCTTCCCTCTTTTCTCCAAAGGGGGGGGGGGGGGGGGTAGGTTATTCTGATAAATCACCATCAGTTATCATAATTTCCTTTTTGTTGTATCACTGTTTTAGTAAAGCCTTTGCCTCTGACTCCTGCATACATATTTACTCAATTTGATGAAACCAGAAAGCCTTAATTTACATTAAGTCTAACCTCTTAATCCCTTATTGTGTATCTATTGGCAGGACTCAGTCAGTGCATGGTGGTGATTGAGACTTATCACTGGGTGGTTTCCGGTGGGCGGGGATCATCTGTCCGACGTTACTGACACCGCGCTCCGTCTGGTGTTGGGACCGTCGGAGGGTCTGACCGCGCCCGCTGGTTTCCACCTGGATGACCTCTATTCACCCCAGGTAACTAAAATGTGATATAACCCATACACTTATTATTAATTTCCTGAATCAAGCATGTGGTATGTAGCCTATAATTACATTTTTATGTTTAAATGTTGTATATTGTACGGGCGTTTGTGTGATGAATAATCCTGTTTTTAATTAACCAAGAGATCCGAATCATCAGTCTAGTAAAGAATCAGATCGTGCATCTTTCCGAGAGAGCGTGGACGTCCTTGTGCATTGTAAGTGTTGTGGTTCCTGTGACTGGAGCGTTTGTGTGGTGTGTGCGTCTGCGTGTAAACACATATAATTTCTGTTTATATGGTGTGGATGTGTAAAAATAGCTTATCATCTTTGTTTCGCCTCTTTCCCTCTCTTTATTTATTTATTTTTATTTATTTATTTATTTTATTTATTTATTTTATTTATACAGTGAGGAAAATAAGTATTTGAACACCCTGCTATTTTGCAAGTTCTCCCACTTGGAAATCATGGAATGGTCTGAAATTGTCATCGTAGGTGCATGTCCACTGTGAGAGACATAATCTAAAAAAAAAAAATCCAGAAATCACAATGTATGATTTTTTAACTATTTATTTGTATGATACAGCTGCAAATAAGTATTTGAACACCTGAGAAAATCAATGTTAATATTTGGTACAGTAGCCTTTGTTTGCAATTACAGAGGTCAAACGTTTCCTATAGTTTTTCACCAGGTTTGCACACACTGCAGGAGGGATTTTGGCCTACTCCTCCACACAGATCTTCTCTAGATCAGTCAGGTTTCTGGGCTGTCGCTGAGAAACACGGAGTTTGAGCTCCCTCCAAAGATTCTCTATTGGGTTTAGGTCTGGAGACTGGCTAGACCACGCCAGAACCTTGATATGCTTCTTACAGAGCCACTCCTTGGTTATCCTGGCTGTGTGCTTCGGGTCATTGTCATGTTGGAAGACCCAGCCTCGACCCATCTTCAATGCTCTAACTGAGGGAAGGAGGTTGTTCCCCAAAATCTCGCAATACATGGCCCCGGTCATCCTCTCCTTAATACAGTGCAGTCGCCCTGTCCCATGTGCAGAAAAACACCCCCAAAGCATGATGCTACCACCCCCATGCTTCACAGTAGGGATGGTGTTCTTGGGATGGTACTCATCATTCTTCTTCCTCCAAACACGTTTAGTGGAATTATGACCAAAAAGTTCTATTTTGGTCTCATCTGACCACATGACTTTCTCCCATGACTCCTCTGGATCATCCAAATGGTCATTGGCAAACTTAAGACGGGCCTTGACATGTGCTGGTTTAAGCAGGGGAACCTTCCGTGCCTTGCATGATTTCAAACCATGACGTCTTAGTGTATTACCAACAGTAACCTTGGAAACGGTCGTCCCAGCTCTTTTCAGGTCATTGACCAGCTCCTCCTTTGTAGTTCTGGGCTGATTTCTCACCTTTCTTAGGATCATTGAGACCCCACGAGGTGAGATCTTGCATGAAGCCCCAGTCCGAGGGAGATTGACAGTCATGTTTAGCTTCTTTCATTTTCTAATGATTGCTCCCACAGTGGACCTTTTTTCACCAAGCTGCTTGGCAATTTCCCCGTAGCCCTTTCCAGCCTTGTGGAGGTGTACAATTTTGTCTCTAGTGTCTTTGGGCAGCTCTTTGGTCTTGGCCATGTTAGTAGTTGGATTCTTACTGATTGTATGGGGTGGACAGGTGTCTTTATGCAGCTAACGACCTCAAACAGGTGCATATAATTTAGGATAATAAATGGAGTGGAGGTGGACATTTTAAAGGCAGACTAACAGGTCTTTGAGGGTCAGAATTCTAGCTGATAGACATGTGTTCAAATACTTATTTGCAGCTGTATCATACAAATAAATAGTTAAAAAATCATATATTGTGATTTCTGGATTTTTTTTTTTAGATTATGTCTCTCACAGTGGACATGCACCTATGATGACAATTTCAGACCCCTCCATGATTTCCAAGTGGGAGAACTTGCAAAATAGCAGGGTGTTCAAATACTTATTTTCCTCACTGTATATATGACAGAAGCGGACGGTCACGGGGCTAGTTTTCTTTATGTTACAAGAAAGCTACCCCGCCCTTGTGCCCTGTTCGCGTGCGTCACTCACCGGCGAAAGGAGGACAGAGAGTGGTTTAGTCCCGCCGAGGCCGGACTAACCTCCATTTCTCACACATTTCTCAGTCCCCTCTTAAGTTCAGGCGACTGGAAATATCAATATTGCAGTGAATGAGCCTGTTATAATACACGCACGCCTGCAAACGAACGCCGACGCAAAACATGATGACGCTCTCTGGCTACTCGCCTCTTCCTGCTCTCTCTCACTTTGTTTGAGCCGCGCAAACTGCGCCGTTCACAAAGGATGTCATGTCAGAAGCGGATGGTCACGGGGCTGGCTTACTTTACATTACAAGCAAGCTACCCCGTCCTTGCGCGTCACTCCCGGCGAAAGGAGGAAAGAGAGGCCGGACTAAACTCCATTTCTCACACATTTCTCAGTCCCCTCTTAAGTTCAGGCGACTGGAAACATCAATATTGCTGTGAATGAGCCTGTTATAATAGACGCACTCCTGCAAACGGAGCCGACGCAAAACATGATGACGCTCTCTGGTTACTCGCCTCTTCCCGCTCTCTCTCACTTTGTTTGAGCCACGCAAACTGCGCCGTTCACAAGGGATGTCAGAAGTGGACGGTTACGGGGCTGGCTTTCTTTACGTTACAAGAAAGCTACCCCGCCCTCGCGCCCCATTTGCGTGCGTCACTCACCGGCGAAAGGAAGTCAGAGAGTGGTTTAGTCCCGCCAAGGCCGGACTAACCTCCATTTCTCACACATTTCTCAGTCCCCTCTTAAGTTCAGGTGACTGGAAATATCTATATTGCAGTGAATGAGCCTGTTATAATACATGCATGCCTGCAAATGAACGCCGATGCAAAACATGATGACGCCTCTTCCTGCTCTCTCGCCCTCGCGCCCCGTTCGCGTGCGTCACTCACCGGCGAACGGAGGAAAGAGTGTTTTAGTCCCAGGCGGCTGGCAAAATTGCAGTAAGCGAGCCTGTTATAGTACATGCACGCCTGCAAACAAACGCCTACACAAGTCATGTTGACGCTCTCTGGCTATTCGCCTATTACGAACCTCTTCCCGCGCTCTCTCCCTTTGTCTGTGCTGCGCATATGCGCCATTCACAAGGGAGGTCAGAGCGGACAGTCATGAGCAATGTTCAGCACCCCGCGTGCCTCACTCACCGGCGAAAGGAGGAGAGAGAGTGTTGTTAGCTGGCAAATGCCGCTCGAGTGTTAAATGTAGGATATGTGCCCACGAACCCGTGCCCACACCTACTCACTGCCCGCTCTGTTACACGGCCAAGGCTACCTCTTACCGGTCATGTTATGAATGTAAGTCCTGTGCCCGCTCACGAGACAAACTTACTGACATACTCACTTACTGACAAACATTTTACCCCGGCGCTGCTCGCGCGTCCCATTTTTCCCACAAAATGCTCCCTGTCCAAAGCAACCGGGACATCGTGTGTAAAACAACCAGCTATCGCTGTCAGCGAGCCGCCGTATCCAAGCACCGAGAGCGCGCGCTCCGCGCCCACACCTCTGATTCAGGTTCTCGACCCCGCGAAGTGCGGCAATCGAAACCCGGAGGCCATTCTGCCCTTAGCTGTACATGCAGAAGCATGGGAAGCTATTCCAGGCGTGTCAGAATGGGTGCTGAGCACAGTAAAACAGGGCTATTCGCTGCAGTTCACTCGCCGTCCCCCGCGCTTTCGAGCACGGATCGAGACGAGAGTGAATATGGAAGTAGCACACCTATTCCGCGCAGAAATAGCGAGACTGCTGTGCAAAGGGGCCATAGAACCGGTACCTCCTTCTCTGAGCGAGTCAGGCTTTTACAGCCGTTACTTCCTCGTGCCCAAGAAGGACGGAGATCTTAGATCTGAGATATTTGAACAAATTTTCTCATGTAAGGACCGTTCAAAATGCTCACAACCAGACAGATACTCGCGCAAATTCGCCCGAGGGACTGGTTTATTTATCTTGATCTGAAAGACGCGTACTTTCAGATTCAGATAATACCCTGTCACAGGCCATTCTTGAGATTCGCCTTCGACGGTCAGGTATATCAATACACGTCCTTCCGTTCGGCCTGTCTTTAGCACCCCGTACATTACGAAGTGCATGAACACGGCTCTTGCTCCCCTGAGAAATCGGGGTATGCGGATTCTGAACTATTTGGACGATGGGCTGATTCTGGCACAGTCAGAGTTAGAACTTATATCTCACAGAACAGTGCTTCTCAGCCACCTGGAAATCACGTAGTCTAGACTAGAGCTCCCTCTATGAGAAGGCTTTATGCGTTTAAATGGTCTGTGTTTACAAAATGGTGTACCGACAAAAATCTAGACCCACAAACTTGTGGGGTCTCGTGGGTGCTTCGCTTCCTTCAAGCTGCTGGATATGGGCAGGTCCCCCTCCACGCTCAAAATGTATGTTGCGGCTATTGCAGCGTTCGCAGAGTCGACACACGGCCAGTCAATAGGAAGGAACGAGCTCATCATCTGCTTCCTTAGAGGAGTCAGGAGAACTAATCCCCCGCGGCCCCCTTCGGTTCCTATCTGGGATCTTTCTTTGGTCCTAGAGGCCCTGAAAACACATCCCTTTGAACCGTTAGATTCTGTGGATCTAAAATACATTTTGCTCAAAACCGTTTTTCTGATAGCTCTGTCATCAGTCAAACGTGTGGGGGATCTACACGCGCTGTCTGTTAGCGCTGCGTGCCTCGAGTTTGGACCAAATGACTCTAAAGTCATCCTCAAACCGAGACATGGTTATGTCCCCAAGGTGATTGGCACTCCCTTCAGAGCGCAGGTCATCTCTCTATTGGCTCTGCCAGCATCCGATAGCGAGGGCGATGATAACCTCCTTAGCACAGTCAGGGCGCTGAGAGTTTACATCACGCGCTCAGCGGCCTTCAGGCGCTTGGAGCAGCTCTTTGTTTCGTTTGGTGGGCGCACCAAGGGTCTCGCCGCCTCGAAACATAGCCCGTCCAGATGGATAGTGGATGCAATCGCAGCAGCTTATGCGTCAAAAGACCTGCAGTGTCCTCTGGGCATCAGGGCTCATTCCACTAGAGGCATGGCCTCATCGTGGGCGTGGTCCAGTGGGATTTCTATTCATGACATTTGTACGGCGACAGGCTGGGCCTCCCCCTCTACATTTGTTAGGTTTTACAACCTGGAAGTTCCCGCCTTGCAGGCTAGACTTTTATCAGTCTAAATCGTGTGTATGTCCTACCCAGTTTGTTCGTTCACTTTTTATGTACCGGGATTCATACCGGAGAGACCAGGCGTGGAAGGAGGTGGCAGAGGCCGTTGGTGAATCTGGTGTGTATTGGACCCGTGACAACTAGCATACAACTAGCATACATATAATGTACCGCCAAGAATAGCGGCCCATCAGAAATTTAGGTTTAATTTCATATTAAAAAAAATCTGAGTGGTGGGTGATTTTTTACTATTTATTATATATAATTAATATACAAATATATACAGGATTTTTATATTATTAACGTCAGTAAACTGTTATTTTCCCCAATATTCATATTTATTTCATAACTACACATTTTATAAATAATTGACAAACACGTGTATATGAAGGAACTGTTTATTTCTCTTTTTTGCATCTCAGAGGACATATGCAAGACCAGGTGGAAGTCTTTGAGAGACAGGTTCAAAAAAGAAAAAAACAAAGAAAGGGAGATGAGAAGGAGTGGAGCAGGGTCCTCGGTCACACAGCCATGGCGATTTATGGCGGTGATGGGGTTTCTCACTCCATTTATCACTGATAGGGAGACATCTAGTAATGTCCAGAGGCCTCCATCCTTTTTACCCAGCTCATCTTCTGTCCGAGAATCCCTCAATCCAGATCCAGAGGACAGCCAGGCCGAGGGAAGCAGTCAGAGCAATTCCCAGCAAGCACCTGCAGGCAGAGATGAGACAGGGAATGAGGAAGACAGTCAGGCAGACAGAGGCAGGCAGACAGACCATGGTAGCAAGGCAGACGGAGCAGGAGGAAACCAGGGTTGCAAACAAGGGAAGGAAAAGAAAGGGACATGAAATGTCCGCTTTTGAAAGGGAAATGCTATCAGCAATCGAGCCCCTGACACAGATGGCTTCACTGCCACGTCCCCCACTGCCTCAAACATCTCCAGAGGATGAAGATGAAATTTTCTTTAAAAGCCTCTGACGAGAAGAGCAAGGCTGCGTTTTGAGATCCACCAACTTGTGTACCAGGCAGAACTGGAGGCTGCTGACGTCGTCCTGTAATAAAAAAATAAAAAATAAATAAATACGATAAATAATAATAATAATTAAAATTTATTTTTTTCACACATTCACACACATTTCTACTTGCATAAATAAACCAATTAAAATGAACTCATGCTTGTGCTGTGTTTTCTCTCACAAAAAACATGTATACACACATATATGCATACATACATAAACATATATATATATATATATATATATATATATATATATATATACATGTATGTATGTATATGTATAAATATACATACATATATATATATATATATATATATATATATATATATATATATATATATATATATATATATATATACATAAACACACACATATATGTGCATGTGTGTATGTGTGTGTGTAGCTGTCTATGTATGTGCATATATATGCCATTTTTACTTACCTCATATCAGCAGTACTAACAGATGCAGACATTTGTATGTTCTCTCCAGAAATCTGCACAGATCATGATTAAAAACCTGAAAATGCAAACATAAAATAGATTGTCATACAAGGCAATGGAATAAAATACAGAATAATATTATACATTTATGACATAATTGAAATGTGCCCTTTTCACATAAAGTGTAGGTAGCTCTGAAAAGAGCCTTTGGTGGGCTCTGAAAAGAGCCTTTGGAGTCCTCTATGCCCTCGGCTGCCATGGCACTGCACCCTCCTGGCTGAAATAGGCGCAGTATGTGTCCCGGAGTTGGATGGCTCTACGGCTTGCATTGTTGGAGCCCATCCTTGGTGCATCTCTCAGGCCCTCTGGAGCTGAAGGTGCTTCATTGGCAGGTGCAGCTGTGGGTGTGCATCTCCGACCTTCCAGCATTTTCTTTTGGAGGAAGTTGTGCAACACACATGTGGCCAGCACACATGCCTCAGCAACCTTCGGACTTGTCGCGATGACACGACGATACATCCGCCAGCGAGCAGAGAGGATGCCAAAGGCACACTCAACTACCAACCTAGCACGGCTGAGGCGGTAATTGAATGCCCTTCTCTCTGGTGGGATGTGATGTCCAGGGTATGGCCGCAGGAGGTTTGTAGTGAGCGGGAAGGCCTCATCTCCCACAAAGACACAGGGAAGGGGCCCACGATGCTCTGCTCCAGGGATAGCAGCATCTGGTGGTAAGTCCAGCGTACCATCTCTCAGACTCTCTCCAAACGCTGAATTCCGGAGTGTCCCACCGTCACTGGTCCTGCCATAGCCACCAACATCCACCACACGGAAAAGATAGTTGGCATCCACAACAGCCAGGAGCACCAGCGAATAGCTTGACTTATAGTTAAAGAACAAGGACCCTGAATTCGCTGGCGCTTGCAAGAGGACATGTTTCCCATCAATTGCTCCGAGACAATTGGGAAAGTTCCAGCGTGCATAGAACTGGTCAGCTATTGCCCTCCAGTCCTCCTTTTTTGGAACTGGCATGGTGTCCTCCACCAGAGCCTCCCAGATTGCACTGGCCACATCCTGCACAATGCCTGCGACAGTAGAATGGCCCACTCGGTAACTGAAGGCGATAGTTCTAAATGAGTCTCCAGTTGCCAAGTACCTGGGGGAAAAAAAGCATTATACAGTAAAGACACTGCAATATATATATATATATATATATATATATATATATATATATATATATATATATATATATATATACATACACACACACACATACACATACATACACACACACACATATACATACATACATACATACACATACACATACCTTTTACTACCTTTTACTACGCAGACAATCGGACTATGAGATATTCAATTTTATTTATTTACCAACGACCATGAGCTTGGTTTCTACACATATGTATGTGTGTGTGTATATAAAGAATACGCAGTAATATAAAGTTATTCTTACCGAAGACAGATCGGACTATGAGATATTCAATTTTATTTATTTACCAACGACCATGAGCTTGGTTTCTACATGTATGTATGTGTGTGTGTATATAAAGAATACGCAGTAATATAAAGTTATTCTTACCGAAGACAGATAGCGAGTCGCTGGGCAGGTACAATTGCCTTCCGCATCACGGAATCAGCTCTTGTGATCAGTGGTCTCACCCTGCCCAGCAACTCGTCGAAGGTGACCGGGGACATCCTGAAGTACCGCTCAAACAGTACCCCATCCAGACGCAGCTCCCGGACAAGTCCGTGATACTCTCCCCGTTGTTTTCGCACTCTAAGAATAGAATGTACACAGAAGCGCCGAGTACCACGTCGTTTCAACCTGCGTTGAACGTTCACAGTAACCACACAAGCTATCGCTATCGCTAAGGGACTGTTCGTTATTTATTTAAGGGGCCACCGGAGGAGTTTTGAGATCTGTTGTCAAAAAAGACATGACCCTCCCTTCGCCAGCAATAATTTTTTCTATGACCCTCCAAAATGATTGTGAAAAAAGGCATGACCCTCCCCGATAATTTATTGATTAGCCTTATTCTGTACTGGTTTGCGCTTGGCAAAGATGTTCAGATAGCCATTGTTTGTTTGTTTGTTTTTTAAACCATAAACTCTTGCTTTCTCATCTGGCTGTAACGATAGACCAAACCTACGATTCGGTTCGTATCACGATTTTTTATTTTAGATTTGAAAAAAAAATCATGTTTTCGGTGCTGATGCGGTGTGACTCGTTCAACATGTGGGTGGCGTTGCGGATAAAGCAACTAAAAGCTGTCACAAAGAACCGGCAAAAGTAATGATTATATATAGCTAGACATTTTAATTGTTTTTAATAAACAAGTGTTTTCTGTGTCGACTGCAAAGATGAAGTTGACGATGCGTCGCGATCTTCTCAGAACGCGCCAGAGAGAAATGCACATTTCATAAGCAGAAAGCAGTCTGTTTTCCTTCGTTTTGAATTGTTCTGTTTAAAAGTAGACATTTCAAGCTTTCTATATATTTCCCAGGTCTGTGAGGCAAGTAGCATAGGCTACCTTACGCTGAGTTTCGGTTCATTTATGAGACAAGTCCAGTTCACTCGCCCGCGCCTCCTTGTCATGATTATCTATTTTCTACTATATTTAGACTACTTCTTATTTATTAAATCCAGATGAAACATTGATTAAAATTAAGATAAAATTAATAAAAAAAATGAAATTCACTTTAAAGAAAGGCTTTGTGCTTTCTGTTTGAGGTCTCTGTGCAATTTTTAAAGTCGCTTCAGAGCAGTCATGTCCGTAATGGAGAACTGTCACGCGCGTAACTTTTTTTTTTTCACATAAATGCAAACACGAAAAATAAAATAAAAATAATATAAAATTTATTTTTCTGTGGAGGCCGATCTTTATTCATCCGGTGGGTATATATATTTTGGTTTGCACTGTGTAATTTATAGAATTACTAAAAAATATTTTGCCACCTAAAAGTTAACGATTTTTTTGTGTCACGTCACATGTGTATTTCCCTCATATTAAATATAAAACGCATGTGTAGACTGATATTTTTCTAATGTCTTGACTCCTTTCAGACGTTTCAAATAAATGCATTTTCTGAGAATTTTTATTTTAAGTTTTGACTGCAAATGTCACGTCCATTCACTGGAATCGCCCAATTTTAACGAATGTATCCTCAACTAGTTTTTGTGGTGTAGGTCTATGTATTTTATGTTACTTAAATAATAGCCTACTAATAGTGATTTAAAGATGTGGTAGCGCTGCAAAGATCGCGAGTCGTCAACTTCATCTGTCTAGCCGACACTGACATAAAAAATAACTGTTTTATTTGTAAACAATTAAAATGTCTCCTGCTATATTGAACATATTTGCCTGTTCCTTACAAAACACTGACAGTGGGGTTTTTAACTGTTTTTTTTTTTTTTTTTTTTTTTTGAGCAGCTGCGGACAAATTATTTCGACACACACACACACACACACACACAATATTGATAAACATGATTTTTTTGTTGCTTTTTTAATACAATAAAAATTTCATTTAATTTATTGTTTAATAAAATTAAAAGCCTATTATTTTTAGTTTATTAACAGCAACAACAGCTGTAAAGATGAAGTTGACGATCGCCATCTCCGAAGTAGTGAACACGCCTATAGAGACAAATGCACATCATTACATAACCAGAGAGTAGCCTATTTCTTTTCGTTTTAAATTGTTAAAAAGACATTTCAAGCTTTCTTAAGATATATTTCATGTATGTGAGGCATATGCTGAGTTTCGTTAAGTTAGGATGAGATGCGCTCCTGTTTACGAGCAGTGCAAGTGACCACGCGGGCGCCTCTATGATTGTGTTGTCTGCTATATTTGGTATTTGGCAATTGGTTGATAAAAAAATATATATATATTAAAATTAAGATACAATTTATACAAAACGAAATTCACTTAAAAAAATCGTTTTCTGCAAAACAAAACTTAATTAAGAGGTCAAAATCATGTCTGACCCGCTCCATGTCTCTCGATATTGCGTATACTCGTGTGTGCGGTTCACTTTTCATAATCAACATAGATGAAATAATAACATTATTATATTTTAACAAAAATGAAACTAAATGAGCTTATTTAATGGTAACAACACAGTAGGCCTACAGACTCTGTATTTGTACAAATTGCTGCACATTCATTTTATTCTGAATTTTGCACACACAAGTTGAAAGGCATATGAAGAAACGTACAAAACCATATAGGCTATAGAAAATGGGTGGGCCCGGACCTAAATGCCCACCCGGGCCCAATGGTAGCGCCGCGGCTGGTGGTAGCCCTACATCTTACACATCGTGGAAACAAAATAAGAATGGAAACTAAAATATGGCAGTATCGTGCTACAGCGCACATTCTATCAGCAGTTCTACCAGAAAGACTCGGGAGAATAGATATAGTAACAAGCATACATTTATTAGTGATCCAGCAGCAATATGTACAATAAGTATTTGGCGTAGGCCCCATCCGTAACTCGCGATCTGAGGGTACGGATTCAGCAGCGCAGCCGACCCCCAGTGAGAAATTGGAAGGGACCATCCTGGTGGTGGTGGGGAGGTTGGAGGGGAAGGGACCATCCTGCGGTGATGGAGGAACCATCTTGGTGGTGGTGGGGTGGATGATGGTGAGTGGAAGCGTTCAGCATCTGCGAACTCAGACAAGTGTAAGTACAGGTCCTTTATACTTCTAGTATTAGAACATGATTGGATAGATGAGAAGGCAATAAGTGACGCAACAATTAAGTCTTCCCGGCAGAACTTACGCTAAAGCTTCCATTTCTGGCGCCTCAGTCCCAATACTGTTAAACTCGACGTACGTTCACATCACATGTTAATGCAGCGGTAGAGTTACTCACAGGACACTGTGCACTTTAACAAAAGTTCATTATTTGCTCGTGCTTTAAAGCTTTTCCGGGTAAATATTTCTTTGGCATTCTGTTCTGACATGATGCACTTTTTCTAAGCTCGTACTGAAGCGCACACTGTCAAACAGCGCCAAACTGGATTTTTGTTGTATCAGACCCATCTGATATCGAAGGGGGGCTGATAACGCGAGATCAACATGGAGCTAAATGGAAAAAAAATAGCACCAAACAAGCCACTTTGAAATGTTGCTGTTTTAATGAATATTGTAGTGTGTCGTCATTGGCTGATTACATGACTGCTTTGATGGCATGCATCTGTGAATGGAGGACAAAGGGGACTTTAAAAAAGAGGTGTGGTGCAACCGAGCGTGGCTGAGGTGGTGACTGGTTGAGAACGTTTTGGCTGTCTCTCGGGGACAATAGGTCCTCCGGAGATGAAGATAGCTAGTTAGCTAGCTGCCTTTGTTTGAGATAGTTGAGTTGTAGAGGGGGGGAATTAGCGTCACCGACTACCTCAGAATATTGCTCGGTTGACGCCCACGTGCTACCGAGATTCTATGAATGAATGCCCACGTGCTACCGAGACTCTATGAATGCCTTGATGCATACGACGGAGGGATTTTATGAATGAGCTGTAAGTTCCGCACCTGGATGGCAGAGTGACGTCCTCGGCGGGAAGACGGGTTGCTGCTCGCACTACTCACCCCCTACAGATGGGTCTTCTCTGCCCCGCGAGAGGGAAGTGTTTTTAATCTATTCCTACATGAATTGTGTGACTGTGTGTTGTGTAACGGACAGCGGGTTAGAAAGGGAGGTTGGGGAATTTAGAACGGAGGAAACACGCCTTACGTGTGTTCACGGTGTGCTGTGCAGGCTGGGGTGCTATGTTGAGTATTAAACACTGTGTGACGTATTGAGCGTGAAAACTCACTGTGTGAAGTGTAGTGCTTTGCGGAGTTTCCCGTGTTTCTCTTCCCTGGCTCCATACCTTGTCTGTACCCGTATGAGTTTTAGCCTCTGTATTTGAAATAAAGTGTTCTCTTTGATTAAACCGGCTGGCTGTTCTTTGACCACCGTAGGGCTGTTTTGAGGTTTATTACACTGGTGGCAGCGGTGAGATCAGCGCTGATTGCGGATCTTATAAACTTCATTGAATTTTTTTTTTGTTTGTTTGTTTTTTTGTTCTTGATAGCCTACGGTTTGTCAGAATGTTAGAACCGCAAGAGGCGGCCAGCGGTAGTAATGCCGTGCCGGTGGCAGGTGTTTTTTTGGGGGAGATAAATGCTGCGCCTCGTCCTGTTTTTATGCCCGAAACATTTACGTGTACAGGGCGTGAGTGGTCTGATTGGGCAGAACAGTTCGAAATGGCTGCGGAGATTAACGGCTGGGATGATGTATTAAAGCTTAAATTTATGTCTTTGTTATTGTCAGGTCGTGCGCGGGATATTTATTGCGGCTTGCCAGATGAGGCTCGGCGAAATTTCAGTCAACTGAAGGTAGCAATGGGTAGATGTTTAGAGCCCTGTGAAAGTACTGATTGGAATCGCGTGAGCTTCTCCTCGCGCAAGAGGCAGCCAAATGAAACCGTGCGCGAGTTTGGAAATGCTTTGAGGCGTTTAATTTCGAAGGCATATCCGTCCGTGGATAATGCCACAAGGGATTTACTGGCTCGAGATCATTTTGTGGCCCATATAGGTTGTGCGGATACGCGTATCCATCTGCGTAGTGTGAAACCAGCCACGTTAGAGGGGGCTATTAATTTGGCGTCCGAACTTTAATTAATTCGGAGTTTGGAACGAAATAGTGCTCTCCCAAATGTAAAAGTTTGTGGTGTGGTAAATGATAATGTTGGGCCAAATTCAATCTTTAATGGGCATGGTAGAAGGGCTCCGTCAAGAAGTAAAGACTTTGCAGAGTACTGTTAAAATACTACAAGATCAAGTAACAGGGAATTCGTTTGCTCCGCTTAGTCATCAGACTGATTATTCTATAAATAGACGAGATGCACAGACTTTTAAAACTGATAGTGCACGAGTAGACTCACAAAACCGAGATAAGACTGAAGCTTGTTGGGAATGTGGGTGTACTCGTCATTTCAAGAAGGATTGCCCATATGTGTCGGGAAACGGGAGGGGGCGGGCCCGGTAGACCAGGAGCCCGCCCCTCTCTCTGTTGCGTCTATGTCCGGGGGAGTATGTCAGTCCCAATTAGAAACAGGTGGAGTTTATGTGTTTGGTAAAGTTGGGGGGGTGGAGACCCGCTTATTGGTGGACACAGGGGCACAAGTATCAATCGTACCTAAATCGTTTTGGCTGGAGGCAACCGGTGGAGGGGGTGAGTTAGTAGAGTATAGGGGTAGATTGAAGGTTGCTAATGGAGACCAGATGGAAGTTATAGGCCAGTGGGAAACCACTTGTCAATTTGATTCTCTGACAGTAGTGGTTGATTTTGTAGTGGCAGATATTAGCCCTGGTGAAGTGTTACTGGGCAGTGATTTTCTAGTCAAATTCGGTGCAAAACTGGATTTGAAAGAATTATGCTGCTATTTGATGGGAAAAAAAAATTCTGTACAATTGCAAACTGACTTTTTAGCTCCTTCCATGCCAGTTGTAGTTTACGGGGATACAAGGATACCACCACGTAGCGAAGTGATAATTTTGGGGTCAGTGGAGGGAGCGCCGCCAGGAAAAATAGTAGGTATGCTGGAGCCCGGCTCTTCTCTGTCTCGCTATTGTGATGTATTAGTGGCACGTGTGGTGTGTGTAGTCACCGCTGGCGTTATGCCAGTTCGTGTTATTAATGTAACCAAGGAAGCTCATACTTTACGTGATGGAATGAAAATTGGGGTGTTGGCTACAAATGTAGAGGTGGGGGAGGGTGCAGAGGAAGTAGATGAAGGGTGTGACGGTAAGATCTTGTGGTCGGCGGATGCTTTGATTTCTCACTTTGGGTTAGACTCTAGAGGGTTTAATGTAGAACAAATGCAGGCCATTCGTCAAGTGTTAGAGCGTTATAACCAACTTTTTAGTATAGGGGATACTGATTTGGGTAGGACACATCTTATTTGCCATCAGATTGATCCAGGAGTTGCTAAACCTATTAAAATGGCCCCTCGCCGGGTTCCGCTTCACTTACAACAAGAAGTGACTGATCATATAAAACAAATGTTAGACAATGGCATTATTCAGCCTTCGTGTAGTCCTTGGGCAGCTCCAGTGGTACCAGTTAGAAAAAGAGATGGCAGTCTGCGTTTCTGTATTGATTATAGGAAACTAAATGAGGTGACACAGAAAGATGCCTATCCGCTCCCAAGGATAGATGATGCGTTGGATAGCCTGGCAAACACGTGTTGGTTTTCAACCCTCGACCTAGCCAGTGGGTACTGGCAGGTTGAGGTTGATCCGAAAGATAAACCTAAAACGGCTTTTACTACCCGACAAGGTCTTTTTGAATTTAATGTTCTTAGCTTTGGCCTGTGTAACTCCCCTTCCACTTTCCAAAGGTTGATGGATTTGGTTCTGGCAGACCTTCAGTGGACTACGTGCTTAGTATACCTTGATGATATAATTGTTTTTGGTAAAACATTTCAGGAACATCTGGGGCGCTTGGAACAAGTTTTTGGGAACTTGTATAAGGCCAATTTGAAGGTGAAACCCTCCAAATGCAATTTATTTGCAAAACAGGTATCCTATTTGGGTCATGTAATTTCAGCGGAGGGCGTTAAGGCTGATCCTTCTAAGGTTGAGGCGGTGAGGGGGTGGCCGGTCCCTAGAAATCAGACAGAGGTTCGTAGTTTTCTGGGACTGGCCTCTTACTACCGTCGCTTTATGAGGAGTTTTGCGGAGATTGCTAGGCCCTTGCACCAATTGACGGAAAAGGGAAAGAAATTTCACTGGGGAGAAGATTGTCAAAGAGCGTTTTTTACACTCAAGTCATGTCTTATATCAGCCCCAGTTTTGGCTTATCCCGATCCCTTGAAACAATTTATTTTGGATACCGATGCATCAAATGTTGGGATAGGTGCTGTATTATCCCAGGTAGAGGGGGGGATGGAACGCGTAGTGGCCTATGCAAGTCTAGCCCTGACAAAACAAGAACGCAAGTATGCCACCACCAAAAAGGAATTGTTGAGTATGGTGACGTTTACGAAACATTTTAAGCATTACCTTTTAGGTGCAGAGTTTGTGCTGCGTACAGATCACAATTCCTTGCGGTGGTTACATAATTTTCAAGGGATTGAAGGACAGTTGGCCCGTTGGTTAGAACAGTTAGCAAGTTTTCAGTATAGGATCGTTCATAGGTCAGGGAAACAACATGCTAATGCAGATGCTTTATCGAGATTGCCGGGCCTGAGTGTAATTCCGGGTCATGTGTCAGACCAGATTGGGGGTGTGGAGATTGAGGAAAGTTGTCCTGTGAGAGTAGTACAAGTGGCTAAAACGAATGTAGGGCTACCACCTGGAGAAAAATTGGAAGATGATATGGTTAGGTTGCAGAGGGAGGATAATGAGTTGGGGCAATTATTTCAGCTGCTAACTAAGCCATTAAAGGAGTGTGGGGAGGTAAGAAACTACCCTGAGCTGCAGAAATTTGGAAGGGTGTGGGATCAGCTTCAGATACAGGACCAGTTATTGGTGCGAGTCCCTCCACAAAATTCTGATGCAGCTAATAAAGTACAGGTGGTGCTTCCAAAGTGTTTGGTTCCAAAAGTGTTAGCCATGTTGCACAATGTGGTTACAGGTGGCCATCTGGGGGTGCAAAAACTACAAGGAAAAGTTAAAGATCGGTTCTATTGGCCGGGGTGGTTTGCCGATGTGAGGAGGTGGTGTAATGAGTGCTCTTGAGTGCGGCTCACGGAAGCTTCCAGTTCGAACTCCACAGGCCCCGATGTGTCCTTCTGTCATGTCTCGCCCTTATGAGCGTGTGGCTCTGGATATTTTGGGCCCACTTCCTGAAACTGTTGATTAAAATCGGTATGTGTTGGTGGTGGGAGACTATTTTTCTAAGTGGACAGAAGCTTTTGCTTTACCAAATCAGGAAGCACGATCAGTTGCTAAGGTGTTAGTTGAGGAGTGGGTTTGCCGTTATGGTGTCCCTCGCAGCCTTCATTCTGATCAAGGCAGAAATTTTGAGTCTACTCTTTTTCAGGAACTTTGCAGATTATTGGAGATCAATAAAACGCGTACGTCCCCCTATCACCCTCAGTCAGATGGGCTTATTGAGCGTTTTAACAGGACTTTGCTTTCTATGCTATCAATTTTTGTGGATAAGAATCAACAGAATTGGGATTCTTTATTACCTTATGTAATGATGGCGTATCGTAGTAGTGTCCATGCCACTACTGGCTTTACCCCTCATAAAGTGGTGTTTGGGCGGGAAATGGTATTACCGGTGGATATAATGTTGAATGTGAACTTGGAAGAGGCTTTTGAGTCTCCAAGTGAATATGTGCAACGTATGGCAGGGATTTTGTCCACTGTTGTTGGGGCAGTACAGCAACATCAGTTACAGGCTTCTTCCCAGCAGAAAAAGTATTTTGATTTTCGGGCTCAAGTACAGTATTATTCAGTGGGGGAACTAGTCTGGGTTCGAAATAAGGCTCGGAAGAAAGGGGTTTGCTTTAAATTGCAGAGATGTTATAAGGGCCCCTTTAAGGTAATCGAGCGGTTGTCTGATGTGCTGTATCAGTTACAGTCAGTTGAGGGAGGGGCTACTACGGTTGTTCATTACAATCGGTTAAAACCATATGTTTCTCAATCTGTTTCAGAGAGGCTGGAGGGGAATGATGAGTCGGCACAATTACCGCAGCAATTGGTTGACCCGTCGACCCTTCAACAATGGCCCCCGGTCATGGCCGATAGACCGCCGTCTGCAGAGGGACAATCTTGCCCGGTGGGAACAAGGGAAGGAAACCTTCAACAGGGCTCGCCAGTGCCTTCAGCGTGGTCTAGGGTGGAGCATAGCCCGGGATCTACAGTTAAGCCTTTGGATGATTGAGGAGGCTCTGCGCAGAACATTACAACTTCTGCAGAGATGGGTCGAGCTCCACGACAGAGGAAGTTACCGGTTTGGACTAAGGATTATCATCTTGAATCGAGGACGAGTTCTTCTGGATTAGTGGGGGAATAGTGTAGTGTGTCGTCATTGGCTGATCACATGACTGCTTTGATGGCATGCACCTGTGAATGGAGGACAAAGGGGACTTTAAAAAAGAGGTGTGGTGCAACCGAGCGTGGCTGAGGTGGTGACTGGTTGAGAACGTTTTGGCTGTCTCTCGGGGACAATAGGTCCTCCGGAGATGAAGATAGCTAGTTAGCTAGCTGCCTTTGTTTGAGATAGTTGAGTTGTAGAGGGGGGAATTAGCGTCACCGACTACCTCAGAATATTGCTCGGTTGACGCCCACGTGCTACCGAGATTCTATGAATGAATGCCCACGTGCTACCGAGACTCTATGAATGCCTTGATGCATACGACGGAGGGATTTTATGAATGAGCTGTAAGTTCCGCACCTGGATGGCAGAGTGACGTCCTCGGCGGGAAGACGGGTTGCTGCTCGCACTACTCACCCCCTACAGATGGGTCTTCTCTGCCCCGCGAGAGGGAAGTGTTTTTAATCTATTCCTACATGAATTGTGTGACTGTGTGTTGTGTAACGGACAGTGGGTTAGAGAGGGAGGTTGGGGAATTTAGAACGGAGGAAACACGCCTTACGTGTGTTCACGGTGTGCTGTGCAGGCTGGGGTGCTATGTTGAGTATTAAACACTGTGTGACGTATTGAGCGTGAAAACTCACTGTGTGAAGTGTTGTGCTTTGCGGAGTTTCCCGTGTTTCTCTTCCCTGGCTCCATACCTTGTCTGTACCCGTATGAGTTTTAGCCTCTGTATTTGAAATAAAGTGTTCTCTTTGATTAAACCGGCTGGCTGTTCTTTGACCACCGTAGGGCTGTTTTGAGGTTTATTACAATATAAAAGTTGGGTGACCCTCCCCCTAGACTAAAAAAAGTTGGATGACCCTCCCCTCAACAAAGAATAAAAAGACATGACCCTCCCCTATTTTTCTCCGGTGGCCCCTTCCGTAAATACCGAACGGTCCCTAATGCAACCAAATTGGCGTCCATTGCTGCGTTCCAGTCCAAAATTGTCATGCCCTTCACTCGCTAACTTCCCTTCGTCTCGTTCACTCGGATGTACGTCATTGCGAGTGCCCACTACTGGCGGAAACTGCAATGGTCTGAACTGGAACATCCTAAGCCCTTGATCACTTGGAATCAGCTGTGGAGTTGATTTATTATTTACATTTTGTTTCCTTTAAGAATTTGTTTAATGCAGCATCCAAATGTTTATAGGTGTGTTTGGGTTGTTTTAAATGTAAAAAATATATATCATAGAGTTGTCTGTTGTGGTGGTGATTAGACGAGATCAGTGGTGACGTCACAATCGTACTGCATTGTGGGACATATAGGTGCCTGAAGTGTACATTTGAAGTAGACTCGCTCCCTCGGTCAAAATCGAGGGAACGAGGGTCTGTCCATATAAACTTCCCTCGTCCACTTCACGAAGTGGAACGCACTTCAAAATGGCGGCAGGGATTCCCCCGAGGGGAAGTGCTTAGGGAAGTTCGCAAGTGCGTGTCTAAAAGTGGACTGGAACGCAGCACATGTTGAATGACAATGAAGCTTGTTGTTGAGTTCCTGTCTAATTTCATTGGCTGACGCTGCTATGACCATGGCGTCAGTGCCAAACTTCAGCCACGCCTTCCGTCAAGCGTTGACGCTGACGCCCCGTGTGAACGTACCGTTACGGCGCTGATCCACTTGTCCGACACGACTGTCGCGTGGTGTCGCGACGCCTCCCCACATTGGTACGTTGAGGGCGTTTACGGCTATGGGCGTGGTTCTGACCGAGCGGGAAATGTAGCGTATTAGAACAGAGGACCAGCGAGAGACTTCCCTCCGTCTCCATATGCTGTACTTCTATTGGATAGACACGCCGCGTTTAACGGAATTCATTTGCATAAAGATGGGCATCGGCCAGCTTTTTGACGCGCAGCACTTTTTCAAATGAAGCGCCGCCTTCCCGGAATGCTTTGCGGGTGCGTCAAAGTCGCTTGACGTCACCCATAGGAATATAGTGGAGCGCGGCGCGACAGAAGTGTCGCACGGACAAGTGGATCAGCGCCGTTAGTTTAAACTGACGTTGACTTACATGTGTGGTTTAAAAAAACATAAACATGCATATCTCTTAGAGCAGGGGTCACCAACTGGCGGACTCCGGTCCGAATCCGGACCGCAAAATGCGTCCATACGGACCGCGAAGCCTTTTGACATAATGAAATAAATAAATGCCGCTATTTTCTAATAAAAACACATTTATATCAGGCACATCAAAGTCAGCTCAGTAGAGCCGTTTGGGTCCAACAGCGCAACGGGTTGCTATGGTTGGTTACTACTACATTTACTATGCTCTGTTGCGTTCGGACCCTATGGTTCAGACGCGCAGTCATGCGTGCAATGAAGAGAGCAGAGAGCGCGCAGACAGATGAAACTTTCAGTGAGTGAAAAACGCAGAGAGATAAAACTTTCAGTGAGTGAAAAACAATGGCATTTTCTAAAATTAGTAAAGTTGACGCTGAAAACCGAGTTTTCCAAGATAATTGGTGAAAAAATACGCATTTATTCTTCCTGCATCGAGCTGTAACTGTTACAAGGCCCGTGTGTCTCATTTGCTCCGAGTCTGTCGCGGTTGTTCAAAGTGGAAACATTAAATGTCATTACGAAGCTAAACATAGACACTTAGAAGAAACTTATCCTCAGCAGTCCGAGGTAAGGGCGCAGAAAATAAATGAGCTCAAAGCCCAACACTGGTGGCACTATTTTTTGCATGTGTTTCTGAATGCTATTGCTGATTATCAACATTAGATACATTTAGTTAAGTAACGTTAGAGACTACAAGGAGGTTTGCGTTGATTGTGATTGTTAATCTCAGTTCAGCCAAAAAAAGCACTTTAGTTTTCCTTTTAAGTTTCCTTTTAATGTTGAAATTAATGCATGTTTAGTGCAAATTTAGAGATGAAGGCATTTTGCACAGTTTCCTTTATCATATTTTTGTCAGACATTGTTACTGGTTGAATTCAGATATTTTACCAAATCAACTTAAAGGACATAACAGAACAGCATTAAAATTAGATCAGTTTTGTGAAGGATTACTTATGGCTGCTTATACATATGAAAAGACATAGCCTATGTTTATCCATAACATTATATTTTGTTCAATAATAAAAAAAAAATGTTATCTACACTCATTTCTGTAGTCTGGTAAAAACCCATCAATTCATATTTTTAGGTATATAATTGTCCGGACCTCGGCAGGTGAGGAGGGTTCATTTACTGGACCTCAAGCAATTTTAGTTGAAGACCCCTGTCTTAGAGTATGCTTTTAGCCTATCTATTTAACTGACTGTAGTGGAGAACAGTGTGTAAAAGTGTAGACATCTCTTCTCAAAAACCTTTATAAATAACCATGTTGAAAAATAAAAAATAAAATAATTTTTATAGAATCGAGGGATAACTGTGTGTTTACACCCGGAACTAAAGAAAAACAGCGGTCTGATCCATCCACTGAGCGTGCGGTGTCTGCGGAAGAACCTGACCGTGATGTGTTGCCTTCAAATCAAGAGGCTTACAGACAGGAATCACAGCCCAATATAGACATTCAACAAATACTCGGTGTGATACAGGACACAGTCGAGACCACATTGAACAAACGCCTCGATGCGATTGAGAGACGCTTAGATGCTTATGAGAAAAAGCATGATGGTCGCGCACATTCTACGGCAGCAGCGCAACAACAGCATGGTATTTGGATTAAGCAAGTCATAGCTGCGTAACGGTTGCATAGCGGAGCTATCCAAAAAGGAGCCGTAGATCAAAGTTTGGCGGTGGATTTGTTAAATAAGGTCGTGGTCATGGCAAAAAAGAATCACTGGTGAGTTGTGAATACATTTTTTTATTGTTGTTGTTGTGTGTGTTATACTTTTTCATTTATACAATGTTCTTTTTTTTCAACATTTATCCCAAGCTGTGTGTGTTATCACTATGGGTGTATAGTTGTTGATTAGTTGTTTTCTTTCTTTTTAACTGATTTTATTTTGCCGTAGTTATTTCATGTGTACAACCTACATGTGGTTTAAATAAAAACAAACAAAAAATGTTTTAAAATGGCCAAACGTTGTCCGGAGTCAGATGATTTTGATCAGGATCGGGTAGCGAGGTTTAGACGAGACGATGGTAGTATGGTACACCTTGATCAATGCAATACCACAGAAACATTGCGCTATTTAATACAGACAATGGATGAAATTAATAGGCCTAAGTCTACAACAGATACATTGCTAGAATTATTAAACATCATGAGCTCGATGTCAGATGAAGATCCAGAACCAAATTTCTGATTTTGAACATTTTGTGAATACCCAGCAGTCAGGAGAGGGGTTGTGTACACAGTCACAACGCACACTCAATCCTGATGCACCCAACATGGGTCTCACACATGGTGACATAGAATCACTTGTGAGAGATGGTGGCGATGTGAGTGGGTACACAGTACTGCCATGAGCTTGTTTCAATGGTCTGGAAATTCACAGGCCTATAAATCTATGGGAGATAGCTTCTACAAATTTAGCAAACTACACCATGTTTTTACATGATACACTTTCTGAAATTGTGTCGTTTTCCAGACTGTTAGGCGGAGATGATAGTTTATTCAGCATCACCTTGAGGGGTCCGAGTTTGACATCAGATGTTAGTACACTTTTGTCAGGTGGCAATGGTTATAGTGTAGATATATTTATAAATGAGCTTGAAAAAATAATGCAGAGCAACTGATGTATAGTTTGATGAGAGATTGAATTTAAGAGTGTCGATAGCAAGAAGTAAACGTGGCGGTGCTTATCGAAAGTTACGTGATCTTGCCCACAATGAAGTGATTGGCAAAAACAGACTTAATCTGTTCAGTCCCACGAACGTTTCAAACAACCTTTGTTTTGAAATCTGTCTGGCACATTTCCTAAACCCTCAGAAACCACACGCAGAGCTAGAGTCTGTAGCATCTTCATTGCAGAAGTCAGCTGGATATGCTGATCAACACAAGATAGCGTTTAATGACATCAGACAGTTTGAACACATGCTGAATGTTAAAATAGTTGTCCTTTATCGGTCTGATACCGGTGTTTTGGAGAAGTATACAAACACTGACGATCCGCATCCTAAAACAGTATTTTTTTACCTGCATGACAATCATTATTTTATGATTAAAAATCTGCGCGCATTTATTGGCACACCATATGTGTGTGAGTTTTGCTACCAAGGGTTCACCTGTAGGAGAGATCACAGATGTCGGTACATCTGCGATGTCTGTAACGACCCCGAATGTCATAAACAACCCAAAAAGCCAAAACATTGCGACGACTGTCTGCGGTACTGTAAGTCTGACTATTGTTTTGAGATGCATAAAAAAAACCTCAAGTTATGCAATACGCAGTGTGATGTCACTAAATATTGCAGAAAATGTAATAGACGTTACCATGTCAGCGGCACTAAACCCAGACCCCATAAATGCCCTGCAGATCGTTGTGTGCACTGTGGTGAGAGTTTGGTTACCGATGGTGTGCATCAATGTTTTATCCAGCCAGTTAAGGCGGAGATGCCAAACGATCGTTACATTTTCTACGATTTTGAGACCCGTTATGAAAACGGAAGGCACATCGGCAATTTCGTATGCGCTATTACGTTTGCTGGCGAAGAATTCGTGGCAGAAGGACCAGATTGTGTGGATCGCCTCGTTAAAAAATTCAGACACCCTCGTTACCGTAATTACACATGGATTGCGCATAACGCATCAGGATTTGACAATTTCATCCTTTTGGAATACTTTACTAAGAAGGGGTTTGCCCCTAAAATTACGATGCAAGGCTGTCGTCTAATCTTAATGTATGACTCTGCATTCAAACAGCGGTTTATTGATTCATACTCTTTCATACCCATGCGGCTGGCCAAGATACCTGTTGCGTTTAATTTGACTAATGCTGAGAAGGGATATTTCCCGCACCACTTTAACCGCATTGAAAATGACAACTACATAGGCCCTTTCTGAAAAGGCAATGTGATGACAAGCTTGAAATTTTGGAGCGTGCATACGGTCTTCAGGTCGAGGTGGTTTGGGAGTGTGATTGGGTCCGTCCTAAACAGACCGACACAGCAGTGATCGACTTCATGGCTACTTACAATCACCCTGAAAGATTGAAACCACGTGAAGCTTTATTCGGGGGTCGAACTAACGCGTTAAAACTGTACCACAAAGTCGCGGAGGGCGAGCGAATTAGGTATGGTACTCTATCCCTACTGCCAGGCTCAAAAATGCTACCCAATTCGCCTTTGGCTAAGCCCCGCCCTAGAATGTAGATTGACCAATCACAGCGCAGCCAAGAACGAGCTCCGACAGAGGTCCGACACTTTTTCAAAGCGCTCCATTGACTTTAACGCTGGCGTCTCATATTTTTGGTTTCGGCAGGCTATTACAGTCATAGTTGTATCAAAAATATGGTTAAACGTTGTGCCTGGGGC
Organism: Scardinius erythrophthalmus; assembly: GCF_964197995.2. NCBI lineage: Eukaryota > Metazoa > Chordata > Actinopteri > Cypriniformes > Leuciscidae > Scardinius > Scardinius erythrophthalmus. Next base: position 30,190,239 of record NC_138227.1, on the reverse strand, counting down.
ATTTGTAACACTGATACGCGTTTTCCAGAGAGGTTGGAGGGGGGTGTCCGTTTTTTCCCCTTCCCAAAACCGAAGTCAAATCCTGACAAGTGCCGTCTTTGGATTAAACTGTGTGGACGTCCTCACAGTCAGCTAAACCCCTCAAGGATCAACAAGCACACTTTTGTGTGCTCTAAGGCGGCCATTCCCAAACTGTGGTCCGCGGACCACTAGTGGTCCGTGAGGGTACTGCAGGTGGTCCGTGGAAAGGCAAAATAAAATCTAAAATAATATTTTTTTACCTTCATTTTACCAGGAAATTCCCATAAAAAAAGTAAAAAGAATATGTAGGCCTATATTGATATACAATTTAAATTAAATAGTCAAGTAATTGTGTGATTACTAAAATAGACTAGTGACGCTCGGCCGTGACGTTCAAGTTCAGTGCCGTTAGAACCACAACATGGATCGGTGAGTAGCAACCACTGATCTATATAGAATGACTGGATAGCTCATGACGTCATAAACAGTGAAGCCACCGCGCCGCCATATTGGTATTCCCTAGTGAGCTCACGCGTTCTATTGAATCAATAGGAAATTTTATGATTTAACTGAGAAAACATTGCCTAAGGAGACACAGTTTTAAAATCTAAAGTCTCCCTGTATATTCTCACAACGCAAACATCCTAAGCATTTAAATGGATTTGTTTAAAGTCGGGAATTTTTTCCTGCTTATTAAAAAACGGCAATTTCTTTGCAAAAGGAATAAAAAGCTGTACGAGAACACTAGTCAGAATTCACTGAAGAGCTATCATCACAGGTAAGAAAAACAGTTAGATAATATTAATTAAATAGTGAATGCTACAGACCTATATTTTTGTGAATTGGTGAATATTCAGGTGAATATTGTTTCGTGACCACGAATTAATAATACCTCAGCACGTTATCTTGTGGCCACGTTGTAATTCGTTAAATCAAAATGAGGGAGGGAATTAGTTCAACGTGTCCACGATTTATTAAAACGAGGGGACAAATAAGTCATCGTAACAACGAATTATTTAGGTGGACAGGGCGCATAAGAACAAGCAGAGAGAGAGAGCCCCGGCCGCGCGCGCGCGCGCACTCTCACCGCCTTCAAACAACACGAGCGCTCTATGTTCTCTCTCTCGCGCGCATATCAACATAAGTTGACACAATAGTAAAAGGTCGGAAGACCGAATGTGTTTTATAGATTAGTAGTTTGTTCATATAAAGTGTTTGATTAGCAAGTACATGTTAAGGTAATAAAATTGTATGGGTTAATGTAGCCTAACGGTAAACGGAGTCTGCACGAAGCTCTTTTGAAGTCAAATGGTGTCGCTCTTGGACACTTACCGTAATTGTGATTATTGCTGCCCTGAGGTTTCTTATAGGCTACTGTTGATTGTTTTATCGTTGTTTTTTGAAGAAGCAGCAGCATTACTCTTGCCTCGGAGAAAACAACACGGGCATAGCGACAATTTTGCATATAAATTATTACTTAAAGGGCTTGAATTACAACCTTTGGGTAGTTTTTCTACATCCTTTTGTGAACGTCGTTTTACACTTGTTTACTGCACAGCGGGGCATCTTAAAAGTGCCATCGGAGCTACCGATCTCTGTATAACGGGCGCTGGAGCCCTCTGCTGGTAGGGAATCGTAAGATGGCCGCTCGAACACTTCCGGTGGCTTCACTGCCTAGTGGCAGTTTAGAACGTCATGAGCTATCCAGTCATTATATAGATCAGTGGTAGCAACAGGTTCTCTGAAGAGAAAAGTGGCAGAGGCAGATATGTTCTCATTATCACATCACACGCATAGCCTTTAGTTTATAAGCAGTTTATATGAAACGAAATGTTTATAAATGGAATGAATAAGGCCTGTTATTATTTTAATTTCCAGTTAGTTTCTTGACCTCGTGTTTCTGAAATGTTTTGCGGATGTGCTTGTTAAGTGAACAAACTCAAGCCTAACATTACTTTTTGAGGACTTGTAAAACTCTGAAGATTAATAATCCCCTAAAATCGCCAAAGGTTTTGAAATGTTGACTATATCCAAGTGTTCTTATTACTGTATAGATTTCATACTCCATTGCTATGGAAAGCCTGTTGTTCAAATGAACCTGATTATGCCCTCGCTTGAGTAAATAAATAAATTAAATATGTGGCAGCCGTTGTGTGCAGTAAACTTTCTTTTAACAAGCCGTATGTAGGCTGATGTGATGACCAGTTATAGTTTTAGTGCTAATAAGCCTATTTAGAGGTGCGGATTAATTCAGGTAGGACTGTGTGTAGACATATTTTATTATGTGTATTATGAGGTGGTCCGCGAAAATTCTTGATTACAAATAGTGGTCCACACACACAAAAAGTTTGAAAACCCCTGCTCTAAGGTAAATTTTGCTTTTAACCTTACTGTGAAGTTATACTAGTTAGACAGTTTTATGCTGTTTTTAGGTTATGATTTCGGTTCTCTACCCTAATTAATGAAGAATCAAGGTGCTAGCAAGCAAGCTTAGCTATAGTTTAGTTATCACGTAAGTCAGGATTGTGTGTTTTGAATAGCGGCTGGATGTTATCTAACTTTGTTATTCAAGATACAAACACCTAACGTTAATGTTACAGACGCTGTTGTGGTAGTTTTGAAGGTGACTAACGTTAGCGCCACCGTGTTGGCACAGTCCAACAATATTTTATATTACTATTTCATAGGGGTGTAACGATACCCTCATGTCACGATTCGATACATATCACAATACTGAACTCACGATACGATATTATTGCGATACTCCAAGGCATATGGTAAAAGGTTAACAAAAAATGTATTGTTTATTAAATTTAATTAATAAGTTTATTAAACTGATAAATTTGATATTACATTGTGTGTATAAATAAAATATTCTTGGACTTGGAGCTGAAACCCAAAGCACAATAGAGACACCAGAATAAACAGGCTATTCACGATTCTGAAGCTTTTTCTCTGTCACTGACTAGATACATTAAAAATGGTGTAGGCCACTTTTTTACGCAGATATTCCCCTATTGCATTATTACACATTATATTCAACATTATCTATAATATTTGAATGTAGTACTGACACTAAAACTCTGAAAACCTTAACTTTTTCCTCACATAGTAATTTTTATTTTGAGTGAACTATTCAGGATACATATTGTTGCATTTTTGTATTGCCCTATATTGTGACACGATATATTGTTACACCCCTACTATTTCAGCATTTTGTCAATGGGGAACCAAGTCCCGAATTCCCAAATCCAGTCCCTGCTATTCATGTTGAAGGAAGTGCAGTCAAAGGTCGAAGACTGCCGACTAAAAGGTAAGAGTTATAATAAAATAATTAAATTGCAGAAAGAATATTACAGCCACAACACAGTATCAGAATAATTTCAAACACTTTAATCGATTTCACATATGTATTTACAGAGGCATTTCCACAGTATCAAGCTCATCAGTGCAGGATACCACATCAGAGGAGTTGTCCATGGTCATTGAAACAGGTAGGCTACAGTTCATGTGACTGTTGTGGACTCTCACTGCACATTGTAGGGAGAAAGTATTCAAAAAAGTACCAGTCAAGTTTATCTTTTATTTTCCTCCACATCTCAGGATCAAACCAAATTCGCTCCAGGTGATAGTCACTTTCACATAACACAAAAAGGTCACACCATGGCATCCCAGTTATCCCCAATTGTCCCATGATTTGGAAGTAATATTCGTGTGTACGATTGAGCCTGTAGGTGTCATCACTAACCTGTTTAAGGTACTGGCAATCGGTGTAACTGATTTTCATTGGACATTTAATTTCTAGAAGTCCATAGGTCTCATTCTCACCACTCTTAACCCTTCTGTCAGGGGATGTACCCAAATAGGGGGTGTTAGGGTTGATGACAAACCCACACACTTGAACTTTATTACCAGTGATGGCAGCATACTGTGCTGCAGCGGCTGGCTCAAGCTCCAGGCCTCTCTTCATGGCTCTTGTCATAATGTTCTTCTTCTTCCTCTGCATGATGGTGGCAAGTTGTTCAAAGTCGGCTCTTCTAGAAAATATTCTCTTGAAGGAGGATGAGGTTAGGCGAATAGAGCGGACATGATGCCAGATATTGTTGCTACTCTGCTGTCTGGTTTTTTTCTCAAGTGCCTCTGCCTCAGGTTTTGAGACTACCATGGTACTGAACCTTTCCATCTGCACTTCATTAAGGACAGTACAGAAAGAGCCTGGCTGTGGTGGCAAAGGGAATGCTGGGAAGTCAGTGGAGTTTGATTGGGAGGATGCTTGTGAAGTGTTGTCCAATAGTGGGAGCTGTATGCAATGAAGGGGGGAGAGAGAGAAATACATTTATTATTTACATTGTTTCCTGTTTTTATTTATTTATTTATTTATTTTTAACTAGGCCTCATTTAAATAATTTCATTGTTATGTTTTTTACACAGAAAACCAGATTCACACAGCAGACCAGATTCACACAGAGGATCCACACCAGGATCACACAGAGGACCAAGAGGAAGTAAATCGATTAAAGAGGCAACTTGCCGATAAAGAAAAAGAAAATGCCTTGCTGAGGGAAGAGATTAAAACTTATCAAGCATCTCACCCACTCACCCACACCACACCCACTCAAGCTCATTACCAACTCACACCAGAGACTATATCTAACTGCAGTGTGCCTGAGTACTTTAAGTACTGCACAGGTTTTAGTTATGATGAGTTCAACAAGCTGTGTGCATTTTTTCAGGATACCCAGCACTGCAACAGATACACAAACACTTAGCCCTGTGACATACCACAGAGTAGATCAGCAGATCAACCTCATGCCTTTACGACAACAGTTTCTACTCGTGCTTATGAAGCTGAGGCAAAACTTTGATCTGAAAGAGCTGGCCTTCAAATTTCAAGTTCCAGAACGAACTGTTAGTACTTTATTCAATTCATGGATTGATTTCATGTATGGTAGACTAGGCAACATGTCTATTTGGCCACACAGGGACAGCATAACAGAAAACATGCCTGACAACTACAGAGCAGAGTTCCCAACAACCTTTGCAATTCTTGATGGTACAGAGATTAAGATAGAAAAACCAACATCACTGTTACTTCAAAGTCAGACTTACTCAAACTACAAATCTGCCAACACACTTAAATGCCTTATTGCCTGTGATCCTCGTGGCGCCATTATCTTTGTATCCACACTTTACACAGGATCAATCTCAGACCAAGAGATATTTAGACAATGTGGAATCAAAGATTTACTGAAAGGTCTGCTTCAGTGTGGCTACCTTAAGGCAGGTGATGGGCTCATGGTGGATAAGGGTTTTCTTATTGAGAAGGATGTAAAGGAGCTTGGGCTTAATTTGAACATTCCCCCCTTTGCCAAATCAAATAGTCAGATGCCAGCTACAGACGTTGAGATGACAAAGAAAATAGCCAAACACAGAGTACATGTAGAAAGAGCCATAGCCAAAGTGAAGAAATTTAAAATGGTTTCTGGAAGGATCCCTAATGTCAGGCTTGGAAACATAAATCAGGTATGGTTTGTGGTCTGTATGCTGTCCAATTTCCAGCCGAACATTATAAAAGCATAGGATCCAGCTCAATGATCTGTCTGTACACACAGCTAAGATAAGCTCCTGAATTTGAATGTTTTTATGTTTTAACTGACATGGTTGATAAATCAGTTACTGTGTTGTTATTGTGAATGAAATCAAATTTATGTTGGCTATGTGACTGTAATAAAATGTCTCCCTGCAAATGGTAAGAAATGAGTCATTATCTTTATCAGTTTTACATTTGCTTTACCTGGTAGCTCAAGCCACTTCCAAGAGGGTACTTCTCCTGACCTATTACAACATCTATCGGGGGTTTGCTTGCTATGTAGCTCATAGGTGTCCCTGTCAGCTCTCTCAATAACAACAAATCCTGATCTGTTACCTCAGAGGTGGCCCTGTGACATGGAAAAGTCATACATTTCTACTTATGTCAAGTTATCTGAAATACAAAATACATTTCTGCTTATGTCATGTGCTCTCAAACACAAAGGCTACATAAAATTAAGTTGGTTATTATGGTGGAAGGACACAATGGGATAGCTAGCCTACATGGTGTTAAAAATCAACATAGTTGTGACTCACCTGTCATTGCTGTATTGGCAGAAGATGGGTCTCCGTTTTCGTTCCGTCTTGGCCCTGGCCACAACGACTGCTGTCACAGGCTGTGGTGCTACTTTGGCACCTCTTGGCTTATGCCATTGTTGGGGTAAGCTTGTGGAGGACTGGACATGCACCGTGTTTATATTTTGTGCTTTGCAGAGATCCAGGGTGTGGATAAGCCCGATGATGTGCGCGCAAAACCCTGTGGAGCTAACCAAAACATCACCTTGTCAGCTAACATTAATGGGATACTCCACTTTAAAATTAAAATTCTGTCATCATGAATTTCTTTCTTCTGCTGAACAGAAAGGAAGATATTTAGAAGAATATCAGTAACCAGAGAGTTTCTGGTCTCATTAACTTCAATAGTAGGAAAAAATATATACTATGGTAGTCAATGAGACCAGAAACTCTCTGGTTACTGATATTCTTCTAAATATCTTCCTTTCTGTTCAGCAGAAGAAAGAAATTCATACAGTTTTGAAACAACATGAGGGCGATTAAATGATGACAGAATTTTCATTTTAAAGTGGAGTATCCCTTTAACGTTACCTAGCAATGCCGGTTGTTGATACGAGAGCACATCGCTGCTAATAAATACAACGTTATACTCGCATAGTCCGTTTGCTTTGTAATAACGATTATAGAAGTGAATAGAGACCTACCCAGCTTTGCATGAACAGTGTTGCTCCTTGATATTGTTAGTCGCAGCCTCCGTCTCGATTAGTAGGATATGCGGTGGTTCATTTTTTGACTGTGACCGGTATGCTTTTGCCTCTATTTGGATGCCTTGTTGTTCCTTGCGTTTCACCTGTACGTCTTGAATATAGCCTTCGAACGCATATTGCAGCCCCTTTTGCCTACTTCTATCGGACACATTATTTGCTGCTTTATAAAAGTTTGATAAAATTTCAGCAGGAAGAGCTGTCACAGCATAAGCCACGTTGATACCAAAACAGAGCCCAGCTGTTTGACCATTTGTTTGTCGGACGTAGCAACAGTAACTAAGGGGGGCGGGGCTTAGCCAAAGGCGAATTGGCCATCCTGAAATAATATACAAGGATTTTCAAAACCTTGAAGATTATTATGGCCTCGTCAAGGCTACGGACCTTCCGCCGCGGAAGCTGCTTCATCCTGTATTGCCTTATACGACAGGAGGGAAGTTAATGTTTCGACTTTGTAGGTCCTGTGCTGAACAACAAAACCAGACACATTCATGTGTACACACAGAGGAGGAAAGGGCTATTCACAGTTGTTGGGTTAGCATCGAGTTGTTAAAAGCAATTGAGAAGGGTTATGTAGTGACAAAAATCGATGAGGTCTGGCATTTTCCCCAACGATCTGAAACATTGTTTTGTGATTATGTTAAAACATTTTTACAGTTCAAACAGGTGAGTTCAGGTTTTCCAAAAGATGTTGTGACTGACGCCGACAAAGAATCTTATGTTAGAGATTACTTTGAGAAAGAAGGGATTAAGCTGAATCTGGACAAGATCGAGTTTAATGCCGCACGCAGATCCATTATGAAGCTTGTTCTTAATTCACTGTGGGGCCGGTTCTCTATGCGCGAACAGCTCCCGACAACTGAAATACTTACAGACCCTGAACAGTTTGCCCGACACATTTTTGGCATTGAGTATGACGTCAAGCATTTCTCATTTGTGTCAGACACCGTTGCGATCGTTCAGTGGTCTTACGCAGATGGGAAAGGAGCTCAGACTCGTGACATTAATGTCTTTCTCTGCGCTTTTACAACAGCCCATACACGGTTGGAACTTTATGATCTTATGGAGAGGTTGGGGGACAGACTGATTTAATGCGATACCGATAGTGTTGTGTACATATCTAAAGATGGTGAATACGAACCCCCACTAGGCCCATACCTTGGCGACCTTCGGGGAGCCAAAGTCTCAAAAGCTCAATAAAATGGGTTGAACCTGACATGGTCTGTCATACTTTTTATTTGTGTTTTTTCTGTTAACTTTGACCCTAAGAACCAATAATTGGAGGGTCTGCTCTGCGGGAAATATCGCAAAAAAAATTGTGGCCATTTTAGTGTATGCACCCTTTATTTTTTATCAGAAAAATGTGAGAAATGATTTTTTTCCTCAAATCCTCAGAGGGTTTGGTAGGCTGTCAATAAATGCATTCCAGATACACAGAACACATGTGCTGACAACATCCACTGAAAAAATAACTCTTAAAACACATTTCTACATGATTTTGCATCAATTTAATGCAAAAAGAAATAGGCGTTTTCTCACTTTTTTCCAATATTTTCATCTTTACTTCATTGGCAATCAACTATTCCCCCAAGTTATGACATCAGTCAATATGTCATTCTTTTCACCAAACTATACTCATTCCACAAAAAAAAATCATAAAAATTCAACCAAAATCAATGGATCTGTGATGATTTCACTAATAGTTGATCAGCAGGCTCAGAACCTCAATAGAATTGTAGGCTACTCTCAAAATTCCGAAAGACATGCTGAATATTTAACATCATGGCACACTTACGCACACACACACACACACACACACATGATCTTAGTAATTTGAATGAGTTTGTTTGGAACAACCAACTGACTTCGAAGCTGCTCATCATTGTCTGTGGTAAGTGACAGTGACTTTAGTGAAAACCGGTAGGTCTGCCCCAGCGTTTTGGGAAAAGAATGGTAATATGGATATTGTAATGATAATTAACTGAAAGGACCACGCCAGTTTTCAAACAAGTATATTTATGATGATTCCTCATCCCAAATGTATCCCTGTAGCAGCAGCATTCATTCTCTACTAGTTTACTTAGCTAGCTTTAGCTGTTTTAGCTAATTTCTGTGGTTCATTTAAACGGCCATAACTCCTCACAGGAATGGGGTAGAGACTTACTTTTTTTTAATGCTCAGAACAGTGTTAATTTCGTTGACACTATAATTTTCGTCATTATTTTCGTCAGCGACATTTTTTTGTCATTGTCATTGACGAAAGTGTCAATACATTTTCCTCATAGTTGTCATCATTTAAAGCTGGTTTTTATTTAGTTATTGTCTTGTTTTCGTCTGTGAAAATTGTTTATGTCACCGTAGGTAAATCTGTGTCTGTATTGCATGTTCAAACTTTAAAAATTATTCATATTAACAGGTTAATTAATAGATGTTTTCTCCGGGAGTATATAATGGTTTTGGAAATTTTTGAGAAATTATAAATTAACCCTCTGGGGTCTATGATGTTTTTGGGGCCCTTGGGATGTTTTGACATGCCCTGACATTTGTGTTTTTTTCAGTTATTTATAAACATGTTAATGGCAAAGGTGTAAATTCACTCTATATAGCACAAACAGGGCTAACATAATATGTGAGCAACATGTATGTAGATGTTTGTATTTTTAAGAGAATAATGTTTATGCGTGGTTATTGAAAAAAATAAAAATGAAAGTTGCTGAAATAAGACCACAAAACTCATACTAAATATGTGTCCACAAGTCTTTTGACTAATGGATGTTGTCGCTTCGAGTTCTGGCTTCAAAATTATGTGAAAATAGTCTTGCTTTATCGTTCACAAAAAACAATACATTGATTTAAACTGTGTAAGACAGGTTTTGCTTGAAAAGCCAATATGCGAGGGGGGCGTGAACGAGGAGTGGTTATCACCTGAGAATACAATGTCCCACCCATTATGCGTAGTGACTTGCATAATGAGCCATTCATTCAGGTGTGACACTGACTGAGCCACAAGAATGAATGCAAGGACAAAAGATATATTTATAAGAAGACTTATATTGACCATTTAAGATTTTGCTTACATCTATCTTGTAAATATGTTTTGCTATTTTATTAAAAAGGTTACAATTACAACAATAATTACAATTTCAACAATATTTCAAGTGTACTCTTTTCTTTGTAAAAAAAAATTATTATAGGCCTACATTTTATCATATGTATTCATTAGTTTGAATAAAGCTAACATTGGAACAGCTAACATCTTAGTTGATGACTTTATTTTTTTTTTTTTTAAGTATATATATATATATATATATATATATATATATATATATATATATATATATATACATATACATATACATATATATATAGAACATATGAGCAGAAATTGCTAAACAAAAGCTTATATGATGTGGCAGTATATTCTACAGGAAAAACTGTACCCAAATCTAGTCAACAAAATGTTGTTTTTCATATTTCGCCTGACTGTAATGTTGTTTTATGAAATATTAGGGCATATAAATGTTAACATATGAGCAAAAATTGCTATTTGAGGTGGCAAATATTTTTATGGAAGTAAAATAATGTCAAATGTTTTTGAAACAAAAAGCCTGTTGAATTGCACTACTTGAAAAATAATAGGCATTGCATTAACCATGCTTGCATTTTAATGCATTGTATTTTTAGGGCTTGCATTTTTATGGGCTGAAATTCAACATGGTTGAATATTTAAGCTGTGAATATTTCAATTAAAAACATTTCAAACACATTTTCATTATTAAAAATGCAATAATCCATATTCACCTTTCATATTTCACTTCCAAAATATTCAAACTGTTTAAAAATACAACCTATAATATTCAACAGGCAATTTTCGGTCCATTTTATTTCGCTTTGCAAATTCGCTTCCACAAATTCAGTGGTTCAAATTCGACAGTAAATTCAACGGAACTGCAGGAAAAGCAGTAGATTACAGAGCATACTATCCACCTGCTGTTATTCAACCTCACCAGCAGGAGGTGTAAAAGCGCTTGTTGACGAAGACCAGCAACAGTTAGAGCAAGCCATTCATTCATAAAACTCATTTACAGCAATGTAAGTGTATTTGTGATTATTATGACGGCAGTTTTATATTAAATTCAGTGTCTTCACGGTTACTTTCCCTGTGTAGCCTACAAGCATCTTTCTCTACCGTGCTACAAGCATCTTTCTCTACCGTGAACAAGATTATAATGTTATTTCCCGATGCAGATATACAGATCCAATGTTACATTTTTGAGGTTGACGTATGGTTGTTTAGTTGCCTTAACTTTATATTGTGGTGATGTGCTGCATGCAAGCTATTAGGGTTTCCCTCAATACTTCAGGATTTCCCCTGCTGAACATATAAAACGCTTAAAGTGTAAGTTGCAGGTTAACCACCACAGTCAATTAATGTGTAAATTAAAGTGCTCTATATGTATATATTTAATTATTTCTGTCTTAAAATGCGTTAAAATAACATTTATTGGGGTTTCTTCAAAGGTAGCGTGTTTTTTCAGTTACTGGGTGATGACGTCATAAGAGGAACTCGCAACCCATACTCTGCTAGATTCCTACTGTATTATGGCTATTTGGAGAACGACTGAGGATGTGGGAAACCATCAAATTCTTTATGGACCACAGCCCTACAATTTTTAACTGGTCAGGCGTGAGAGAGGGGAGCCATGGCACTCAAAGAGTTATTAATGCTTGGTGTGAGGAGAATTAGTGGAGGGTTGGCCAGGTGAGTAACGTTAGCTATGTTAGAGCCTGGTGCAAACTTAACCCGGATAATATAACGGAACAAGCGAGTCTTTTCAAAAATATTGCCGTCATGTAGAATAGCAAGGAGGGACAACGACTGAAGACATTATTTACTTACAGTAAGTCCGTCCAAATCAGAGCTGCAAGCCTGCAACGTTAGAGATGCACACACTGCACAAATCGCTAGTCTCATCGACGCCTCAAACGTCATGTAATACCCTTCCTCAATCCACGCGTTATCAATTTCTCACGATTTAATTAGCGATGTTTATTGTCAGAAAAGAAAAAGAGAGATCGATGTCCCCATCACTGTGTTTGTGTGGGCTATCAGCAGTGGAGAGTGTGTGCTGCCGTGAGGTGAACGCGGTTTGGAGTTTAGTGCAACAGCTCGACCTGCGACCGGCTGATCTGACGTGCCTGAACCCGTTTGTTTTGCGAATAGCTTATTCTCATTTCAGGCAGGATCACGGTCCCCTTGAAGTCAGCACACACGAGTATGTTTACAATGGAGTTATTTTATCCATAATTTTTTTCATCAAATAAAACATACAACCAACTTTTCTGAAGTTATGTAAGGCATCTATAGCTGCTAGCGTCCGGTAACTCTACTAGTGAGTTCCTCTTATGACGTCACGCCCAGAGCCGGACAGTAACGGAGTACATTTACTTGAGTACAGTACTTAAGTACAATTTTGAGGGATCTGTACTTTACTCGAGTATCATTTTTGAGGAGTACTCATGACTTTACTCAAGTACATTTGAGAGGCAAATATTGTACTCTTTACTCCGCTACATTTCTATCCATAAACATGAGTACCCGTTACTTATTAAAAAAAAAAAAAAAAGAATAAAAAAAAAAAAAAGGAAAAATCTCGGAAACCCTCAATTTGTTGTTTCCCTCTCAAACGTGATTGGATTGTGCAGGCGCCACTGATTGGGACAGCCTATCAGCAATCACCTTCAGCTTTCCGCCAAAGTCAACTCCATGGTCAGATTAGAAAAGAGACGAAACAATGGATGAACACGCAGCAGGTCCATCCCGGGAATGTGCCAACCCGTGGCCCCACCTCGCCAGACTATTTCAGTTTTCTGAAGAAGTAAATGATAGTTTTCGCTTCAAGTGTTTGCTGTGTTTACCGAAACAGAACTTCATCACTGCCTACAAAAATTCATCCTCCAACTTGCGGAAGCATGTCAAGGTACGTACATTGAAATAAACTTCCTTACATTTCTTAAGCTAGATTCTAGCTACAGAAAAGTGCACTAAATGATTGGCTAGTTGCGATAATGCAGCTTACATTCTCGGTTACGTTTGAGTAACGTTAGTCGAAGCCACATGCACCCGCCAATTTGCCAGCTGTAAGCTAGCCATTCAGATGGATAACTTTGGCCTGACAATAGTTAGCATAAGCCGAGGCTAGTTAATCGTGTAACACAGATAATCAGGGTTCCAGACTGCGATCATTTTTTGAGAATGTGCAAGTTAAAATTATATATGGTCGCATTTGTGCGAGTGCATGGTCATGTAGCCTACTAAGTTACACAGTTAAATTCACGCATGAATTTTCCTGCATTGAACTTGTTTTAGCGCCCGCCAAAGTGAATTTTTGTCCCGCCAAAGTCTTATTTGATCAGTGAGTAATGTAGATGAACTGCTGCGCTTGTGACAAGGGTGCATGTTTAACTGAAAGAACGAGCAGCAGAGACCGAGAGAGAGCTGGTCGCGCGTGCGCACTCTCTCTCTCTCTCTCTCTCTCTCTTCGGAGCCAGGCGAAAGTGTAAAGTCCAAACTAAGCGCTATCTTGCTCTCTCTCCCTCGCACATATTAATAAAAAATAAATCGACACGGTGGTAAAAGTCATTAGTTCGCGAATTGGACGTGTCATGTGCGTTGTGTGATTATCCCAGCAGTTAGGACATGGACATCCAAGATTTCTGTCAACACAGAACACGTTTCATCACTGGATATTTTTTTTTTGTTTAAAGTGTTGTTTTATGTCAGCTATGTCCACCAAGTTTCATGTGGAGCATTCAGAGATTTTTTTTTCTGAATTACCGCTGGGTGTGAATTGTGCTATAAGTTGCCTTATCTTCTCTGAAAAGCGTTCCGGACATTCAGCTGACATAAAACAACACTTTAATTAAACGGAAAAAAAAAACTATCCAGTGATGAAATGTGTTCTGTGTTGACAGAAATCTTGGATGTCCATGTCCTAACTGCTGGGATAATCACACAACGCACATGACACGTCCAATTCGCGAACTAATGTTTGAACTGGTTAATTTTAATGAATGGTTAAAACAACTGATCTTTCCAACAGTGAACTCAGGAGACGTCTGAATCGGTGTAACTAATCAGTAACACTTTACAATAAGGTTCTATTTATTACATAAATTACATAAATTCCGTACAGGAGCTATTTGGCTTTTTAAAACAAACAAACAAAAAAAAACAGTTCAGCTGGTCTAGACAGGATTACAATAGTGTTTGTTGAACTGTAAGGCTTAAATGCCTATTCAAGTGTGGGAACGCTCTTGAGTGTACTTATACCTGTCTTGTTATACCATAAAAAATGGCTGTAGCCTACAATTGTATTTAAATACATGAGAGATATGTTACCCAAAGTCTTGTATTTGCCTGACCAAATATTGCAGCACTTGTTAGAATGTCAGAAGCACCTAAATACTTTGCTGGTCCACGTAAATTAAAGTTTGTTGAACCAGTAAAACCAATTTAAAAAGTTAGTCTGGAGCCATTGGAAAATTATGAACAACCAGCACTTCATAATTAATAATATTGCAATGTAGACTAAATTATGGGTATCTTTTCTAATATTTATTAGTTTATTATAGTGTAAACTGAAATATTATACTGTTTTACAGAGAAGGCATGAGACACATCTGGAGGAATACTGTCAACTGACTTCAACAGCCTGCAAGAGGCCATCAGAAGGTGGAACAGGCTTCAAGGCGAAGCAACTGAAGCTGATGGAGACCAAGCAGATGTCTCAGAAGACGGTTGATCGGGCTATCCTCCGCTTCATCGTTCAAGGTCTCCAGCCCTTCTCCCTGGTTGAGAAACCATCCTTCCAAGACCTTATTGTAGAATTACAACCGAGTAGTGCCGTCATGTCCCGCACAACTGTGCGGCGTAAGATTGATTCAGCTACATCTAAAATGAAAGAACGTCTCAAGAACGAAATGAAAAAGGTACCATACATTGCCACCACTACTGATTGTTGGACGGCCAGGAGAAGGAGCTTTATAGGTGTAACAGCCCACTGGCTCGATCCTTGCAGTTTTGAACGCTGTTCAGCTGCCCTTGCTTGCCGTCAACTAAGGGGCTCCCACACATTCGATGCCTTGGCAGCTGTTTTGACCGACATTCATGCAGAGTATGAAATAAGTCTAAAGGTTGTTAGAACTACAACAGACAACGGGTCGAATTTCGTCAAAGCGTTCCGTGTCTTTGGTCAGCAGGACGAAAATAACAATGAAGAGTTAGTTGCAGAAGGCACAATCGAAGAAGAAGTAGGAGAAGATTGTGATGCATCTGATGGTGAAGAGGAGGTGGAATTCATGGATGTGGAAGCCATTCTGGAGGAAGATGACGGGCTTCAGTATCAGCTGCCGAAACATCATCGGTGTGCATGCCACTTACTCAATTTAGTTTCCACAGTCGATGTTGATCGGGCTAATAAGACAGAAGCTTACAAGAAATTGTCCAGATCAGCCTTTTCTAAATGTCAGGCACTCTGGAATAAAGCATCAAGGTCTCCTCAAAATGCAGAGCTTATAGAGGAACACTGTAAGCTTCACTTGGTACAGCCTAATTCAACTCGATGGAACTCCTCTTTCATGGCCGTGGAACGTGTGGTCAGAATCATTAGAGACCAAGGAGAGGGGTCTGTGAGAACGGTCTGTGCTGCACTCAATGTTCCAATGTAAGTAGCTTATGTTAATGTATAATTGTGTTCTTATATTGTTAGAGTAATGCTTACCACATTATCTGCTGTAGGTACACAAATAAATAAATGTCCAGGTTCTGTATACATTTTGTTGAAATATGTGTTTGTTTATTTTCTTCTGTTTCTATTAGGTACAGTCCGGCTGACATGGCCTTTTTAGGGGAATATGTCACCACCATGAGTCCAGTTGCGAAGTCCTTGAACATACTACAAGGAGAAGTCAACGTTCATATGGGCTGGCTGCTCCCGACAATCACCGCCCTCACAACCAAGCTTGAAAAGTCCAGACCGTCACTCAGATTTTGCAAGCCACTTGTTGATGCTCTTCTTGAAGGTTTGAAGAAGCGGTTTGAGAGCATGATGTCAGAGCCAGAGCTAATTGCAGCAGCCATTCTCGTTCCAAGGTTCAAAACCTCCTGGACCAGCAATGAGACAGTCCTACAGCTTGGTAAGGAAAATGTTTTTGTTTGTTTGTTTCCTTGTTTTTTCAAAAACCTTTACATCCAACAATGATTCTATGCAGTTGTTTACTTACAGAGTAATAATAACAAAAATATGTGTTTGTTGTTGTGATTCTGTGTTTCTAATCAAGGCCTTAGTTACATCAAGGAACATCTGCCAGAACACAATGAAGGTCTTCAGTCTCCTGATACCACATCAACCTCTTCTGATGAAGATGACTTCTTCTCCAATGTCAAGCAGACGCATTCCCATGAGATAAGTAAGCAACTTGATGGATACCTAGCCGCTACAGCTGAAGGAGTGAATACACTGGCCCCCTATCCAGCTGTGCGTAACCTCTCACTAAAGCTCAACACAGCCCTGCCAGCTTCTGCAGCGTGTGAAAGGCTTTTTAGCATAGCAGGTTTGCTTTTCACCCCAAGAAGGGGATCAATTCATTCACAGAATTTTGAGAACCAACTTCTCCTCAAGTTGAACAAGGACTTCATGACATTTGATTGAATTGAAGTACAGTACACACACACAGACACACACAGACACAGAGACACACAGACACAGACAGAGACACACAGACACAGACAGAGACACACAGACACAGACAGAGACACACAGACACAGACACACACAGACAGAGACACACAGACACAGACACAGACACACAGACAGAGACACAGAGACAGAGACACACACAGACACACACAGACACAGACACACAGACAGAGACACACAGACACAGAGACACACAGACACAGAGACACACAGACACACACAGACACACAGACACAGAGACACACAGAGACACACAGACAGACACACACAGACACAGACACACACAGACACACACAGACACACACAGACACAGAGACACACAGACACACAGACACAGAGACACAGACACACACAGACACACACAGACACAGAGACACACAGACACAGACACACAGACAGAGACACAGAGACACAGACACACAGACAGAGACACAGAGACACACAGACACAGACAGAGACACAGAGACACAGACACACAGACAGAGACACAGAGACACACAGACACAGAGACACAGAGACACACAGACACAGAGACACACAGACACAGAGACACACAGACACACAGACACAGAGACACAGAGACACACAGACACAGAGACACACAGACACAGAGACACACAGACACACAGACACAGAGACACACAGACACAGAGACACAGAGACACAGAGACACACAGACACAGAGACACACAGACACAGAGACACACAGACACACAGACACACAGACACAGAGACACAGAGACACACAGACACAGAGACACACAGACACACAGAGACACAGACACACAGACGCACACACACAGACGCACACACACAGAGTTGTCACATATAGATTGTGTGTGTGAGAATGGTGTTATTCAGCTGAAAGTATTTTCTCCTGCCTTTGCCTGTATGTCAGTGTGAGAGGAAGGGGCTTAATACTGTCACTCAGATGAGCTGAATTTTATTTTTCCTTCTTTGTATGCTGACCTAAACACAGCTGATTTTCTTTAATCATTATTATTTTCTCTTCTTTGCTCTATGCTGCGTGTATAACACGGTCAGGTTCAGAGGTGTGTCAGAACATTGCTATATTGCCTTCTTTGCTGGTTTAAGTTTATTGATTTGATTGATGAAAAAACTCACATGTACACAATTGTTAGCTGAATTTTCTTTTCTGATATTACACATTAATGTAAGCTGATCATTTGCTTTGATGTTCTTGAGTATGAGGTGTTTAACACAGTCGGGTTCAAATGTGGATGCAAAAAATCCATTAAAACTCTAGCAGAGGTTTGTCAGAGCGTTGCCATTGTGCTATTGCCTTGTGGGCAAGTGAGAAATGTTAAATAAAGCAACATGGTAAAAAGATGAAAATGACTTGATTTTACTTTCAATTCCTTTAACATTCTCCAAGGTATTAACATTAACATTTTTCATAACTCCATGTAGGACGTTTCTGTACATAAATGTAAGCACTGTGGCAGTAGTAATGCAATATTTAGAAAATTTACTCTTGTACTCTTGATACTCAAGTACTTTTAAAAACAAGTACTTTAGTACTTTTACTTAAGTAGACATCTGACTGTAGTACTTTTACTTGTACTTGAGTAAAATTTAGCAAGGGGTATCTGTACTTTTACTCAAGTAATGAAGCTGTGTACTCTGTCCGCCTCTGGTCACGCCCCATCTAGTGGAAGGGAGTGGGAGCGGTTAAAACCACTGTTAAAAGTGCCAACTTTTCATATTATATCAGCATTTTGGTATAAAAAACAATGGTGGGCGGTTCTTATCTTTATGTTTAATAAACACATTGCATTACTTCGTGAAAAATTTAACCTGCAACTTACACTTTAACGTCGCTTAATGGACTAATTACAGTGATATAAAAGACCAAACTCGCAGGCAAGCAGATGGACTCAGAATAACGCGCAAAGTTTAATGCTGAGCGTTTCCCAGTGATACATTGGCATAAAGTTGGCTTGACATTGGACATTCGCACATTTAGGGACCGTCTCTAAAGTGTATACGTCTTTGGTATACACGTTTCTAACTTCAATAGCATTTGAATAGAACGACTTACAGTCATAAAACCAACTGTAAAGTGTTCATGTGGTGCCAGCCATAATGCGCACCCTTTGGATTTTTGATATTTATTCAAATAAATTAAAGTTTGCTATTGAAGTTAGAAACGTGTATGCCAATGTTGTATGCAACTTTTGAGACGGTCCCTAAATGTGCGAATGTCCAAATGTCAAGCCAATTTTACATTTAGGCTACATTTAGTCATTTCTTTAGCAGACGCTTTATCCAAAGCGATTTACAGTTAAACTAACAATAGGAGGACAACAATATGCAAGTACTATGACTCTTCCCAGTTTAAGCTAATGCAATACACGTAGCCTACTATACTATATATAGAGCGAGAGAGCGAGAGAGAGAGAGAAAAGAGAAAAGAAAGTGTTAGTATTGATCAAGTGTTGATTTTATGCCAGTATATCACGAAACGCTCTGCATGAAACTTTGCGCGTTACGTTCATATTCTTAGTCCATCTAGCCTATATAGTAGCCTACAGCCTACATCAGGGTGATATGGCCAGCAGCCATATCACCCTGTAGCCCAAGACTGGTTGCCCACTGAAGCTAAGCAGAGCTGAGCCTGGTTAGTACCTGGATGGGAGACCTCCTGAGAAAAACCAGGTTGCTGCTGGAAGAGGTGTTAGTGAGGCCAGCAGGGGGTGCTCACCCTGTGGTCTGTGTGGGTCCTAATGCCCCAGTGTAGTGACGGGGACACTATACTGCCAAAAGAGCACCGTCCTTCGGATGAGACGTTAAACCGAGGTCCTGACTCTCTGTGGTCATTAAAAATCCCAGGATGTCCTTCGAAAAAGAGTAGGGGTGTAACCCCGGCATCCTGGCCAAATTTGCCCCTTGGCCCCTGTCCATCATGGCCTCCTAATCACCCCAATATACTGATTGGCTTCATCACTGTCTCCTCTCCACCAGTAAGCTGGTGTGTGGTGGCCGTTCTGGCGCAATATGGCTGCCGTCGCATCATCCAAGTGGATGCTGCACATTGGTGGTGGTTGAGGAGATTCCCCCATCTATGTAAAGCGCTTTGAGGTCTCAGAAAAAGCGCTATATAAATGTAACGAATTATTAATTATTATTATTATTATTATTATTATTACATCCCCAATAAGGTGCGAGTTTGGTCTTTCATATCACTGTATTAGTCCATAGCGTTTTGCCCCGACGGAAGGGGAATCCTTGAGTATGAGGTATTGAGGGAAACGGATTATAATCCTGTTCATGTAGGTAGAGAAAGCTGATAACATGTAGCCTACACAGGGAAAGTAACAATGAAGTTATTGAATGAAACATAAACACAGCTTTTGTGTCTTTATCATCTTTTCCGCATATATACTGACACGGGTAATCATTTTAATTTTATGAATGAATGGTTTGCTCTAACTGTTGCTGCTGGTCTTCGTCAACAAGCGCTTTTGCACCTCCTGCTGGTGAGGTTGAATAACAGCAGATGGATAGTATGCTCTGTAATCTACTGCTTTTCCTGCAGTTCCTTTGAATTTACTGTCGAATTTGAACCACTGAATTTGTGGAAGCGAATTTTCAAAGCGAAATAAAATGGACCGAAAATTGCCTGTTGAATATTATAGGTTGTATTTTTAAACAGTTTGAATATTTTGGAAGTGAAATATAAAAGGTGAATATGGATTATTGAATTTTTAATAATGAAAATGTGTTTGAAATGTTTTTAATTGAAATATTCACAGCTTAAATATTCAACCATGTGAATTTCAGCCCATAAAAATGCAAGCCCTAAAAATACAATGCATTAAAATGCAAGCATGGTTAATGCAATGACTATTTTTGTTTCAAGCAGTGCAATTCAACAGGCTTTTTGTTTCAAAAACATTTGACATTATTTTACTTCCATATATTTTACAGTAAAAATGTATAATCTATCCAAAACTAATCAACAAAATGTTGTCTTTCATATGTCTGTAACATAGGTCTTTAGTTTTTATTATAAGAAATATAAATGTTAATTTGCAGTTTAATACGTTGCTTATACAAATACATTTTATTTCAACATATTTCACTCGATTTTTACTCAGTAGGCCTATAGCAATAGTTTGCTAAAAGCGAAACATTCATTCACACACAGAAACGCGATTCAAATTTAAACCGTCTTTTGCGAGTTGTGGTAAACAGCGCACATCTCTGCCGTTCATTCATTCACACACAGAAACGCGATTCACTTGAGAATGAAAAAAAACTTACTACAGTATTCCATAGCTCAGGATCTGTTGCTCCTCGAAATACCAGCACTTCTGAGGTACATTTTCCATTATAGTATTATTCCTCACAGCGGCACGAGACGGTGTAAACAAGTACAATGATCTGAATAAACTTGATGTGTTTTCTCGAGCTGATGTGGGCGTTCACCGTTCACAGATTGCAGGATTGCCTCAGTCATTTGCGTTTGAATAGCGCGCGCTCTCCGTGGGCGGGGTCACATTAAAAATAATTAGCTGAGATGAGAACGACTGACATCTCGCTCTTTTCATACAGATTGCATAAACTGAGAATATTTGTTTGTAATAAAATTTACTTCATTTAAAAGAAGAGAATTCAAGCTTCATGCCTGTGTGACTGTATGCCTGTTTGACTGAGTATTCGCTGAGTTATGGTTCATTTTCGGACGCATTTCAGAATGGACTTAACTGACAGAGAGAAGGCAGAACTCGCTTCGTGTTTATTTTTCTTTATTTGGCAAAAAGCACAACACTTTGTTTTTATTGTATACACAAAAAAATACACACTTAACAGGATCGATTGATGTATGAAACTCCTATGGAAAATCAAAGTCAACAGAGTATTTTTGAGTCTCTTTTACACCGAAAAAAAAAGCGAGCTGGTATCGCCGGCGATACCGCCGACCCCAGGGGGTTAATGCATTACAATTTAACCAAACCCATTCGATTTTACGACTAAAATCTTATTGTATTTCATCGACTATAACTAGACTAAAACTAAAACAATTCAGATGACTAAAATATGACTAAAACTAAAATGGCATTTTAGTCAAAAGACTATGACTAAAACCAAATCAAAAATTTGCTGTCAAAATTAACACTGGCTCAGAATCTTATGCTTTACGAGAGGTATGTGTCCTATATGTCCATTTTGCTTCGACCGGAAGTTGAGAAATTGCAAAAATTTCAACTGGACTTGTAAAGAAATAGATATAAGAATAAATGCTGCTTCAGGGATACGTTTGGAGTGAGGAATCATTAGGAATACACTTATATGAAGGCTGTGTGGTCCTTGAAGGGTTTTTCATGTCAGACAGATAGTAGGGCCATTAAGGATAACTAAAGGCTGCAGTAAACATTGTTAATACTGAACAATAAAAATGTTCTGTAATATGTAAACACTATATATTATGCATAGCTTTTTTTTTTTTTTTGTATATAGTACCGTACAGTATATAGAGTGAGTGATTTGTCAAAAGCTAGTTAGCTAGTAGTGTCAAACATCTAGATTTCTTTCACCTGAATGCACAATATTTCCCATTTGCAGATTTGGTTCTGATCTTACTGGGTTTGCTGTGGAGGAAAAGTTAGTGAGAAGAGAAGGCAGCAGAGGATTGGAAAGGACAGTAAAGAGAAGTGGAGTGGAGAGGAGAGTGGAGGATTGAACAGAAGAGAAGAGAGGAATGAGGAGAAAAGAGTGAAGAGGATAGGGCTGGACTGAACAAGAGAGAAGAATAGTGGAGGAAAAAAGAGGAGTGAATTGACCAGGAAAGAAGAGTGGAGTGGAGAGGGAGAGGAGTTGATTGAATCGGAGAGAAGAAGAGGGAAGAGGAGAATAGTGGAGAGGAGTAGAAGAGAAGAAGAGTGGAGAGGATAGGAAAGGAGGGAAGAGTGGAGAGAAGCGGAGTGGATTGGAGAAGAGAATAGAGAGTGAAGGGTTTCGATTTCAGATTGCAACACCCATTTTCATGTGCGTTAAGTGGTCCTTCTAGCTCAGGAAAAACATTTTTTGTAAAAATGTTGTTGGAAAATGCTAAAAGTGTCATTTCTAAAAATGTTGAAAACATTGTGTACATTTATAATTGTTGGCAATCTTTATATGACGAATTGTTGAAACTGTATGATATTAAATTTATTGAAGGTATCCCCAGACTCTGAATGACGATCGTTTGTTCCCCCCGACAAGAATCATTTTTTGATTTTAGATGATGTTATGGATGATGCTAGTAACAATTCTGAAATCCAACGTGTATTCACGTAATATGTACACCATAAAAGCTTGAGTGCATTGTATATTGTACAAAACTTATTTTTTCAAGGTAAATCCAGCAGGACCATCAGTTTGAACACCAATTATCTGGTGCTGTTCAAAAACCAGAGACAATACACAAATTAATGTATTAGCACGCCAAATGTACCCCAGAAACACACATTTTTTTATGGAGTGTTATGAAAATGTGACCAGCATTCCTTTCGGGTACCTTTTGATTGACTTTAAAGCAAAACCACCAGAGCAGTACCGTCTCAGAACAGACATTCTGTCACAATATCCAGTTGTGTACATTCAGAAAAGAAAACATTGACTTTGTTAGATGGAATTTGAAAATGTCTGCAAGACTTTTAAGAAACCTGCCTCTTTTAAAATTGTTATTAAAAGCCACACCTAAACAAAGACGGGTTATTTTAGAGGCCGCTGAAGACAAACTCATTGTGTCGTTGTGTGAAGTACAGTGTTGGGGAAGTTACTTTTAAAAAGTAGTGTTTGCTCGTTACTCGTTACTTTTTAAAAAAGTAATCCGTTACTTTACTTAGTTACCCCATTTGGAAAGTAACTTTTTACGTTACTCGTTACTATTACGTTACTTTTATGTTGCTTGACTTTGGGCAGAACCCAATCTGTTCCTAAATATGTAGACATAAAGTTATACAATGGAAGACATAACAGGTAATTATTTTGTGCTCTTTATTATAAAAAATAGTATCAATTTCGAAAGAAAAAAAGTCCTTCTCATTGGCGCTGCTGTGTGGCAACTTTTATTCTCAGCCGGCTCTGCATCATGGGGTAGAGTGCGACACTCCACGATGAGCAGCGCGCCCGCACCACTTCTCTCCGCTCCGCTCCCCCTATCCACCGAACTTTAAATTTCGGCAACAGCCAATAAAGCGCTCCTGCTCTCTAGCACCGGTGCGAATCGCGTCTTGATAGCATAGGACAAAATGATATAGAAGACATAAGCTTAGTTTTCAGACATACGACTCACTCTAAGGGAGTAGGAGAAAAAAAAAGAGATTTTGAGAGAAAAAAATATATTTTGTTTAAAAGTACACATATTCAAGCTTTCTATATATTTCTCAGGTCTGTGAGACAAGTAGGCTATAGCTTATCTGAGTTTCGGTTAATTTACAGTATGGAGACGAGCTCCAGTTCACGCGCTGGTGCCGTCATGATTATTTTGCATGCCATATTTACTTATTTATTAAATTCAGGCAATTAATTGGTTGGTAAAACATTGATTAAAATTAAGATACAATTAATACACAACGAAATTCGTTTTAAAGAAAGTCTTTCTACAAAAACAAACTTAATAAAGTGGTCTAAATCATGTCTGCCCACTCCATTTATCTCCCGATATATTGCACAAAATTATGATCTTACTCATGCTTTTCACTTTTCATATAATCAACATAGATTAAATTATTTATTTATTTATTTTATTTAAACATAAATATGAAACTAAATAGTTTTCTTTAATTTACTTCTTATTAAATTCAGGCAATTGATTGATAAAACATTGATTAAAATTAAGATACAATTAATACAAAACGAAATTCACTTTAAATACAGGTTTTCTACAAAAACAAACTTAAAGGAGAACTCCGGTCAATTTTAACATTGAGCTCATTTTTTTGTACATTTGGAGTGCTGTCAATACAGAGAACAACGACAAAAATCGGTGTTGCCTACACCGAGTTATTCTATTTTTAAAATTTGCACCCTGTTGACTTCAATAGGGCAAGTAGTAAGCCTGCTTTTTAGCCTCTTAACTTCCTTTAAGTGTCATTACAAGTGCACAGAAAATGTGAGTGATTCCTTCCGAGTGAACACGGGTGGATCTGACTGCAGTAGATGTTAGAGATATTAATAAAAACGAAGTTAATTCAGCCAGCGCTCATACCTTTGTTTACATCCTGTTTTCAGTGGAAGGCCATAGTAATCGATTGTCGAGTTCACGCGCATAGGTTTAGTTACCAATGATCATGCGCGTGAACTCGACAATCGATTACTATGGCCTTCCACCGAAAACAGGATGTAAACAAAGGTATGAGCGCTGGCTGAATTAACTTCGTTTTTATTAATATCTCTAACATCTACTGCAGTCAGATCCACCCGTGTTCACTCGGAAGGAATCACTCACATTTTCTGTGCACTTGTAATGACACTTAAAGGATGTTAAGAGGCTAAAAAGCAGGCTTACTACTTGCCCTATTGAAGTCAACAGGGTGCAAATTTTAAAAATAGAATAACTCGGTGTAGGCAACACCGTTTTTTGTCGTTGTTCTCTGTATTGACAGCACTCCAAATGTACAAAAAAATGAGCTCAATGTTAAAATTGACCGGAGTTCTCCTTTAATAAAGTGGTCAAAATCATGTCTCCACACAAAATTGTTGTTTTATTTAATTTAAACATAAATATTAAACTAAATCGTTTTCTTCAGTTCTCAACAGTTCTCTCAAGCGTGCAGCTGAGGCAGTGTCGCTGTCAAATATATCCATGGGAAAAGTAACGTTGCGGCGAATTGAAAAAGGAACTACGTTTCGTTACCAAATTTTTAGTAGTAACGCGTTACACTACTTTTTACACGAAAAAGTAGTTACGTTACTGTAACGCGTTACTTTGTGAAGACTACACAACACTGGTGAAGTAGCTCTTAACGTAGTCCATGGTAATATATTCCACTATCACCCCATCAATATCAGAAACTAAAGAGAAAAAGAAACAAGATCAAAATTGTTGCAGAAACGAGATCAAAATTGATAAAAAAGGTTGGCGTTAGACGTAAAAGACGGTTAATCAATCAACAAGGAGGATTTCTATTACCGTTGTTAAGCGTTGCAATTCCCTTTATAACCAGTTTAATTACATCTAAATAAGCTGGTGATGGAGTACGCTGAGATGTTTTTAATCCCGCAACACCAGTTGGATAATCTGAAATACTCTAACACCCGTGAGTCTATACAGCATGTTGTGGAGAACGATTTGGAAGAGACTATAAGAAATATATTGCAAAGGTCTGACATAGATTACCACGAAAAAGCTAAGATGTATACCAGTGTTTTGCAGAGGTTTTTAACACTCACTAGACAGGGGGATAGGGAATCCGCCACATTAACATTAAGTCTTCCACAGCCTGACAGCATTGTAAAAAAAGATCCACCCCCAACAGGCCGCGTTACTGTTCGCAATGGTTTAGATGATTTTGCAGATGAGATTTTAAAGAATATTCCACAGAGGAGTGTGAAAAATGTCCGTTACATTTTAGATAAAATGTCTAAAACTAAAGATATTACATCGTGGACTGAGTCGGGAGAGTTTGTGTTTAAAGGCAGAACAATACCTGGTTCACACATGCTTGACTTAAAGGAGAACTCCGGTCAATTTTAACATTGAGCTAATTTTTTTGTACA
This sequence comes from Scardinius erythrophthalmus, assembly GCF_964197995.2. Classification (NCBI taxonomy): domain Eukaryota; kingdom Metazoa; phylum Chordata; class Actinopteri; order Cypriniformes; family Leuciscidae; genus Scardinius; species Scardinius erythrophthalmus. The sequence continues at coordinate 30,163,859 of NC_138227.1, read as the reverse complement.
TTTGGAGTGCTGTCAATACAGAGAACAACGACAAAAATCGGTGTTGCCTACACCGAGTTATTCTATTTTTAAAATTTGCACCCTGTTGACTTCAATGGGGCAAGTTTTAAACCTGCTTTTAGCCTCTTAACATCCTTGATGTGTCATTACAAGTGCACAGAAAATGACTGCAGTAGATGTGAAAGATATGTATAAAAATGATGTTATTTAAGCCAGCGCAAATACCTGTGTTTACATCCTGTTTTCGGCTGAAGTCCACAGTAGTCGATTGCCGAGTTCACGCGCGTGATAAACCTATGCGCGTGAACTCGGCAATCGACTACTTTGGACTTCAACCGAAAACAGGATGTAAACACAGGTATTTGAGCTCTTATGACATGTATTGTTGAATATGATGTGTGTATGTTTAATAAAAAAGAGTTTAAAGAAAGAAATATCTGTTCTTAAGTTGTTTTATTTAAATATATATTAAGCATGAGGCATGTACATTTCACCCAATTGCACACACTGTATACATTTGAAAACATATTCATTACATGGAACATGTTTTAGTTTTTTCACAAATGTTGACACCATTTTATCATTTTTAATTAAATCATTGGTATACAATTTCAACACATAATCATAATCAAACCCCTTTGACATGTGGTAGAGAAAGAACACGCAGTGTTGACCGCATGTCCATCCATCCATCCATCTTCTACCGCTTATCCGGGGCCGGGTCGCGGGGGCAGCAGTCTAAGCAGGGATGCCCAGACTTCCCTCTCCCTAGACACTTCCTCCAGCTCTTCCGGGGGGACACCGAGGCGTTCCCAGGCCAGCCGGGAGACATAGTCTCTCCAGCGTGTCCTAGGTCTTCCCCGGGGTCTCCTCCCGGTGGGACATGCCCGGAACACCTTCCCGGGAAGGCGTCCAGGAGGCATCCGGAAAAGATGCCCGAGCCACCTCAACTGACCCCTCTCGATGTGGAGGAGCAGCGGCTCTAATCTGAGCTCCTCCCGAGTGACCGAGCTTCTCACCCTATCTCTAAGGGATCGCCCAGCCACCCTGCGGAGAAAGCTCATTTCGGCCGCTTGTATCCGGGATCTTGTCCTTTCGGTCATGACCCACAGCTCATGACCATAGGTGAGAGTAGGAACGTAGATTGACTGGTAAATCGAGAGCTTCGCCTTGCGGCTCAGCTCCTTCTTTACCACGACAGACCGGTACAGGGACCGCATTACTGCAGAAGCTGCACCGATCCGCCTGTCAATCTCCCGTTCCATCCTTCCCTCACTCGTGAACAAGACCCCAAGATACTTGAACTCCTCCACATGAGGCAGGAGCTCTCCACCAACCTGAAGCGAGCAAGCCACCCTTTTCCGACTGAGAACCATGGCCTCGGACTTGGAGGTGCTGATTTTCATCCCAGCCGCTTCACACTCGGCTGCAAACCGTCCCAGTGCATGCTGGAGGTCCTGGTCTGATGAGGCCAACACGACAACATCATCCGCAAAGAGCAGAGATGAAATCGTGTGGTCCCCAAACCCGACCCCCTCCGGCCCCTGGCTGCGCCTAGAAATTCTGTCCATAAAAATTATGAACAGAACCGGCGACAAAGGGCAGCCCTGCCGGAGTCCAACACGCACCGGGAACAAGTCTGACTTACTGCTGGCAATACGAACCAAGCTCCTGCTCCGGTCGTACAGGGACCGGATAGCCCTTAGCAAAGGGCCCCGGACCCCATACTCCCGGAGCACCCTCCACAGGCCGCCGCGAGGGACACAGTCGAATGCCTTCTCCAAATCCACAAAGCACATGTAGATTGGTTGGGCAAACTCCCATGAGCCCTCCAGCACCCTGTAGAGGGTATAGAGCTGGTCCAGTGTTCCACGACCGGGACGAAAACCACACTGTTCCTCCTGAATCCGAGGTTCTACTATCGGCCGGATTCTCCTCTCCAGTACCCTGGCATAGACTTTCCCAGGGAGGCTGAGAAGTGTGATCCCCCTATAGTTTGAGCACACCCTCCGATCCCCCTTCTTGAAAAGAGGGACCACCACCCCGGTCTGCCAGTCCAAAGGTACTGTCCCCAACCGCCACGCGATGTTGCAGAGGCGTGTCAGCCAAGACAGCCCCACAACATCCAGAGACTTGAGGTACTCAGGGCGGATCTCATCCACCCCCGGTGCCTTGCCACCGAGGAGTTTCTTGACTACCTCGGTGACTTCAGCTTGGGTGATGGATGAGTCCGCCTCCGAGCCCTCAGCCTCTGCTTCCTCAATGGAAGACGTGACGGCGGGATTGAGGAGATCCTCGAAGTATTCCTTCCACCGTCCGGTGATATCCCCAGTCGAGGTCAACAGCTGCCCACCTCCACTGTAAACAGCGTTGGTAGGGCACTGCTTCCCCCTCCTGAGGCGCCGGACGGTTTGCCAGAATCTCTTCGAGGCCGACCGATAGTCCTTCTCCATGGCCTCACCGAACTCCTCCCAGGCCCGAGTTTTTGCCTCCACAACCACCCGGGCTGCAGTCCGCTTAGCCCGTCGGTACCCATCAGCTGCCTCAGGAGTCCCACAAGCCAGCCAGGCCCGATAGGACTCCTTCTTCAGCTTGACGGCATCCCTTACTTCCGGTGTCCACCACCGGGTTCGGGGATTGCCGCCTCGACAGGCACCGGAGACCTTACGGCCACAGCTCCGAGTGGCCGCGTTGACAATGGAGGTGGAGAACATGGTCCACTCGGACTCAATATCTCCAGACTCCCTCGGGATCTGGTCGAAGCTCTGCCGGAGGTGGGAGTTGAAGATCTCTCTGACAGGAGATTCGGCCAAACGTTCCCAACAGACCCTCACAGTACGTTTGGGTCTGCCGAGTCTGTCCAGCTTCCTCCCCCGCCATCGGATCCAACTCACCACCAGGTGGTGATCAGTTGACAGCTCCGCCCCTCTCTTCGCCCGAGTGTCCAAGACATACGGCCGGAGGTCGGATGAAACGACCACAAAGTCGATCATCGACCTCCGGCCTAGGGTGTCCTGGTGCCATGTGCACTGATGGACACCCTTATGCTTGAACATGGTGTTCGTTATGGACAAGCTGTAACTAGCACAGAAGTCCAATAACAGAACACCACTCGGGTTCAGATCAGGGGGGCCGTTCCTCCCAATCACGCCCCTCCAGGTGTCACTGTCGCTGCCCACGTGGGCGTTGAAGTCCCCCAGTAAAACGATGGAGTCCCCAGTCGGAGCACTTTCCAGCACCCCTCCCAGAGACTCCAAGAAGGCCGGGTACTCTGCACTGCCGTTCGGCCCGTAAGCACAAACGACAGTGAGAGACCTATCCCCGACCCGAAGGCGTAGGGAAGCGACCCTCTCGTTCACCGGGGTGAACTCCAACACATGGCGGCTGAGCTGGGGAGCTATAAGCAAACCCACACCAGCCCGCCGCCTCTCACCATGGGCAACTCCAGAGTGGTGAAGAGTCCATCCTCTCTCGAGGAGTGTGGTTCCAGAGCCCAAGCCGTGCGTGGAGGTGATCCCAACTATCTCTAGTCGGAATCTCTGAACCTCACACACAAGCTCAGGCTCCTTCCCCGCCAGAGAGGTGACATTCCATGTCCCTAGAGCTAGATTCCACGTCCAGGGATCGGGTTGTCTAGGCTCCCGCCTTCGACTGCCGCCCGATCCACTTAGCACCGGCCCCTTACGGTCCCTCCTGCAGGTGGTGGGTCCACGGGAGGGTGGCCCCACGTCACTCCTTCGGGCTGAGCCCGGCCGGACCCCATGGGGGGAGGCCCGACCACCAGGCGCTCGCATACGAGCCCCAACCCCGGGCCTGGCTCCAGGGTGGGGCCCCGGCTGCGCCATACCGGGCGACGTCACGGTCCTCCTTTTTTTGGGCATCATAGGGGGTTTTGAACCGCTCTTAGTCTGACCCGTCGCCTAGGACCTGTTTGCCTTGGGAGACCCTACCAGGGGCATATAGCCCCAGACAACATAGCTCCTAGGTTCATTCGGGTACTCAAACCCCTCCACCACGGTAAGGTGGCAGTTCAAGGAGGGGCCGCATGACCGCATGTGTCTGATGAAAAATCTTGGACTTGCACAGTTCACTCTAAAAAATGCTGGGTTGTTTTTTAACCCAGAATGCTGGGTCAAGTCTGTTGGGTAATTTTGTTGGGTTATTTTATCACATTTTAAACACCTTTGGGTAGTTTTAATTTTCCAGTTTTTGGTTTAAACCTGCTAGGTCGCAACGCTGGGTTGTTTCACGAGCTTCCCGCCTTGGAGATGTTTAAATTCGCTCCCAAGCTGTCATTTTGAGAGGACAAAGGGGCAAAGCAGCTGGGTGCAACTGTTTTAAGGTAAGTTTATATAATGTTTTATTTTATTTTTTATTAATAATTAGTTTGAATTAGCACAATTATAACTTTTTTCGCACCAATAATTCTTAAACTTGTATAGTCAGATTAAAATTGGTGATGCAACTTGTACGACAAACAGTTATTACCTCAGAATCAGACGACTCGCATAGTCATTTTAATGTGAGACGACAGATTAATACAGTTAATGATTCTGTATCACACGGAACTATGAAATATGTGAATATCTGTGAAAACAGAGGAAAGAGTCGTTTCTGTCACTGACAAGCGAATTGAACAAAGTGAGTCGAGTCACTCAAAACAAAACAATTAATTGAGTAATATGACTCGCTGCTCTTAGGTAAAACGCATGCAATTGTCCTTACCGACATGTAAAAGGCATAAAAAGTAGCCTACGTAAATGTCGTGGGACCGCAGTCCGCAGGTATAAAAGAAACTATCATCCGGTTCAAATAAACCGGTTCACACTTGCAAGTTTGAAACAAAATGATTCCCGGAAATGAATCGACTTATCAGCACCGCGAACACTTTCAAAGTGCGTGCTGCGTGCGTGCATCAGTGCCGTGGGTTGGACCAGTGAGGTGATTTGGTGTGGTACAAAAAGTATTTTTTACATAGGCTACATAAATTCGTTTTTGGTAAGTGATGTAATTTAAAATTTCGTGTTTTTTTTTTCTAGTTAGAAAACCATATGGATATGAACTCTTCTTATCGAGTGGCAGTTACCCAGTCTTATCGACAAGTTTAACGGTAAGTTCATGTTTATTATACACTTTTGCTGCTTTTACATAATTGACTGCCTGTGATAATCAACTCAACCTCGCGGAACTTAACGCATATAAATTTGATCCGTGCTTAAATATAGGTAGCTCACAAGGCTGCCAACTTCTGAATTTAGCAATTTAACGTTATACCTAAGCTTGTGGTTCGATTCCGATCTTGATTCAATCAATGTCGATTCATTTGGATAAATATCAGTAGCTACATGTTCATTTTTTAATGAACCTACTATTCAAACCTACTATAGTATGGCCCTACTATTCTTTTTCATTTTTTCAACTTTAGTTAGTGTGTTGTGTTGCTGTTTGCATAAAAAAGATCTGTAAGGTTACAAAAATCAGTCACTCCAAAGGGAGATAGCCTATTTTATGTAACCGAATTTTAAGGATTGCAATTAATTTAGAAAGATTGAATCAGTCTTTGGAAAATATTCCACAAGGTGATGTTTGTTGTTTTAAATCTTAAATACAACATAAAAGGCAAGGGGCTCGTTCTTCGTACGTTGCTTATTACATCCGAGATCAAATGACACATCCAAGATGATATCATCGTGCTAATCATGATCCGGCTAATTGGGTTCTTCGAACTCACCTGTTGTTTATGATTAGTATCGCTGGATTGAGTTATCTGAGATAACTGCGCGTTCATGCGCTGGCTTAAAAGGGGATATGTATCGATCGTAGAAACATTGATCAGCAACGCTGCTATTGGCTGTTCAGCGTGGCCAAAGAGCGCGCACAGTTTTTCTCCTCAACAGAGCAAGATAGTCGAAGTTTATTCGGAATTTTAATGTTTAATCAAAACGCCAGGGAACACATCAAAGTCTGCAAAAGCCAGGAGAGAGGGCTGGCAAAAAGTAGCAGACAATTTAAATCTGTTAGAAGTGGCCATGTTAGATGTTTTTATCACTTATTAGCCTTTTTTGTATTTTAATAATTGCATAATTAGGCTACTTTGTTCATTGTAATGTCAGAGTCACCACACTAGAACATGGGAACAAATAAAAGTGAAGTACAAAAATATTCTACATAGCCTAATGGTAATTTTTAGTTATATTATAGTCTCTTCTCTTCTATAAAAGGCACTGTTAAATAAATGGTTGTCTGTTTATAAAAGCAACCAAGAAAAAGGCTGAAAAAAAGAAAAGATCTTAGTAGCCTACACTGTAAAATAATTGTACAAATATTGCTGCATTAAATGAAGGTCGCATTAAAAGTAATGATGAATTGCTTTGACTTGTGAAAGTGAAAACTGATAAACTTATATTAATGTAAAAATATTTTGCCATGAGTTATTGATCACATTTTCCCGAGTGTAGTTCATTGTAATGACATTGTGTTTTCCTCTTTTGTGCACTTTTACATAATACACCAACACTTGTATCTGTTCCCAAGAAAGTAGTGGCTGAAATATGTGTAGTAAGTGGACATTCTCTAACTTTCCAAAGGAAAGAAAGTATAAGACTTTGTAATGTCCATTTGTTTCCATTGCACTGGACAGTGAATAAACCCTCTCAGATAACTGTCATATGGAGGAACTAGCCTACCTGCAAGTGCATAAATAACTTTACTTAATTTATACTTGTATGCTTTATGGCTGCAATATAAGTTGCAGGATTCCACATCTCCAGAAAGGCCTACAGAAGAGTCTGCACAGACAGAGGAGACATAGGCCTACAGGTGGACAGTGGATAGCCAACTTTTCCTTTTTATTTGTTGCATGAGGCATGTGTCTAATATCTTGTTGCAGGCACTTGACCACTGGCTTTTCTTTACAAAGAACAATTGAAATAAAACTCAAGGAACTAAGCATATTTGTCTTTTATTAAACATTTAATGATTTTTTTTTTTTTTTTTTTTGGCAATGTTGTGTAATATGGCACATGTAGCAATGTCACAGGCCCTGTCAGGTGTGCAACCCTCAGACTTTTCAGACACTGAAATCTTCCCTTTAGTTAGCTGAAGTTCATTTCATTGTGTGGCGTCCTGGCTAGAGCTGCATTGTAACTGGTTTGGGTCAGGGAATGGGGTCATAAAACACCTGTCTGCAGGAACATGTCATAATCACCTATGAAAAATGCAGTTCTGTTAGGATCAATAAGTGTATGTAATACAGTGAGCTTGATATTTAATTGTGGAACTTTCCTTACCACTTTCAAATAATGTGCAGGAATGTGAATCTCTGAAAATTCTTAAGTCATGCACAGATCCTGACCTTTTTGCTTTCACATTTGTGATTATGGAAGATTTGTCAACTGCCTTTTTTTTTATTTGATATAATATTATTAATCTGGAATATTAAGAATCCCAATTGTAACTGGGCTGCACATTTACATTGTGAACCCCCTTTCTGTTCACATAATCCCCCTTTCTGTTCACATAATCCCCTTCATTGAGGCCTTGATGGCAGCCTATAGTCTATGGTACCAATCACGTTAGTGAAGCCTGAGTGACATACTGTAATCAGCATGGTCATGATTGTATGATCTTCATAAAAAATGATGATAGCCTAAAAAAAAATTTGCTTTAAAAAAAACTGCTTTACAACATTGGGTCTAAAGTGGCTTGGAAATGCAAAAAAAAACAAAAAAAAAAAAAACTGTTTTTTAAACCTAAAAGCGCCAGGTAAACTCCAAATGACACGACAGACAGCCCTTTCCATCAACTTCTCCGCATCTCCAATAGTGTAAAGGAAAGAGCCACTCGCAAATAATCTTAGGGCAATGCAAACAGTTTGTGCTGTATTTAAAGCCAGACTCCGACAAGTCGAAAATAAATGTGCGTTTCCAACAATTTAATAATGTAAACGACAATCTCACGAGTCACGAGAAAGAAAAAAAAACATCTCAGAAAGTGCACTATCGCGCTGCGCTGGACTTCCCGCATCAGCTCCGCTTATGAAGCCGGGATCTAATCCTGTTTACATGAAATAAGCCTGCTCCCGAGCAGGTTTGAGTTTGCGCATGTGTTGCTATGACAGCAAGTCCAGGATGAGCTTCGAAGAACCAAACGATCCAAGATCATGCCAAATCGTCAACAATCAAATCCAGCTAACTGAGTTAGCGACGTACGAAGAACGAGCCCAAGGTATTTAGTATCATTATTGCATATTTATTTTTTATGTCTGTAGCTTATTGCACAAACTTTAGTATATTTGTTGTAGCTGGTCCTGTTTCTGAGATGTTATGTCTCTTTTCTGCAGAGAATAGAGGTGATTTTGCTCTTTTGGTCCTTCCCCTTCTTCTTCCTGCCACAGTGTATTGGTCAGAAGGTAAATCGGCCATCTATTGACGAAGCTAGAAAGGCTTTCATTGATCTTCATCTAGTAAGTATAAAACCGCATAACTGCTATTTAAATTGCATTGTAACCTGACTGGAACTGCCTGTGCATTACGCAAGGGATACTGTACATCCAGCCAGTTGATATTGCAGAATAAACTTCAACAGGGTAATCAACACAAAGTGGAGGGATCTCGTATCACCCTGAAGGAGTTTATTTTGTGATGAAAACTGACTGGATGTACATTACCTCAAAACAATTCCTGTTAAGCAACTTTGATCCTAGACAAAAAAACAAGATCAAACAAGACATAATGTAAAGCATACCACTTATTATATGGCTTTTCGCCAAATAAAAATATTGATTGTTGAAATCACTCCATTTCATGATAAACTTCACACAGTTATTGACCTGAATTGAATCAACACTGAACTGACTTCAACTGAATAATGAAACCGTTGCCATTTAAACAATCTGTATTGTTGTGTTTATTTTCTTTTATAGGTCGGAACGCACATGGTGGATTTTCTAAACCGGGCAGAGTCTACATAACCCGCGTAAGAGTCGTCTTCTTCTTCGGAGTCAAAAAAAAAGTAAATTTCACTGTGTACATACTGTAAAATAGGCCTACAATTTTGCACATCTGTGAATTTCACTTTAATTTCCTAAGAATTAAATGGTATAAATCAGTGGTTCTCAACTCCAGTCCTCGGGACCCGCTGCTCTGCACATTTTGTATGTCTCTCTTATCTGACACACTCAAATCAGTTCATGGAGTCTCTCCTAACGAGCTGATGATCTGGTTCAGGTGTGTTAAATAATGGAGACATACAAAATGTGCAGAGCAGTGGGTCCCGAGGACTGGAGTTGAGAACCACTGGTATAAATTACATTGTTCAAAACTAATTTTCTTTCTTTCTTAACTGTATTTGACTTTATTTAACTATACTTGTGTACATTTTTGCATATTTTAAAAATGATTTTGCATTTGCTGACTTTAAAATGAATTGTCTGTTGATTTCACTGCGTATTTAGACCGTTACACATGTAATAGTTAAACGTATAAATGTCATTGTTCAGAACTAATCTTCTTTCTTTAATTGTATTTGACTATTTAATACTTGATATATTTTTAAATGATTTTGCATTTGCTGAATTTAAAATATAATTGTCAATGTCACTGTATTTAAACCGATAAACGTAATAGTTTTAGAACTAATCTTTATTTATTTATTAAAACTGACAATATTGAACTACTTTGATGTCAGCACTAAATGATTTTTGCATTTAAATTTAATGTGCAGTTTGTTGTCATTGTTGCCAATTTTAACACATTTGTGAATGTCAGTTGACAAGCATTAAAAATTATTTTAACAGTCTAAACATGTTCTTCATTGTTTCTTAATTCAAAGTTTTACAGTAAAGCACAGGTGAAATTATAAGAAAAATAAAAATAACCCAGCAAAAAATAACCCAGAATAGCAAATCCATTAATGGTAAAAAAAATTACTACATCTTGGGTTTCTAGACAACCCAGCCTGCTGGGTTAAAATGTCACTGGGTTCATTTAACCCAGCATGTGTTCTGTCCAATATTTACCCAACACTGGGTTGCCAATTGGGTTGTTTTTAACCCAGCCGATTTTAGAGTGTTGTATGTTGACTTCACTAGAATTGAGATTTAAAAAGTCTTTGATAACAGGGTGAAAGCCTTGGTAATCTGGTTTATTACCAAAACTATCGAAAAAACAAAATACGCTATCATCGTTTATGTAGATGGCCAACCAATGTTGGCCTGGGAGTCCTGATGGATCTGTATTGATTAAAACCATTGATGGTAATGTTCTTAAAGGGGTTTTCGGTAGATAGTCACAGGGTAGTACACTGTAACAACATTGGCTATCGAATCATTCGTCGTTGGTTTGAATTAACAAATTCAAATACTCTGTGTTGCTAAAAACATTTCTTCCTGAATACAAAAGCTAGTGCACTTTGAACTCGTGAGTGCAAATCAGGCTTTGGCTCCAGCTAGTCGGCCAATTGACTTTTACGACACTAATTTCACCTCAGAGACATTCCGAACCCCCCCTTTCCCCTCTCTGGACCACAGAGAGATAACGAAACTTGAAACTTTCTACACACACACAAACACACACAAACATCCCTTTGTGTTTAAATTAGGATAGAATATACTTTAATTTATGTACAATTACATTAGGCATGTGTGATTTAGTTTGGCTTTATAATAGAGGTGTGGTTTTGAAATGTATTCTTTAATCAATAGTGTTTTAGTTAGAGAATGTTCAACAATATTCTCTGGCAATTGACTTCCCCCCACTTTGCTGTTTTATTGCCTAATGGAATGTCAACTGGGTTTTTTAGGAGTGGAGCAGAATTAACGTGGTAATCTTTACTCCTACTTAAATCCTACATTTTCTACTTAAATCCTAAATTTTCTATATGCATAACCACCGAAGAAATGTAAACATGGATGTAATTTCCCATCTCATAATTTTTCTTTTACGTGGTGTAGTTTGTGTATTCTGGTAAACTTTGGTAATAAGGTTAGACAAATCAGGTGTGTACCGTGTTTAGTTCCTCAAGCTTCATATCCATTTGTACCCTATAGGGTACAACACATTTTGGGTAAATCTTATTTCTAGACATGTAACGAACTTTAAAATGCTTGTAAATATGCATATCTTATGTAACTTGATTTTCTTAATCTTCATATGACGTGTGTGATATCGTTGAAATTCTCTCAATCTAACAGAGTCGAATTTCGATAGCAGAATGAAGTAATGTGCATTATTTTACACTTTTTCATATTTCGGGAGCCGAACAGCTCAAAGCTCATCTCCTCATGACTCATCCGAGTGGGCGTGGCCCCAGAGACAAAGACATTTTTTCCCGCTTCAGACCTTTGGACGTTCATTGGTTGTTCGCGCGAACAGAGGCGTCAACCCATATTGTCCATAAAAGACCGACTCAGAAACTCCTCTCTCTCTCCTTCCTCCTCCAAAACCCAAGTCCGGACCGGCTTCGGCCTGCTTCTCTTTTCTTTTTATTTATTTCTTTTATGTTTTTCTATAGTCTAGTTTCGTTTTCCTCTTCGCCTCTGTTCATTCACGAGCTGAATGAACTTAGCCTGAATCATTCCCGGCAACTCTTTGAAGCTCCCGCGCTCGCACGCGCGCCGGAAGACAGCACGCGCACGCCTCCCCTCAGACGACTCGCGCTGCTTTTAAAGACACGCAGAACCCTGCGGTCCTACACACCTCATACAAAGAGAACCATATGCCATGCAAGTATCGATTATTGAATTGAACTTATGATGTGATTTCTTTGTTGTGTCTTAAGGGTTACTGTCTGTGATTTTGCCATAGCCAACTGCGATCTCTGATCGCAGATTTTTGCTTTCACTTCCGATCTCGTCCCCCATCCTTCTCTCCATCTCTCGCATCTTCCGATCTCTCTCTCTCTATCTATCTATCTATCTCTCTCTCTCTCATTTTCGTTATTCGTTATCTTGTATTGTTTAACTGTATTTGATGTACATAGACATATAATCCGTGTGTATTGTGTAGTTTGATATATTCCTTAGTTCGATGTATTGGTCCAATTATTAAATTCCATATGCCATTGACTGACTCTGATTTAATTGCCCATGTTACTTAGTCCCTGAAATGTTCGATCTTAGCTATATGCTTTATCTTGGTAGGCTACGATTTAAGTAACCTAATTTTAGTCTACAGACACCGAGAGTGTCTTTTCAAGGCCTGGAAAAGATACTCTTTCTCGTGTTTGTAAGAAGGATAATTTTCCTTGAGAGTTAATTTAATCTTACGTACAATCTGTTCGCTGGACAAACAGATTGTTTGATAACTAAATTAATTCCATTAAAGTTATCCCATAACTTCGAGCTGAAATAAGAACAATTGATGTATTAATGACGAACCATAACCCGTTATGGTAATCGTTCATATATCAATCTAGTTCAGCTGCGATAAATTAATGTAACTGTAACATACAAAATATTAATCATATTCATGATTAATTATTAAAATTCCCTATAGATCATTTGAGCTAATATTAATATTAATGTACGACCCATTGTTCTTACAACACCAAGAAAATAAATATTGCATGAAATCTTATCCATGGCACCCGTAAGCTGTACGGTGTTCATTTTAACGCATTAATAGTAATCAACAAGGACCTGTCGTCGATTTGACACTTCAATTATGCTGTCAAATAAAGCGTAAACAATTAAGTTAACTGTCTGTGATAGTGGTTGTCTAAAACGGGCTTCTAGTTTGATATTGCCACTTTTGATAAGCAACACATGCTGTCCACACTCCTCGTCTGGTGTGAAATTGAACGCGTAGAGTGTATAGCCATGCAGAAAATCCTCCCTATACCAGCGCTAACTGGTAAAACTCCCGCACTGCAGAACCATTTTCATATTCAGGCTGCAGAGGCTTCGAGGGGTACTGTTGACCATCCAGATGAATGGCAAAAAATTCTAAATCATAGTTTTTAAATGCAAAAGGGTTTTTATTATATGCCCCCACAAATGCATCATTATCAACCATCGCTAGAACCAGAGATTTTGGTAAAGGCCCTAATAATAAGTTCTCTTGATTACAGACACGTGATCCGGCTGGTATTGAGAAGCTTTTCAAACACACCCTGTCGATGGGGTACTTGGCAGTGGTTGAGAGTAGGGCTTGAGCATTACCCAGTCTCACAGCTGGTGACACTGTCACTTTTTTCACAAATAGCGATGCAGTCTGGATGTTCAGTTTGTAGGCTATGTCATTGCTCCTCATCAGACAGAAATCGTCTTTACCTCTCGTCATTCTAATTTTAAGGTCCAATCCATTGAGTAAAAGTTTATCATGAAAGAAGATGTCACTGTGAACTGGTGCGAGTAGTTTGACCACGTTACTAGCATTGGTGAAGGCTTCTCTCTTTGTCAGGCCACCATTTTCCCCGGCGGTGTCCGTCACATTCATATGTCCCGCCTTGTCTTTGTAAAAGAGCCCCGCTGAGAAAAGTGTTTCAAGGGTGTCTTTACCATAATTAGTAAGACACTCTATCACAGTGGTTCTCAACTCCAGTCCTTGGGACCCACTGCTCTGCACATTTTGTATGTCTCCCTTATTTAACACACCTGAATCAGATCATCAGCTCGTTAAGAGACACTCCATGAACTGAACTGAGTGTGTCAGATAAGAGAGACATACAAAATGTGCAGAGCAACGGGTCCCGAGGACTGGAGTTGAGAACCACTGCTCTATCATATGTGCTAGAACTCTGTGAAATGAGACGATCTCCAAGCGATACGTCCACTTGTGAAAAAATTGTGGCTCCCGGATAGTTAATACGCCCTACGGGATCTGCATTTGCAATTTCCGTCCCATCTGCATAAGTGATTTTGAGACGCATAAACAACGTGTTGTTTAGATTGACGTAATCCTCTCCATTCCCCACAATAAAAAATTCCAGAGGGGATGTGTCAGATATCGCTGATAATGGTGGTATTTCTACATAAGTGTTTTTTTCAATAGCGGTTTGAGACAGTGGTACAGTAAACAGATCCAGTTCGGTTTTTAAACACTCTTCTGACATGTTGTGTAGTAATGCCATGATCTAAAATATTGTTTTAACAGAACTCCTTGATCTTTTTGAAGCAGTACGCTTAGCTGTCTCCTTGCGCTTGCGTTTTACAACTGATGTTTTCTTGGGGGGACGTTTTGTTTTCTTCTGCTTCTGGCCACTCCTCCGCACCCCCGGTGGCCTAGGTACACTTTTGCATGCCATCACCATTAACTCGGATCCGTCTTGAGTATCGCGATTGTTATTAAAGGATCGTGATAACGTATTACTAACAACGTCACTTAGTATGTTTTTCGCTGCTGATTTAAGATGTGGCTTGGCTATGCTAAATCCTCGTCTTAGTAGCGGTATAGCCATTCTAAAGAGACCCCTAAAAAGCCTGCCCAAACCAGCGCCATACATAACCCCGCCTCCTGTATACCCCGGAAGTCCATTGCCTACTTGATTCTGGTAATAGGCCACATAACGCATGGGATCAACATTGTGATTGTTGAAATGTGACCCTGGATCACAAAACCAGTCTTATGTTGCACGGGTATATTTGTGGCAATAGCCAACAAAACATTGTATGGGTCAAAATGATAGATTTTTCTTTTATGCCAAAAATCATTAGGATATTAAGTAAAGATTATGTTCCATGAAGATATTTTGTAAATTTCCCACCTTAAACATATAAAACATTTATTTTTGTGAATGGATGCAGCACTATCGCCAATAGAAATGGACAACTTTAAAGGCGATTTTCTCAATATTTCGATTTTTCTGTACCCTCAGATTCCAGATTTTCAAATAGTTGTATCTCGGCCAAATATTGTCCTATCCTAACAAACCATACATCAATGGAAATATTATGTATTCAGCTTTCAGATGATGTATAAATCTCATTTTTAAAATAATTACACATTAGACTGGTTTTGTGGTCCAGGGTCACTGTACTGGCTTCGTACCCAGCAAGCTAAACACATCCACTCAATAAACAATATTGACACCGGAGTCGTCGTTCAGATTTACTGAATAATTGTGTAAAACTGTAACACAATATAAAAACAAAAAGAATACATGAATAAACTGTAACATGGTAAATGTCAAGTCCATCAATGTACAACAGGAGAAAATAACACAAAGTGTTCACACAATATAATGCAGAACTATGAAAACAATCACTTTTATATGCACTCCCTAAAAAACATACAAAATGCCTTAATCAAGAATAATCAAATTCCACTTACAGGCAGTGCCTCGTTTAAGAGTTGTTGTTGCTATGGACTGATGGCAAATTCGACATGCTCTACCATGTGCTGTGTTGTTCTTTTGAACCCAACCCCGGAAACTGAATGAAACCAATTCAAAGTGCAGAATATAAAAAAAGACCAGCAGGGGGAGCAAAAACACTAAGATAGGCAAAGCCACACCATCTGTACTGGGAACGGCCTTCACAATTATCCCCATTGGCCACTAATTCCTTTTGACTTGTTTGTCCTTGAGCAGTACAATGTCGCCTTCTTTGATGTTTGGATGTTTGTGAAACCACTTGCAACGGCTCTGAAGTGTTCCGAGATACTCCTTCCTCCACCTATTCCAGAACGTTTCTGCTAAGGCTTGAACCCGTTTCCATTGAGATTGGAGCATGTCTTTCTTGCTGAAATCTTCTTGTGGAGTTGTGTTATTACCAGCTTTTTGTGTCAGAAGCATAGATGGTGTTAGAATGAAGGGGAATTCAGGATCTGTGGAGACTGGGACTAGAGGCCGTGCATTAATGATGGCTGTGACCTCAGACATGAATGTTACTAAGACTTTGTGAGTAAGCTGTGTGTACCTGTTTTCTAGGAGCATTGAATCTAGGATTCGCCTTGTAATTCCAATCAAACGTTCCCAGGCGCCACCCATATGAGAAGAATGTGGCGGATTAAAGACCCAGGAACATCTTTGCTCAAGCAAGTATTCTCTCACCTCTGATTGTTCGTTCTCACTCATTTTAAGCTCTCTAGAGGCACCAATGAAATTCGTCCCACAGTCAGAGCGCAGCTGCTTGGCAGGACCTCTAATAGAAAAGAATCTTCTGAGAGCATTAATGAGACTTGAGGAAGTCATTGACTCAATCACCTCTATGTGAACTCCTCTGGTACACATGCAAGTGAACAACACTGCCCACCTCTTGCTATTTGCTAGACCACCCCTTGTGCGCCGTGAGTTCACCTCCCATGGCCCAAACACATCTAAGCCAACAAAGGAAAAAGGTGGATCCATTTGCAGCCTTTCCGCTGGCAGGTCAGCCATCTGTTGTTCCTCCATCTTGCCTCTTAGTTTACGGCAAGTAACACACTTTTGGATAATACTGCTAATGCATCTTTTAGCCCCAATTATCCAAAAGCCATGAGATCTTATAGCGCCCTCCGTAAGATGTCTGCCCTGATGCTGCACATGTTCATGAAAATGTCTGACCAGTAGGACTGTGATATGATGGCGAGCCGGGATGATGAGGGGATTCGTTTCTTTATCTCCTAGCTTTGCTTGTCTGTTGCGTCCACCAACTCTTAGAAAACCATTGCTGTCAATGATTGGATTCAACTTTAAAAGTGGACTACGTGAGGGGATTTCACCCGTAGAAGTGATGCATTTCAGCTCCTCTGAATACACTTCATGTTGTACACTGTTGATGATGATTTGCTCTGCTTTCAGGAGATCGCTTACAGATAAGCCCTTTGAGCAAAGGTGCCAACCGGTGCACTGACTATCGTCACTTGGTTCAGTGAAACAATGAGCAATGTGGTGCAGCCGCGCCACAGCTCTGACGACTGTTCTCCAGTCTGAGAATTGCTCAAATCTTTTGGTACCTAACTGATCCACTTTGATGTGGGTAGACAAGACTTTAACCTCCGAGCGGATTTCAACATCTTTCTCTGCATCAATAAGGTCATATGAGCTCGGATTATCGGGGAGCTGCTCTGATGGATAGTGCAAAAACGAAGGTCCTGTGAGCCAAGTTGTGGCCTCAAGTTTCGCAGATGAAACCGAACGAGAGCCAAGATCAGCAGGATTTTGCTCAGAGGAAACGTACCTCCATTGTTCAGGCTGAGTAGACTGTCTGATGCGCTGCACTCTGTTGCTCACATAAACATGGAACCGTCTTGACTCATTATAGATGTAGCCTAACACTACTCTACTATCCGTGTAGAACCTTATTCTATCTGGCTTCAGATTAATCTCTTCTGTAATGAGTTCGGACAATTCAACATCTAGGACTGCCGCACATAGTTCCAATCTAGGTACAGAGAGATCAGGTTTTGAAGCCAACCTTGCCTTGCCAAGAATAAAACCAACCTCTGTGTTGCCATTCGAGGCTCTCAAGTACGCAACAGCTGAGACAGCCTTCATGGAGGCATCCGAGAAGACACATATTTCAGTATGTTTGGCTTCAGAAAAAGGAATGGATACATACATGCATGGAATGTTCAGACTTCTTAAGTCTTGCAGCGAATGACACCATCGTGCCCATTCTTCACATCTGTTTTCAGGTAGTGGTGTGTCCCACTCATGTGTCTGTGATGAGAGTTCTCTTAGGAGTAGCTGGCCCTGAATTGTGATTGGTACCTGGAATCCGATAGGATTGAATAAGCTGTTCACTGTTGAAAGGACTCCTCTACGGCTTTTCAGTGTCTGGCACTTGGAAGGAGAAGGTATCTGACATTAGATTCCACTGTACCCCCAAGCTTCGTTGATCTGGTAAGTCATCCATTGAGAGGTCAAGGCATTTGATGTCCTTAGCCAGATTGTTATTTGGAAAGGCATCCATTACTTTGACTCTGTTTGCAGCAATTTTATGAAGCCTGAGGTTGGAGGCAGCTAGTGCCTCTTGTGCCCTTCTAAACAAATCGATGGCCTCTTCCTCAGTAGGAAATTACTTTAAGGCATCATCTACATAGAAATCTTGTTCAATCAATTTTCTCACATCGCTGCCATACTCTTTTTCTTCTTCTCTGGCAGCTCGGCGAATTCCATAAATAGCCACTCCCGGTGAAGGGCTATTCCCGAATACGTGAACTCGCATCCTATAGTCTACGACCTCCTTAGTCAGATCATTGTCACGATGCCATAGAAAGCGTAAAACATCACGACAGACCTGTCGGACCAAGAAGCAGTGAAACATCTGCTGTATGTCGGCAGTGATGGCAACAGGATCCTTTCGAAATCTTATGAGGACCCCTAACAGGCTATTATTAAGGTCAGGCCCAGACAGCAGTACATCATTGAGAGATACTCCATCAAACTGTGCACTCTAGTCAAATACAACTCGTATTTGACCTGTTTTTTTTGGATGGTACACGCCAAATGATGGAAGATACCAGCTTTCCTGGCCATCTTGTAAAGGAGGCGCTAGCTCTGCATGGTTGTTGTCGAGTATTCTTTGCATGAACTCCGTGAAGTCATTTCTCATCTTTGGTCGTTTGTCAAGATTGCGACCGAGAGACATGAAATGTCTTTTAGCATACTCTCTGTTGTTAGGCAAGCGTCTCCTAGGCTTAGGAAATGGCAATGGTGCTACCCAGCTGTTACTCGAGTCCTTGAAGAATTCCTTTTCCATGATATCCAGAAATAATTGATCCTCTACTGAAGGGGCAAATTTATTCTCGTCTTTGGTCTGCTGAAAGACTGACTGGCCAAGTCTGCAGCTTGATGGGCTTACTTGACAGTATGACAAGTGAGGTGGTTTTTGGATCTGTTTTTTTCTCATTGAACATCTCCTTCAGTACAATGTGATTATTGCATGGACTGAAGTAGCTTGGTCTGCCATTCTCTAAGATGTGTGTTCTCATGCAGTTCACCGGAGAGGGCTTGTGACACTTTCCTAGACACACATCTCCCACAATGACCCAACCAAGGTCCAATTTTTGAGCATATGGAGCATCATGAGGACCGTTGAGTTGCTTGCGGACTTTATGCGCTCTTATTATGTCTCTTCCCAACAGAAGCAGTATTTTAGCATTTGGGTCAATAGGTGGTATCTTGTCTGCTATCACTTTTAGGTGTCTATGATGCGGGGCAGCAACAGCGGTTGGTATTTCATCTCTGTTATCTGGCATACTATTGCATTCGATAAGAGTAGGAAGTGGAAAATGTATCTCACCATCTGCAGATTCAATGATGAACCCGTGAGCTCTTCTTCCAGTTGCTTGAACTTTTCCTGCACATGTCTTTAATGTGTATGGTCCAGAGGTTCCTCGTACACTGAACATGTCAAAAAATTCAGATCTGGCCAGAGATCTATTGCTCTGCTCATCTATTATGGCATAGATCCGCTTGCCTTGGTTGGGGTCGCCAACAGGATAAACATTAACCCTCTGGGGACCAAAAAACGCTCCCGCGTTTACATTACATTTTAGCAATGTAAAATAAACACTAAATGCTCTGTTAATTTTGATCTTTAATTTTCGTGTAATACATCAATCGATCCTGTTCAGTTTCTATTTTCTTTCTGTATACTCACAATAAAAATAAAGTGCTTTTTTTGCTTTTTGCCAAATAAAGAAAAATTAACATGATGCGATTTCTGCACTCTCTCTGTCAGTAAACTCCAATTTGAAACGCGTTTGAAAATGATCTATAACTCCGCGAAAATTCAGTCAAACAGGCAAACAAACCCACGGGCATAAAGCTTGAGATCGCATCTTTTAAATGAAGTAATTTATATAAAAAACAAATATTCTCAGCTTGTGAAATCTGTATTAAAAGAGAACGATTCCAGTCGAGCTCATTACGAGCTCATTCAAAAGTAATGTGACCACTCCCCGGAGAGCGCGTGCTATTCAAACGCAAATTCTGAGAACCATTTCAGACCTGTGAAACGCCCACATCAGCTGTAAACAAAGCGCCGCGAGTGAGGCATAATATAGCCTACCTTATGGAGAAAAGTTTCCTCAGAACAGTGCTGATATGAGGAGCAATAGATCCCGCTGAGGAGTGAGGTAGGCTGTTATCTTTTCTCAAGTGTTAATGTGGAATAACGTTATGGAATAACGTTAGTGTAGGCCTATGTAAACCGCAAAAAGATGAATCGCGTTTCTATAATATTTCTGTGAGATGAATGAAGGGTACATATTTGTAAAGACTGTTTAGCCTAAATATGAATCGCGCGTCTGTGTGTGAAAGAATAAAGTGCTTTGCTATAGCCTACTGAGATGAGTAAAAATCGACTGAAATATGTTGAAATAAAATGTATTTGTATAAACAACGTATTAAACTGCAAATTAACATTTATATGCCCTAATATTTCATAAAAACAACGTTACAGTCAGGCGAAGTATGAAAGACAACATTTTGTTGACTAGATTTGGGTACAGTTTTTACTGTAGAATATACTGCCACATCAAATAAGCTTTTGTTTAGCAATTTCTGCTCATATCTATATATATATATATATAAAATACTATTTTTGTCAAAAATAAAGTCATAGACTAAGATGTTAGATGTTCCAATGTTGGCTATATTCAAACTAATGAATACATATGATAAAATGTAGGCCTATAATCTTTTTCTTTTTTTTTACAAAGAAAGAGTACACTTGAAATATTGTTGAAATTGTAATTATTGTTGTAATTGGAACCTTTTTAATAAAATAGCAAAACATATTTACAAGATAGATGCAAGCGAAATCTTAAATGGTCAATATAAGTCTTCTTCTAAATATATCTTTTGTCCTTGCATTGTGGCTCAGTCAGTGTCACACCTGAATGAATGGCTAATTATGCAGATTGGATGGGACATTGTATTCTCAGGTGTAAACCACTCCTCGTTCACGCCCACCTCGCATATTGGCTTTCCAAGCAAAACCTGTTTTACATCAATTTAAATCAATGTATTGTTTTATGTGAACGATAAAGCAAGACTAATTTCACATAATTTTGAAGCCAGAACTCGAAGGAACAACATCCATTAGTCAAAAGTCTTGTGGACACATATTTAATATGTGTTTTGTGGTCTTATTTCAGCAACTTTCATTTTAATTTTTTCCAATAACCACGCATAAACATTATTCTCTTAAAAATACAAACATCTACATACACGTTGCTTGCATATTATGGTAGCCCTGTTTGTGCTATATAGAGTGAATTTACACCTTTGCCATTAACATGTTTATAAATAACTGAAAAAAGCACAAATGTCAAGGCATGTCAGAACATCTCAAGGGCCCCAAAAACACCTTGGTCCCCAGAGGGTTAACAAGGCAAATTTTGGAACACGACTTTTCGCTAAACCCTTTGCCACAAACCTTGGTGCATTTTGATGACACATCTCCACCATAAGACTCCTCTTCCTCCCCGCCATGCAGTGAAAAAGGTGTAGAACCAGAATGCCACGACGCTGGGCCCGGGTGAAGAGCAGCCAGGTGCTTGTCACTCTCACAGTCTGAGCATTTGATTGACACATCACAATTCTTAGCCACATGTTTGTTTGATGAGCAGCATCTAAAACAGATGGACAACTCCTTCAAAATTCCTTTTTCTTTCTTCTAATGGCTTTTCTCTGAAGGCTCTGCATTTCTTGAGAGGATGAGGTTTATGATGTATTGGACATTGCTTATCTATCTCATTGGTCGCTCTCTGAAGACCCTTTTCATAAGAAAGATTAAAGGGGGGCATCACATCTGTTTTATGGACTGCAACAGGTTCATGAACATGGGTGTGGCTTTCACTATACCGGTTCATTCCAACAGGGTTTATGGAGAGGGAGGAAAAATTTAAACTAGGATCATTGTGTGCTCTTGCTTCTGTACACACAAACTCAACAAAGAAGAAGAATGGTGGGAAAGAAACTCCATATGTGTACTTGTAGTGTGAACCCTGCATCATCCACTTTTCTTGTAGTCCAAAGGGCAACTTTTGCACAATTGGATTAACACCTCTGGCTGTATCGAGATAAGTGAGCCCGGATAGATCACCTCCACTCTTAGCAGCTTCTATCTCCAAAAGCAAGTCTCCTAATTCACGAATCTTATGATGGTCTTTAGCTGTTATCTTTGGAAAAGTCTCTATTTTTGTGAAGAGAGCTTTTTCAATAGCTTCTGGAGACCCATAGGTCATATATAGCCTCTCCCAAATCAGTTCAAGACCAGCAGGTAAATTCCTTACATTTACAGACTTAATGTGACGGGCATGATCTGCTGAATCTCTCCCCAGCCACCTAATCAGTAGATCAAATTCCTCACCTGCTGTAAGATCAAGGTCTTTGATGGTATTGAGAAATGATGATCTCCAGGCCAGATAATTTTCAGGACGGTCATCAAATTTGTTGAGCCCTGATGTCACAAGCTGATTTCTTGCTAAAAACTTAGCTAAGTCATACGTGGCTGCATCATGACCAGAGTGTTGAGTAGGAGGATTTGTGTTTCTTCTGGGATGGTGCATGGGAGCAGCTGGATTCTTTGAATGGAGTGAGAAGCTATGTGAAGACTGGAGAAAAGGAGGATTACGCTGCTCTTCATTCTCACTGCCACCGTACTGACTGGCATTCCACGAGGACAGTACTCGATAAACACAGGTGAAGAAGGCTTTTTCTCATCCTCTAGATTTTGAGGTAATTCAATCTTTGAATTGCCTTTGGTTGGTACAGTGTCACTAAGTTCACTGTGTTGTTTTACATACTCTTCAATACGTTGCCTAGGACTTTGCTGTGGAAGGTGAATAGTTAAACTATTATGTGAACTTTTCACCTTTAGATCTGCGACAGCAGCTTCCATGACTGTGGCTTCTGCCATTGCGGCTTCCGCCTCTCTCTCTTTTTCCATTGCATCTAATGTTGCTTCAAAGCGAGCTTTCTCTATTTTAATATCCATTTCCCTTTTTGCAAATGAGGCCCTTGCCTGCACAGCTTCTGCTTTTGCTCTTGCTTTAGTCGCTGCCATGCTGGCCGTGGACTTGCTGGAAGTCATGGAACGTCGAGATGAAGCTGACTGACTTTTGTTATCTTCCATGACTGGTTGAAAATTTAAGTTTGATGGATTTTACCGTGGATATTCTGCAGTTGTCGTGTGAGCCTCTATGCCATGGATGACAATAGCAGGTGAAATCCAGTTTCCATGATAAACAGCTCTTGTATGAAGCTTGCCTTTTTTCTTGGTACTGGCTTCGTACCCAGCAAGCTAAACACATCCACTCATAAAACAATCTTGACACCGGAGTCGTCGTTCAGATTTACTGAATAAATGTGTAAAACTGTAACACAATAAAAAAAACAAAAAGAATACATAAATAAACTGTAACATGGTAAATGTCAAGTCCATCAATGTACAACAGGAGAAAATAATACAAAGTGCTCACACAATATAATGCAGAACTATGAAAACAATCACTTGTATATGCACTCCCTAAAAAACATACAAAATGCCTTAATCAAGAATAATCAAATTCCACTTACAGGCAGTGCCTCATTTAAGAGTTGTTGTTGCTATGGACTGACGGCAAATTCGGCATGCTCTACCACAGACGTCAGCAACCTAAGGCACAATGTAGATCTGTGTGCAGGTAGACTACTTTATCTGAATGAAATACATACACTTCTCTCGCATTTGCTTGCGTGTCAGCGATTAATCCTCCGCGTGCCAGTGTTGGCACGCAGAGGATTAATCGCTGGCACGCAAGCAAATGCGAGAGAAGTGTATGTATTTCATTCAGATAAAGTATTCTACCTGCACACAGATCTACATTTTGATGTAATAATTCCTCATAGTAAAAAAAGCTTATTTTATTAAGTTAGGAGTAGAGATGCACTGATTGATCCGCTGGTGACCGAAATTAGCCGATTTTCACGTGATCGGCCAGTCAGTCTGACATATGCCGATTTTTTGCCGGTCAAATGCACTTGGGCTCCCCATGATTAACATTGCGCAACACCAGCATCACATGTGCACACGCAACGCACATGTAGGAAACCTCGTGAATTACAGCCGTTTCACGCATATTTTTTTCGGCATGCAGGTTAATCAATGAGTGCATTCACACCGGGAGCAGCAGCAGCATGAGAGCGCCCAACAGGAGCGTCGCGTGAGCAGCAGTGAAGCGAGGGTTTCGCCACCGAGTCTATTTTGTCTGCGCTGCTCACGCTCAATTAAAGTGAAAGCACACTTTTGATGGACAAAATAAATATGATTTCAAACAAAAGTGCCCAAAATGCACAGAATGTGCATGTCTAGTGTGTTTTAACAAGAACTGGATTAGGTTATGTCAGAAATAAAAGAAAATGAAGACTCAAAAACATTTATATAAAATTTACCCATTTAAACTTGTTTTTATTATTCAGTTTGGTTAAAAGGATATGATATTTTATTTTAAAAAAAACATTATGAAAATGTTTGTGTATTTATATGAGTGTGTGTGTGTGTGTGTTATGGCACAGTGATGAACTCGGAAACTTAAAAATGGCACTTTATGACAAAAAGGTTGCCGACCCCTGCTCTACCATGTGCTGTGTTGTTCTTTTGAACCCAACCCCGGAAACTGAATGAAACCAATTCAAAGTGCAGAATATAAAAAGACCAGCAGGGGGAGCAAAAACGCTAAGATAGGCAAAGACAGAACAGTCTCAAATATACCATTTTAATGAAAATTTTTTACTGGCCTAAAGTGTAGTTTAATACACACTTTCCCGTAAGAAAATGGGACGTGGTGATTTTGATTGGCCTTCACTTCTATAGCAATATCTGCAATGACCAATTTGTTGATAGACGCGTAGTGGGGTTTGTCGTATCGAACACTGACTGTGTTATTGTTATCACCTGTTATTTGTACACACTCCAGGAGTGGTACGTAGGCATCACCTACTGACTGGTATCAGATAATATCTGTGTATATATAAAGAGCATAGAGACCTCTGTGTATGTCTGCCTGATGCATTGCATATGTTACAACATCCTTTTCAAAATGAGTTTTTCCAGGGTTTGTTCTCTTACGAGAGGTTCTCTCGTATTGCGTAAGTTGCTTACGCATCGGGAAAGTCTTCTTTCTTCGAGATCTGAAGCCAAAAATTATTCTTAATTTTGTATTCATTGTCAATGCAGTGCGGCAGCCGGCAGACCATGGCAGGCTGTAAGAGCGTCGCATCGCTGGATCTTGAGAGCCGCCGCCGTTGAAACCAGCGACCAGCAAGCCTAGGACAGCGCCTGAAGAAGCCGGCCATCTTCGCCGCCTTCAGCCATCCGTGCCTGCTACGCTATCCGGCGACATATCCTTTTATTACTGCTGTGTGTGCTCGCCCTGCGACACACACTATCTCTCACTGTTCTAAAAGAGCACGAGGTGTTTTTGTCCTGCGGCTCGTGCCGCGCCCCGCTCAGCAACGGAGACCGCCACCTCTTCTGCGCTCTCTGCCTGGGCCGCGAGCACGCCGCCACCGCACTCTCTACGGGCGGCTACCCCGAGTGCGAAGAACTTTCAATGTCGACCCTGCGGGCTCGACTTGAAGTTTTCGACCAAGCTGTTGCTCCGCCTGTCCCTCCGCCTGTCCCTGCCGGGCCGCGCAATAAGAAGCGCCGCTCGCAGAGACCACCAGAGACTGATATGACTGAGGAGCTTGCCGGAACCTCTCCCTCGAGCTTCTCTCTCGCCATCTCCGCCCCCCCTCCTGGCCGCTCAACCGCCGGCTCTCGCCCGCGCCGCCGCCGCGTCAGGGGATGAGACGAATGAGATAGACACCCTCCCTCTGTTCGAGCCGCGCTACTGCGCCGCTCACAAGGGATGGCAGTAGTGGACGGTCTCGGACCGAGCTTCCTCTCCCTCTGTTCGAGCCGCGCAAACTGCGCCGCTCACAAGGGATGGCAGAAACGGACGGTCCTGGAGCTCTCTTTACGTTACAAGAAAGCTACTCCGTCCTCGAGCGGACCTAACGTTACCTCAATTTCTCACACATTTCTCAGTCCCCTCTAAGTTCAGGCGACTGGAATTGTTCATATTGCAGTATACGAGCCTGTTATAAATACACGCACGCCTGCAAGCAAACGCCGTCACAAGACATGACGCTGGTATATGCTCGCTCTAACCTAAAGCCAATGTATTCTCCCCTGTGGCTCAGTGGCAGAATCTTAGGCTTTTGCGCCAGAGACCCGGGTTCGATCCCGGCTCTCGCGGCAGATAAAAATGTATGCTGTTCGCTTCTCCAAGCTCGCGGCCAGTTTTTCTTACATACAGAAAGCGAACCCGCACTCCCCCTTGTTGGGCCGCGCAGATTGCGCCGTTCACAAGGGATGACAGACCGGACGGTCACGAGCAACGTTCAGCGCGCGCGCCTCACTCACCGGCGAAAGAGGAGAGAGAGTGTTTTCGTCCCGCTGCGGCCGGACAAACCGCCAATTCTCAAACATTTCTCAGTCCCCTCTTAAGTTCAGGCGGCTGGAAATATTACTATTGCAGTAAACGAGCCTGTTTTTATTACACGCACGACTGCAAACAAATATGAGGTCGTACTCTTATATGCTCGCGCTAACCGAAAGCTAATGTGTTCTCCCCTGTAGCCCAGTGGCAGAATCATGGGCTGTAACGCCAGAGAACCTGTGTTCGAGCCCAGCTTGTTTACTGTTCGCTTCTCCGAGCTCGCGGCCAGCTTTTCTTACATGCAGAAAGCGAACCCGCCTCTCGCACCACATGGTGCTCGATTATTAATTAGGGTCTATACACGAGGGAAGAAAAGACGGTTAAGTCCCGCTGCGGCTGGACCACCGTCAAAGCTTCACGCTCTGTCAGTCCCCGTTGCCACGGCTACTGCAGATGTTTACCTCGCAGCCAACGAACCGGTATATCTACCCGCTCGCCTGCGCGCAACCACCGTTCTCACGGCGACCCAGAGAAATCTCAAATGAGCATAATGTCCGGTTGCACGGCTCATGCCGTATGTGTTTCAAATGCAGTGAATGTGCCCACGTTTCCGTGTTCACCCCTGCACACAAGCACTATAAATTCCGTGTCTCTCACAGAGCCCACTCTCATAAAGTAGGCAGAAGCCGCTTGAGTGTTAAAAGTAGGTCACGTGTCCACCTCACCGTGCCCACACCTACTCACTGCCCGCTGTGTCACACGGCCTCTCACGACCGGTCATATTTTAAATGTAAATCCTGTGCGGCCAGCTATCGCTGTGTGCGATCCGCCGTATCTAAGCACCGAGAGCGCGCGCGCTGCGCCCGCCCCTCCGTTTCAAGCTCTCGAGCCCACGATGCGCGGCGATCAGAGCCCGGAGGCCATTCTGCCCCTGGCTGCACACGCAAGAGCGTGGGAAGCTCTTCCAGGCGCATCAGAATGGGTGCTAAGCACAGTAAAACTATGCTATACTCTGCAGTTCGCTCGCCGCTCCCCGCGTTTTCGGGCGCGTACCGAGACGAGAGTGAATGGGGAAGTAGCACATCTACTTCGAGCAGAAATAGCCACACTTCTGTGCAAAGGGGCTATAGAACCGTTTCCCCCTTCTATGAGCGAGTCGGGCTTTTACAGCCGATATTTCCTCGTTCCCAAGAAGGACGGGGCTCTCAGACCGATTTTGGATCTGAGATATTTGAACAAAGCTCTTATGAGAAGACCGTTCAAAATGCTCACAGCCAGGCAGATCCTCGCGCAAATTCGCCCGAGGGACTGGTTTATCTCTCTCGATCTAAAGGACGCATACTTTCAGATCCAGATAATACCCCGTCACAGGCCATTCTTGAGATTCGCCTTCGACGGTCAGGTATATCAATACACCGTCCTGCCGTTCGGCCTGTCTTTGGCACCCCGTACATTCACGAAGTGCATGGACACGGCTCTCGCTCCCCTGAGAGGTCAGGGGATGCGAATTTTGAACTATCCGGACGATTGGCTGATTCTAGCACAGTCAGAGGCCGAGCTCATCACCCACAGAACAGTGCTTCTCAGCCACCTGGAAAGCCTGGGGCTCACGGTCAACTGGACCAAGAGCTCATTAGTGCCCAGTCAATCAACCTCTTTCCTGGGTTTGGATCTGGACACTGTGGCAATGACGGCCCGCCTATCGCCACGGCGCGCGCTGCGTTCAACGCCTAGCTGCGTCCTTCCAACCGGGCAGCACCGCATCTCTCAAGACATTTCAGAGGATGCTGGGTTGTATGGCTTCAGCTGCAGCAGTGCTTCAGCTGGGTCTATTGCACTATTGTCTATTCCACCTCAGGTTGGGGCGTTCTTTTCGAGGGCAAACCGGTCTTTGGCCTGTGGTCAGACCAAGAGAAACGCCTCCACATAAATTGTTTGGAGATGATAGCGGTCGAGAACGCGCTCAAGCGCTTTCTCCCATTCATACGGGATCACCATGTGCTAGTCCGCTCGGACAACATGTCCATGGTGTCCTATGTGAACCGACAGGGCGGTGTCAGGTCCAGGAACCTGTGCAACCTGACAGAACGCCTTCTCGTGTGGGCTCACCGCTCGTTGTGCTCGCTGAGAGCCGCGCACGTGCCGGGCCATTTGAATGTCGGCCCAGACAGACTGTCCAGAGACATTATTCCCCTGGGAGAATGGTCCCTGCACCCTCAGACAGTCCAGTTCCTCTGGCGCCTATTTGGCAGAGCGGAGGTCGACCTCTTTGCGTCGAAAGACAACGCTCACTGCCCGATATTTTTCTCGAAAAGCGAGGACGCGCTGTCCCAAACCTGGCCCAGCCTCCCACTGTACGCTTTCCCTCTGATCTCCCTGTTACCACAGGTCATAGCGAGGATCAGGGAAACGCACCACCCAGTGCTTCTCATAGCCCCGCGTTGGGAGAACCAAGTCTGGTACCCAGAGCTAGTGAGGTTGTCGCACTCACCCCCATGGCCGATCCCGGTGAGAAAGGATCTCCTCTCTCAAGCCGGTGGATCAATCTGGCATCCCCATCCAGAGCGATGGTCTCTGCATGCATGGATAATCAACGGATACCCGTTGACCTGCCAGAAGGGGTTGTGAACACGATCACACAGTCTAGAGCTCCCTCCACGAGACGGCTCTATGCGTCTAAATGGTCTGTGTTCTCTAAATGGTGCGCTACTAAGAGCTTCGATCCACGTACATGTGGGGTCCCGCGAGTGCTCTCCTTCCTACAGGAGCTGTTGGATAAGGGCAGGTCCCCTTCCACGCTCAAAGTGTATGTGGCGGCTATTGCAGCGTTCACTGAGACGACGCGCAGCCGGGCAATAGGAAGGAACGAGCTTATTATCCGTTTCCTCAGAGGAGCCAGACGGATGAATCCCCCGCGGCCCCCCTCGGTTCCTATCTGGGATCTGTCCTTGGTCCTGGAGGCCCTGAAGGCTTTTCCCTTTGAACCGCTTGAATCCGTGGATCCAAAGTACCTTTCGCTCAAAACCGTTTTTCTGATAGCTCTGTCTTCAGTAAAACGCGTGGGGGATCTGCACGCACTATCTGTTAGCCCTGCATGTCTTGAGTTCGGACCAAATGACTCAAAAGTCATTCTCAGACCGAGACACGGTTACATCCCCAAAGCGATTGGAACCCCCTTTAGGGCACAAATCATCTCCCTTTCGACTTTGCCAGCATCCGATAACGGGGACAGTGATAACCTCCTATGCCCTGTTAGGGCGCTGAGAGTTTACATCACGCGCTCCGCCGCTTTCAGGCGTTCCGAGCAGCTCTTCGTTTCTTTTGGCGGACGCACCAAGGGTCTCGCCGCCTCGAAACAGAGCCTGTCCAGGTGGATAGTGGACGCGATTGCAGCAGCTTACGCCTCCAAACACCTGCAGTGCCCTTTGGGTATCAGAGCCCACTCCACTAGAGGCATGGCCTATTCGTGGGCCTGGTCCAGCGGAATTTCTATTCACGATATTTGTATGGCAGCGGGCTGGGCCTCCCCATCGACATTCGTGAGGTTTTATAACCTGGAAGTTCCTGCCTTGCAGGCTAAACTATTATCAGTATAAGTGGCATCTATGCTCTGCCCAGTCGATTATGCGCAGACTACGTTCACATACTGGTGATATTTCTGGTATGGCACCAAGGGAATGAGTGTTTTGTGCTCAGACCGGCTGTGCCGCTCTGTTCCTTTATTTCCCGGTTACGCGCTTGTGTACTGGTGCTGGCCCGCGCCGTTGGCCGCCCGCCCTACACTCTGTCGAGCTGGGATTATTCTCCCCACAAATAGACTGTGAAACCGCTCTATTTCTTTCCCTAATATGTGCTTATGTACTGTGTGGGCCCACGCTGCCGGCTGCACTATTTACATTGATATGTATAGACCGGCTGTGCCGCTCTATCTATCTACGAAGTGAAGTGCTTTGTACATGTGTTGGCCCGTTTCTCCGACCGGCCACCTGTTTACAGCGTTATGTTTTCCCCGGTCTCCCTGGGATTCATGTGCTGGATGCTCGGCGCGCACGGCGTTGACAAGGGGTTCCCGATGCGTAAGCAACTTATGCAATACGAGAGAACCTCTCATAAGAGAAGGTTACCTAATTTAACCTCTCGGTTACCTAATGTAACCTCGGTTCTCTCTAGAAGAGGGAACGAGTATTGCATAACCTGCCATGGCGCGCCACAAGCTTTTGCGCTTCAGACTACGAAAACCAGAATTTCAGCCTGTGAGCCCTGATTATATACACACTGGCCACACCCGTCTTGACGGTTAGAGGGGTGTGGAGGGCGCGAAGCGCCCTCATTGGATGTGACGTCACTCAGGGCTCACTGGTAGGCTTAAGCAGTTGCCGCTGAGCAGCCAATGAGCACGCTCTTACAGCCTGCCAGGGTCTGCCGGCTGCCGCACTGCGTTGACAATGAATACAAAATTAAGGATAATTTTTGGCTTCAGATCTCGAAGAAAGAAGACTTTCCCGATGCGTAAGCAACTTACGCAATACTCGTTCCCTCTTCTAGAGAGAACCGAGGTTACATTAGGTAACCAAGTACGTTTTTTGTCACATAGAATCTCCTATTGGGACGCCTGGTTTCAACCCTAAAATAATGGCTAGTTTTCCATGGAAAGTTATTGAAATGTTAGGTTTTGCTTTCAGAAATACTTTGTTTTTTACAACATCGTAACCGAATTACCCATGAGGGGCTAGTAAATCATTTATCACACTTACTAGGGATGGGACCTTGTCGTAATAACCTGTTTTTATCGGTATGCGTAGTCTCGATAATTCGGTCTTCACATCTACACCACGGCGTATGCTGTTAGTGTTTTTTTTCGTCGTCAACAGTGGTGGGTTCGATGTTTATCTCTAAAATGGCATCTTTGCTGTTAAAGGTGTACCAACTTCTAGGATATTCAATTTGAACAAGGCCCACCTCCCATTCTCCTTTTATATTTATAGGTGTAGCCAACCTTGTTCTATAATTAGAGATTGTATTATCAGGATATACAGACAGTGAAGCATTGCATGGTAGTGTGACATAAAAACCACCCTCTGCCATGTCTGTTTTTTTATACAACTGCAGGCAGTCTGTGTTTGTCCTTTGTTTTTATGGCACCTGTACGTCGACTAATTCTTTCTGATCGATCCATGACGCAAATTTTGCAGGCCATCCGAGCCACTGTATCAGTACTAATGTTTTCCGACCCTTCGTCTTCTTATCCAAAATCTTTTCAACTTTAAATGTCTTGTTTTTACTGACAAATATTTTTTGCAAGTCTTCAGCATAAAAAACACCGTTGATAACATCACCATCATAATAACTCAATCTGTAAACAGGGGGGTCTCGTGGAATACACGGTGATACAGTAAAATTCTCTTGTGTGTAGTTTATGGGGTTAACATCGCGAGGTTTGGTATCTCCATATAGGTTATGTAGCACCACAGATTCGTTTTCTTTTCCCACATCAATCGGTCTCATCTTGATGCTTCGGTGATAGCTCACATTGTATCCTTGTGTAATGTCTTGAAGTATGTCGATGTAACGTTTGGAGTTTATAGCTGTTAAATATCTCCACATTCTTCCTTTTAAGGTTCTATTAAACCGCTCGATAACGCAAGCCTTTAATTCTGTGTCTGCTGCAAAATGGTTAATATTGTACTTTTTTGTCACGTTTTGAAAGTGTTTGTTAAAAACTCCTTTCCCTTATCTGTCTGTAATTTCTGTGGTACGCGGCCGTCTTTCAGTATGGATTCAAAAGCTTTAGAGACCTCTACACCACTCTTGTTTTTTAATGCACATGTCCATGCGTACTTACTAAACAAATCTATGCATGTCAACAGAAAGTGGTTGTTGTCATTTACCTTGGCATATGCAGACATATCTACTAGATCGGCTTGGAACTGCATATCAACACCATAGACAAAAAAACGATTCCTTTTATATTTTAGTGGGGCATTTCTGTGTAGTGTATATGCATCCACGCCAGCGAGCCAGCCTGAAACTTCTTTATCGGTTAAACGAACCCCCGTCTCTTTTAAAACAGCTTCTTTTAAACGTTTTTTACCCCCTAAAGAACCAGGGTTAGAAGGTGTGTAATAAATCTTTTTCATTTCTTCTGACATATTGAGACTTCACGCTCCACAAAAGAATAACACAGATGGTTTAAGTGGTTTGGGGTTTTATTTCTTAAACATTAAAAGGATACAAAAGGTATCATACAGCATCAATGTAGTGTAGAAATTTTATACACATCACAATGTTTTTCTCAAGAATGTAATCAACCAGTGTTTCAACAATTTCACATACATCAGTCTGATTGTTTCTTGTCAACATGTCCACACATAGATCCGATACATATGTACACAAGCACAATATATCAGCTATTCTAATAAAGCTACCACATTCAGTCATCAGGTCTAAAACTTTTCTGATGGTTACACAAACTGGATCACCAGCATAAACGCATAATCGCATCATATCTGACCATTCATTTGACACATTTCTTACAACAGACATTTGTTTCTTAAGGTTTGTAAAACGTTTGGCATCAACACCACATCTGTTTACAGAAACCGATACATTGGCACATTCATTAATGTTGTTATACAACAAGGTGGTCAGCTCACATCTAATACGTTGTTTAAGTAGACACTTAGCCAGTCCAATTGCAAAACAAGTGTTCACCATGCTGTTGTCACAAACAGTCAACTTGGACAATACCTTTCCAGCTGTCCACAGCGTCATAGACAATTTGTTCACTGCTGCCGTCCACAACTTTCTCTCTGACTTCGCGAAGCTTCTCCACAATGAAAACCTCGTCACGCAGTTCGTGTAAAATAGCATCCACTGACCCCTGAATCCTCTGGGGATGAACCCTTAAAGGAGAACTCCAGTCAATTTTAACATTGAGCTCATTTTTTTGTACATTTGGAGTGCTGTCAATACAGAGAACAACGACAAAAATCGGTGTTGCCTACACCGAGTTATTCTATTTTTAAAATTTGCACCCTGTTGACTTCAATGGGGCAAGTACTAAACCTGCTTTTAGCCTCTTAACATCCTTGATGTGTCATTACAAGTGCACAGAAAATGTGAGTGATTCCTTCAGAGTGAACACGAGTGAATCTGACTGCAGTAGATGTGAAAGAAATGTATAAAAATTATGTTATTTAAGCCAGCGCAAATACCTGTGTTTACATCCTGTTTTCGGGTGAAGTCCAAAGTAATCGATTGCCGAGTTCACACGCATAGGTTTAGTACCTATGATCACGCGCGTGAACTCGGCAATCGACTACTTTGGACTTCACCCGAAAACAGGATGTAGCCTACGTCATTTTCACCTGGGTAGCTTACATTTATTTAGTATAGGCCTATTTTATTGATTAATTTAAACCTTAAACAACAACACTAAATAATAATAATATTAATAATAAAAATTCATTAACCCTCTGAGGTCTAGGGTGTTTTTGGGGTCCTTGATATGTTCTGACATGCCCGGACATTTGTGCTTTTTTCAGTTGCTTATAAACGTATCAATGGCAAAAAAAAAATTACACTCTATTTAGCACAAACAGGACTACCATAATATGTGAGCCACATGTATGTACATGTTTTCATTTTTGAGAGAATAATGTTTATGCATGGTTATTGAAAAAACTAAAAATGAAAGTTTCTGATATAAGGCCACAAAACACATACTAAATATGTGTCAATAAGACTTTTGACTAATGGATGTCCTCGCCTAGAGTTTTCTTCAAAATGATGTGAAAATCACCCTGCCTAATCATTCACATAACACAATGCATTGATTTTAGTAGTGTTGGGTCCGAGTCCACCATTGTCGAGTCCGAGTCGAGTCCAAGTCCTTAACAATCGAGTCCGAGTCCAAGTCCGAGTCCAAAGAGGGCCGAGTCGCACTTGAGTCCGAGTCCTTAACATCCGAGTCCGAGTCGAGTCCGGCCAAGTCCACAAAGATTTAAATAGTTTTAAATTGACCTTTCACAAAGACCCGCCCCTCTTACTGTCGCTACGTCCGACAAGCCATTCCGCTCTCACTCCACATGTTCTCACACAGTGAAATATATATTGCGGAGCAAAGAGGACACTGACAATGCGCCAACAGACAAGACAAGGCTACTTCTGGTATGAAATAAAGTCGCAGCTTTCAAATTTTGTAATTTTTATGAAATTAAAACAATACACACCGTTTTGTGGTGCTTTAATATAGGCCTCAACTCAAGCAGCACATGAACTGATAATATCTTCTAGTTATAGCACGAATTAAACATGAATGAACATCAGAACTGCAAAAAGAATTCAATACACAGCATTTTTCAAGTTCAAGTCCAATGACATTAATCTACTATCTGGTTTGGTTTGTTTGTCGGACAAAAATGGCAGGTTTCTGCATTATGATTGGTCAGATCGCATGTCAATCAAATTCCAGTGAAAGGTCTCAACACTGAGCTCTTAAATTAATATGTTAAACCTTACAAAATGATTCCAATGTATAGTTACAGTCATACGTTTGCCTATCGTATGTCTTTTAGATTCTGCAAGGTAATGCTCAAGAATATAACACAATGCATTAAGAGCCAGGAGTAAACTTTTGAGCAAGTTTATTTTATTTTGATTATCTTATTTTGTTTTACATGCTAATATATTATTTAGCCTCTAAATGCCAGGACTAAATTAATTAATGAATTTTTAAATAAAATAAGAGCAATTTACACCAATGATCCAGTTAAAAAATGTACACCCCCTGGCTCCTAATGGTTGCTTCCTTCTTGAGCATCACTAAATGTTTGCAGGGTTTGTAATAGTTGTGTATGAGTCCATCAGTTGTCTTCAGTGTGACAAGATGGATCTCATAATCATAGTCACTGCTAGTAAGGAGTAAAATATGCAGAAGATGCTGGAAAAGCAAAGAATGTGCAGGAGCTAGAGGATTTTTCCTCATGAACAACCATTAAAAAAAAAAAAAGAAAATACTTGTGGATCATTCAGGTGATGAAACACAATATTAAAATCAAGCCTATGTAATTTGTCTTGTATTTTGTGTTTGTATTTTTTCTTGTGGACTAGGCTATTAAACATCCATTATGTGAAAAAGATTTTTCAGGGCAGTAATAAATAGAAACAATGTTTTTATGATCATCCTCATTAAAAAATAAATAAATATTACATTTTGGAGATTCTGCAAGGTGTGTGTAAACTTATGACTAAAGTGTAGGCTAAATCAATGTAACAAAAATCATAACATTATTAGACGCCAAAATGTTGCTTTGGTTATCACGTTCTCATGTTGCTATGGTTACTGTGTCAATCATCGCAATTTCATGACTCACAGGACTAAAATTCTGCGGATTCTCTCCCACATTTAAATGCAGTTATCACTCTTTTTAATTTACAGTGTGAACGTAACCACTGGTCCTCTACAAGCATGAAAAAATATATTATTTAGATTGTCAATAGCGCTCACTTTAAGCCATCACTTACTTACCGCGTTCTGCACTCTCCCTGAAACTCTCGTCATAAACACTCAAGTTGTCCGCACTGCACAGCGAATCTCTTATTTATATCGCGTCAAGACTTTGTTGTTTATGAGGAGATTTGCGAAAGGATTAAACTCGCGCTGATTCTGAACATACGTTTTGATCGACTTCTCCGCATGGTGACTCAAAACGTCTCTGATTGGCCACTGTGTTCATGCGCTTAATATACATATCTGTGATTGGCTACAATGCTCAACACTCACACAACACAATGTAAGCAGTTTCGTTTCGTTTCGTTTTTGAATAATATTGTGTCCTCCAGTGCCCGGACTCGACTGTACTCGGCAAATTTTCCGAGTCTAAAATGTCCGAGTCCGTGTCAAGTCCGAGTACAAATTCATCCGAGTGCGTGACAAGTCCGAGTTCATTCAAAATTGGACTCGAGTCCGAGTTCGAGTACCCCAACTCTAGATTTTAGTTTTGTGAAACACTTTTAGTTTGGAAAGCCAATATGCGGATGGGGCGTAAACGATCATGCATATTTAGTAGTTCACACCTGATTAGACAATGCCCCTGCATACATAATGAGCCATTCATTCAGGTGTGTCACCTATAGCTAACTTAAATATACGAGCTTGATAAAAATGATCATTCTAGAAGAAAATTTCAGATGGCATTTAGAGGCTTTTGCATCTGAACTCTTCATATACACACACACACACACACACACACACACACACACACACACACACACACATATATATATATATATATATATATATATATATATATATATATATATATATATACACACTACCAAATTGGTTCACAGTTGGAAGCATCGCAATTTTTTTTTATTTTTCCACAAATTGTGCTTGCAAATTGTATAATATCCAAGGTAAACATGTCTAGTAATTGTGCAGTTAATTCTCATACTGTATTTTCAGTTTTAGAATATTTATCCACTCCCCAAATTTGTCACTAATAAAACACAATAAAAATTATTTAAAGAAAAAAATTATATTTACCTTTTAATAGTTTGTTTACATCTACCTTTTAAATATATTTTTTTATTAAAAGGGTTACAATTACAACAACAATTCAAGTGTAATCTTACAGTATATTCTACAGTAAAAACTGTACCCAAATCTAGTCAACAAAATGTTGTCTTTCATATTTCGCCTGACTGTAACGTTTTTATGAAATATTAGGGCATATAAATGTTAATTTGCAGTTTAATACGTTGCTTATACAAATAGCCTACATTTTATTTCAACATATTTCAGTCGATTTTTACTCATCTCAGTATAGCAATACAGTTTGCTAAAACATCATCATTCATTCACACACGCGATTTAAATTTAAACTGTCTTTTTGCGAGCTGTGGTAAACAGCGCGCATCTCTGCCGTTCATTCATTCATAAACAGAAACCCGATTCACTTGAGAAGGAAAAAAACTTGCTACACCATTCCTCAGCTCGCTCCTCGATATACCCGCACTTCTGAGGTACATTTTCCATTATTATTATTCCTCACAGCGCTGCGAAACAGTGTAAACAAGTAATGATCTGAATAAACTTGTGTGTTTTCTCGAGCTGATATGAGGGCGTTCACAGGGGATTACCTCAGCCATTTGCGTTTGAATAGCGCACGCTCTCCATGGGCAGAGTCACATTACATTTGAATTAGCTCTAATGAGGTCGACTGGAATCGCTCTCTTTTAAAGGGGTGGTAAAACACCTTTTTTCGAAGGCTTGAATGTGTTTGTGGGGTTCACTGTAACATGTGTTCATGCTTCGTTTTTAAAAATTCGCATTATTTTTCACATATTTAACCATTATTCTACACTGCTCTGTCCCTCCTTGTAAAAACAGTCGGATGGATTCCGGGTTCTAGGAAGCCCGGGTTCAGTAAACAACGGCGTTAAAGGGTCATTTCACCCATTTGAACATTGTTTTTTATTTAAAGTGGGTCATATATGTAGTCGAAATGTAAAATAATTTTTGAATTTGGTGCCTTCGTGAACGAGAAAAGACAAAAAATAACTTCAGAACGCATTTGTATGAAAGACAACAACTCCCACAATGCACCACATTGCACAGCTCCGCAAGCCACTCCCACTAATCCAGAAAGCGCATATCTGCCTATAAGAGAAATCACTCTTCCGTCTACAAGGCTAGCTACTACCAGAGCTTGAAATTCATTTCACATTCACACAAAATGTCTAGTTAGTTGGCGAACTCATATAGTGCATTACTCCTCGTTTGTATTTCTTTCGAAAAGGTGAATTATTGCATGGTACCTGGATGTTCAGTCAGAACATATGCGGTGCGAAACTAGGATAGTTCTCAACACAAACGTCCGTGTCCTCGTCTGATTCAGAGATTTCGTCCAGGAGAAATTGTCATCGTTGAAATTCTTTGCCGCAGACGGACTCTATCTCTGTGTTCGTAGCGGTTCGTAGCTGCATTGTGAGATCACCGGCGCCACCGGTCCGCCCTAACCCGAGCCAGTCCGGGCTCCTCGTCCGCGGCAGGCAGGTCTTCTGCCTCGGCTGCTCTTCGCTATAATGCGGCTTGTAAAGGTAGCCACAAACACCTGATTCAAGCATCAGACTTCCGAAATCCTCTTCTTCTATATCATATTGAGCACTCTCCTCCGCTATTGTCATAACTTTACATCTGTCTCCACAGCGCCTGTTAGCTTAGCTTCAAACAAGATGGAGGATATTGCTTTCAGTTTCAGAGAGTAAAGTCCCACCCACTGATCTGTAATAGGTCTGTAGCGTGAGCGCGCCCCACCCTGGGAAAGATGAGAAACTAGTGTCTGTAGTCTTAACAGAAATCCCCCCCTCTAACACTTCCTCCTACAATGACGCAAAATGACGATTTTTGCGTCATTGTAGGAGGAAGTGTAAGAGGTAAATAACAGATTTCTCCCATCTCAGGGGAAAATGAGAGAGTGTTGCACGACCATTCAATAGTATGACTGGGTTTCTAACAATGCAAAGCTTAATGCAAATGGGTGAAGTGTCCCTTTAATATTGCCATACCAGTTTGAGCCCGAATCAGACCCAGAGAATGTTAGCGGAGAGGATCGAGCACAACATGTTCAAGAACGGCTGTTAAAGGACGTTTCAGAAAGGTATGTTTTTTTTAAGACTGCAGATCTATTGTGATCGTTATATATGACACTGTTACTTTTGTATATTTAGAACGATTGTAGCTAAATATCTGTCCCCAGAACTATTAACCCAATACGAACACTAAACATTGGCTTTACAACAGTAGCAAAATCAAACACAAACCATGTTTAACATGCCTGCAGATAAACAATACACAAAAGCTATAATCAAAGAATAATTTACAGTGATCGCATAAACGACAACAACCACGAACATTCCAAGTTCGCTGCACGGGTGATATTAAACACAAGTTTGTATGTGTTTGTCGTATAAGTATGAATTAGCATTTAACAAGCTGGTTTGTGGAGACGAACAGCGTTCTCCTTCGTTTACTTCCTCACTACAACGTACAATTAACAATGCGAACTATTACAGGAAAACACATCAACGAAAAAATCATACTTACAGGTTGTGGCTCGTAAACAACAGCTTCTCTTTTTAAAGTTTGAACTGCTCGATCTTTCAGGACAAGCCGTTGTGCGAATCCTGCATTGAACTCGTGTAGATTGAGGAAGCTTTCCTCCGGAAAATGTGCAGCATAGAGAGCGACATTTGGATTATAATTATGAGGGACCGAGTTAAAAATAAATTGTAACTGTCCTTAGGAAGACTGAACAAAGTGGACCTGCAATCTGGGTGAAAATAACAGCGTTTCGACGGCATAGCGGCAAGACACCCCACTACCACAACAACTCTTCTCCAAAGCAACATAAAATGGCCTCGCCCCCTTTATGTATTGTGTTCCCAGAGGAGGGGTTTATGTAAATATTGGACTTAGTGATGTCAGCAAGCCCACAGGAATGTCGTGTAATCCCTATCAGCCGTTTCTGTAGTTCTTAGAAATTGATTTCTTTAAATGCAAATATATCTCCCTTTGCTTTAAACTTTGAACGTTGTAACTTTGCAGATGTTGTTTATGCTCAAACAGCAACATTACACACTAACTAAAGTTAGAAAAGTGAAATCGTGTTTTACCACCCCTTTAATACAGATTTCACAAGATGAGAATATTTGTTTTTTATATAAATTACTTCATTTAAAAGAAGAGAATTCAAGCTTCATGCCTGTGTGTCTGTATGTCTGTTTGACTGAGTATTCGCTGAGTTATTGTTCATTTTCGGACGCGTTTCAGAATGGACTACACTGGCAGAGAGAAGGCAGAACTCGCTTCATGTTTATTTTTCTTTATTTGGCAAAAAGCACAACACTTTGTTTTTATTGTGAGTACACACAAAAATAATACACATTTAACAGAATCGATTGATGTATGAAACTCCTATGGAAAATCAAAGTCAACAGAGTATTTATGAGTTTCTTTTACACTGATAAAAAAAAAGCGAGCTGGTATCGCCGGCGATACCGTCGACCTCAGAGGGTTAATTATTATTGAATAAATAATAGTAATAAAATAATATTTTTTACTTCTTCATAAATTATTATTTGAAGAAGAAGAACCAGAAGGATAAAAGGTTTTATTCAGTCACGAAACTGCTGCTATTCCTCTGCTGTCGTCGCTTCAGTGATGCTCGCGCTGCTCGCGCGCAACAAAGCTCAGCTGATCTCATCGAGTTTGAAAGTAACGGCTCTCCTCATCAAAGCCTGCCGCATCTTCCGCCGTTTGTTCGGCTCTCCGTTACAAGGTTTGTAAACTCGCCAAAGAAATATAAATACTCACTATATATTCAAACACACATATATATAAACTAAATTTATTATACATTACTACGTTTTTACAGTGTTTACCACTCGTTTATTGTACAGTATCTGGTATGAAGGTTTTAGCCGCGATGCTAACTACGTTGATCTAATGAACAAATGGAAATTATTGACTTATTGTCTTAGATTGATTTAAAGTTAGTCATTCAATTCAACATTCTGTACAACTGTGTCTTCAAATTGCTGATATACAGCCTAATTTAGCTGATTCCTGCTGTCGTCATTGGCGTTTGTTATGAGTAACAAAAGCAGGTTAATATAGTTTGGTCTGTTTTTGTTTAGCCTAACTTTACTTACTACAGGTGCCCTCATTCTCTCAAATACCATTTTGAATCCATTTAGTGGTCAATAAATATTATGTTGTGAATAATCAGCTTTGTTATTTTGTTTCCCCAGAACAACCAGTACAATGTTTCAGTGGCAACATTGAATTACAGTAAGTACCTGCACCACATGCAAGTACTTTATTACTATGAACTCTGTGTGCAATTGTATTGTTTGACTGTGTACTTGTTTTTTAATCAGTTATTCTCTGAAAATCTTCTTCCCTCATGCTCTCAAATCTCATTCATGTTACTTTCATGTAATATCACAGGTTTGGAGCCAATAATGCTATGCATTTTTTATAGGCTACACCTTAATCATATGCATTTGAATATAAGACATTTGAACCCTGAATTATAACTTCAAGTTTGGTCTTTTTCGACAAAAAAAGGAATAAGCTATTAAATGGCTTCATAAGACTTACAACACAAACCATAACACATGAGTTGTGAATTCATTGATTATTTTTATGATCTTTTCTGGGACATTTTTGGAGCTTAACCATTTTTACATAAATTGTTGCATTGAATTGAACTAGACAAGTGTACATAAGAATGGTTTAATGAATGATTTACACAATTTTTTTCTGCTTGTTTCATGCAGTGAAAGCGGACGGTGACTGGGGTTGCATTATGCCTGAGATCTGCTTTTGGGTTCCACAGACAGAAAGTCAAACAGGTTTGGAACGTCACAAGGCTGAGGAAATTATTTAAATTTCACAACTATCACTTTAATAACCTTACTAACAGTAAATTTTGTACTTTGCAGGGATCTCAGTAAGCTGAAATACAAGTTTGAAGTTTGAACAAGAATAAAAATCCTCCTGTA
Organism: Scardinius erythrophthalmus; assembly: GCF_964197995.2. NCBI lineage: Eukaryota > Metazoa > Chordata > Actinopteri > Cypriniformes > Leuciscidae > Scardinius > Scardinius erythrophthalmus. The sequence continues at coordinate 30,121,947 of NC_138227.1, read as the reverse complement.
GACCTGAAAATCATTGAAGTGCCTGGACCATCCACCAGAAAAGAGGAAAAACAAACGGAAAATGAAGCTGATGCACCTTTTCACTTTTCTAACTCGTTAAGTACCTCACATGTCCCTTGTGAAGATTTTATAATTGATTGCATTTTATGTTGCAGTGAGTAAAGGTGCGGTCACATTTGTGAATTTCGTGAAATTACACAGGCAAAAAGGTCCATTGACCATTGTCAGCAGTGTAGCAATGTAATGTATGAAGCACCACACAAAATTGCTGATCGTGTGGATTCTTATTGAAATGACTGAATTCACCAGTGAATATTCACAGAACAACAGATAATTTTACTGCACCTTAACTCTGTTCAAATGGAAAATGTTTTCTGCTTGTTGTGACATAAGGAATACTGTTTCCGGTTCGAAGCCTCTACTTCTACTTCCTTTATCTTGTTTCTAGATATTGAGAATACTCAACAACCATTTATGGGAACTGTTGATTCAAGTCATAAGCCATACTGTACATTACAGTCTCCAGTCTCACGGCATCCCAGACTTCAACATTTTATGATTCAAAATAGCTGAATAACTAAACCATCTGAGATTTCGGAATAGAGATAAAGGTTAGGATCATAATTTTCAGGAATATTACAGAACAATGAGTGCATATTAGAACTGTTGTTTGTTTTTGGAATCTGAGAGAGCTTTTGGACTTGGAAACAGTGATGTCAGACTTAAGCGAACTGAAACACGTTTTAAAATTAAGTGAAGATGGACATTTTTAATTAGTCAATTTTATTTTTTTACATTGATTTATTACATGGAACATGTGTTTTCTATGCATTTTGTTGAGATGTCTTTTCTTGTGTAGCCTATATACACATGGTTGATTATTCATGTTACTTATGTATTATAAAAACATTTTTGTGTGTATTTATTGATATTAATCTATTTCTAGCTTTTTTCCCCAAGTGCATTGAAGTGTATGTATTAAAATGGATCTAAAATATGTAATAAACTGAACCAAATACAAAATAAGAATTGTTTGTTTATTATAATAGAAGTTTATGGTAACCGTAGTAACAACATGAAATTAATTTAATACAAATAAAAAAATAGAAATTTGGTTCCTGGAGGCACCCACAGTGGTTCCACACAGTGTTTCATATAAGAGTTCCTCAGGAAACCTGTGTGGTTATTTAGAGAATGTTTAAATACTAATTAAAAACAATTGTTAACAGTCTGTGTTATTAATGGTCTACGTCGTTTCCAACTGTATTTGATTCTTTGCCAAGTACCCCCTGACCGACCGCCAATCATTTGAGATAGTAATAAAAGCTATGACTATGATATAGTGATGTACCATCATTATGAAATTTATTAAACAAATGAAAAACATTTGCAATAATAAACATTAGCAATAAACATTTGCAATAATAAACAACGTATCATTGCCGATAACTGATCGTGCAGTTTAATTACCCCTTGACTGGCCCCAAACACGGGTCACGGGAATGGGGGTGTTTCATTAATAATATTATTATTAGTGTTTTTGTTGTTGTTATTAATAATTGCTCAAATACAAAGTATTTATTCAATTTCTGCGTCTGTGTGTTTTCTTTGTCTCCCTTATCAAACACACCTGATTCAACTCATCAGCTCATTATCACATGGGTTACGACAAACGGTTTTTTTTTCTTAAGTACAAACGAAATTATATTTATGCCAGGGGTGCTGTTGCGTCATGTTGACATTAATTGTTGTACAGGTGCTTATGTGTTAAATGTGAGATGGCTACAGAACCAGAAAACATATGCTGCAGGGAGATAGACGTTTATATAGGCTACTGTCTATGGAGATAGAGCAGACCTTAATTTATTTACATTTGTAATTGCTGCAAAAAATGATACGTGACATAAAACTGTCTGACGTTGTTTGTTGAGACATCCTAGGACGACGACAATAAATAGCTTTAGACGCATTTGTTGTTGAACTGGCTGACATCGATTGAAATGACTATTTGCTCAAAAATCATAAAATACACTTACTTCTTCTGGAGGTGAGTTGGATCGCGAACAGTACGCAATGATCCACACTTGAGGATTAACTTTAACCCTCGTTCACTAAACAGTCAGTCAGAAAATGATTCGCGCAAACATAAACGTATTTAGGAAGTTTAAGTGACGCCTTTTCTTCATAAATAAAATCCATCCGCTGCGTTTTCAGTGGCTCTGATGTCAGTGAAGACTACTATGTCCATTCTTACATCCCACAACAGAACACCTAACGTTACTCTTCTTAGGAGACATTACCGGCTGTCGTTGAAACAATGGAGGATGGTGTACAGATCACCGAGGGCGGGGTCTATGCCAAAACCAGATTGTCAATCAAACCACGTCGGTGGGGCTTAGCGCAATTCTACGTCACAGTGAGGGCAATCTTAGAACAGCTCGTTCTGAGACAGTGCTTGTGATTTATTGAGATAGTAAAAAAACTGCAGATGGGAGTTTTACTTACTCAAACATGTTCTGAGGGCAGAAAGGAAAATGATTGGTTTACAGCTTCAACCAATGAAACTGAAGCAAGGGCGGGGTTTAGACGTTTGAATTTGAGACGCGCTGCGGAGGGATTTCTTGAGGAACAGTCGGAATAAAAGACATGTTCGTGGGAGACCGCATTTATTGCAAGGTAAGTGAATTTACAACTATATTGTGTTACAATTCAACATCCTCTAACGTTTACTAAGATAATAAGCGAACATTTAAAAATGCACAGAACTAATCATCGTCTAAACATCGTATTGTATGCATTTTGATTTGGCTGTTTCATCAGTCGACCAAAACAAAGCTGCTTATGGGGTAACTGGTGTAAAACATGCTTTTCCAATGCTACCTCGCTGTCTGTTAAATTGATATGCAAGAACAGAACTCGTTCAAATTTTCCGCGATATTTCAACGGTCAAAATGATACATCTCACGCGATCGCGCTGCTCTCAGGGCAGGAGTAAGCTACTCCATAGATTCAAATTGCTGTTATTTTAGTGTATTACGCGCTGCTCTCAGGGCAGGAGTGCTCAATAGATTCAAATCACTTTTATTTTAGAGTATTAAGCGCTGCTCTCAGGGAGTACTCAATAGTTTCAATTTGCAGTTCTTTTAGTGTATTACTCGCTGCTCTCAGGGCAGGAGTACTCAATAGATTCAAATCACAGTTATTTTAGTGTATTACGCGGAATACGCGCTGCTCTCAGGGCAGGAGTACTCAATAGATTCAAATTGCTGTTATTTTTAGTGTATTACGCGCTGCTCTCATATGGCAGGAGTAGTCAATAGATTCAAATCGCTGTTATTTTTACTGTATTACGCGCTGCTCTCAGGGCAAGAGTACTCAATAGATTCAAATCGCTGTTATTTTTAGCGTATTAAGCGCTGCTCTCAGGGCAGGAGTACTCAATAGATTCAAATCACTTTTATTTTAGTGTATTACGCGCTGCTCTCAGGGCAGGAATACTCAATAGATTCAAATCGTTGTTATTTTTAGTGTATTACGCGCTGCTCTCAGGGCAGGAGTACTCAATAGATTCAAATCGCTGTTATTTTTACTGTAGCCTATTGCGCGCTGCTCTCAGGGCAAGAGTACTCAATAGATTCAAATCGCTGTTATTTTTAGCGTATTAAGCGCTGCTCTCAGGACAGGAGTACTCAATAGATTCAAATCACTTTTATTTTAGTGTATTACGCGCTGCTCTCAGGGCAGGAATACTCAATAGATTCAAATCGTTGTTATTTTTAGTGTATTACACGCTGCTCTCAGGGCAGGAATACTCAATAGATTCAAATTGCTGTTATTTTAGTGTATTACGCGCTGCTCTCAGGGCAGGAGTACTCAATAGATTCAAATCACTTTTATTTTAGTGTATTACGCACTGCTCTCAGGGCAGGAGTACTCAATAGATTCATATCGCTGTTATTTTTAGTGTATTACGCGCTGCTCTCAGGGCAGGAGTACTCAATAGATTCATATCGCTGTTATTTTTAGTGTATTACGCGCTGCTCTCAGGGCATGAGAACTCAATAGATTCAAATCGCTGTTATTTTAGTGTATTACGCGCTGCTCTGAGGGCAGGAGTACTCAATAGATTCAAATCGCTTTTATTTTAGTGTATTACGCACTGCTCTCAGGGCAGGAGTACTCAATAGATTCATATCGCTGTTATTTTTAGTGTATTACGCGCTGCTCTCAGGGCATGAGAACTCAATAGATTCAAATCGCTGTTATTTTAGTGTATTACGCGCTGCTCTCAGGGCAGGAGTACTCAATAGATTCAAATCGCTGTTATTTTAGTGTATTACGCGCTGCTCTCAGGGCAGGAGTACTCAATAGATTCAAATCGCTGTTATTTTAGTGTATTACGCGCTGCTCTCAGGGCAGGAGTACTCAATAGATTCAAATCGCTGTTATTTTAGTGTATTACGCGCTGCTCTCAGGACAGGAGTACTCAATAGATTCAAATCACTTATTTTAGTGTATTACGCGCTGCTCTGAGGGCAGGAGTACTCAATAGATTCAAATCGCTTTTATTTTAGTGTATTACGCGCTGCTCTCAGGACAGGAGTACTCAATAGATTCAAATCACTTTTATTTTAGTGTATTACGCGCTGCTCTCAGGGCAGGAGTACTCAATAGATTCAAATCACTTTTATTTTAGTGTATTACGCGCTGCTCTAAGGGCAGGAGTACTCAATAGATTCAAATCCCTTTTATTTTAGTGTATTACGCGCTGTTCTCAGGGCAGGAGTACTCAATAGATTCAAATCGTTGTTATTTTTAGTGTATTACACGCTGCTCTCAGGGCAGGAATACTCAATAGATTCAAATCGTTGTTATTTTTAGTGTATTACGCGCTGCTCTCAGGGCAGGAGTGCTCAATAGATTCAAATCGCTGTTATTTTTACTGTATTACGCGCTGCTCTCAGGGCAGGAGTACTCAATAGATTCAAATCGCTGTTATTTTTACTGTAGCCTATTGCGCGCTGCTCTCAGGGCAAGAGTACTCAATAGATTCAAATCGCTGTTATTTTTAGCGTATTAAGCGCTGCTCTCAGGGCAGGAGTACTCAATAGATTCAAATCGCTGTTATTTTTACTGTATTACGCGCTGCTCTCAGGGCAGGAGTACTCAATAGATTCAAATCGCTGTTATTTTTACTGTAGCCTATTGCGCGCTGCTCTCAGGGCAAGAGTACTCAATAGATTCAAATCGCTGTTATGTTTAGTGTATTACGCGCTGCTCTCAGGGCAGGAGTACTCAATAGATTCAAATCACTTTTATTTTAGTGTATTACGCGCTGCTCTCAGGGCAGGAATACTCAATAGATTCAAATCGTTGTTATTTTTAGTGTATTACGCGCTGCTCTCAGGGCAGGAGTACTCAATAGATTCAAATCGCTGTTATTTTTACTGTAGCCTATTGCGCGCTGCTCTCAGGGCAAGAGTACTCAATAGATTCAAATCACTTTTATTTTAGTGTATTACGCGCTGCTCTCAGGGCAGGAGTACTCAATAGATTCAAATCGCTGTTATTTTTAGCGTATTAAGCGCTGCTCTCAGGGCAGGAGTACTCAATAGATTCAAATCACTTTTATTTTAGTGTATTACGCGCTGCTCTCAGGGCAGGAGTACTCAATAGATTCATATCGCTGTTATTTTTAGTGTATTACGCGCTGCTCTCAGGGCATGAGAACTCAATAGATTCAAATCGCTGTTATTTTAGTGTATTACGCGCTGCTCTCAGGGCAGGAGTACTCAATAGATTCAAATCGCTGTTATTTTAGTGTATTACGCGCTGCTCTCAGGGCAGGAGTACTCAATAGATTCAAATCGCTGTTATTTTAGTGTATTACGCGCTGCTCTCAGGGCAGGAGTACTCAATAGATTCAAATCACTTATTTTAGTGTATTACGCGCTGCTCTCAGGGCAGGAGTACTCAATAGATTCAAATCACTTATTTTAGTGTATTACGCGCTGCTCTGAGGGCAGGAGTACTCAATAGATTCAAATCGCTTTTATTTTAGTGTATTACGCGCTGCTCTCAGGACAGGAGTACTCAATAGATTCAAATCACTTTTATTTTAGTGTATTACGCGCTGCTCTCAGGGCAGGAGTACTCAATAGATTCAAATCACTTTTATTTTAGTGTATTACGCGCTGCTCTAAGGGCAGGAGTACTCAATAGATTCAAATCCCTTTTATTTTAGTGTATTACGCGCTGTTCTCAGGGCAGGAGTACTCAATAGATTCAAATCGTTGTTATTTTTTGTGTATTACGCGCTGCTCTCAGGACAGGAGTACTCAATAGATTAATATCGCTGTTATTTTAGTGTATTACGCGCTGCTCTCAGGGCAGGAGTACTCAATAGATTCAAATCGCTGTTATGTTTAGTGTATTACGCGCTGCTCTCAGGGCAGGAGTACTCAATAGATTCAAATCACTTTTATTTTAGTGTATTACGCGCTGCTCTCAGGGCAGGAGTACTCAATAGATTCAAATCACTTTTAGTGTATTATGCGCTGCTCTCAGGACAGGAGTACTCAATAGATTCAAATCACTTTTATTTTAGTGTATTACGCGCTGCTCTCAGGGCAGGAATACTCAATAGATTCAAATCGCTGTTATTTTAGTGTATTACGCGCTGCTCTCAGGGCAGGAGTACTCAATAGATTCAAATCGCTGTTATTTTAGTGTATTACGCGCTGCTCTCAGGGCAGGAGTACTCAATAGATTCAAATCGCTGTTATTTTAGTGTATTACGCGCTGCTCTCAGGGCAGGAGTACTCAATAGATTCAAATCGCTGTTCTTTTAGCGCAATACTCCTAGCTGTCAGGGAAGGAGTACTTAAGAGATTCTAATTGCTTTGCATTTTCCTAGAAATGAAGTCCTGTAATATTCCTGGATTGCAGGAATATACAGTAGTATTGATACTATGTGCTCTAATAATTTGATACACTAAGCTCAGTTCTAGAATAATTATATTTTTCTCTATAACTAATCATTGTTAATTCTTAAAAAAAAATATCACTTATAAAAATATTCAGTAAAAATGTCTGTCAGCTCCCAGGGCATTCTTCATGGCATCACTTTTGTAGTTGTCCCACAATACCAAAAAATAGGCTACAGTACAAAATACTCTTTTTCTTTTTTTTTTTCTATTTATATTTTTGCTGGTTTTATAGTCTAGTAAATATATAGCCCTACACATTTTTAAGGGTATATTTGATTATTTTGAATCATTTTGTTGTTACATAAGTAGACCATTTCTTTTTGGTCTATTATCAACTTGGGTAACAATTTACTTGAAGGGGTGTGCATAAGACTGACATGACACCTTCATAATCATGACATGGCAGAGGTCATAAATGAAGGAGGTCTTATGCATGTTTATGACAACTGTCATTAAGTGTCATTCGCTCAATTATGACATTTTTAATGCAAATATGACATTGTTTGAGATGTCTTTGTTATGACAACTTGACATAAACCAATACAGTCGAGACTGTCAGTGTCTTTGTCATGACAACTTGACATTACCAAGACAACATAAATTGTCATAAACATGACATAGCAGATTAACTATTAAACTTAAGAAACCACTTAGCTTTATGGGTTAACATTTCATTAAACTGTCAGGTGGTTGGTTTTGACATTGTGCCATTTGCCATTATAACTGTGTCATGAATGTTTTTCTTGACCTCAACTACAGTGGTACAAATTTAATTTGTCATTAAAATGTTATAATGGCTTCAAGACAGCCAATGTCAAAACCAACCACATGAAATGTTAACCCATAAAGCGAAGTGGTTTCTTAAGTTTGACAATTAATCTGCTATGTCATGTTTATGACATATTTATGACAGGTTTTGTTGTCTTAGTAAAGTCAAGTTGCCATAACAAAGACATCTCACACAATGTCATATTTGCATTAAAAATGTCATAATTGAGCGAATGACACTTAATGACATTTGTCATAAACTTGCATAAAACATGTGTCATGTCATGATTATGACGGTGTCATGTCAGTCTTATGCACACCCCTTCAAGTAAAGTGTTACCTTAACTTGTTCTTGTATCTCATTCTTCAGTTACCTGAATGAGCTGGCAGAAACTGGATGAATAAAAGGAGCCAACACTGAAGATGCCTGATGCTACCCAGTCTATGATTAAGGCCTGGATGCAAAGATGGAGAGCGTTTGGTTCCACCTGATACAAGCACACAATCTCAGTGTTGACTTTTTGATGCGTAAATGTGATTGCAAAATGTGGATCTATGTTCAAATACTTAATTTTCCACTGAATATTACAGAGAAACAAAGACACTTAATTTCAGGGTTCCTAGGCAATTTGGAAAAGTTTGGCATTTGATTTGAGTAATTTCCAAATATGGAAAAATATTTTTGTTTCCATACTTTTCCCACCATTCTGTTTTCCAAAATATAAAATTAAGATTTTCTAAAAATACATTTATCAAAAGCAGATTGAATTCATGGCAAAAGTTTAGTGATCATTTAGAGATTGTTTATCTTTATCATATTAAAGCGAGTCTCTTTTGAATGTCACTAAATTAATGTGCATTTACCCCTCTACCAGCAACAGATAAAGGATCAGACTACCATTTAACTCATGCAACATCAAACTACACAGGTTATAAAGCATTTTCCTGTTAGTGCTTATCACTTCCAGAAAACTTTTGTACTGATTGTACTGTATACCAAAAATGTAATGTTTTATGAATCATTAATGTTTAACATGGTTAGAAAAATCTAGAGAGAGGATTGCAATTTTAAGTCTGTGTGGAAAAGTGTAAGATTGAAAATAATTAAAGATATTTGAAAATGAACAAACACATTTTCTTTTACTGTTTCAATTCCCCTTTCTTACCTCAGGGTACCATTTGGGATTCTAAAGGCAGAGGTGCTGCTCAAGGCCTGTAGGTCAAAATGTGTGTACTTCGGGGGTCTACGAATTGTCACACCTTTTACAATGGGGGAAAATGTAATTATCTGATTAGTCGATTTGAACATCTCAAATTTGGGTTACAGACACATGCTCAAGGAAGGCATCAAAGATTATAACAGTTTCTCTGTCCCTTTTATTCTCTGGCTCTATTTGTCTCTTTCTACACCCTCTCCCTCTCTTTATATCTCTCAAGAAACACTGTACATATATGGGGGGTACAATTAATGGTATTTTGGGATGGGATAAGTTTTTATCATCACATCTATTTTGTAACTTTAAGTGTAACCATATATAGTGTCATTAGACCCTTTCAATTACATATAATGTGCTAACTAGTTTTGATAAGTTATTGACTTTGAAGTGCTACCTATTGCAAAACAATATCGTCACTCTAGCAGCAATCTGCCACATATTTAGCTGTTGTTACAACTTGTAACTACTACTTGTAACAACTTATTTCCGTTGTTGATATAAGTAGCAGTGGGTGGTAATGGACAAGAAATCTACAGTTTTCCACCATCTTACTGATAACGTTTCTTTAGTCATTCGGCAGTTTAGCAGCCTGAACCCCTGTAGGAAATCCATCCTTACAAAAGTATGGAATTTTGATTTCATTTAATGACTGAACAAAAATTGATTGTAAATAACTAGTTTACTAATTATATTTTTATTGATCTGTCTTTTGGTCCAATTGTGCAAAATAACCAATTCAAGCTTAATTATGACTTTCCTTTTTTATAGTATTACAAAACATTTCCATTGAATTAAATGTATAAAACAGAAACATATCACAAAAAAAATGCAGAGCAAAGATGTAGCCTATCATTAAACTGTTGTACTTTTAACTAGCTCATATAATTATAGACTTTTAGACGGGTGTCATTGAACTTGAATGGGCTTCCAGTTAAACCAGGCCCAACGCTACGGGTCGCCTGGTCAAATGTCTGTCAGTTCCTCCTTAAATTCTCCAGATCTGTAGGTCTTCCTGCAAATGAATTATATAAAGATGTTGGTTTCAATATAAGCTGATAGTCATAAAAAAACAAAACGTAAAATGTATTTCACCTGAAAGCTTCAGTTTCATCCTCATTTTAAAATATTTTCTGAACTATTTCTTTTGTGGAGTAAACTTGGTGCAAGGGACATTAATGAAACCTTATTGTAACGTGGTACCAATGTAAACAAATAAAATTACTTACTTTTACTGATCTTTAAGCTAAAATACATTTATAATGCCCTCAAAACAGCACTAAAGACACAGTTATATTGTGCTTATCACAGTTAGTGCATGTTGAAGTCAATTTGAATCGGAGTAATCCTGCCCTAAGAGCAGTGCGTAATACACTAAAATAAAAGTGATTTGAATCTATTGAGTACTCCTGCCCTGAGAGCAGCGCGTAATACACTAAAATAACAGTGATTTGAATCTATTGAGTATTCCTGCCCTGAGAGCAGCGCGTGATACACTAAAATAAAAGTGATTTGAATCTATTGAGTTCTCCTGCCCTGAGAGCAGCACGTAATACACTAAAATAACAGCGATATGAATCTATTGAGTACTCCTGCCCTGAGAGCAGTGCGTAATACACTAAAATAAAAGTGATTTGAATCTATTGAGTACTCCTGCCCTGAGAGCAGCGCGTAATACACTAAAATAACAGTGATTTGAATCTATTGAGTACTCCTGCCCTGAGAGCAGCGCGTAATGCACTAAAATAAAAGCGATTTGAATCTATTGAGTACTCCTGCCCTGAGAGCAGCGCGTAATACACTAAAATAACAGTGATTTGAATCTATTGAGTACTCCTGCCCTGAGAGCAGCGCGTGATACACTAAAATAACAGTGATTTGAATCTATACTCCTGCCCTGAGAGCAGCGCGTAATACACTAAAATAAAAGTGATTTGAATCTATTGAGCACTCCTGTCCTGAGAGCAGCGCGTAATACACTAAAATAAAAGTGATTTGAATCTATTGACTACTCCTGTCCTGAGAGCAGCGCGTAATACACTAAAATAACAGTGATTTGAATCTATTGAGTACTCCTGCCCTGAGAGCAGCGCGTAATACACTAAAATAACAGTGATTTGAATCTATTGAGTTCTCCTGCCCTGAGAGCAGCGCGTAATACACTAAAATAAAAGTGATTTGAATCTATTGAGTTCTCCTGCCCTGAGAGCAGCGCGTAATACACTAAAATAAAAGTGATTTGAATCTATTGAGTAGTCCTGCCCTGAGAGCAGCGCGTAATACACTAAAATAAAAGTGATTTGAATCTATTGAGTAGTCCTGCCCTGAGAGCAGCGCGTGATACACTAAAATAAAAGTGATTTGAATCTATTGAGTAGTCCTGCCCTGAGAGCAGTGCGTAATACACTAAAATAAAAGTGATTTGAATCTATTGAGCACTCCTGCCCTGAGAGCAGCGCGTAATACACTAAAATAAAAGTGATTTGAATCTATTGAGTACTCCTGCCCTGAGAGCAGCGCGTAATACACTAAAATAACAGCGATTTGAATCTATTGAGTATTCCTGCCCTGAGAGCAGCGCGTAATACACTAAAATAAAAGCGATTTGAATCTATTGAGTACTCCTGCCCTGAGAGCAGCGCGTAATACACTAAAATAAAAGCGATTTGAATCTATTGAGTACTCCTGCCCTGAGAGCAGCGCGTAATACACTAAAATAAAAGTGATTTGAATCTATTGAGTACTCCTGCCCTGAGAGCAGCGCGTAATACACTAAAAATAACAGCGATTTGAATCTATTGAGTACTCCTGCCCTGAGACCAGCGCGTAATACACTAAAATAAAAGTGATTGGAATCTATTGAGTACTCCTGCCCTGAGAGCAGCGCGTAATACACTAAAATAAAAGCGATTTGAATCTATACTCCTGCCCTGAGAGCAGCGCGTAATGCAATAAAATAAAAGCGATTTGAATCTATTGAGTACTCCTGCCCTGAGAGCAGCGCGTAATACACTAAAATAACAGCGATTTGAATCTATTGAGTACTCCTGCCCTGAGAGCAGTGCGTAATACACTAAAATAAAAGTGATTTGAATCTATTGAGTAGTCCTGCCCTGTAAGATTAATAAGGGAATTAAGATCAATATAACTCAAAGGGGATTGAATTACAGGGAAGAACCGAATTATTATGCAAATTATTCAGAATTAATATTTAACACTTTATCAACTATTCGTCCACCGATAAGTTGAGATTAGGGTATTTTATCAATTCTGGACAGAATATTATCCCGTGGCCTACGGTAATAATATCATAAAGTTATGATAACTGATTAATATGAGCAAGGTAGCAAAATCTTTTTAGTTTAAGGCAGTAACTTGTAAGCACACAGCACAAGACGCTTGTATGTAAAATCAACCAAGACTTTATTGAACTACTCTAATACACACAAACTAAACTAACACGAAAACACACAAACATTCATTCAAACAGTGACAGAGAGTGATGTTATTAACGGAGTGTGAATGGAGTCCCAAATGTCTAGCGTTAGACACTATTTCTTGACCGCAACCTGAGAGAATCAAACTACTAGCACTTTAATCTTAGTTCGTTTTCTTAATAAGATTTGCACCAGTTCACTTCAGCCAGAATTAGGAGAATTGTGTACTTGCGTTTAGATGCTCCTGAGCGCGAGCGTTCCCTGTGACGAAGTTGCTGGAGAGGGAATCTCTTCGGCGCTGATTGGCTGGCAGTCGGTCGATGATGCGTTCTGAGGGACAGCACTCGATGGTGAGTGGTTGGTTGGCTTTGCCGGGTGGCGCTTCGTTCGCGGGATTTCCTGGATTGCGGGTTGCTATGCAACGGAGTTTCCTCTGAGTCTGGAGCGACTCTGAGAGGGGTTTCTTTGACGAAGTTCAGCGAAGGATCTTACGGAAGAGTTGATGAGTTTTGCGTGAGCTCTTGGTGGTTTGAAGAGTATGTAAGCATACACGCTGGACGATGGAAAGGTCAGCGAGAGCAAAAGTCACTGCAAAAGCGAGGCACAAGGCGGGCAAAAAGCAAGGCAAAAAACAACTCATAGCTGCTTGTCATTGGGTTATAAGCGTGTCCATCTGACCCGTCCTTCCTAGTGCGACAGCCAATCAGATATTGTCTTGGGCGGGACCTACGCCCCGTTCTCCGGTTCTTGCATGTAATTAGCGTAAAGTCCACATGATCACGTGTGCCCAAACTCCTGAGAGTTTAGTTAAACGCTTTAATAAGTAAACTTAATAGTTTAAATATGGTGCATCCTACACACATCTACTTTATATCAACATTCTAGAAATCATTTACCCATCAAGTAGGTACCAAAATACATATACTTCCCATAGTGGAGGTGGAACTAAATAAGGATTTCGCTGTGATAAGTGTTTAACACACAAAATTAACTTCAGTAATATACAGCATACATACTACAGAGAATACACATGTATGAGGCAACTTCTGGTGATTAGTTCCTATAACTGAGGTAGAAAACCTTACAAATAGGCTGTAATGAAAGTTAAACACACAGAAAGAGCTCCACAGGTTACATAAAATATACATGATACTTAAGATATATGTGAGGTAAATACTGGTGATCAATTCAGCTTATTGGAAGCAATTTTGAGATCGTTGTTTGTATTAAACCACAAGTGGGTTAATTTCAGTCTATTGGTTTTGGAGACAAAAGTCTCTGGAATTTACAACTGCAGAAAGGGGGGTGTCCCCTGGTTTAGGGTTTGTGGTGATTCTGGGCCATAAGAATGCTTTAGCATCCTTCGTTTCCTGATAAGGCTGTGGATTTATGCATTGGGGTCACCACAGGGTTCTTGGCCATTTGGTCTTAAGTTTGTAGAACAAAGAGGAATCTTTTCCTGCTGTCCTGGCATCGCTGGTTTGAGATTAGACACACACAACAAGGGAAAGGGGGGTGACATCTCCTTTAGCCATCTCGGCACCATGACTGTGTTTTATGACTTACTAATGATTCACTGGGGAATCGTTCCGAACTGTGGAATGTGGTGTTGGGTTAATATGAAATGGACTGTTCAAGGATAATCATACATATTCCCCCTTTCGGTCGGTGATGTTCCAGGTGAGGACATCGGCGAGCGCTGGATAAAATAGGCAGAGAGAGACAACACATACAAACACAACACAACACTCCATCACTTAGCTGAGTTCTGGTGCAAGATTTCGCTTTTGAGAATATTGTGGGCCTATGGCGCGACAGGTTAACAATTATGATGATGATGGTGGCTTTTCTTGATTACCCTAGTTTTGGTGTGCGACGCACGGGTAGGGGCGTAATCCCAATTAAATTGGTCGAGTTCTCAGATTCGGGATCTGGTTCTGCTCGCTCTTGGTTGCCAGCGTTTTTCCTAGAATTTCGCGTTCCGTATGAGATTCGTCGCCTGATAGGTGATCGAAGCTAAATCATCGGTATGGAGGATCTACGTACAACTGCATGGTTATAATTATTTAATCGGTTGCGAGAGTGCCATGACGGGTAGCTCACGGGACTCTGCAATCCACGTTTTTGCACAGTGGACGTAGTGAGTCAATCCTATCGTCAGGCCCTATACCAAGTTTCTGTAGGTTTAAGATTGTTTAGGTGAGAGGAGTGGAGAGTGGAAGAGAAGGAAGGGAATAAAGAAAGTGAGCATTAGTAATGACTTCTAGTAATTACTTCTTGTTAGTGGGGCAATCTCAAAAGAGTGGGTGCATATCATTTGAACAACTCTGAGTAAGGTGTTTATGAAGACAATTGAGTGTTTCATGAAATAGGGTGTAGTGTGTGGTGTAATTGATCTGTGTCAGTGACTTTTGGTTTCCCCCTTTTCTTGTCTGTTGGAGCCCAAGTGCCCTTTTATCTGGTTTCGGTGGACCCAACGTAGGACTGGCTCATTGCGCTTTTGGCTCATCTTGATTCGGTATGCGACAGGTGAGAGCTTGTCCACGATTTCATGGGGTCCTGTCCAGCGAGGCAGGAACTTCTTTGACAGGCGATGGGGACCCGATTGTTGTGACTGCACAAAACTGTAGTACCACACTTTGTCTCCGATGTTGAATTCTTGGTGAGAGGCCTTCTGGTCGTAATAGGCTTTGCGACCTTCTGCACTTTTCTGTAGTTGTTGTTGCGTAAAAGCAAAGGCGGTTCTTAGATGGCGATGCAACTCTTCAAGATACTGGTGGGTGGTATATGCCGTGACAAGGCTCATGTCACCTGGCTGGTAGAGCAGGTGGAGCGGCAGTGTCATTTGCCGTCCCGTCATTAGCTCAAAGGGTGGCACCCCGGTGGACTTGTTAGGAGTTGCTCTGATAGCCATTAGCACTAGCGGGAGCTTGATATCCCAATCCTTTTGGTTCGCAGACACATACTTCTTTAGCATGCTGACCACGGTTCGGTTGGAACGCTCCACTTGCCCAGAGGCGATAGGGTGGTGGCTGATATGAAGCTTAGCCTGTATGCCCAGGAGTTTCCAGACTTCCTGCATGATTTCGGCAGTGAAATGTGTTCCGCGGTCAGAGTTCACTCTCAGCGGCAGTCCAAATCTTGAAAAGATATGGTTCATTAGGAGGCAGGCCGTGGTTTGAGCTGTATCATTGGGAGCGGGAAGGCACTCTACCCATTTTGTGAATTCACAGACGACGGTAAGGAAATATTTGTTACCCCTTGTTGACCTTGGTAGGGGTCCGACCCAGTCGATTTGGAGGTCCGACCATGGGAAGGACATTCCTTTTCGCTGTAGTGGTGCTCTGTGGTTCGGGTTCGCAGGTTGGAATTGGCAACACACCAGGCACCCTTTTACATACTCTGCTACATCTTGCTGCATGCCAGGCCAGTATGCCACTTGTCTTAGCGTTTCATAAGTGGCTTTGGCGCCGTGGTGTCCGGCACATGGTGCATCGTGGGAATGTGTGAGCATAACCCCCCTTTGGCACTGAGGGACAACAAGTTTGGGCGTAGTGAGTTCATCAGGGACATATACCAGTATGCCATTGTTTAGATGTAGCATGTGCAGGAGTGCATTAAAATGCCGGAGGTCAGAGGAAGCAGCAAGGTCAGAGGTGGTTATGGGGTTTGATTGTGGGTCAGAGAGGTGATTAACAATAGTTTGGATGGCTGCATCCGAAGTTTGGAGAGTTATTATGTCGTCATTGGAAATTTGGGGTGAGATGCTGATTTGGGAGGAGGCGGGGTTTTGCACGGCTTGTGTGTGCTGGTGGCGTGTGATGACAGAAACACATGGGCTGGGTGGGAGGGGTTTAAAAGTCCAAGGATCACCATGTAGCGCGCCAGCTTTGGCAAGAGCATCAGTTTGGTCGTTGTAGTCTTTGTCTTGCCCCGGTTGCCGTGAGTGACCGCGGACCTTTTTCCAATAGACGAGCATGTCGTGTTTCGTGACTATGTCGTCGCATGCTTGGAAGAGATCTTGATGCTTGACAGGTTTGTTGTTGGATGTTTTGAACCCATTCTGTTTCCATATTGGTATGTGGCATGTGAAGCTCAGTCGAGCATAGTTTGAGTCAGTACAGATGAGGAGTTCTTTGATGTCGTGAGACACAGCAATTTGGAGGGTGATGAGGATGGCTGCTATTTCTGCATATTGTGATGTGTGAGGGCCCAGTTGGAGCCGTTGTGGTGGGCAGGGGTTGTCGTTGAGCCAGACCACACCTGCTCCCGCCTTGAGGTTACCCTGGTGATTATATGAGCAGCCGTCAACATATGCTGTGGGCATCCCTTGACATACGTTCTCCTCAAAGTATCTGTGGTTTGTTTGTGCTGTTTGTGGAGGTTCTTTAGGTTCAGGTAATGCGTTTGGGGTATCGTCGGAGCAGTTTTGACAGGCTGCCAGTCCATTGCCTAAGGATGATTTGTGGTTTTGGGCATAGCGTGCTTCGACGTCATGCCCTTGGAGTGTCATCAGCCATGTGGCTATGCGAGCGTTGGTGACCACGCCGTCTCTGATTCTCTGGCTGTTAAGGAAAGTTACAGGTTGGTGGCATGTCTCTATGATGACCTTTTGGGCACCAATGTAGTTTGAGAAACGTTGGATGGCCCACACTGTGCAGAGCAAGGCCTTTTCGCAGTCTGAGTATTTGGACTCTGGTGGAAGCAGCGTCTTGCTAGCATAGGCGACCACTCGCTTATCTCTGTCGTGGAGTTGGTATAGGCCCGCACTGAGACATTGGCTGGAGAATCCAGCTTCCAGGTAAAATTCTTTCCCTGGGTCAGGGTAGGCCAGACATGGGGCAGAGCAGAGGCGCTGTTTTAACTCACTCATGGCCTGGTCTTGAGCTTCTGCCCACACGAATGGTTGGTCCTTCTTGAGAAGGGAAGTGAGTGGACGTGCAATGTCTGAGTAGTTCTCTATGAATTGTCGTGAGTAATTGCATACGCCTAAGAAGCTGCGAAGTTCTGACACATTAGTGGGCATTTTGATGTTCTGAATTGCTTGGGTGCGGCTCGACTGTGGCTCGATACCTTGAGGTCCGATGCGCAAGCCCACATAGTTTACTTTGGTTTTACACCACTGTCCTTTGTGGAGAGCAATCTTCGCACCTGCATTTGTTAGTTGGTTCAGAACATGATCTATCTCCTTCAGATGATCAGCGACATTGGTACTCTTCATGAGTACATCGTCCACATAGATAAGGTTGCCTCTGGTTCGTGCATCGGGGCATGCTTTGTTGAGGAAGATATTAAATTCTGCTGGTGAATTGGCATACCCAAAGGGGCACCGGGTGAAGGTGTATTGTCGGTTCCCAAAGGTGAATGCCAGTTTGTGTTGGTCCTCTGGGTGCACAGGAATTGTCCAGAATCCTGAAGCGACGTCCAGAGTTGAAAGAATGGTTGCACCTTTGATTTTTGGAATTTCTTGGTCCAGCTGTGTCATGGGCCATCGTGATAAGGGCACCTGTTGGTTCAACTTACGATAGTCTATTGTGGGCCTCCATTTGCCGTTGGGTTTCAGGACTGGCCATATGGGGGCTGAGTAGGTGCTGTTGCAATGACGGATGACTCCGTTTTTCAACATTGAGTCGATGATTTCCTGCACGGGCTCATATGATGCAATGGGAATTTTGTACTGCCGTACAAAAGTTGGTGGCGCACTTGGGTGCGTCGGTATGCGTACCGTGTGGATGTTGGTGAGTCCACAGTCCAAAGAGTCTTTTGCAAAGGAGTCTTTGTACTTATACAGGACTTTGTGAAGTCCCTGTCGGTCAGTGTCATTGTGGAGGGCGTCTGCCTCGTTCAGAATTTGTTGGAGCTGAGCATTGAACCCTGCATACGGCTCTTCCACCGTAGGGTCGTCGGAGAGGCCCTTGACTGTGGGGATTACCAGTTCGTTTGGTTCTGTCACAGGTTGTGTTGAGATGGTGTACACAGCGAGGTGTGCGTCATCCGTAAGTTCTGATCTGCAGACGTTTTCTTGGGACACTGGCAGGATGGAGGTGATGGCAATGGTTTTGAGGGGTGCTGTGAAAACTCTGTGGTCAATGCTTTCTTCTGGCAGTAAGTGGGCTGGTATGGGGCCTATGACAGGTACAGAGAGCTCAAAGTCATGGAATGTTTGGCTGATGAGCCATCCGAGGTGACTTGCTCTGGGGATCTTGATGTCGTTGGCGGTACAGTTGTTGAACAGTACATACACAGCACGAGATGACACTTCCATGAGAGGTGTGGCTTCTAGAGTTAGTCCCAGTTTTAAGCAGTTCTGGGAAGGCTCGAAGAAGCCCAGCTTGTGGTTGAGGTTTTGGCCAGGTCGCATGTTAAGGCGGACACTGACACTCTTGGTGTAGGCAGGTATTGTGACCTCCTGTTCATTGGTCGTGGCACATACTTCTGGTATGGTTTGCCCAGATTGGAGATTCTTGAGGTTGACTGAAGTGCTTATTTGGCGAGACAAGGGAGCCCATATAGCTTCGTTCAAAGTGTCCACGTAGGCATTGAGTCTGACCATAATGTCTGCTCCGATGTAGATATCGTGTGGCAGGTCGGGGACAACAAGGAAGTAGTGACTTAGGTGTCTGTCGTTCCAGCACATGTCTAGGGCACAGACAGTCTTAGAGGTAATCATGGTTAAGGAGCATGGATTCAGAGGGAAGCGGTTATGCTTGGTGGCATGTGGCAGTTCAGGTTTGTCTTTCTTTAAGGCTCTGAAGAGCTTCAGGCTGATGGCTGAGTTTTCGGCCCATAGGGCTAGCACCGAGTCAGGTACTGACATGCCTTGAATGTCTATAGCTGTCATCAGTTGAAAGCCATTTGAGCCTGGTTCTGTGGTTTTGAATGCGCACAGAAGAGAAGTTTGACTCTTGCCATGTGGCACCAAGTTTGAGACTTGCCTTGGTCTTGGGCTTGCGTTTTCGCTCATTGAGCTGGAACCAGTGTCTGTGACTTGACACTGCGCTTCTGTGGAGCATTGTGAGTGAAAGGGAAGGGGCTCCCGAACTTGGGCCCATATCTTTAGGTGCTTAAAGTCTATTAAGGGCTCAAAGCGATTCAGCAGGTCTTTGCCGATGAGAAGGGGATATGTGTCCAACGGCGAGATGTACACAGGGTGTTAGGCATGTGCCGGTATCAACTTTTCATGCTGCGATTAATTGATTGAGTTTTTACCACGGTATACGGTATTATCACGATATTTTAATTGCTCAAGAGAAATGAATGGATTGGTGGGGGGGATGTAGAAAAAAAACTACTAATAGTTTTTTAATAAAAACATTACAATAGTGATTGTCAAAACATTTGGTAACTAAATAGAATTTTACACAATTTTCACGCTTTCAATTCTTGGGATTTGATTTCAATCTTGATTCAGTATTGACTTTTTGGATAAATATTAGGTAGGCTACAGTAGATAGACGTTAATTTTTCTCAAGAAAAAATATATCTCACATAATGCTTTAAACATACAGAGAGCCCTGTCAGCTGGTATTATTAAAGGTTAAAATTAACTAATTAAATTAAATATAATTTGGTTTTCATTGTAATAACAATTATGACACAAGTAAAAATATAATGCAAATGTAATATAGTGCACATATTGTGCAAAATACTCCTCTCTATAGCTATTTTTGTCTAGTCAACTAACGTGTTGGTCATTAAATGGCTTTCCTGAGGTAAATGTAACGTTCTGTGACATAATTGTTCACCTGCAGTTTTATTAACCTCTTTCCGTGGTTGAAAAACACTGAATGATCGATATTATGTATGAGGCATACCTTTCGGTAAGTTGTAGCCTACTGTAACTTTAAATAAAAAGTAACAGATGATCGCTTGAACTGAGGCGCTACAGTGATCTGTCAAGTCACATTTACAAGCACCAAAACAGTATTTATTGTCTGAATTTCGTAATAAAATGGACAGAACATGAGAGCTGAGAATTGTTTTCATACCATAATAACCTGCTCTGTCTAGTCTGTCGGTCTCCGTGTCCTCTTTGCTCCGCGATTTTTCTCTGCGTGAGAAACTGCATGTGGCGCGAGAGCGTTTGAAAAGTGTAAATTGCGTGAGTCTCACGCTGAATGCGTATTGACAGCTCTGCTTTTAGAAGGGGGATAAATCGTCGGCAGCGTTCCTCCTTCCGTCATGCTTCTTCTCCATGTGAGGATTGTTTACATTAGACTAGAGCGCGCACTGCGCCGCATGCACACAGTGCCTACATGTGGGGATTGTTTACATCAGAGTGCGCACGTGTTTCGCGCAGCATACGCAGTGTTTGTTTAAGCGGTTGATGGAAAATAAGCTAATACGCGTTCTATAAATATAAATTCTGATCTATTATTTTTCACGGTATTTTGAAGTGCCCACGATAACAATATCGTGCATTTTCATTACCGCGATTTATCGCATTACCGAATACCGGCACATGCCTACAGGGTGTATAAGGCTCATTGGTCCGACGGTCAGGTGGATTGGGGCCACCTGCTCCAACTGCAGTCCCGTGTGGGAATAGGCTTGAACGTTGAGTGCACACTTTTGAAGTCTGAGGGTTCCACTGGTTCTTTTGGTTCTTTCTTGAATTTCTTCTAAGAGCTGAGTGGACATTAGGGTGATGTCGGCTCCCGTGTCTACCAGGGCCTCTAGTTTGACATGGTGTTCTAGTGTGATGGAGAGATAGAACTTCCTTGCCACACCTTTCTCGATGAGGTCACCCAGAAGTTGAGGAACTGGAGTTTGGGTTGAGACAGGTAGAGTGTTGTGGTTTGTTTGCTGTTGCTCGCAGGGGTGACAGACAACCAAGATGGCGCTTTCTGGTACTTGAGTGGGTCCATCCTCCTCTGGTTGTTGGAGGTTTCCGTGGTATGAGTTGACATGTGTCGGATCAGGTTCTGAATCTGTTGCTAGGCATTCAGGTTCAGTCTCTTGTTTCCTTGACAATGGGGTTATGGCAGCTTGACTTGTCATGTTTTGAGGGTGGTGAGTGTGAGAGAGGTGGTTATTGCTCTGGTTGATGTGTACCAGGTGGTCGCTGTTCCCTTGCTTCACCTCTAGTCACGCCGAATCTGACTTGTCTTTCTTTTCCCATTTCCTGTCCTCTTCATTGCGTTTGAAGAATTCTTTCATGAACATCTGCATCATTTCTTGTGAACTGATACCTGGTGCAGTCTGTTGTTCTTGTGTGGACTCAGTGTGGGGTTGGTCTGATTGACGCCTGGGTGGATTTCGTCGTCGACCCCTTGGGCTAGTTGTTCCTGGGGGCGTGTGTCGCTTTCCTTTAGACGTCCAGTTGGGCTCCCATGAACCTTTTCCTCTTGAGTTTCCATATGACCGTGTCTGGTTCCATGAATTATCCCAGCGGTTTTCGTGCGGCCATGACTGGTCCCATGATTTCTCCCAGTGGTGTCCAGACGTGTGTGGCGTGTCTCGTTGCTTGTGCCAGTGATTGTTTGGTTGTTTGGGTCTGACACTGTCATGAGAGTCCCGTTCTTTTCTGAAGGAGGATTGTCTTTGTTCTTTAGGTGGCAGATTGGTGCTTTCGTGATGCTGGGTGCCCTCTAGGGCTAATCCTTGATGTTGAGTATTGAAATCACAAACTGCTGGGGGTTTGGATCCCTTTTCTGAGGCCATCTTTTGTTTGCCATAGGCTTTGTGGGCCAAGTCCCTCAACTGTTGTGTAGTCATTGTGCGTGGACAGGCCATGACGCCTAGGTGGTGGCTTACTCCAGGGTGGAGGTTTCTCAGAAAGAGGGTTTTGAAATTCAAGTCATCCTCCATGTCAGGTTCATTACGTGCGCCAAAGTATGCTCGTCTGAGTCTGTTGTAAAAGGCTTGGGGTGTCTCGTGCCGGCCTTGTTTGGTTTCTAGCGCGGCCACCAGTCCTTGGTCTGCCTCTGGGTCTGCAAATTCTTTGATTAGGGCTTCTCGGAGGAGGTGGAAGTCTGACTTGGTGTGTGTAGGCTGTCTATCCAAGAAACTTCGCACCTCAGGACTGGATGTTGTTCGAAGCAAATAGAGTCTGTCTCTGTCTGTCACGTTGGATCTCATTTCCAAGTGGAATTCGATATCTTGCAGGTAGGCCTGGACATCTTGACTTCCTGCCACATTTGGGGTGAATTTGTTGATGTTCCTGGCCAGTTTGTCAAGGTCCTTGAGTTCCAGGCCATGTGCAGCTTCATAGTCGGTTCGAGGAGACCCTTTCCTCTTGTCAGCAGGGTAGCGCTCCTCCATGACAGCTGTATAGGGCTTTGGTGGTGATTCTTCACTTTTTCTTTGATGTGGCAGTCCCAGGATAGGGGACGCAGCTCTGCTGGGCAGGGGTGAGACCAGAGGACGCCTTGTCCTGGTTGGCTCAGGGTGCAGCTCATACGCATGCTTGAGTTCCTCTCTGATTGAGTCGGATTCTTCTTTTACATAGTCGAGCTGTTGAGTCAAGTCGCTGATCTGATTTCGTGACCTTTCAAGATGGTTTTCAAGGGCCTTTATTCGGCCGTTCTTGTCTCTGAAGTCAGCCTTGGCTTTTTCCAGTAGCTGCTCTGCATACTGTAACTTGTTGGCCAGATCATCCTGGGCAGCCTTAGCTTGTTCTAATTCTCTGTTGGTGGTTGTCAATGTTTCTTGAAGCCTTTCGATTTCCTCTTTAGCGCCTGGCTCCACCTCGTCGGACCCTTCCTGTTGGTCCTGTGCTTCCAGTTCTAACTGCTTGATGCGTTGTTTTGCGTGAGTCAGCTGCTCCTGGAGGTGAGCTTCTTGCTCGTCGCTCAGCTTGAGTGAGGCTATCAGCGTGTGACTCAGGGAACCAGTGATCTTTGCAATCTCTTTGTGGTTGTAGCTGTGTGTTGGATCCTGTGTTGTGATGTCAGAGATGTTGGCATCCAGTTGTTCTTGCGTGTGCTGTCGTAGGTTGTTGGCAGCCTGGGGCAAGAAGTTGCATGTCACGATACTTAACCAGTTCTCTAAGTCTTCCCAGTGGGTGGTGTGATCATCAGTGCGAGACATGTTGGCACAAGGTAGGGAAAACCTGGAAAAGAGACTGGCACAGATCTGTGAAAGTGTGTGTGAGCTAAGTATGTGATGGGTGGTTAAGTGTGGTTTGCTGGAGCTGTGGGCCTCCTTTGACGTGTACTGCTACTCGTAGTCTCTGTGGGAGAAAATAGTGCAGCTTGGAGGATACAGCTGAGAGGAGGGAGAGTGAGCAAAGACCAGACAAAGCAAGGTGATATTCAAAGACAGTAGATAGCAATCAGGGCTGTGAAACAAAGAACTAAAAATAAAATAATAGTAATATTCTCAAGGAAGGGAAGATTTTTTTTTTGTAAATAATTCAATAGAGATACTTCAATGAAGGTCAAATTGAACGGTACCTGGAATCTCTTAATTCTGTGTATTATTGTCGTTATAACTTCCTCCTGGTAGAAAGAAAGTGTTAACGACAATAATCGTGCTCCTTCTTATAGGATCGACACCATACACCTGTTACGTGCTCCTTTTTTTTTTTTTTGGAATGCGTTAAGTGAGCGGTAGTCGTTTATGGTTCCTCCTATCAATTTATTTATTAATTAATTTATTTATTTGCCAATAAATTTATTTTAATTTTATTCCAATTTATTCGACTGTGTAGGATGCCAAAATGTAGGGTAGCGTGCGGTGCAAGGAGGGTGAATTCACACAACTGTTAAAACTTCAGAATGTTTGCGAACAGTTTCTTTGAAAACTTCCTGTAATTACTGATTGATTCTCACAGGTTCAGTTCCAGAAATATCATGGGTAGAAGAGAGAAGAAGCAGAAAAGACAAGGAAGGAGTTAAATGCAAGTGAGGGAAGGGATACTGACTCAATTAGCATGTGGATCTAGTTGACCAATAGTTATGCTATGGTTATATGCTAATCCACTAAGCCTTGTTGCGATTAAAGGCTGCTTTTATTTGGTGCACATCTAAATAAAACAATGTCAAAAGGGAGTTGTTTCCACTTTATCATTAAACTCGCAGAGTGTTTTATCTATACATTTATGTCAATAAATATATACATACATTACTGCTCCCACTGAAAATAGGAGAAGGGAAAATGGAGCGGAAGGGAAAACAATACTGGCAATAGGAGATTTTGAAAACAAAATTCATTAAAAATAAAATAAGAAAAAAAATTAAAAAAAAATAAAAAAAAAAAAAATTAATGTAAAATTAAAAGTAAATAAACAAAATTTTAATTATCGTAGTCTCTTTATTTAAAACAAATGAACGATGAAGTTCCTCGTTATTTGTTTAAAAGAAATGAGACTAACAGTGTAATCCAAGCGTTAATAATAATTAACATGCAAAGGGACCGCCCATGACGGTACAGAATGAGAGAGAAAACAAATGAAAATGGGAAATAAACAACAAAACAGAGTGAATAAATAAAGTAAAATAAAGGAAGAAAAAAAGGAAGAAAAAAAATTAATAATAATAAAATAATACAAAAATAAAGAAAAATAACATGGCTGATCTAATTGGTAACTGGTTTACTTAAACTTTGAAGGTCAAGATTTCCTATTACACAATTGAAGAGCTATTGCCAATGTAATGCTTAGGGTATTGGTGATTACGATTAGCCTAGATTTAACTCTAGTTAATTGTATATTCGTCACAAATTAAATACTTCTGAGTCAATATTCCTTTAATGGGGATAGGGAGGTGAAAAAAAATAAAGTAAAACATAAAATGGGAATGTTCACAGATTGTTAGAGTGGAGATGTGAAAAGGTTAAATCATTTCAACACTGCTACACAACACACTGCATCCAGCTTCAGCGAGCCACACCAATGCTTGCGCTAACCTACGAGGCTAATGGCTTTAGCATAGACTTCCGTGAACACCTGAGTTGTTTACAAAAGTGCGCGCATGCGCACTTGAGGGTCAACCCGAAAATCTTTTAAGACTTCCGTGTCACGGCTGTTACTATGGTGACGCACAGCCTAACAGTTCAAGACGCACGTGGGTATGTCTGCGTGCAGACAAAGTTCAAAACATTACATGAAATGGCGGCGCATTTCAGTATTACACAAACACTGGGCGCTTATTCTTTACGATATGGCGCTCAATAAATCTCAGCTCTTTGTGAGTGAGGCAAAATATTTCGTGCACTGCAGATGCACTGTTAAAACAATAACGTTATTGCGATCTCGGCGGATCGGAATTCTTCGTGTCAGTTTCTGTGGACACGCAACACAGCATGCAGGATTTACTGCATCAATTTACTTGATCAAGTTTAACAAAACTCCCATTCAAATCAGGCTCGGACACCTGTAGTGTTTCACGAGTAACAGTATCTACTTCACCAAGTGAGTCAATACAAACAGGTACATTAGTTAGCTACTCTAATGTCAACCTAGGGAGACAGCTTAGTTGATTTAATATTGGAACACGCAATAATTAATCAATCTAGCTATAACAAGGCCTTTTAGAAAGAAAGTAAGGAACACGCTTACTTCTCTCCTGGTGCGCTGTAAGGCGACTTTCTTTTGTCTCAACAGACAATCTTAAATTCGTTTACTGCAGTTTTTTAACAATAACAACAAAACACTTATACAAACTAAACGTGAGTTTAGATTTCCATTCATTCACACAACGCCCTGTTATGCGCTCTTAACGTTACACATCAACAATAAAATACTCGTTTTCCTGTGTCTCTAATCTATCTTTCCGGACCAATAGATTAGATACAATCACAAATGACTTGTTTTGTGCTTACAATTTAGTTTAAACTGCCCGCATTCTCCACCAGATATGTAAGATTAATAAGGGAATTAAGATCAATATAACTCAAAGGGGATTGAATTACAGGGAAGAACCGAATTATTATGCAAATTATTCAGAATTAATATTTAACACTTTATCAACTATTCGTCCACCGATAAGTTGAGATTAGGGTATTTTATCAATTCTGGACAGAATATTATCCCGTGGCCTACGGTAATAATATCATAAAGTTATGATAACTGATTAATATGAGCAAGGTAGCAAAATCTTTTTAGTTTAAGGCAGTAACTTGTAAGCACACAGCACAAGACGCTTGTATGTAAAATCAACCAAGACTTTATTGAACTACTCTAATACACACAAACTAAACTAACACGAAAACACACAAACATTCATTCAAACAGTGACAGAGAGTGATGTTATTAACGGAGTGTGAATGGAGTCCCAAATGTCTAGCGTTAGACACTATTTCTTGACCGCAACCTGAGAGAATCAAACTACTAGCACTTTAATCTTAGTTCGTTTTCTTAATAAGATTTGCACCAGTTCACTTCAGCCAGAATTAGGAGAATTGTGTACTTGCGTTTAGATGCTCCTGAGCGCGTGCGTTCCCTGTGACGAAGTTGCTGGAGAGGGAATCTCTTCGGCGCTGATTGGCTGGCAGTCGGTCGATGATGCGTTCTGAGGGACAGCACTCGATGGTGAGTGGTTGGTTGGCTTTGCCGGGTGGCGCTTCGTTCGCGGGATTTCCTGGATTGCGGGTTGCTATGCAACGGAGTTTCCTCTGAGTCTGGAGCGACTCTGAGAGGGGTTTCTTTGACGAAGTTCAGCGAAGGATCTTACGGAAGAGTTGATGAGTTTTGCGTGAGCTCTTGGTGGTTTGAAGAGTATGTAAGCATACACGCTGGACGATGGAAAGGTCAGCGAGAGCAAAAGTCACTGCAAAAGCGAGGCACAAGGCGGGCAAAAAGCAAGGCAAAAAACAACTCATAGCTGCTTGTCATTGGGTTATAAGCGTGTCCATCTGACCCGTCCTTCCTAGTGCGACAGCCAATCAGATATTGTCTTGGGCGGGACCTACGCCCCGTTCTCCGGTTCTTGCATGTAATTAGCGTAAAGTCCACATGATCACGTGTGCCCAAACTCCTGAGAGTTTAGTTAAACGCTTTAATAAGTAAACTTAATAGTTTAAATATGGTGCATCCTACACACATCTACTTTATATCAACATTCTAGAAATCATTTACCCATCAAGTAGGTACCAAAATACATATACTTCCCATAGTGGAGGTGGAACTAAATAAGGATTTCGCTGTGATAAGTGTTTAACACACAAAATTAACTTCAGTAATATACAGCATACATACTACAGAGAATACACATGTATGAGGCAACTTCTGGTGATTAGTTCCTATAACTGAGGTAGAAAACCTTACAAATAGGCTGTAATGAAAGTTAAACACACAGAAAGAGCTCCACAGGTTACATAAAATATACATGATACTTAAGATATATGTGAGGTAAATACTGGTGATCAATTCAGCTTATTGGAAGCAATTTTGAGATCGTTGTTTGTATTAAACCACAAGTGGGTTAATTTCAGTCTATTGGTTTTGGAGACAAAAGTCTCTGGAATTTACAACTGCAGAAAGGGGGGTGTCCCCTGGTTTAGGGTTTGTGGTGATTCTGGGCCATAAGAATGCTTTAGCATCCTTCGTTTCCTGATAAGGCTGTGGATTTATGCATTGGGGTCACCACAGGGTTCTTGGCCATTTGGTCTTAAGTTTGTAGAACAAAGAGGAATCTTTTCCTGCTGTCCTGGCATCGCTGGTTTGAGATTAGACACACACAACAAGGGAAAGGGGGGTGACATCTCCTTTAGCCATCTCGGCACCATGACTGTGTTTTATGACTTACTAATGATTCACTGGGGAATCGTTCCGAACTGTGGAATGTGGTGTTGGGTTAATATGAAATGGACTGTTCAAGGATAATCCTACAGCCCTGAGAGCAGTGCGTAATACACTAAAATAAAAGTGATTTGAATCTATTGAGTAGTCCTGCCCTGAGAGCAGTGCGTAATACACTAAAATAAAAGTGATTTGAATCTATTGAGTACTCCTGCCCTGAGAGCAGTGCGTAATACACTAAAATAAAAGTGATCTGAATCTATTGAGTAGTCCTGCCCTGAGAGCAGTGCGTAATACACTAAAATAAAAGTGATTTGAATCTATTGAGTAGTCCTGCCCTGAGAGCAGTGCGTAATACACTAAAATAAAAGTGATTTGAATCTATTGAGTACTCCTGCCCTGAGAGCAGCGCGTAATACACCAGGGCTCCAGACTAACTTTTTTTATTAGGAGCGCTGTAGCCCCTGACTTAAAATTTTAGGAGCGCAAGCAGAAAATTTAGGGGCACACCTTAAATCACCTTGCAATGCAATTATTCACATTTTCCCCCAAAATAACTGTATTACTGACAAATGCTTTGATAATAAATAGCCTTAACGTACAGAAATTACAATGTGCAGTTTTATTTTAAGTTCACAGGGCTCCAGACTAACATTTGAGGGCAGCGGCACTAAGTTCTACAGAAAGTATTTGGTAGCACTGTGGGATGACCAAGCACTGAGCTTAATTTGAGGTGTATAGATAAAGTTAACTTTAATTATTATCATTCATAATGTCTTAATATTAATTCAAAAGCAAAATGAGTGACAAAATATATATTAGGGAGTGAAAATAGCCAGTAAGCGTCCTCTGCAGCTATGTTTACAATAGTAATTTAATCTTTATCTTTTTTTTTTTTTAAATAAGTGTGAGTTTCCCTACTTCTTGAAACTTTTAGTTTTATAAATAGGTCTTTAAAGGATGAACAAAAAATGTTTGGTCAACACATTATTAAAAATAACATTTAAATATGATAATATAGTTTTGAAGTGCTGGAAAAATATGTGTAGGCTACTGTTATAACCACAGTATACCATAGTTACAGTTAGTGTTACTACATTAAATCCAAGGTGATTGTTGCTGATCTGTGGACCTAAAGCCTTCAATAACTTGTTCGCTCATTGCACATGTTTCTCCTGGTTTCCACGTCAGCGCTGTTTGATCTTATATGGTTTATAACAGAGAATTCTGCGTCAAATCTGAATGTTTCTCACTGGATCTCGCAGCAATGTTATTAATTCTGTCGCGAACTCAATGGATTTCTTCATTGGATCTCCACGATGTAACTGTTTCACGTGATCGCGACTGGCCCGCGACTGGCGAGGAGCTCTGCGCTGTCTATTATTGGTTCGAACTATTAAACGGTCTGTGAAGCAGAATGAGTGCTGAGTAGCGCAGTTTTTTCCACTTTCATTTTGTTTTTATTTATTAACATGTCACGGCATACTCTATGCTTGAGGCTGAGATTGAGTGTTTAAACTGCGAAGTGCCGGCACTGTCTGCAAACTTCGTTTTCCCCGCAGTTCTGGGGTAGCCACTGCAACATTCGCAGCTCATGGAGTTCATCTCCTTACAGTACCTCAACCAGCTGAATTCTCGTAGCCAGTCTTCCCGAAAATAGTGGGTTCAGGCCTTTATCACCTTACAAACCTCTGACTCTGAATCATCATCATCCGATTGTGTCTGTCCGTGACATTGATATTTGTCTCCGTCTCCTTCCCACGGACGTTTACGCGCGCTCGATTATCTCTAGGACCCTCCCCCTCCACACATTAGCCAGTTACAGTGGCCATTCCCTATTCTTCTCACACTCATTGGCCTGCCACACATTCCAGATTCATTGACGCGCCCCTTCCACGTTTAACGTGAAAAAATAAAAAAATAAATTACTGGTCGCACATGTGCGACTGGGTGTAAAATTCAGTCGCACACTCTCAAATTTTGGTCGCAAAATGCGACCATTTGGTCGCAGTCTGGAGCCCTGTAAACTAAAATAAAAGTGATTTGAATCTATTGAGTACTCCTGCCCTGAGAGCAGCGCGTAATACACTAAAAATAACAGCGATTTGAATCTATTGAGTACTCCTGCCCTGAGAGCAGCGCGTAATACACTAAAATGAAAGTGATTGGAATCTATTGACTACTCCTGCCCTGAGAGCAGCGCGTAATACACTAAAATAACAGCGATTTGAATCTATTGAGCACTCCTGCCCTGAGAGCAGCGCGTAATACACTAAAATAAAAGTGATTGGAATCTATTGACTACTCCTGCCCTGAGAGCAGCGCGTAATACACTAAAATAACAGCGATTTTAATCTATTGAGCACTCCTGCCCTGAGAGCAGCGCGTAATGCACTAAAATAAAAGTGATTGGAATCTATTGACTACTCCTGCCCTGAGAGCAGCGCGTAATACACTAAAATAACAGCGATTTTAATCTATTGAGAAGTCCTGCCCTGAGAGCAGCGCGTAATACACTAAAATAACAGCGATTTTAATCTATTGAGTACTCCTGCCCTGAGAGCAGCGCGTAATACACTAAAATAAAAGTGATTTGAATCTATACTCCTGCCCTGAGAGCAGCGCGTAATACACTAAAATAAAAGTGATTTGAATCTATTGAGTACTCCTGTCCTGAGAGCAGCGCGTAATACACTAAAATAAAAGTGATTTGAATCTATTGAGTACTCCTGCCCTGAGAGCAGCGCGTAATACACTAAAATAAAAGCGATTTGAATCTATTGAGTATTCCTGTCCTGAGAGCAGCGCGTAATACACTAAAATAAAAGTGATTTGAATCTATTGAGTATTCCTGCCCTGAGAGCAGCGCGTAATACACTAAAATAAAAGTGATTTGAATCTATTGAGTACTCCTGCCCTGAGAGCAGTGCGTAATACACTAAAATATCAGCGATTTGAATCTATTGAGTATTCCTGTCCTGAGAGCAGCGCGTAATACACTAAAATAAAAGTGATTTGAATCTATTGAGTATTCCTGCCCTGAGAGCAGCGCGTAATACACTAAAATAAAAGTGATTTGAATCTATTGAGTAGTCCTGTCCTGAGAGCAGCGCGTAATACACTAAAATAAAAGTGATTTGAATCTATTGAGTATTCCTGCCCTGAGAGCAGCGCGTAATACACTAAAATAACAGCGATTTGAATCTATTGAGTACTCCTGCCCTGAGAGCAGCGCGTAATACACTAAAATAAAAGTGATTTGAATCTATTGAGTATTCCTGCCCTGAGAGCAGCGCGTAATACACTAAAATAAAAGTGATTTGAATCTATTGAGCACTCCTGTCCTGAGAGCAGCGCGTAATACACTAAAATAAAAGTGATTTGAATCTTTTGAGTACTCCTGCCCTGAGAGCAGCGCGTAATACACTAAAATAAAAGTGATTTAAATCTATTGAGTACTCCTGCCCTGAGAGCAGCGCGTAATACACTAAAATAAAAGTGATTTAAATCTATTGAGTACTCCTGCCCTGAGAGCAGCGCGTAATACACTAAAATAAAAGTGATTTAAATCTATTGAGTACTCCTGCCCTGAGAGCAGCGCGTAATACACTAAAATAAAAGTGATTTGAATCTATTGAGTACTCCTGCCCTGAGAGCAGCGCGTAATACACTAAAAATAACAGCGATATGAATCTATTGAGTACTCCTGCCCTGAGAGCAGCGCGTAATACACTAAAATAAAAGCGATTTGAATCTATTGAGTATTCCTGCCCTGAGAGCAGCGCGTAATACACTAAAATAAAAGTGATTTGAATCTATTGAGAAGTCCTGCCCTGAGAGCAGCGCGTAATACACTAAAATAACAGCGATTTGAATCTATTGAGTACTCCTGCCCTGAGAGCAGCGCGTAATACACTAAAATAAAAGTGATTTGAATCTGTTGAGTACTCCTGCCCTGAGAGCAGCGCGTAATACACTAAAATAACAGCGATTTGAATCTATTGAGCACTCCTGCCCTGAGAGCAGCACGTAATACACTAAAATAACAGCGATTTTAATCTATTGAGAAGTCCTGCCCTGAGAGCAGCGCGTAATACACTAAAATAAAAGTGATTTGAATCTATTGAGCACTCCTGCCCTGAGAGCAGCGCGTAATACACTAAAATAAAAGTGATTTGAATCTATTGAGTACTCCTGCCCTGAGAGCAGCGCGTAATACACTAAAATAAAAGCGATTTGAATCTATACTCCTGCCCTGAGAGCAGCGCGTAATGCAATAAAATAAAAGCGATTTGAATCTATTGAGTAGTCCTGCCCTGAGAGCAGCGCGTAATGCACTAAAAATAACAGCAATTTGAATCTATTGAGTACTCCTGCCCTGAGAGCAGCGCGTAATACACTAAAATAAAAGTGATTTGAATCTATTGAGTAGGCCTGCCCTGAGAGCAGCGCGTAATACACTAAAATAACAGCGATTTTAATCTATTGAGTAGTCCTGCCCTGAGAGCAGCACGTAATACACTAAAATAAAAGTGATTTGAATCTATTGAGTACTCCTGCCCTGAGAGCAGCGCGTAATACACTAAAATAAAAGTGATTTGAATCTATTTAGTCCTGCCCTGAGAGCAGCGCGTAATACACTAAAATAACAGCAATTTGAATCTATTGAGTATTCCTGCCCTGAGAGCAGCGCGTAATACACTAAAATAACAGCAATTTGAATCTATACTCCTGCCCTGAGAGCAGCGCGTAATACACTAAAATAACAGCGATATAAATCTATTGAGTACTCCTGCCCTGAGAGCAGCGCGTAATACACTAAAAATAACAGCAATTTGAATCTATTGAGTACTCCTGCCCTGAGAGCAGCGCGTAATACACTAAAATATCAGCGATTTGAATCTATTGAGTATTCCTGCCCTGAGAGCAGCGCGTAATACACTAAAATAAAAGTGATTTGAATCTATTGAGCACTCCTGCCCTGAGAGCAGCACGTAATACACTAAAATAAAAGTGATTTGAATCTATACTCCTGTCCTGAGAGCAGCGCGTAATACACTAAAATAAAAGTGATTTGAATCTATTGAGTAGTCCTGTCCTGAGAGCAGCGCGTATTCGCGTAATACACTAAAATAAAAGTGATTTGAATCTATTTAGTCCTGCCCTGAGAGCAGCGCGTAATACACTAAAATAAAAGTGATTTGAATCTATTGAGTATTCCTGCCCTGAGAGCAGCGCGTAATACACTAAAATAACAGCGATTTGAATCTATTGAGTATTCCTGCCCTGAGAGCAGCGCGTAATACACTAAAATAAAAGTGATTTGAATCTATTGAGTATTCCTGCCCTGAGAGCAGCGCGTAATACACTAAAATAACAGCGATTTCAATCTATTGAGTACTCCTGCCCTGAGAGCAGCGCGTAATACACTAAAATAAAAGTGATTTGAATCTATTGAGCACTCCTGTCCTGAGAGCAGCGCGTAATACACTAAAATAAAAGTGATTTGAATCTTTTGAGTAGTCCTGCCCTGAGAGCAGCGCGTAATACACTAAAATAAAAGTGATTTAAATCTATTGAGTACTCCTGCCCTGAGAGCAACGCGTAATACACTAAAATAACAGCGATTTGAATCTATTGAGTACTCCTGCCCTGAGAGCAGCGCGTAATACACTAAAATAAAAGTGATTTGAATCTATTGAGCACTCCTGTCGAGAGCAGCACGTAATACACTAAAATAACAGCGATTTTAATCTATTGAGAAGTCCTGCCCTGAGAGCAGCGCGTAATACACTGAAATAACAGCGATTTGAATCTATTGAGTACTCCTGCCCTTAGAGCAGCGCGTAATACACTAAAATAAAAGTGATTTGAATCTATTGAGTACTCCTGCCCTGAGAGCAGCGCGTAATACACTAAAATAACAGCGATTTGAATCTATTGAGCACTCCTGCCCTGAGAGCAGCGCGTAATACACTAAAATAACAGCGATTTTAATCTATTGAGAAGTCCTGCCCTGAGAGCAGCGCGTAATACACTAAAATAAAAGTGATTTGAATCTATTGAGCACTCCTGCCCTGAGAGCAGCGCGTAATACACTAAAATAAAAGTGATTTGAATCTATTGAGTACTCCTGCCCTGAGAGCAGCACGTGATACACTAAAATAAAAGTGATTTGAATCTATTGAGTACTCCTGCCCTCAGAGCAGCGCGTAATACACTAAAAATAACAGCGATATGAATCTATTGAGTACTCCTGCCCTGAGAGCAGCGCGTAATACACTAAAATAAAAGCGATTTGAATCTATTGAGTATTCCTGCCCTGAGAGCAGCGCGTAATACACTAAAATAAAAGTGATTTGAATCTATACTCCTGCCCTGAGAGCAGCGCGTAATGCAATAAAATAAAAGCGATTTGAATCTATTGAGTACTCCTGCCCTGAGAGCAGCGCGTAATACACTAAAATAAAAGCGATTTTAATCTATTGAGTACTCCTGCCCTGAGAGCAGCGCGTAATGCACTAAAAATAACAGCAATTTGAATCTATTGAGTACTCCTGCCCTGAGAGCAGCGCGTAATACACTAAAATAAAAGTGATTTGAATCTATTGAGTAGGCCTGCCCTGAGAGCAGCGCGTAATACACTAAAATAACAGCGATTTTAATCTATTGAGTAGTCCTGCCCTGAGAGCAGCACGTAATACACTAAAATAAAAGTGATTTGAATCTATTGAGTACTCCTGCCCTGAGAGCAGCGCGTAATACACTAAAATAAAAGTGATTTGAATCTATTTAGTCCTGCCCTGAGAGCAGCGCGTAATACACTAAAATAACAGCAATTTGAATCTATTGAGTATTCCTGCCCTGAGAGCAGCGCGTAATACACTAAAATAACAGCAATTTGAATCTATACTCCTGCCCTGAGAGCAGCGCGTAATACACTAAAATAACAGCGATATAAATCTATTGAGTACTCCTGCCCTGAGAGCAGCGCGTAATACACTAAAATATCAGCGATTTGAATCTATTGAGTACTCCTGCCCTGAGAGCAGCGCGTAATACACTAAAATATCAGCGATTTGAATCTATTGAGTATTCCTGCCCTGAGAGCAGCGCGTAATACACTAAAATAAAAGTGATTTGAATCTATTGAGCACTCCTGCCCTGAGAGCAGCACGTAATACACTAAAATAAAAGTGATTTGAATCTATACTCCTGTCCTGAGAGCAGCGCGTAATACACTAAAATAAAAGTGATTTGAATCTATTGAGTAGTCCTGTCCTGAGAGCAGCGCGTATTCGCGTAATACACTAAAATAAAAGTGATTTGAATCTATTTAGTCCTGCCCTGAGAGCAGCGCGTAATACACTAAAATAAAAGTGATTTGAATCTATTGAGTATTCCTGCCCTGAGAGCAGCGCGTAATACACTAAAATAACAGCGATTTGAATCTATTGAGTATTCCTGCCCTGAGAGCAGCGCGTAATACACTAAAATAAAAGTGATTTGAATCTATTGAGTATTCCTGCCCTGAGAGCAGCG
The DNA here is from genome assembly GCF_964197995.2 of Scardinius erythrophthalmus. Lineage (NCBI taxonomy): Eukaryota > Metazoa > Chordata > Actinopteri > Cypriniformes > Leuciscidae > Scardinius > Scardinius erythrophthalmus. The sequence continues at coordinate 30,086,315 of NC_138227.1, read as the reverse complement.
CGTAATACACTAAAATAACAGCGATTTCAATCTATTGAGTACTCCTGCCCTGAGAGCAGCGCGTAATACACTAAAATAAAAGTGATTTGAATCTATTGAGCACTCCTGTCCTGAGAGCAGCGCGTAATACACTAAAATAAAAGTGATTTGAATCTTTTGAGTAGTCCTGCCCTGAGAGCAGCGCGTAATACACTAAAATAAAAGTGATTTAAATCTATTGAGTACTCCTGCCCTGAGAGCAACGCGTAATACACTAAAATAACAGCGATTTGAATCTATTGAGTACTCCTGCCCTGAGAGCAGCGCGTAATACACTAAAATAAAAGTGATTTGAATCTATTGAGCACTCCTGTCGAGAGCAGCACGTAATACACTAAAATAACAGCGATTTTAATCTATTGAGAAGTCCTGCCCTGAGAGCAGCGCGTAATACACTAAAATAACAGCGATTTGAATCTATTGAGTACTCCTGCCCTTAGAGCAGCGCGTAATACACTAAAATAAAAGTGATTTGAATCTATTGAGTACTCCTGCCCTGAGAGCAGCGCGTAATACACTAAAATAACAGCGATTTGAATCTATTGAGCACTCCTGCCCTGAGAGCAGCGCGTAATACACTAAAATAACAGCGATTTTAATCTATTGAGAAGTCCTGCCCTGAGAGCAGCGCGTAATACACTAAAATAAAAGTGATTTGAATCTATTGAGCACTCCTGCCCTGAGAGCAGCGCGTAATACACTAAAATAAAAGTGATTTGAATCTATTGAGTACTCCTGCCCTGAGAGCAGCACGTGATACACTAAAATAAAAGCGATTTGAATCTATTGAGTACTCCTGCCCTCAGAGCAGCGCGTAATACACTAAAAATAACAGCGATATGAATCTATTGAGTACTCCTGCCCTGAGAGCAGCGCGTAATACACTAAAATAAAAGCGATTTGAATCTATTGAGTATTCCTGCCCTGAGAGCAGCGCGTAATACACTAAAATAAAAGTGATTTGAATCTATACTCCTGCCCTGAGAGCAGCGCGTAATGCAATAAAATAAAAGCGATTTGAATCTATTGAGTAGTCCTGCCCTGAGAGCAGCGCGTAATACACTAAAATAACAGCGATTTGAATCTATACTCCTGCCCTGAGAGCAGCGCGTAATACACTAAAATAAAAGTGATTTGAATCTATACTCCTGCCCTGAGAGCAGCGCGTAATGCAATAAAATAAAAGCGATTTGAATCTATTGAGTACTCCTGCCCTGAGAGCAGCGCGTAATACACTAAAATAAAAGCGATTTTAATCTATTGAGTACTCCTGCCCTGAGAGCAGCGCGTAATGCACTAAAAATAACAGCAATTTGAATCTATTGAGTACTCCTGCCCTGAGAGCAGCGCGTAATACACTAAAATAAAAGTGATTTGAATCTATTGAGTAGGCCTGCCCTGAGAGCAGCGCGTAATACACTAAAATAACAGCGATTTTAATCTATTGAGTAGTCCTGCCCTGAGAGCAGCACGTAATACACTAAAATAAAAGTGATTTGAATCTATTGAGTACTCCTGCCCTGAGAGCAGCGCGTAATACACTAAAATAAAAGTGATTTGAATCTATTTAGTCCTGCCCTGAGAGCAGCGCGTAATACACTAAAATAACAGCAATTTGAATCTATTGAGTATTCCTGCCCTGAGAGCAGCGCGTAATACACTAAAATAACAGCAATTTGAATCTATACTCCTGCCCTGAGAGCAGCGCGTAATACACTAAAATAACAGCGATATAAATCTATTGAGTACTCCTGCCCTGAGAGCAGCGCGTAATACACTAAAATATCAGCGATTTGAATCTATTGAGTATTCCTGCCCTGAGAGCAGCGCGTAATACACTAAAAATAACAGCAATTTGAATCTATTGAGTACTCCTGCCCTGAGAGCAGCGCGTAATACACTAAAATATCAGCGATTTGAATCTATTGAGTATTCCTGCCCTGAGAGCAGCGCGTAATACACTAAAATAAAAGTGATTTGAATCTATTGAGCACTCCTGCCCTGAGAGCAGCGCGTAATACACTAAAATAAAAGTGATTTGAATCTATACTCCTGCCCTGAGAGCAGCGCGTAATACACTAAAATAAAAGTGTTTTGAATCTATTGAGTAGTCCTGTCCTGAGAGCAGCGCGTAATACACTAAAATAAAAGTGATTTGAATCTATTGAGTAGTCCTGTCCTGAGAGCAGCGCGTATTCGCGTAATACACTAAAATAAAAGTGATTTGAATCTATTTAGTCCTGCCCTGAGAGCAGCGCGTAATACACTAAAATAACAGTGATTTGAATCTATTGAGTACTCCTGCCCTGAGAGCAGCGAGTAATACACTAAAATAACAGCAATTTGAATCTATTGAGTATTCCTGCCCTGAGAGCAGCGCGTAATACACTAAAATAACAGCAATTTGAATCTATACTCCTGCCCTGAGAGCAGCGCGTAATACACTAAAATAACAGCGATATAAATCTATTGAGTTCTCATGCCCTGAGAGCAGCGCGTAATACACTAAAATAACAGCGATATAAATCTATTGAGTTCTCATGCCCTGAGAGCAGCGCGTAATACACTAAAATAACAGCAATTTGAATCTATGGAGTAGCTTACTCCTGCCCTGAGAGCAGCGCGATCGCGGGAGATGTATCATTTTGACCGTTGAAATATCGCGGAAAATTTGAACGAGTTCTGTTCTTGCATATCAATTTAACAGACAGCGAGGTAGCATTGGAAAAGCATGTTTTACACCAGTTACCCCATAAGCAGCTTTGTTTTGGTCGACTGATGAAACAGTCAAATCAAAATGCATACAATACAGACGATGATTAGTTCTGTGCATTTTTAAATGTTCGCTTATTATCTTAGTAAACGTTAGAGGATGTTGAAATGTAACACAATATAGTTGTAAATTCACTTACCTTGCAATAAATGCGTTCTCCCACGAACATGTCTTTTATTCCGACTGTTCCTCAAGAAATCCCTCCGCAGCGCATCTCAAATTCAAACGTCTAAACCCCGCCCTTGCTTCAGTTTCATTGGTTGAAGCTGTAAACCAATCATTTTCCTTTCTGCCCTCAGAACATGTTTGAGTAAGTAAAACTCCCATCTGCAAAAAAACTACTGGGTGGATTTTTATCATTCTAGGGTGGTTTTGCTCACACAATGCCAACACACATTTATGTTCAAACACTATGTAAAAGTGAATTTTGCATAATAGGTGCCCTTTAAAATGTATTAATTTTCAGCATTTAGTCATTTATTTGTAATAACCACTTTAAGTGGGCTATTTAAATTTTTTTATTTATATGTTAAATTATGTTTTTAAAACATAAGCGCAGAGTGTTACGTAATATTGTGTGTGTGTCGAAAGAATTTGTCCGCAGCTGCTCAAAAAAAAAAAAAAGTCAAAAACCCCACTGTCAGTGTTTTGTAAGGAACAGGCAAATATGTAAAATATAGCAGGAGACATTTTAATTATTTACTAATAAAACAATTTTTTATGTCAGTGTCGGCTAGACAGATGAAGTTGACGACTCGCGATCTTCGCAGCGCAAGAGAGAAATGCACATTTCATACGAATTACATAAGCAGCGCAGTCTGTTTTCTTTCGTTTTGAATTGTTCTGCTTAAAAGTAGACATTTAAAGCTATCTATATGTCTCAGGTCTGTGAGGCAATAGGCTACCTTATAGCCCTACGCTGAGTTGCGGTTCATTTATGAGACGAGCTCCAGCCTCCGTGTCCTGATTATCTATTTTCTAATAGCCTATAGGCCTATTTACTTATTTATTAAATCCAGACAATTGGTTGATGAAACATAGATTAAAATTAAGATACAATTAATACAAAACGAAATTAAATTTAAAGACAGGCTTTGTGCTTTCAGTTTGAGGTCTCTGTGAAAGTTTTAAAACATTCGTTTAGTGCCGCTTTAGAGCGCTGCACGTCCGTAAAGGAGAACTGTCTGTAACAATTTTTTTTTTTTTTTGTGAAATAAATTTCTAAAAAAATGCGACTTAGTCCAGTGCGACTTAGGCTATAAATGTTTTGTGGCGCATTTTTTGACTGATATGCGACTCCGGAGCGACATAAAATAGGCTACGGTAAGTTATGTATTCTTTTTGTGCAAATGACCGGTCCATTGCATTACGAATAAAGCTAATCAATAAAGTAAAAAATGTGATGTGCAGTCAGGTTTGAGTGTGTGCACTATTTGAACGAGTGTTCTTCTCACTGATATGCTTGTGATTTGCGGAGTTTTGACGAGTTTTATAGTCTTGATTGTTTCTTATTCAAAAGTGGTGACGTCCCTACAATAGAATTAAATGAAAATCTTTTGTTTGAAAGTTTTGGTCTGATGTTCTTAACCTTACAATGAGCATTGTAAATTTAATTGTTGAATAATTCTAATAATAAAACTATAATGATAAACTTATACAACAAAAATGACTGTGCCCCCAAATATTTGTCTGTGCTCCTAAAATTTTTTATTTAGGCACAACAGTGCTCCTAGTTCAAAAAGTAAGTGTAGGGCCCTGTGACAATATATCAGTCATCGTGTGATAACGAAAATATTACTAGGCCTAGACTACTTGTTCTGAGCAGTGTTGTCAGTGAACAGGCTGTAAAACTGTCGGCTAAGTTACAGACACTCACGAAAAACTGATGCTAATTATCTGGGAAACATTCCCTAACAGCAGTCAAGTTGTCACTTTTTGTGTCAAACAAGTTGTGAATTTGTTGTAACATTAAAACAGGAGATCATCATGACTTACTCTGTGCTCAAAGTGATGCTCGGAGCTCCAGTGGTTTCCTCTATGGGTGAACGAAACTTTGAACGAAGACGCTGTAGCAGAATCACGTTAACAATTCCAGGATATGCTTTTTTTCACTGGTTGTTTGGTTGGTTTTCATTGCGTTAAATCTTACCCAGATACAGTAGTGCTATTTTCTGATTGGCTATTGTGTAGCCCCTTTCTTTTTTTTGATTGGCTGATAAGTGGCAGGCTCGGCTAGGGGAGACGCGCTTGATTCCTGGCTGCCGGTTCCATAGTGAGATCGGCGCGGCCAGAGAAATTTTGGGCGCTGCGGCATAAATAGTTTTTCCGCGTGAGAAATACAATGTGTGGCGGGAGTGCGTGACAAAAGACCGAAATGAGTGACTGTCACGCTCAATGCGTGACACTTGAGAGCCCTGTGCATGTATTTAATAAATAAAAAGCAAATATAGCAGACAATATAATAACCGTGACATGGAGGTGCCGGTGCGCCGCGTTCACTTGCATTGCATTGTGAACTAGAGCGCATCTCATCGTAAATGAATGAAACTCAGCATAGGCCTATGCCTCATGCATTAGCATTAAATATCTTTGCTGCATCCTTTCTAGAACAGACAAGGGCTTTCTTGCGGCTCGCATCAGCAGAGCATTGCATCGTCCATAGACCACAAAACAATCAGCGGATGGCGGGCGGGTGCGGCTATGAAATAATACCCCATCCGCGTATCTCTATCGATAACAACATTGAACACTACACAAATATTAATTTTATTTTTTTAATTTAGGCGATCAAGTAGCTAATCAATGTCTGCTCTTTATTCAAACTAAGTTGTCCTATAACAGACGAACGTCGCAATGCAACGTCACATTTGACTCACGTCTTAACCGTCATCACTAATTCTGAAACCCGCACACCCATATTCCTACCTATCCCTTACTGCCACTGGGGAAAAAAAAATTCCCTACTGACCCATGACCTCAACTGACAACCTCAACTTTTTTTTTTCTATGCCTAACATTTTGCTTTTTCCTTGGTGCAAAAGTTAGTTCCTCTCTCATTTCAACAGGTCCTTTTGTTGGCGAAATACACATGACCTTTCTAGGGGTTTTAGGAGTTCCCGGAGCAGCCATTGTAACAGGAAAAGATGCAGAATGTCTTCTGTGTCTAACACTGCAGCCCCTAACCTTATTTAAATCCATAGTGTAGGTAGTGACGTAGGTGTGAAAAGGAAGACCAGAGAGAGCCATAACATACAAACTTCATTGGCATATGGTGAGGTGTGAGTATGTTAAAACGTTCGTAATACAAATTAGAATTACCATATGTCCAGACAAGCTCCTTTTAACAAGCCCGGACATCACCACACGAGGACATGTCAAAACACAACATCCTGTTGCTATATGCATGCCTATCAAACATCAGTCAGATCGATCCTGTAAAAGAAACATTGTTTTTATGACAAGGATCCTTGTCACTCATGAGTTACACATGGACTCCTTGACAAGACCCCTGTCACTCATGAGTTACACATGGACTCATTGACAAGACCCCTGTCACTCATGAGTTACACATGGACTCCTTGACAAGACCCCTGTCACTCATGAGTTACACATGGACTCCTTGTCACATATGAGTGACAGGGCACACATCCCCATAGTTATAAATCAGGTCATAAATCATCATTTTGACACATGGTGTATGTTAATACTACTTATATAGCAGTGGTTCTGCAAGCCTGTTATGTTTGTACAGATTTTTTTTGCCATATATGGGCAAGGTTTTTGGTTCACCCAAAAATGAACATTCTGTCATCAGTTACTCTGATTTCTAAACCTGTATAACTTGTATAATTTCTTTGTTCTGCTGACTTTGAAGAATTTTAATAAGAGATCTGGGGCACCGTTCACTTCCATAGTATTTTTTTTTCCTACTATGGAAGTCAATGGTTCCCCAGATCTGCTTGGTTTACAAATATTCGTCAAAATGTCTTCTTTAGTGTTCATCACAGCAACGAAAATTACACAGGTTTGACAATTTGAGTAACTGATGACAGAATGCTAATTTTTGGGTGAACTATCCCTAAACATTTTGTAATACAACCAATTATATACATGTACTGTATAACGTTATACCGTTAAGTTTTCTGCGTTCAAAACGGTTATACTGGTTGTACATTAGATGGCGCTATGGGGTAATTTTCCCTGAGCAATTGCGCAAAAAAAAACACTAGGGAGTTTGATTAAAATCTTCAATTTAGTTTTATATATTTCTTTATTTTAACTAGAAATTAAAATGAAACTGAATAACGTTAATTAGAAAGGGGGGGTGAAATGCTATTTCATGCATACTGAGTTTTTTACACTGTTAAAGAGTTGGATTCCCATGCTAAACATGGACAAAGTTTCAAAAATTAAATTGTACGTTTGAAGGAGTATTTCTGTGACAAAAATTGTCCTTTCCGGTTTGTCACAAGTTTTGGAAAGTTTTTTTCGAGTGTGGGTCTTCGTGACGTCAGCCGGGGGCGGAATTTCCTTATATGGGTCCTAAGGGCACTTCTCCGCGGGCGCGCGCGCGCACTCGTAGACCAGATAGAGAGAGATGAGAGCGAAAGCAGTACGTTACCTCATCAAAGCACTCTGCTCAGCTTTTGGAAGTCAATGTCACCAAAGAAGTGGGTTTTTGGTTGCCAGGGCAAGACAACCCTGCACAGATTCCTAAAGAACCCAGCGCTAAGGGACCAGTGGATGGAGTTTGTTTTTTCAGAGACTGTTTGTTTTTGTGCAAGACTGTTTGTTCCCTGCATTTCGACGATGATTGTTTTATAAACAAAGCCCAGATCGACGGATTTGCAGATCGTCTAATGCTTAAGGATGGAGCAGTCACAATGATAAAGGTTCGCGGTCGCAGGCGGTGAGTAAAACTGCTTCAAATGTCTCTGTGTTGTTAGCTCTAAGGCAGGGGTCGGCAACCCAAAATGTTGAAAGAGCCATATTGGACCAAAAAAACAAAAAACAAATCTGTCTGGAGCCGCAAAAAATTAAAAGCCTTATATAAGCCTTATAATGAAGGCAACACATGCTGTAAGTGTCTATATTAGCTTTATTAGCCCCCTAGTATCAAAATGATAAGTAGGCTACAATGAGCATTCATAATTAAATGTTTGTTGACAGAAATGTTGAAATTAAATATTTATCATACACATTTTTACAACGTTGAAAAACTTTTTAACCCTTGTGTTATGTTGCGGGTCAATTTGACCCGTTTAGATTTTCTAGTTGTTGGAAATACTGGTTAGCCTATGTTTTTTTTCTTGATATTTTGTGACTTTTTCTCATTTATCATCATGAACATGCATGCAAAGTTTCAACATGCTGGTGTTTTTTGACATATACAAACAAAATTACTGTTCCTTTCGTGATGTTCGCGGGTCAATTTGACCCGCATATTTTAACGCTCTAAGGCAACTGTACGGACCCAAAATAATAAAATTTCTTGGTTATATTTTGTTTTTTGTTTTTTTTTACTACCTTATGAAGCTAAAAAAAATGGTTTTCCACACTTATTTCAATACAGAAAAATATTTTGTCAGCCACAGATGGTAATTACCTATCATTTATTTTTTCAAGCTGCCTGAAATAATATTAAACCTTTTTTTTTTCCTTGATATTTTGTGACTTTTTCACATTTATCATCATGAACATGCATGCAAAGTTTCAACATGCTGGTGTTTTTTTTTTTGACATATACAAACAAAATGACTATTACGTTTGTGATGTTCACAGGTCAATTTGACCATCATAGGCAGCTATTCAAAAGCAACTGTACAGACACAAAATAAAAACATTTATTTTATGTATGTCAGGGCATCAACTCCAGTTCTAAAGTGTAAGTGTATCTAAAAGTGCTCTAACCCAAACCAAACACAATTGAAAAAGCTAAATCATGGTGTTCAGAATTAATTGCAAATTACAAATGAAAATTTTTGACAGACACAGATAGTAAAATAAGCTCTCATTTATATATTCAAGATATCTGAAATATATTGAGACTTCGACATAGACAGCAGGAAAAATTAGCTCAGATTAATTGATTAATTGTTCAGTTATGATGTTCTAAGCAAAAAAAAAAAAAGAAAAAAAGTTTAAAAAATGTAGGCTATATGCAAATATATATAAATATAACGTATATTCAAATTTTAAATAGTTTTAAAAAATGGTTAAAAAACATTTTCATTAAATCATATCTTAAGATATATATTTTTTGGAATATTTGACAAATGTTGATATTAAAAGTTTACAGTTTGAACCTGAATCTTTGTTGTTTTTCATAGTGTGATTTTTGAGGAATTGTATTGAATACAATGCGGGTCAATTTGACCCGGACCATAAGGGGAGTACACAGAATTCCAACATAACACGAGGGTTAAAGAAAAATTAAGTTTAAAATATTCTGGCTGACCCCCCAGCGTGAGTTTTTCAAGGCGACCGTTATTTAGAATGTGTCACTTTATGGTTTCCATGGTGACGCGTCATTGCGTATCACGTGACACACCGCAGCAACAACAGAGCTGAATGAATGATGATCTGCTTTTATGTCATTTTTCCTTTTTTATTCAAAATATTCACAAATTTGTTAGATATGGCATGAAATATCTGATATTCCGATTGTCAAATATATACAAGTGGAAGTGTTTTGTTGTTTAAACACCTTTATAACAATCGAGTTATTTGAGCTGTATGCGCGATGGGCGCCGCCATCTTAGTTTGTGCCGCAGACGCAGTTCAGAGAATCGGATATGTTGGATTTACAACACGTGAATTTATCCACTTCTCCCGAAATACATAAAAGTAAGTGGCTGGTGAACTGGGAGAAAAATAGAGTAAACTTTAAAGTTACTTACACAATGTGTATCTGATATGAATAAAACGTGTCTAATTATAATGGAAAGGATTATTGTCTCTTCCTTTAACATCAGTGTGTATTTTACAAACTCTAAATGTATTGTTTTTTTAGTACTTATATGTCTGAAACCTAAAATAAACATTATGTGGTTGAAAACACTGAAAAGTTGTGATATATGACAGCTCTGAGCGCGCCCAGAGCGCGCCTTTCTCTGGCTCAGCTCCAGCCAACGCGCAAGAGCATATTTGAATTTAGCAGTTGATCACGTCATGCACTGACCGTTCTAATCACACCGGTGCGATCGTACGTGCGAAAGGGTTTTAAGAATGTTTGTCATGTTTTTCCTCCTACAGAAATTATATTAAAACAAAAAATATTTTTTCCATTTTCACATTTTTGAAAAGCTCCAGGGAGCCACTAGGGCGGCGCTTAAGAGCCGCATGCGGCTCTAGAGCCGCGGGTTGCCGACCCCCGCTCTAAGGGAACCGAGGTTACGTAAGTAACCAAGTACGTTTTTCTGTTTTGTTTCAAAACGAAAAACCAAATAACCGTTTTGGTGTCAGAATCAAAAAACGAAAAACCAATTAAAAACGGCCCGTTTTTCGTTTTTGGCGATCATTTTATTGTTATTCCTTTTTGAACAAAGAATGAAGAGAGTCTTTGAACTTCAGTCAATTCGTTTTTCGTTTATAAACCAAAAACGGAAGTCACGTGGTCTATTCCTTTTTTGGAAGCGAAAGTAACCGGTAACACTTTCAAAATAAAAGTAACTATTCGGTTGTTAAGTTGTGACGTAACCACTGCTGTTTCCGGGTCCTAAGGCCGTCGCCTTTCTACTGCTTTTGCATGAGTTTTACTATGGTTTTACCACACAGCAGTGCTGTGTCCCGTGTTGTTTAAATAGATCCGAGTTTAAAAGAACAAGTGACTGTCAACAGTCATTTTACTTTTCCCTGTGACGAGAAAGACAAGAGGAAATGGCTGCAGTTGATAACGTAAGTTACAAATATTAAACAAATAAAGAAACTTTGGCGTCAGTTGGTGCTGCTAACTCTCTAAAACCTGGCTGTCACATATTTAATTTTTAATCTTCGTTCAGTTACATCCACAGTTATAGCAGTTTTTTAAAATACCTATTCAAGAACATGGATGCTAGCTTACTCACATTAACCCTTATAAACCTTCTTTTTTCATTGATGCCTGGACTCTGTCCTTAATTATGCCACCTGCACTCTGTTGGATTTAAAGTAGTTTAAATCCTTTTTGACCGCCGAGGGTAACGTAAGAAGGACGTGATCGTAAATAAATGTACAAGTTCCTCCATTGTTTTGGTGCGGTCGGAGAAGCGCTTGGACCCACGAGAGCCGCGTGACGTCAGACTTAACAACCGGATAGTTAGCGAGGTGATTGTAGACTAAAACTGGACTAATATAACGTTTTTTAGTACAACTAAAGTAGCACTGGGTGTGAAAAAAACACTTTAGTTAACTGAAATAAAAATTAAAACTAATAAAATAATAACTCTGGCTGTTTGGGAGAATTAAACATTTGTAAGACCATTGGTGACCTGTAACTTCAGATTAAGACAAGTGAACTCATTTTATATGTAGCTTAGGATAGCAGGTAGCCTATTTATTTATAAGTTTCTATGATTTTTAATTCACATTTTAGTTTTGTAACATATTTATAGCCCTTCTTGCTATGTGGAATCTCAACCAGCAGAGGTCACTCTACCCCCTTCTGTGCACCGACTCTTTCTGTGGCGACAACAGGCAACAAGGGTTTGACCTTTTGACTTGTGTTTATATCAAAGAGAAGGCAAGCACTGCTACCAACAAAAGCGAATCACTGAGTTTGAAGGGTGTGCAGAACTTCACCTGCCTTCCAGCTCCTCTTTCTATGGCACTATAGCTGCTAAAAACTCTCAGCTTCCACCATGTTACCCCTTCTGTGTCAAAACAAAACTCTTCCAAAACAAATCTATAAAGTTGTATACTTTTTATTTCCCTTTGCATTTTTCTCCAGTGTAATATACTTATTATGTTAGTAAAGTAGATGAAATATTTTTTATGCAGCTTGTAGTTCTCATTAGTTATGTAGACCTACTTGTGTGTGAAACCTAGCCTTACTCAGTCAAAAATGATCTCTAGCTCTGGGACTTTCAGATCTTTTAGTGCTTTTGGGGTTTAATTCTGTTTGATGAACCACCAGGGAAAGGCAGTTCTCTGTACTCTTGGTACTTGTGTAAAGTAAAATAAAAGTAAAGTTAAATCATTTAGTTTTTCTCCCTGGTACTCGTGTCGGGGCCTCCCAGAGTTTCCCCAATACCTGGAGGATGTGAGCCTATGCACTGTGTGTAGGACTGATGATAGTAGCAAGACTGGCCCCAGTCACCTATACCATCACTCTCTCTTCAAATAAATGCTGGATTGGCAGGACAAAGCAGCACACCACTCCTTCCTCCGGCACCATAAAAGGGCCTTGTTGTCACTTTCAGATATTTACATCATGGTTTATGGTAAGCCACATCTTTGAATTGTGGCACTACAAACAAATTTCGATTTTTTTTAAGTTGTCACAGGTAGAACTAGGCCTATTCTTTATGCTTTTCATTAAGTTATTTATTTAAATGTATTGTTGTTATTCTAGTTCTCATGGCTGTGCTGTATATTTAATTTGCTTGACTGTTTCTTCTTTTGATTCTCCCTCAGTTGTTTTCTTACGTTAGCTGTTTATTGCTGTTATTTGGCTGGTTGTCTCTTGGTTTTGTGTTTGTTTGTCTTTTCTCTGCCTCAAGCCCCCATCCCCGTTCTCTTACTGGTGTTGTCCTTTCTCTGTGGTGTCTGTTGTGTGGTGTTTGTGGCCCCCATCCCCAAATCAATTTATAATTAAATAAATAATAAAACAAAGGAGTATAGTAATATTCTTGTTAAATTTAACAGAGCACTGCCTTTCCCTGGTGGTTCATCAAACAGAATTAAACCCAAAAAAGCACTAAAAGATCTGAAAGTCCCAGAGCTAGAGATCATTTTTGACTGAGTAAGGCTAGGTTTCACACACAAGTAGGTCTACATAACTAATGAGAACTACAAGCTGCATAAAAAATATTTCATCTACTTTACTAACATAATAAGTATATTACACTGGAGAAAAATGCAAAGGAAAATAAAAAGTATACAACTTTATAGATTTGTTTTGGAAGAGTTTTGTTTTGACACAGAAGGGGTAACATGGTGGAAGCTGAGAGTTTTTAGCAGCTATAGTGCCATAGAAAGAGGAGCTGGAAGGCAGGTGAAGTTCTGCACACCCTTCAAACTCAGTGATTCGCTTCTGTTGGTAGCAGTGCTTGCCTTCTCTTTGATATAAACACAAGTCAAAAGGTCAAACCCTTGTTGCCTGTTGTCGCCACAGAAAGAGTCGGTGCACAGAAGGGGGTAGAGTGACCTCTGCTGGTTGAGATTCCACATAGCAAGAAGGGCTATAAATATGTTACAAAACTAAAATGTGAATTAAAAATCATAGAAACTTATAAATAAATAGGCTACCTGCTATCCTAAGCTACATATAAAATGAGTTCACTTGTCTTAATCTGAAGTTACAGGTCACCAATGGTCTTACAAATGTTTAATTCTCCCAAACAGCCAGAGTTATTATTTTATTAGTTTTAATTTTTATTTCAGTTAACTAAAGTGTTTTTTTCACACCCAGTGCTACTTTAGTTGTACTAAAAAACGTTATATTAGTCCAATTTTAGTCTACAATCACCTCGGTAACTATAGTTACTTTTATTTTGAAAGAGTTACCGGTCGCTTCCAAAAAAGGAATAGACCACGTGACTTCCGTTTTTGGTTTATAAACGTAAAACGAACTGACTGAAGTTCAAAGACTCTCTTCATTCTTTGTTCAAAAAGGAATAACTATAAAATGTTCGCCAAAAACGAAAAACGGGCCGTTTTTCGTTTTTTGATTCTGACACCAAAACGGTTATTTGGTTTTTCGTTTTGAAACAAAAAACAGAAAAACGGTATTTTCGTTTTATAATTACAAACGAATTACGGATTATCCAGAGATCCCCTGACCCCGAATGAAGACTTTCTCGCCCGCACCTACTGCCTGTAGGAAGAATATCCCGCTTGCAAGTTCGGTGTATCCTACCCGCGTCCTTCAGTCTCACAAAGTCTCAGACATCGCAAGAAGCACGGCAAGCATCCCCAGGCAGGCTAACGAAACCCGGCTAGCTAAGTCAACGCGTCTGATAATAGGCAATAAACATGTTGCACATATCATGATTGAGCTAGAAAAAACGTTCTGATGTTTTCTTAGACAAGCAAAGGTAAACCATCATTCTACCAGATGAACTTATAGATCTTGCTAATATAACTTTAGACAAATATTAACCTCCGATATATATATTTTTTATGCTCATGCACTCTCTCAAAAAAACAAAACACGAAAGCAGCAGTTCGCCTCGTTCATATCGTTCGTTCCCGGTAAAAATAGTAGTATGTAGGCTATGACAACACGATAAAAAAATAAAAAACTCGCCATCAGTTGGAAAGAAAATATTACTTTACTTACGGTAGACATAACTGGTTTTGAAATAGCCGGTTCCTCTGCTCAGCAGGGTTGCGTGGCGAGGGGGGAGGGACAACAGTTCGTTTTTACAACAGTGTGTTTGAAAGAATTTACTACCAGACACTAGGGGGAGCTTCGTAGAGAAAAAACACTCAGGCTTGCCTAGTGTCCCTTTAATCAGTCATCACTTGATTACACATTTAGTCTTATTTTCCTTACCTTGTCATTCAAGGCCAGGGCACTTTTTGTACAACCAACGTTGTGCTGAACTTGACCAAATTGATCTGCTGCTGCAGCGGCGGCCAGCAGCTCGTGAGGTTTCTCAACTCAGCTCCGCCGAGACAAAATAGACATGCCATTTCAAAAATCTGTCATTTATTGTCAGAAATATGTTTTCAAAAGCATCACTTTCATCAAATTTATGTGACATAATTTCCAGACTGCAAACAGGCACATCAGGACACAAACGAGCAGGCTTATGTGCCGGGGCTGAGCCACGGAGAGCCCCGGCCCAATTTAACCATTCCAATAACCAATTATAATTTATTTACTTTTCTATCAAAATTTTTGCATTTATCAACCTGAAAGCAGGGTTTTTTTCAGGGTTGTAGTTTTGCTTATAATTGTGCAAAGTATTTTTAAACTAACAGGTGAACAACAATAATGGAGCATCTTTAATGATCAAGTGCTTAGAATGTGTACAAATTTAAAAGTTCCATTCTTGTAGGTTCAGGGGCTAATAGCAAAGCAAGGGCCTAATAACAAAATAATATTTTTTTACAGTCCATCTTATAAGGTACAAAAAGGAACCTTGACAACAGGCCAGGTTCCTATATGAACCCTTCTGCCACAAAAAAGGTTCTAAAATGAACTGACAACATGTGCCAAATAATCAGTGGATCATTATAGAACCTATAGGTTCAACTTTGAACCTTTTTATAGTTAGAAGTTCATATTTGCACTTTAAAGTTCTTTTTTGAACCCCAAAGGTTCAATCTCTTTTAAGAGTATACTGTCAATTTCACACTCTAAATTCACTATATGAGTTTTATTATTTTAACGTCACCGATTGATAAAACCCCATGCATGCACTCATTTCTATTTATTTTAATTATTAAAATAAAATTTTGTTCTTTGCCTGAACAAGTTTTTTTGTTTATTTTGCAGTTCTCACTGATGCAAATTCAAAGACCTCATCCTTAAATGTTGATTTTCTGCAATATTCTGTAGTAGCCTAAATAAAATGAAATAAAATAGCCTATAAAACAAACAATTCGATGTAGTGAAGACTCTTCATCTGCTTTTTGCTTCAGCATGTCAATCGGAGTATCAGGCAGTAAAACAGTGGGAGATCTTGAGGCTGGTGCGACGCTTATAGGAGCCAACAAGCGCGCTCAATTATGAACAAAAAGAGCAAATAAAATGTAAGATAAGATGGGAAATAAGAGCAGTATTTTAATGTCTGTTTGCACATGTGCATCAATCGGAGTGTCTGGTAGACTTAAACAGAGAGATCTTGAGGCAGGCGCGACGCTGATAGGTGACGTGACGCGCGCTCCATTATGGACAAAAAGGGCAAATAAACTATATAAGATGACAAAAAGGTAAATAAGAGCAGGATTGCACTGTCTGTGTGCTCTCGTGTCGGAGTGTCTGGAAGATGAAAACAGTGAGAGATCTTGTGGCAGGTGCGACGCTATAGTGGCTGGCGCGACGCTTAGTGAGAGCCACGAGACGCGCTCCATTACGGGCAAAACAAGTGAATAAAATATAAGATAAGATGGGAAATAGGTAAATAAGAGCAGGATTGCACTGTCTATGTGCTTTCGTGAATCAATCGGAGTGTCTGGTAGATGAAAACAGTGAGAGATCTTGTGGCAGGCGCGACGCGAGGCGGGAGCCACGAGACGCGCTCCATTACGGGCAAAAAGAGCGAATAAAATATAAGATAAGATGAGAAAAAGGTAAATAAGAGCAGGATTGCACTGTTGTTTGCTCTCGTGTATCAATCGGAGTGTCTGGTAGAAAACAGAGAGAGATCTTGTGGCTGGCGTGACTCTTAGGTGCCGAGACTGGTTATATCCGTGACTGGTCAATTGGCAGGCGCGGTGACTGGTCGCTTATAACGGTGACTGGTCGAGTGGGGCGCATATAACAGTGACTGGTCAAGTGGGGCGCATATAACGGTGACTGGTCGAGTGGTAGGCGCATATAACTGTGACTGGTCGAGTGGGGCACATATAACGGTGACTGGTTGAGTGGGGCGCATATAACGGTGACTGGTCGAGTGGTAGGCGCATATAACGGTGACTGGTCGATTGGCAGGCACGGTGACAGGCGCATATATCCGTGACTGGTCGCTTATAACGGTGACTGGTCGAGTGGGGCGCATATAACGGTGACTGGTCGAGTGGCAGGCGCATATAACGGTGACTGGTCGATTGGCAGGCGCGGTGACAGGCGCATAACGGTGACTGGTCGAGTGGCAGGCGCATATAACGGTGACTGGTTGAGTGGCAGGCCCGGTGACAGGCGCATATAACGGTGACTGGTCGAGTGGCAGGCGCATATAACGGTGACTGGTTGAGTGGCAGGCGCGGTGACAGGCGCATATAACGGTGACTGGTCGAGTGGCAGGCGCATATAACGGTGACTGGTTGAGTGGCAGGCCCGGTGACAGGCGCATATAACGGTGACTGGTCGAGTGGCAGGCGCATATAACGGTGACTGGTTGAGTGGCAGGCGCGGAGACAGGCGCATAACGGTGACTGGTTGAGTGGCAGGCGCATATAACGGTGCATGGTCGAGTGGCAGCTGCCCCTAGCTGTGACGGGTTAAGTGACAGGTCGAGCGGCAGCTCCCCCTGCCACGCAGAGATTTTACCCCTACTGTGTGTTGATATAGTCACACAGTAGGGGTAAAATCTCTGCGTGGCAGGGGGAGCTGCCGCTCGACCTGTCACTTAACCCGTCACAGCTAGGGGGGGGGGGGGCAGCTGCCACTCGACCATGCACCGTTATATGCGCCGTTATATACTGTGTGTTGATATAGTTAATGTCGCCGGGGGGCTGTGCAAGCCAGCATAGTCCCCTGCCGGTCCCAAGCCCGGGTAAAGACAGAGGGTTGGGCGTCAGGAAGAGCATCCGGCCCATAAAAACCTATGCCACATAGAAATCATGCCAGATTTTCGACAACCACCAGACCATGCTAGGGCGTTCCCCATGTTAAGCGACGTGCAGCGGCAAAATGGCCTTGACGCTGTGAGAAGAAAGCGAGCGAGGCAGACAACACTGAGAGTGGCAACCTTGAATATCGGGACGCTCACTGGAAAGAGCAGAGAGATAGCAGATATGATGCAGAGGAGGAACATCGATATCCTCTGCCTTCAAGAGACGAGATGGAAAGGAGGGAAGTCAGGAGGAAAAGCGATTAATCTAGGAGAAGGGTACAAATTGTACTACAGCGGAGGGCTAAAACCACGGAACGGCGTGGGAATATGCTTGAGTGAGGAATGGCAGGATAAAGTGATAGAAACAACCAGGAAATCAGACAGAATAATGGCAATGAGGCTGGTAATACAGGACAAGATGTATAATATAGTAACATCGTATGCACCACAACAGGAAAGGGAAGATGTAGAGTCGATGAAAGGACGTCTACAGCAAGATGCCTCTGAATGGTAAAGACTCGAATCGGAATTCAGTAATGGCGGCGCTCGACTGAATATGAGGGGGAGAGGGGCAGGGCGGGCTTCCTGCAGCATAGGTCTGCGGTGTCCATATATGGTATATCCTGCGCCGACTTGACGTCAAGTCGGCGCAGAAATTAACATCACGTATTTGAGTGCGCGTGCACGTGGGCTGGTTGACGAACCCAGGGGTAAACAAACGCTTCACTTTTAAATATCGGCTTCCCGGCCAGTGTATAATCGTTAGGCAATCATAACATACATTTTTTCTCGTGGAAAAGTGAAAATTACAGATCATGACTCCTTTAACATAATACTATATTTTACCAACATAGGCTGTGTGTGCAATTAAAGTAGCTTATTTTCATTCATAAAGCAAAAGAAAACTCAAACAGAGATTAATCCAGTCCCTTCGATAGCGTTGTTGAAGGAGGAAACCCCGCGTAACTTACATAGAGACAGACTGTGCATGCGCGATGATAGGAAGTTAAATGTTCGAGCGCAGAAATCAAAACATTACGTTTTCTCAACTTATTTTTTTGTGTTCATGGGACAAAATAGTAGTAAACATGCAGTTAAATAGTTTTTATA
Organism: Scardinius erythrophthalmus; assembly: GCF_964197995.2. NCBI lineage: Eukaryota > Metazoa > Chordata > Actinopteri > Cypriniformes > Leuciscidae > Scardinius > Scardinius erythrophthalmus. The sequence continues at coordinate 30,067,748 of NC_138227.1, read as the reverse complement.
AGTTAACTCAACACAGGGCTGGACTGGGACAAAAAATCGGCCCGGGCATTTTGGCCAGACCAGCCCACTATATGATCATAAACACCACCCATCTTTGCACGCCCTTAATTATATGCATACCAACTCCTATGCATTAAAACCACTAATGCCATGTAATGAGTGAGTACAGGAACGAGTGAGAGTTAACAGATGAAATAAGTAAAAATGTGACATTTATTAATACAGTTGAACTATACTACACAGTGATGAATCCTGAAACAAGCTATAAGCTGCATTGGCATAGCAATACAAGTGTTTCTTACAGGATTTTTGTTAAAACTATGGTGGTGGGACCTTGGTCCTTCTAGGGGGGTTCGGGGGCATGGCAACAAAAATTCAAACCTCTTTTAGTTACTGTGTCTATTTACATTACACCTACTACATAGGCTAATAATAGTTATAATATTAATCCAATGACAGTAATAGCCATATTTTGTAAAACAAATGCACTAAAAAATAAAGGAAACTTTCATAATTAGTGTTGTACCAATTTCTATACTTGAAAGAGATAAGCACATGATCTTTCATTTTGACGCAAATTGCATCAAGCTTTTATTTTGGCGGAAAACATGGTTTACAAACGCCTCCCATTAAATTTCTAGTGAATTGTGGTAATCGTCAACTATGCAGATGTGGAAATAATCTGTAACTGGGTTATGGGTTCCTACACTCATGACATAGCCTAATAAGTGTTTTGAAAGTAGTTCTGCTTACCGCAGGCTCTACATTTCTCATCTCTCTCCTGATCCTCCTCACTATCATCATCTGCCGCTGGAGCTGATGAAGGTCAGAAAACATATATTTTGACCTTTTACAGTCTATGATTTTGACACAGTTTACAGTGTCTGCTTTAAGGGCCTGGTTCTATTTTTTCACGCTATTTCTCTGCACATTCCTTGCGTTTCTTCACCATCTCGCTGACTATTTTGATACACACTGACACTGCTGCATGCTCGCTCACTCGTTTAAAGTTGTGATTGGGCCAGCCCAGTGTCAATCAAGAAAAGAGCCAATGGGCCGCTGATCTACGTGTTTCATGGGCTGGTCTGTCAGAAAAAAAAAACTAACTGACTTTTTTTGACCAATGCATTACACCGGCACAAACAGCGCCGCCAATTAAGCAAAACAAAACAAAACGAATGGGCCGCCGTTGTACAAATTTTATGGGCCGTTAAAAAAAATAAAAATAAAAAAATAATAAAATGTATGAGTATGAGATGTATCGGCCCAAAAAGCACGTCGGCCCACCGTGAAAATGCCCGGTATGCCCAATGGCCAGTCCAGCCATGACTCAACATTGCGCTCAAAAAGTTGCCCACTGAACTTATAATCTTAAACTGAGCTTATAATCTTAAACAATTTGCAAGTTGGATTTTTTACAGTGTAGACACACATCAAGTATCAATAACCTAATTCTCCAGTCTGTCTCTTTGATGTATTCATTCTGTAGGGCAGGTAACCTATAAAAAGAGAGAACAAATTTTGTTACCCTTATGAAAATCAACGTACTTTTAAAAAGGACCAGCAACACAAGATTAGAATTATGACCTCATACATAATGTCTGTAACAAACAGAACTTAACTGGGTAAATTAAAATGTCCTGGACTGAAGGACAACACAACAAAACTCTCACCTGAGCTGTGAGATGTAGGGCAGACACTGGAGGAATCCCCTCACTTCACTCTCTTCATCTGTCCAGTCTCTCAGCTCTACTGGTTTCTTCTCTGTTTGGAGTTTCAGCACTTCTAGGAGGACGGAGCTCTTTCTCTCTGAGAGTTTTATTCTCCAGACTGCAGGAGCTGACTGATAAACTGGCTGTAATGCTGGAAGGACACTCCTGCCTGTTTGAGTCTCATAGTCCTTCACATGTGAGTACAGATCCAGCAGGAGATCACATATCCCATAATTCACAGATGACAGCAGTTTCTTCACAGTTTCTTCTGTTGTCTCTTTCTGGTGAACAGCAGCTTGCAGACACAAATCCAGTATTAATCTCTTTCTTTTCTCCCATGATTCAGATGATTTATTCTGTGGTTCAACAAATCTAAAGAAAGAATGAACAAGATTCAGTTAGAGATGACAAAGGAGAAAGATAAAGATTCTTGAAAATAATCAAACAGTTTGTCAGATAATACCTAAGGTCATTGTAATTGAACAGTGAAAAGTGATGAACAGATGTTTTAATAATTATCTTTAGTTTTCAGTTTTGCTCTGAGGTGCCATCTCAAATTCCATCTCATTTTCTCTTCCAACTTCAAAATTGTCTGACATCTTTGTTTTCATTTATTATTATTATTTTCTTCTTTTTTTTTTCGTGACCTTTCCAACGTGATGGCGTAATACGTGGCGAGTCGCAGACCAGCACAAGACAAACAATTGTGGTTAAAAAGTATATAAATTAAAAAAAATTTAGAAAATGACCCATCGTTTCACTAAGACCCTTATTTCTCGACTGGGATTGTGCAGAGCCCTTTGAAGCACTTCAGAGCCCTTTGAAACGGCATTGATTTGAACTTCAACATTCTGTTTGCCATTGAAGTCCACTGTGTGGAGAAAAATCCTGAAATGTTTTCCTCAAAAATACTTAATTTATTTTCCACTGAAGAAATAAAGACATGAACATCTTGGGTGGCATTGGGGTGAGTAAATTATGTTTATCTTCTAAAGATATTTAGAAGAATGTCAGTAACCAGACAGTTTCTGGTCTCATTGACTTCCATAGTAGGAAAAAAATATACTATGGAAGTCAATGAGACCAGAAACTGTCTGGTTACTGATATTCTTCTAAATATCTTCCTTTCTGTTCAGCAGAAGAAAGAAATTCATTAAGGATTGAAACAACATGAGGGTGAGTATATGATGACAGAATTTTCATTTTAAAGTGGAGTATCTCTTTAAATGCAGTTTTATATTTATGGATAATGTTTTCAATGTTTTACTTTTTCCTATGAAATGACCTTAGCCAATCATAACAGTGGCCGTTTACTGACAAGCCTTAGAGGAGATGTAGAACTTAAACCAAGTGTTTGTGACAAAAGGTCAAAATGAGGGTTGGAAATAATATTTTTGAATATATAACTGTATTTAAAAATAGAGTAAAAATATTTAAATAATTACAAACATCATGTCAAGAAATCACACTGTTGATAGTCACTATAATAATTCTCATTACAGGGGAAAGATGAGTAGCTGCACACAGATGTTAATAGTTCAGTGTAATTTTCTTCTGTATTTGCATCAAACTCTGATGCTGAAACAAACAGATTCAGCAGAAACTTTACAGCAGCTTCTCTCTTCATGTAGATAATGCCACACAATCTGTGGAGACATACATAATTATCACTTTATTGTCCAGTGCAGGAGAATATAAAATATTGAATAAAAGTGAAAATATAATCCTAAATTGAATATTTTGTAAAATAAGTATTTCTGTATAGCTTCTGTCTTTTGGAATCTAAACAAAATTTAAAAAACAAAGTTTGAGCAAATTTTCTGATGAATTTGAAACACTGAATTTGTGGAAGCAAATTTGTAAAGAGAAATAAAATGGACTGAAAATTGCCTGTCAAATATTATATGTTGTATTTTTAAACAGAATTAATATTTTGGAAGTGAAATCTGAAAGGTGAATATGGATTATTACATTTTTAATAATGAAAATGTGTGTGAAATGTTTTGAATTGAAATATTCACAGCTTGAATATACAACCATGTTGAATTTCAGCCCATAAAAATGCAAGCCCTGAAAATACAATGCATTAAAATGCAAGCAGGGTTAATGCAATGCACATTTTTTCAAGTAGTGCAATTCAACAAGCTTTTTTGTTTCAAAAACATTTGTCATTATTTTACTTCCATATCCATTAAAGTCAAGTGCTGTTTTGTCCTGTATTACGTCACATCAGTAATCACATTTACATGCACTTTAAACATTACATTTCAGTTGGGCTAAAACATTATTAGTCTCTGTGATAGAAATATTTGATGTAATGGGTATTTTCAACATTAAATATACAGAGAAATGCAGACTAAGGATGCTCAGCTCTAAGGCCATATATACTTAACCAAAAAGTGCTAAACACAGTAGAACTAACAGTCATATGACTAGCTTAGATCATTACAAACCAATCACCAGAACAAATCATACTGAAGCAGACTTGAGTGACATTGATTTTTACTCAACTGTATGATATAAATATACATGTATCTTTCTATTCAGGAGACTCAATTGGTTTTTGTGGCCAGTGATCTCCTGGCCATGAATAAAACTTAATTTCTACAAAGAGCAACTTGGGAGTCGTGTCAGGTATATGCTGCGCAGCTGAGTAAAAGATCCTACGCTCAAAAGAAAACAAAAGAACATCTATGTGTGATTGAGGTAGTAATGTACTAAAGATCCTATGCTCAAAAGACCACCGCAGAGACAGTGATAGTGTTGGAAGGCTATAGAGCCGCCCTCGGGGTGAGGCTGTAATACTCTGAGTTAGTATTAATGATCCTGTGTCAGACCAGCGTACACCTGAGAAGGACGGTGAGAGTGTATAGATGCTAAAAACCTGTGTGCTCATGTGTGATTGAGGTAGTGATTGTAGCTTCTTGATGGGACGCCGTCACCTTACTTCAGGGAAGTATTGTATTGTATTATAAGTATTCAGGGAATTCAGGGAATTACCTCGAGATACTGTAATTATTATTTTAACAACTGCAAGTTGTTTAAATTGTCCGTGGTGAAAAAGTCAGATTAAGTAGGTTGTATTCGTATTAAGAATTTCCACGACATCTCTTAACATGTTGTAAATTGTTTAGTCCAGTTGAAATTGAGAGTGAGAGAAGGATTTGAACAACAGATTTACTTACAACACGACTGCCAGCGGCCAGATGCAGAAACAGAGACGCTTAGTTAAAACTGTGTCATGAGAACTAGTCTGAACAACTAGCAGTTAGTTAGAGCAAGTCAGACTTTCTTTACAGATTTAAATTAGACCAATCTACCTTTTTATGTAACTGGTTAAAACAGTTATTATCAGTCTTGAAGAAGAAAAATATGAGATGACTAACTTTTAAGAATATAAGACGTTTATGCATCCGGCCGCTGTGGTGTCGACAAAACCACACTTCAGTTCAGTGTTTTCAATTCTGGTTCACAATCACATTTATATCGTCTACCCAACATATACATTGATTTAATTAATTTTATTGTGAGCACTGAATACAATAATCAAGCATGGTTGGTCTGTTCCTCATGAAACTCTCACCTGAGCTGTGAGATGTAGGGCAGACACTGGAGGAATCCCCTCACTTCACTCTCTTCATCTGTCCAGTCTCTCAGCTCTACTGGTTTCTTCTCTGTTTGGAGTTTCAGCACTTCTAGGAGGATGGAGCTCTTTCTCTCTGAGAGCTTTATTCTCCAGACTGCAGGAGCTGACTGATAAACTGGCTGTAATGCCGGAAGGACACTCCTGCCTGTTTGAGTCTCATAGTCCTTCACATGTGAACACAGATCCAGCAGGAAATCACATCTCTCATAATTCACAGATGACAGCAGTTTCTTCACAGTTTCTTCTGTTGTCTCTTTCTGGTGGAGAGAAGCTTGCAGACACAAATCCAGTATTAATCTCTTTCTTTTCTCCCATGATTCAGATGATTTATTCTGTGGTTCAACAAATCTAAAGAAATAAATGAACAAGATTCAGTTAGAGATGACAAAGGAGACAAATAAAGATTCTTGAAATTAATCAAACAGTTTGTCAGATAATACCTAAGGTCAGTGTAATTGAACTGTGAAAAGTGATGAACAATCACTGAAATTTACCCGATACTGAAATTTGCTCTGAGATGGAATTGTATATTTTTTTGTAGCAAATATCAAATGATTATAGGCAAATGGAACCACACTAGTTGAAATCAATTACATTTTTCAAAAAAAAAAAAAAAAAAGAGTGCATAACTGCAAATAAACAGTGAAACATAATGAAACAAAAACAGTAATTTAAATAATTTCCTGAAATCACAAGTTCTAAATTATTATATTAATTAACAGATTCAGTTGCTGTTAATGTAAATTGTAGAATTGAAATGAACCAAGACATTTGCTTAATTGCCCCTTTTTCTACCACAAGGACCATTTGGAGTTCCTAAAGGCACAGATGGGCTGATAGTGGGCCAAGATGTGTGTACTTTGGGGGTCTATGAATTGTCACACCTTTTGAACATTGGGGGAAGTGTAATTATCTGATTGGTCAGTTTGAATGTCTCACATTTGAGTTTTAGTCACATATAAAGGATAAAACAAGATTGTAACTGTGCCTTTTTGGTGCTATGGCTCGTTTCCACTGAGCAGTACGGTACGGTACAGTACGATTCGGGACAGTAAACCCTGATCCGGCTTGCGTTTCCACCGCCAACAGTACCCTTACTTGATAGGCGTGGTGTAGCCTATGCCGGAAAGAAGTGATCTACGTCATTTTCGCGCAAAGAAGAAAGCGACATAGTAAACAACAATGGATGACATACAACAGATCTTGTTCTTGCTTCTCTGCATGTTTGTCACAAGAAGACAAAGCTGACATTAAAGCTGACATTAGGTGTTTCTCAATACCAAGTACGCAAAGTTCCCCTGAGTCGGACTTGCTAAGTCCGACTCAGGGGAATGACTCTCGAGGACGCAAGTCCGTCTGGTAATTCTGCAAATGGAACAGCGCGCATCACTCAGCTCGCTCTGCTACTCCGTTTATCATGTACATTTTAGGCAACAATAAAATGAACTATGTTATAAAACACCACTCTGCCTCTTTTCGTTTTCATTTAGGGTGCTCTTCGGTCATTTCTGACCAGAAAATTTTGTGTTTTGAATTTCTAAAAATCACAGCTTTATCGGAATGATATGAAACTTGGTGACTTTTATGGCATTAGGTATGTGAACACAAGAAAAAATTGAGGGCATGATTTGAGCAGGCTAAGTGGTCGTAAAAAAAAATAGTACCTTTTGTGCTCTTTGGTCAAAAATCACAGACCATAGGAAATTAATGGAAAATTGACAAAAACACAAAAAAAAAATGTGTGTGCAATCTACAAAATCGGCCATGGTGCAGAAAAAAAAGTGCTCAGCAATGAAGGGGTGAAACTCTAAAACATCAAGAGTGCAAAACAGACCCACACACACACACACAAACACACTTTTATACACAAACACACCAATGAATTGTGATAAAAAGAAATTTAATCACAGCTTCGTCGGAATGTTACAAAACTTGGTGACTTTCATGGCATTAGGTATGTCTGTGAACATACAAAAAATTTAAGGTATGATTCAAGTAGGCTAAGTGGTCATAAAAAAAAAATTATTCACACTTTTGCTCTTCGGTCAAAAATGACCGACCATAGGAAATTAATGGGAAATTGACAAAAACACAAGAATTCTCTACAAATCGGCCACGATGCAGAAAAAAAAGTGCTCAGCAATGAAGGAGTGAAACTCTAAAACATCAAGAGTGCAAAACATAACATAATTAACAATTATAATGAATATATATATATATATATACAGCGGGGGAAATAAGTATTGAACACGTCATCATTTTTCTCAGTAAATATATTTCCAAAGGTGCTATTGACATGAAATATTCACCAGATGTTGGTAACAACCCAAGTAAGCCATGCATACAAAGAAACAAACAAAAATAAGTTCAGAAATTAAGTTATGTGTAATCATGTAAAATGACACAGGGAAAAAGTATTGAACACATGAAGAAAGGGAGGCGCAAAAAGGCATGGAAAGCCAAGACAACTGCTGAAAACTTACAGTAATTAAAAAGCAATCCAGCCCCCTGTCAGTGGAAATTAATAACAGCTGATTCAGTCCCAAATGATGGCCTACAAAAAGGTCTCATTGCCAAGGTGTCACACAAGACACATCTCATGATGGGTAAAAGCAAAGAGCTGTCTCAAGACCTTCGCAACCTAATTGTTCCAACACATAATGATGGCATTGGTTATAGGCGCCATTATAAGCTTCTGAATGTTCCAGTGAGCACTGTTGGGGCCATAATACGGAAGTGGAAAGACAATCATTTCACCATAAATTTGCCACGACCAGGTGCTCCTCGCAAGATTTCTGATAGAGGAGTGAAAAGAATAATCAGAAGAGTTGTCCAAGAGCCAACACCAAGTTGTATGGTGTTTTTAGATTATTACAAATAATCTGCTAACTAGTTTTGATTTGGTATTGACTTTGAAGTGCTACAAATTGCAATGCAATATTGTCACTCTCTATAGCAACGCTCTCCCACATATAAGCTATTGTAACTGTGCTTATTTCCATCGTTGGTATAATTGGAAGTGGGTGGAATAGACAAGAAATGTACAGTTTTCTACCATCTTGCTAATAACATTTCTTTAGTCACTCGGCAGTCTTGCAGCTTGCTGTGTGGAAGAAAACAAAAAATGAGGAATCACATTTTCTTTGATCTGTTAACATAAGATGTCATTATACAACAACTAAAAAAACTTTTCAGACCCCCCAAAAATTGTCATACGTTGAAATCAAGCTGCTAAATGACTTTTCTACTTCCTCCACATTGTGACATAGTAGATATTTTCATCTGACCAACTCCACAACACCACATCAACGCCTACTTTACCATTTAATTTTGGTAACCTGCCCAGCAGTGGAGAACAATGAAGTTACAAGAAAGATAGAGCAGGTCAACCAAGAGCTACTCATGTTAACAGGCACCTGAAGCTTACTGCAAGTTTTAAACTAGTTACATATTAAGATGTTACGCCCGTTTCACACATACTCCGTTTGCAGTGCGTATGCGGCACAGGAGCAGCAAGCGCTATAGTGCTTTCACATTATGCTGCATTTGCAGTGCGTAACTGATCCGCGGCTGTACCACAAACACATGAAGAGTTCAGATGCAAAAGCCTCTAAGTGCCATCTGAAATTTTCTTCTAGAATGATCATTTTTATCAAGCTCATATATTTAATTTCAGTAATTTCACTTAAATGGCAATGAAAATGAACTATGAATTGTCATTTAACTGGAATTACTGAACTTAAATATACAAGCTTGATAAAAATGATCATTCTAGAAGAAAATTTCAGATGGCACTTAGAGGCTTTTGCATCTGAACTCTTCACGTACTCACTATTTTTTATTTCAAATCCAGAAGTTATGCAGCAACTTTTATTAAAAAAAGGTTTTGTCAGCATTACGATTTTCTTTGCACACATACAATCCTTAATGGTCGTATGCACATTTAAACACAATTTAAACAACGTAGGCCTATTATTCCATGCATTACTTCTACTTATATTAAGTAGATCAAGCAAGTGGTCAAATATTTAACCATGGTACTTATATTAATATCGCAAAATTGACAAAAACAGCCGACTCTCATGCCTTTTCTTTTGCATTCAAATTTTAATACAATAAATCTTGCATGTCACAAAGAACTTGTTTTTCCACCTCCACGAATGAGACAAGTGTTGTTCAATATGTCGCCTTGTTGAGGTAAATTGTAGTTTTCCTTTCTTTACCCCCGGACTTAAAGTAAAAAGACGACTGTGAAAAAAATTTGTATTAAATTAAATACATTTATGGTGAGATTACTACATTTTATTTAATTAAATGCATTTATGGTGAAATTACTACATTTTCAGGTCAATCTGTGTTCATTTTTACCACGAAACATGCGCTGTCACTTTAATTCAGCGTTTGCAGCACAGCAAAAATAGACTCGGTGCGGAAACGATCGCTGCACTGCTCCTGGAACGGATCGACGGACTGCAGCCACGTGCAGTGAAAGCTCTAACCTGTTAACATGGATACGGAAAAAAATATGCACCGCATACACTCCCTGTTCTCGTCACCTGTCAATAAAGTAATAACCGCATTATCCCTGGTTTGCTTGTACTGCCATAGTAACCATGGCGACAGACGTGGACAACTGCGTTATGTCTAGAGGCACGCTCACACTGTTGTTTCGTTCATACATTATGGACCATGGCAAGCAGACTTTGGGACAAAAGGAGAACTAAACGTCGAGAGCTCCACGTCCGTGACAAACTTCGACTTGACAGAGATTCGCAAATGTACATAAAACTAATCAATGTTATATAGCTCAACATGATGAAATGTTAGAATATGATCAGTATGTTATTCTAATGTTGATCTAGCTTACTGCTAGTCTCATACAGATAATCTAACACATAGAATAACATTATAACTTTCAACACACTCAAATGCAGTTTAGTGTGATAGTGTAGAGTAGACCAAGTGAAACAGCGCTGCGTTGCCCAGAGCCGCCTTAACCTAATGTTAGGCCCCGGGGCTGAGAGGTTTTGTAGGCCCCCCATCCCCTCAATTTATAGAGTCTCATTTTAAAAAAGTGTAATATCTAGGTAACCTACATCACAGAATGCATTAATTTCTTTTGAGACCTACAACAGTGAGTTTTTTAATATTGTTTTCAATTTTAATATTGTTATTAAAGCTCCACTATGTAACTTTGGTATGTGACCACAAGAGGGCGCAGTTTCAACAATAACAAAGGCGAAGCTTGATGACGCTATGAAGGAGGTGACGATGGGAGATGTCGTTTTTAATGCGTTTTCACCATAGCAATGTATCTAAATGGAATTAATGAATCATGATCACGGATGAGGTAATTTATTCGTTTTTGTATTACCTGTATGTCTGATCGTATTATTTTATGTCATCATAATTAATGAACTGCAAGGAACGTGAAATGTTATGCTATATTATCCCGTTACAACATACAGCTATTTGTCAAATGATTTGTTTGGTTTATGTTGTGCAGTTTTACGTTTTTATGGTTAATGCCGTGTTGTTTAACGTGTTCAAACCAATATCTAAAAGTAAATTTGAACGAACATTTGCAAGTAATGACTAAATATATTTTTTTAACAACATATCCGATTGTATTTAATTGTACTGCCATAATCTCGGTCACCACACGTGATAAAAAGCCTTACCGAAGTACAAAGAGCAATATAACTTTGTTTATAAGTGCTATTATTGACAGTTGCATGTCTTACCTGTCTACAATACACTCGCGAGAGCAGTCTCTGTCAAGTCCAAGATAGTCGCGCAGCTCTCTCCATCTCGAAAACGCCTGGCCGATATTTATCCGGATTTTATTCCTCCGTTTGTCACACAGTCCGTGACTCCGCGTGTATCCGAATATGGACGCTTTCGTTTTGTTGGCACTTCAATACTCGCCGAAGAGTAATCGTGATCCATAACAGCTATAACCATACAGTCTATGGCTATAACGCTTTAACCACCACTTCCGCATTTGACCATGTGATATTCCGGTGTGGTGGGTCATATTTTTTATTTTATTCTTTTTTTATTCTTTGTCAGACGTCTTTATTGTTTATTGTGATAAGAAAAAAAAAACTCAATAAAGTTGTTGTAAAAAAAAAAAAAAAAAAAAAAAAAATCCGGTGTGGTATCACATGGTCCACACCGGAAAAAAAGGATAGAGCGGACATTGCGTCACTAAGGCGCGACATTTCTTTTCCGGGACGGCCAGTTATTTAAAATCGGAATTTCTCTGAAATAAAAAATCTTTGGAGACTTTTGAGATATTGTAAGTACACAACTGGAGGAAATATATCACACTGTGCAAGTTATTTTCGAAAATTTTATTACAAAATTCCTACATATTGGAGCTTTAACATATCACTGAGCACATAAACACAAGACACTTTATTTAACAACCACACACAGCAACTAAATTTCAACTTTATGCAAATGAGAAGCGATTTTCGCGAGCGACAACCAATAGGAAAGAAGCCTTTCAGTGGAGCTCAGCTCCCGTCACCGACTGGAGTGCAGTGCAGGCAAGACAGAAGAGTTCGAGGGCGATTTCACTGTTTTATATGATTTACTGCAACTAACCACAAACATGGATATAGTAAAATGATGCATGGAAAAGAAACTGTCGACAGTCTGAGTGAGTTTATGCTGGATTTAGTGTGTAAATCATTTTGTTTACAAATTAGTCGCTTTGCAGTTGTTATATACATGTTAAAGATTTTATTTTGGTTGTGTTCATTATTGTGATTATATTGGCTGGGTTTATAAAAGTTTTTAAAATTGAAAGGATCATTGCTTGGTACATTTGGAAACAAAGCTTGTCTATTTCTAAATGTAATCGCGTGCATCGCTGATGATTACTGTCCGTGTGTTGAAAAAAACTTAGATTAAACACAGTCGCAACAGACACACCCCAAAGCGGAGACGTTACAGCGTTGCCAGCGGCACTGAGCGGACTTTTGCCGCTGTAGTGGACACGCACCGTAACGCCTCATTCGCGCCGCGGGACCTGCATTGACTTAACATTGAAATCACTCGCGCCAGACGCTCTATTCGCGTTTGGTGTGAACGCACCATAACAATAACATTAGAGCGACAGCACTACCAACGTCCACAAGCGACTAGCGACATACAGCGACAAAATCTGACAAGTTAAAACAATATGACCTTTTCAGCTCATCATGAACCTGAACATGGGAGGCCCCTGAACTTGGGAGGCCCCTGGGCTTCAGCCCAGGTAAGCCCGTGCATTAATGCGGCCTTGGCGTTGCCTCACAAGTTTGATTCGTCAAATAAACTGACCTGTGTGAGTAGTAATTCAGCACTTGCGCGCAAGTTAGTATGGTAGAATGATATGTCCTTATTCCCATATCCGCGGGACTCGCATGGCGCTGATATCTGTCTCTCATTAGCAATCGCATTCTGCTTCATACCACAGTCATGTTAAAAACATCAATGTATTCACTCATCCATAAACATTATTAGATCCTTCGGCATGAGGACAAGTCCCATCATTCTGCTTATCACTGCATCATCAACGTACGCCTTTGTTATTGTAAGAGGTTAGCGACCCCTAGCTGCGAAAAAAATAACATATTGTAGCTTTAAAGGAACACGCCGACTTTTTGGGACTTTAGCTTATTCACCGTATCCCACAGAGTTAGATAAGTCCATACATACCCTTCTCATCTCCGTGCATGCCGTAACTCTGTCTGACGCACCCACCGCTAGCCTAGCTTAGCACAAAGACTGGAGGTAAACGGCTCCAGCTAGCATACTGCTCCCAATAAGTGACAAAATAACGCCAACATTTTCCTATTTATATGTTGTGATTTGTATAGTCACAGCGTGTACAAATAACAAGGTCACATGAGACACAACCATCTTCTAACCATATACATACTGGGAACTTATAGTCAGTAGGAACAATTTAAAGTCCCTGTAAAGTCAAAATTAAGTGTGTGTTCTGAGTTTGTCATACCACAGAAACATTTTTATTAGCCACTCAGCCAATACTGGGAACTAGGGGTGGAACGATTCATCAACTACATCGATGTATCGATTTATATTTTTAATGATCCAACTACATCGATCTGTGCTCTGCAAGTTATATTGATCTAGACATATATCGATCTAACATCGTTTTAAAAGGTAATGAATCGATTGTATCGATACTATGAAATAACGCATTGGATTTAAGCACGTCAGACTTTATACGGATGTTTTTTTTTTTCTTAGCACTTTTAATGATAAAGGCGTTAAACGTTACTCGATTCAGTCTGCCTATCTGTGACCTCTTCGCCATGCGTGACGCGCCAGCAGCAGCGCAAAGACAAGAAGCATCGCAAATTCTCTCACCTCAGAAAAACTGACTTTCCTGTCCTCTCAGCCGCTATACTGCAGTAGCGCGCACTCTTCAATTGCACGCGCAAATGCGGCGGCACGCGCTGCAGGCTTATATCTTGTCACTAACCATATATATAAAGCACAAAATAAACTACAGGCGTTACGTTTTAAATTAGAAAAAAACGTGTTGTCCAGATTCAGTATCTGAGGTCAAATGATGTTGTCAGGCAATATGTCCGTGTCATTATTCTATCATTATTTTCATAACTTGTAACGAAATAAAGTCTCTCACATCAGAAAAATGAAATCTCATGTCCTGTCATCGTTATACTGTGCTCGTAGCGTGCACTCTTTAATTGCACGCGCATAATTAATTGATAGCCTACCTGATTCCCTTTCAAGAATTTTTGGCTAAAAAGTCACTGAATGGATTTCAAGTCACTGAATCGTTTCGGATCGTATCGTTTTAAATGAACCAATATCGTCCTTGAATCGTATCGACAACCACGAATCGCGATACGAATCGAATCGTTCTTAAAACGAATCGTTACACCCCTACTGGGAACTATATTCTCAGAAGGCGAAGCACTGCTACTTCTGCGGAGTGATTTAATCCAATTCTGAGCGAACTCTCTGCGCCTCACCACGGGTCTTCTCAGGCGCTGCGAGCAAATCACTCCGCCCAAGTAGCAGTGCTTCGCCTTCTGAGAATATGTGACCATGTTATTTGTACACTGTGACTATACAAATCACAACATGTAAATAGGAAAATGTTGGCGTTATTTTGTCACTTATTGGGAACAGTCGGGTCAATTTTTTACTTTTTTACTAATTTAAAAAAAAATATTTACAGATCAGGCTTTGGTCGGACTCGGGCTCATTTAGCTTTTCTCCTTTCATCGTGCCCATAATATATGTGCAGAGCACAGGCTACTGTATGAAATATTGTTATATTGATAATATTATATATGCAACGCAATATGCGATCACGCGAGTAACGCGACGCGCGTGCAATGCAGGTGACAGTTGACCATGCAGAACATCAGGGAGAAGTTGGAGCGTAAGGAGTTACTACAAGTTCCCAATACTTCAGGAAAAGAAAGAGTTTTGATTTGATTACCGAGCCTGAAGCCTTCAACAGTGGATGCTATTCTTTTTCTTCACAACGATCGCGAATAAACAGTGAATGAGCCTACTCAGTTCAACAGATTTTTTTTCTTCTTTATTATATTTTTATTATTATTTAACGTTAGCCAGTTGGCGAAGAGTTCTTTGAAACGTTGTTCTTAAGTAAAGTTACTTGACATCAAAAAAAGGTAGGCCGTAAATCTTTATTTACTTCTGGATCACATTTGGCTATATAATATTCTAAATAATTTCTATGTAATGGACAGTCTGTATTAATATTTGTGGGCATAATTGTCGGTGGTGGTAGTTATGTATGAGGCCTAAAATAAAATTTTACCTTGTAGCGTGTGTGTATGTGTGTGCGTCTAGCAGAGACAGCGCGCATCAGAGAGCGCGCGTCAGAGAGAGCTCAAAGTGATATTGATGTTGGTCTCGGGTCAGGGTTCGGGCTGAAAAATTGCAGACGTTTTCGGGCTGGGGCCGGATTAGGGCTTGAACACCACAGGCCAGGTCTCGGTTAGGGGTGGATGTTTTGCCCTGTGCAGGGCTCTAGGCAATATGCTAGCTGGAGCCGTTTACCTCCAGTCTTTGTGCTAAGCTAGGCTAGCGGTGGGTGAGTCAGACAGAGTTACGGCACGCACAGAGATGAAAATGGTATGTATGGACTTATCTAACTCTGGGGGATACGGTGAATAAGCCAAAGTCCCAATAAGTCGGCGTGTTCCTTTAATGTAATGCAGTCAGATCCATCTCAAGTGAATGTAAACAGTAGGAACAATTTAAAGTCCCTGTAAAGTCAAAATTAAGTGTGTGTTCTGAGTCTGTCACACCACAGAAAAATGTGTTATTAGCCACCCAGCCAAATTTGAATACTAAAAAAAAGCAGCCAAGTAAATAAAATAAGCTATCAAAATCTTGAAAAAATTAGCAGTGGTATCTGCTCTTAAACGCTGGGGGCGTGTCCGCTGGCTGCGCTGAAACCACGCCCACTGGCGGGAAAGTTGACTCGTGGGCACGCACTGCCGATGATGGCACCAGTTGTCAGCGTGATGGGAGGATGAAGGCCGAGGCGGGAGATAGTCGGCTTGGCCCCATTCACTAGTAACAGCGGATTATCAGTGAATTCCAGTTGTCTCAGACGAAAGTTTATAAAACTATCCCGTGTAAAATGATCACTACAGAGGCGGATGTTGGTGGTAATCCTCAGCTCTCCATCAAGGTGGCTCTTCACAAAATGAATCCACCTCTTGTTGATATGATCGGTGTTCGGAAATTTAAATAAGTATACTGATCTGTTTTGTAAGTGATCGCATCCAGGTAATACGCATTTCCGTGACGAAGGCATAGCTAGTTAGCAAACTGTAGGGCACGCTGTAGTAAATAATACTGACTGTAACTCGTGATTGAGCAGCGAACTGACAGGGGAGGGGGCAGCCTCAGTGGCTCCAGTGCGTCATCAGGTAGGAGCATGTCCAGGAGCTGGTGTCCAGGGATAGTTTACCCAGAAATTACTCTCCATCATGCTGTTCCAAATCATAAGACTTTCGTTCATCTTCAGAAAACAAATGAAGATCTTTTTGATAAAATCTGAGCGATTTCTGTCCCTCCGTTAACAGCTATGCAACTTCCACTTTGGTTCATAAAAGTTCATAAGGAGATTGTAAAACTAACCCATATGAATTGAGCGGTTCAGTCCAAATTTTCTAAAGAGACATGATCGCTTTATATGATGAACATTGAATTAAGGCTTTTATTCACATATAAACATTCATCAACTCACACATCAGTTATGGTAAACGGAAGCTTAAGCATGTTCGCTTGACTTGAGAGAACCAATGAGGTTCATTCTCATGTGTTATGCAGCACGTCTGAGCTTCAGCAACCAATGAGGTTCATTCTCGTGTTACGCAGCACGTTTGAGCTTCTGCAAGAACCAATAAGGTTCATTCTCGAGTTACGCAGCACGTTTGAGCTTCTGCAAGAACCAATGAGGTTCTTTCTCATGTTACGCAGCACGTCTGAGCTTCTGCAAGTACCACTGAGGTTCATTCTCATGTTACGCAGCACATTTGAGCTTCAGCAACCAATGAGGTTCATTCTCGTGTTACGCAGCACATTTGAGCTTCCACAAGAACCAATGAGCTTAATTCTCATGTTAAGCAGCACTTTTGAGCTTCCGCAAGAACCAATGAGGTTCATTCTCGTGTTATGCAGCATATTTGAGCTTCAGCAAGAACCAATAAGGGTCCCACTTTATATTAGGTGGCTTTAAGTAATATGTACTTACATTGAAAAATACGTACAATGTACTTATTGTGTTCATGTTGTGTTGTAAAACAATTTTGCTGCTATTGAGTTGTGATACAGGTAAGGTTAGGGACAGGTGTGGTGGTATTGGGTAGGGTGGGTTAAGGTGTAAGGGAAGGGTCTACCGTGTAATTACAAATGTAATTACATAAATGAATTACCGCTGTAATTACATGCAGGTATTTTCAAAATATAAGTACAATGTAAAAACATGTATGTACACAATAAGTCCATTGTATCAAACTATTAATTTCAATGTAAGTACTGTAAGGACTGAGACAAATCAGACACAATTATTTGGTATGTACCAAAGAAAAATCTTTAAACTTCACTCTGTGATCTGTGGTCCCATCCCCCAAACAGGGCAAGACGGTCTTAGTTACCCTGACAACGATCAGATAAGTTGTTTTATGACTCTTAGAAATGTGAATAGGGCCCTGCTACAAAACCTACAGATATTAGAACAGACTCTCCTGCGTTCATTTATCGATGAACTGATTAACATGACATGCATTCCAGAACATTTTGTGAATGATTTAGTGTCTTGTGTTGTGTTTCGTAATACTATCATCTGTTGATACTATTATCTGTTGATACTATGTATTTTATTATAGAACAAACAGTTAACGGAACCTCACGTATACCATGTTTGGTCTCTATATATGGGTATTTTGAAGATCGAAATGATTGTGTACATGATATGCCGATAGCTGTGCAACATATCAGTATTACAAGAAGCTTTCTTAGTTTCGTCATCAGACACCAATCCAGCATGCCAGTTCAAGTGACCACGCTTAGGACAATGGCTCATAAATCTTCCACACAGAGGACACTCCCGCCAGAAAGTCCACCCTTCTCATTAGTAAAGCACACCCGGAGAGGTGGGACTTTTCTCAGGCTTTATTAGAGACAGTCCACAGTGACCTCCTTCTCTTAGCTTTTCTCAGGCTGCCTTGTCCAGGAAACTGCAACTTACCATCACTGAATGGGCAACGATCAACTCTTGGCCTTCTCGGCACTTTAGGATGCCGTGCTGTCCAGCGTGGCCTCAGCAGGCCCCCGGGCTGCAAGCTCCGACCCACAACAGTGTCAAAACCACTATGCAAGTTCATCATCATCTTCTCCATCAAGCAGAGAAGAAAACTATGGCAACTTGCACAATGACTTTTGACACTCACGGACTCATCAACGAACTCAATTTTCAACCACTTCAAGAATTGTCCACACACACCGACCATGCAAGTATCAATTTAATGAGGTGCTCTGAAAATGATAAGCTGATGTACTTTTCATAGTTAAATAGATCTTTTCCATAGTTCTATTTCCTGCTTCCGGTTCCATATTGTTAGATTTTGGTGTATTTGGCCGAGCAGTGGTTTGGGATGGCTCGCCAATGTATTAGATTTCTCCAATACATAAAATAAGTAAGCTTGACCAGAGTTCTTGTGGGGAGAAGAATTTATTGAAGGTTTGTAGTGTAGCAGTCCTTTAGCAGCGATGTTAGCATGTCGCCCTTCAACAATTTTAACCCAAAGTTCTGTGTCTGAGACAGAACTTTATACATGAAGACAAAAGGGCTACAAACAAAGGAAAACTGTTAGGACCTTACAGGGATAATAGGAAATTAAAGTAACAGAGATTGTTTTGGCTTTACAACAGCTCTAGAATAAAGTTATTGTCCAGCTAAATGTAGTTTTGATTGATTCATTTCCATTGCAAAGATCATTAGTTATTAACTTAGGGGTCGCTTACACGACACCGTTCTAACAGAAAACCCTTACAGTGCCTGGTGGCTCGAGAATGCAAACCTTGAAATAGGTTCCAAGGTGTAAGCCTTGAAAAAAAGAAAAAAAAAAGAATTATCTCTGCACAAGCTTTAAAAACGCAAACCTGTGAAAACCATGACGGCGTGTACATGCGTATTACGTGTTTAGTCTATAGGTATGCGCGTTTGAATATATATGTGCACAGGCGTGTAGTCTTTCCTTACAAATTGACCTCAACAAATTACTTGTCTGGCCTTAAAAATGTATAATACAGAATTATTTATCGCTTCTGTGTAGCCATGTGAACCAGAACTACACTGAACAAAATTATAAACGCAACACTTTTGTTTTTGCCCCCATTTTTCATGAGCTGAACTCAAAGATCTAATACTTTTTCTATGTACACAAAAAGCCAATTTCTCTCAAATATTGTTCACAAATCTGTCTAAATCTGTGTTAGTGAGCACTTCTCCTTTGCCGAGATAATCCATCCACCTCACAGGTGTGACATATCAAGATGCTGATTAGACAGCATGATTATTGCACAGGTGTGCCTTAGGCTGGCCACAATAAATGGCCACTCTAAAATGTGCAGTTTTATCACAGAACACAATGCCACAGATGTCGCAAGTTTTGAGGGAGCGTGCAATTGGCATGCTGACTGCAGGAATGTCCACCAGAGCTGTTGCCCATTAATTGAATGTTCATTTCTCTACCATAAGCCGTCTCCAAAGGCGTTTCAGAGAATTTGGCAGTACATCCAAGCGGCCTCACAACCGCAGACCATGTGTAACCACACCAGCCCAGGACCTCCACATCCAGCATGTTCACGTTCAAGATCATCTGAGACCAGCCACCCGGACAGCTGCTGCAACAATCGGTTTGCATAACCAAAGAATTTCTGCACAAACTGTCAGAAACTGTCTCAGGCAAACTCATCTGCATGCTCGTCGTCCTCATCGGGGTTTCGACCTGACTGCAGTTCGTCGTCATAACCGACTTGAGCGGGCAAATGCTTACATTCGATGGCGTCTGGCACTTTGGAGAGGTGTTCTCTTTACGGATGAATCCCGGTTTTCACTGTACAGGGCAGATGGCAGACTGTGTGTATGGCATCGTGTGGGTGAGCAGTTTGCTGATGTCAACATTGTGGATCGAGTGGCCCATGGTGGCGGTGGGGTTATGGGATGGGCAGGCGTATGTTATGGACAACGAACACAGGTTCATTTTATTAATGGCATTTTGAATGCACAGAGATACCGTGACGAGATCCTGAGGCCCATTGTTGTGCCATTCATCCACGACCATCACCTCATATTGCAGCATGATAATGCACGGCCCCATGTTGCAAGGATCTGTACACAATTCCTGGAAGCTGAAAACATCCCAGTTCTTGCATGGCCAGCATACTCATCGGACATCACCCATTGAGCATGTTTGGGATGCTCTAGATCGCCGTATATGACAGCGTGTTCCAGGTCCTGCCAATATCCAGCAACTTCATTGAAGAGGAGTGGACCAACATCAACAACCTGGTCAACTCTATGCGAAGGAGATGTGTTGCACTGCGTGAGGCAAATGGTGGTCACACCAGATACTGACTGGTTCTCGGACCCCCCCCCCCCCCCCCAATACAGTAAAACTGCACATTTTAGAGTGGCCTTTTATTGTGGCCAGCCTAAGGCACACCTGTGCAATAATCATGCTGTCTAATCAGCATCATGATATGCCACATCTGTGAGGTGGATGGATTATCTCTGCAAAGGAAAAAGTGCACACTAACACAGATTTAGACAGATTTGTGAACAATATTTGAGAGAAATAGGCCTTTTGTGTACATAGAAAAAGTCTTAGATCTTGAAAAATGGGGGCAAAAACAAAAGTGTTGCGTTTATAATTTTGTTCAGTGTATTTTGACAACGTTTTATCTGTACAGAGGTAAAGGGAATGGAAGGAGGCCTTCACAGAGGAGAGACAAGTTGACACTTCAGGACTGCGCTGTCGTCGTGTCCAGACCCAGGTCCTTCATCAGATCTGGATACGGCCTGGATCCAGCGGACTGCGGTAAACCTCGTGGATAAACAGAGACTAATATTAGCGTAGACGCCATAATTATTATGATGTAACGAGTACATCAGGATTTATGGGGAGTGTTCCCGGTTCCGGCTGACCTAATCTATGCAGCCTAATATTGAATTATAGAAGTTTATAATGTGTTATGCTAGGTCAAAGAGATGTGCTGTTAGTCTAGATTTAACTAGACAGAGTGTGTCTGCTTCCCGTACAATGTAAGGAAGCCTGTTCCAGAGTTTTGGTGCTAAATAGGAAAAGGATATACTGCCAGCAGTCGATTTTGATATTCTAGGTATTATCAACTGGCCGGAATTTTGAGATCGCAATAGACATGAAGGACTATAATGTGTTAAAATCTCGCTCAAGTACTGGGGAGCTAAACCATTTAGTGCTTTGTAAGTAATCAGCAATACTTTAAAATTAATATGATGTTTAATAGGGAGCCAATGCAGTGATGACAGTACCGGGCTAATATGGTTATACTTCCTGGTTCTAGTAAGAACTCTAGCTGCTGCATTTTGGACCAGCTGTAGTTTATTTATTAAAGTGTAAGTTGCAGGTTAAATTTTTCACGAAGATAATGCAATGTGTTTATTAAACATAAAGATAAGAACCGCCCACCATTGTTTTTTATACCAAAATGCTGATATAATATGAAAAGTTGGCACTTTTAACAGTGGTTTTAACCGCTCCCGCTCCCTTCCACTAGATGGGGCGTGACGTCATATGAGGAACTCACTAGTAGAGTTACCGTACGCTAGCAGCTACAGATGCCTTACATAACTGCAGAAAAGTTGGTTGTATGTTTTATTTGAAAAAAAAAATTATGGATAAAATAACTCCATTGTAAACATACTCGTGTGTGCTGACTTCAAGGGGACCGTGATCCTGCCTGAAATGAGAATAAGCTATTCGCAAAACAAACGGGTTCAGGCCGTCAGATCAGCCGGTCGCAGGTCGAGCTGTTCCACTAAACTCCAAAACGCGTTCACCTCACGGCAGCACACACTCTCCACTGCTGATAGCCCACACAAACACAGTGATGGGGACATCGATCTCTCTTTTTCTTTTCTGACAATAAACATCGCTAATTAAATCGTGAGAAATTGATAACGCGTGGATTGAGGAAGGGTATTACATGACGTTTGAGCCGGCGATGACACTAGCGATTGATGCCTGTGCAGTGTGTGCATCTCTAACGTTAAAGCTCTGATTTGGACTGACTTACTGTAAGTAAATAATGTATTCAGTTCAGTCGTTGTCCCTCCTTGCTATTCTACATGACGGCAATATTTTTGAAAAGACTTGCTTGTTCCGTTATATTATCCGGGTTAAGTTTGCACCAGGCTAGACTATAACGTAGCTAACGTTACTCACCAGGACACTTGGCCAACCCTCCACTAATTCTCCTTACACCAAGCATTAATAACTCTTTGAGTGCCATGGCTCCCCTCTCTCACGCCTGACCGGTTAAAAATTGTAGGGCTGTGGTCCATAAAGAATTTGATGGTTTCCCACATCCTCAGTCGTTCTCCAAATACCGTATTTTCCGGACTATAAGTCGCACTTTTTTTCATAGTTTGGCTGGTCCTGCGACTTATGGTCAGGTGCGACTTGTATATCAAAATTAATTCAGACTGAGATGAACCAAGAGAAAACATTACCGTCTACAGCCGCGAGAGGGCGCTCTAATTGGCGGAGATGTTCAGAAGCGACACCAAGGATGAAGAAAATGATGTGAAATGAGATCGCGGCAGCTTGGTTAACTTGTTTACTGGTAACTTGCATGTTGGACTCGCTGGCTTATGTTAATTTAGCCTATTCAGCCTCCCAGGTATATGTTCTTTATGCTATTGTGTAGCTGAATAACTGTTGATGTGTTGCGTTAACATACCGGACACCTATTTAGCCTGTTGTTCTGTGTGCTACTGTGTAGTTGAATAACTTGCCTTTCCAGATTAAATGTCTGTTCTTGGTCTTGGATTTTGTGAAATAAATTTCTAAATAAATGCGACTTATAGTCCAGTGCGACTTATATATGTTTTTTTCCTCTTCATGACGCATTTTTTGACTGATGCGACTTATACTCCGGAGCGACTTATAGTCCGGAAAATACGGTAGCCATAATACAGTAGGAATCTTGCAGAGTATGGGTTGCGAGTTCCTCTTGTGACGTCATCACCCAGTAACTGGAAAAACACGCTACCGTTGAAGAAACCCCAATAAATGTTATTTTAACGCATTTTAAGACAGAAATAATTAAATATATACATATAGAGCACTTTAATTTACACATTAATTGGCTGTGGTGGTTAACCTGCAACTTACACTTTAAGCGTGCAGGGCAACCACCCACAAGATCATTACAATAATCTAGCCTTGATGTCATGAACACATGAACTATTTGTTCCGCATTTGTCATTAACCCCCTGGGGTCTGCGGTCGCACCGGCGATACCAGCTCACTTTTTTTCTTATCAGTGCAAAAGACACTCAAAATACTCTGTTGATTTTGATCTTACATATAAGTGTTATACATCATTCATAACTGTTAAATGTCTTCTTTTATTTGTGTACACTCATAATAAAATGTTGTGTTTTTCGTAAAATAAAGAAAATAAATATGATGCGCGTTCTGCCGTCTCTCTCAATGTGAAGTTAATTCTGAAACGCAGAAAATGATCTGTAACTCAGCGAATGCTTGTCACACAGACTTGAGACATATGTCTTTACAAAGCTTGAATTATATCAAAATCAAATATTCTCTGTTTAAGTAATCCGTATGAAAGCAATGACATGTACAGTTTCTCCAGCCCGTGCTCATTACCTCTAATGTGACCACACCCACGCGCGCAAGAGCTGTTCACATGCAAATAGTCCACGTGAAGGAACGCAGACATGTTAACACCCCATCACCTCAAAACAAACCATTAAACTTAATCAGTCCTCTGATTTTCATCGAGTTAGGAAGACACGTTGTGTTTGTGCTGTGCTGTTTACCTTGGATTTACCTCAGAAGAAAGATTTTTAAGAAGGTAAGAAATTTCCACTCATAATAGTAAGCATATTATTGTTGCATAAACTTTACATTGTAGCTACTAGTTAAACTGGTGCCAGACTAAAATGCATGTATATTTAATATAGGCTATATAGACAGAAACATGTTGAAATATGAACTATAGACAAGTAGGCAAACTTTCAATGCTAAATTTATATACATGTACAACACAAGGATGTTTTTTGTTCGATAATAAAACACAGCACGAAATAAAAGTAGGCTAGTATGAGTGTTTACTCTAATATGGTGAATATTATAATGTTTAGACCCGTATTTACTGTTAAATACTGTGTTTGTGGATATCTGTTCAAACGTAGATATGTATAATGTGGTAACAATAATGTTTTATAGCTTGGAGCGACTCGATCGCTTCAGTAAATGTTCTCTCTCTACACGCGCTGTGAGTTTGCCAAACATTAGGCTTTGTATTTTTACTCCAATATAATTTCATAACGTCACTTTGTTTCTGTGTTTTTTTTGTTTTGTTTTTACAGGGACCAGATGCCACTGATGAGTCCTGCTGACTTCAACATTCACATGAGTCTCTGTACATGAACATGGTAAAATGAAAAATCAAACACCTTGGAAATTACAGGTATGTACTATGTTTCAGGAATGGCACAAAGGTGTGTGACTGTTCAAGTCTCTATCTTTAGATCAGTGTGTTCAATAATGTGTTTTTTTGTCCTTTGTTGTGTATCTTTGGATTATGTTGTGTTGTAAATAAATCCAAACAATCAAAAAGCCATTATTTTTTAAATCTCTACTCATACTTTGTTCTGCTTCTCTCACAGTCCCCACCTGATATGGCCATTATGGGAGAGTCTTTGTCTTTCTCAGGTGTGAAACACATCAATATTCATGATGCCTCCTCGCATAAAGCTTTCTTACACAAAACATGTCTTGTAATGGGGTAGAAGGCGAAGGACTACAAATTAGATGGACTACAAATCCTACAAGTTAAGATGCTATAAAGGGAAACCAAACTCTTTAGACTTCCTCTTTGTGGTACCATGTGTCAAGCAGTAAAATCTGTTTGGTGTCTTTCAAGGCTGTGTAATAGCAGATGAAAAACCAAGTTGAATATAGAACTGAAGTGGGAAGGTAAGGATTGTGATTTATGAGGACTATAGTGAGTTTGTCTAGTTTTAACATGTTTGTATTTGTTTTCTGTTTTAGTGTTCTTATGGGAATGGTGTTGATTGGTGCCTCAGAGAATTATGCAGATATATTTGAGAATACAGGTTCTGATATTAATTGAATTATTTAATAGGGAGATTTGGTTTTTAAGTTTTATTTTATTTTATATTTGTAATTTGTGTTTTATGTTTTAATGGTTTTAAGTTTTTTTAATCCTTGTAAATATTTTATAGGGCAATCATCAATTTGTATTCTTTCTTTGTTTTCTTTACAGATGATGCATGATTGCCGTTTACTTTATTGAAAGCATTGGTGGCTTAATGGGTGTCTGAAGAGATTACTTTAATATTGAATTGGGTCTTGTGTATGGAAGTGGCAAAGTCTTTGTTTGTTGTTTTGTTTTTTGTTTTGTTTTGTTTTGTTTGTTTTGGACCTACAACTGACGGTGGGGTTCCCATTTTCTTGTATGTGGTTTACTCTGTTAGGTTTGGGGAACAGATGGTAGTGGTTTGATTTACTTTACACTTGTGGAGGTTGGAGTAAAAGTGTGTTTATTGAACTTGTGAGTGTGCACATAGTTTCAGAGCAATTTCCATTGGATAGGATTGGGAACCCTGTTGTCTGTAACGGTTACAATTTTTTTTTTCTCTCTCTTTGCCATCTCTGATTACCCCTTGTGCTCCTTGTGAATATTGTATAATATAATAATACTTTGTTATATTTGCAACGAAACACACTGTGGTTGTGGCCCTCTCTTGAGTTCTCCTCATCCCTTGTGAGATGATGGGGTTACACAAATTTTAAATTATTATATTGTTTTATCTGAGTACGCAGGATGATTTTCACATAATTTTGAAGCAAATATTCTAGGCTACATGATACTTCAAAAGTCTTGTGAAGAAATAATCAGTATGGGTTGCATGACCTTATTTCAGTGAAATTTTTTTTTTTTTTTTCACAAACCACGCATAAACGTCATCTCAAAACTACAAACTTTTACATACATGCTGCTTACATATTCTTGTAGCAGAGTTTGTGCTGAATACAGTGTAATCAGACTTTAGCCATAAAAATGTCACAAGTAACAGAAATGAGCACAAATGTCAGAGTATGTCAGGGTCATGTGATGATAGAACCAAGATGGCGCCTGTGTCGGCATGCTGTCGGTTGCTCCTCTCTCTACTATAGCATATGGACGAAACGCATGATGGCTTGTCATTATAAATTTTGGGAAAGCTTTTAACTTTTAATCTGTTAAATATAATTCACTAAATGGAGCCGTCTGGTCTGTGAGAGACCATCCTCCTGGGGTGTTTACGACCCCCCCAGAAAGCAAAGAATACCACCAAATGGACCCAGAAGAGCTCCGAAAGTCTGGGTCAAATTGCCCTTCTGACACTTTTGTGCCAGCATGAAATTTAACAGAACCATCGCTAGGATTCTCACTGGCAGATCACAAAGATTGCTATCAATCTTCCTCCTTTCCCTGCAAATGAAGGCCCAGGTGGTCTGTCCACACACCCACACACACACACAAATGTCCTTTTGTAGGTAACTTAGGATAGAAATATGCTTTTAATGTATGTACATTCCTATATGCATGTGTGATTAGTTTTGCTTTATAATAGAGGTGTGGCTTTCTAATGTGTAGTCTTGAACCAAAAGTGTTTTAGTTTAAGAACGTTCATCAACATTCTCTTGCAACCAGACATGTTGGTCTTTTTAAAGTCCAATCTTCATTCCCATTTGTCAATGTACATCACATTTTGGGTTAATCTTATTCCTAGGTTGTTAGTTTAATTTTTAATGTTTATTTTACAGAATAAGAGTGTATTTCTATGCCGTAGCTTTTAAACATACCAAACTTGGGCTTAAATTAAACCTCTATGCACCCATAGACAAGGTATGGGTATCAAATTATGATAAAATGCATTTTACTGTGCAAACAATTGTTTAAAGTGGAAATGACATAATCCTAACACTGCCATAAAACATGCAAATTAACCTCCGAGTTGAGACAAAGAAAATTTATCCCGCCCGGAATTTAGCTTCCCAATTGGCCTAAGCGCCCAGGAAGGAGTGGATTTTGCATCCTAGAAAAGCAGATACACTCCGCGTTCCAGTTAGTTCTCTTGTTTTTTTTCGTCTTGTGTTTGGTTCCTGCTTTTTCATCATTTTCCTCGTACGAGTCTCTCCGTTTATTTTACTTTGTTTTGTTTTAGTTGTAACTCCGACTTCTTGTTTTAGTAGTCTCGTGTTCATTCAGCTACACCTAAGAGTGAAACGAACTTTAAATCAAGTCCTAGCAGCTCACACGTGAACCGTTTGAATATCCCGTGACGACGCGAACTCAGGAAGAGTCAAAGAGCGCTTCAGCCAAACGGACACGCAAGGGACAAGCATACTCGCCGTCCCATTCCGACCACAAGGTTTTCAATGCAAGTATTTAATCTCTTACCAAGATTTAAATGCGTATTACATTTCCCTGCTTAAGGTGATTTTGATACTCTGCTGGTTCTCAAAGGTAGCCATTGTGATTTGTTTGCTATTCTGTAATCTGTTGTTTTCCTTTCTCTTTATTTTTACTTTCATTTTACTGTCAACGCATATATATATTCTTTGTTAGATGTAGTTGTAACGTTACTTTTATAGTGCATTTATTAAAACCCTATTATACTCTGAATTGTTTCTTGATTGCTGCTCACGAAACAAAGCCTCTTTAATGTGTTTGATTCTAGCTATGAGTTATAATTTGTGAATGATTACGAGTAAATAATCTGGTAAACCAGGAGTTATTCTTAGTGGCCACGAGAATAATATCCCTTGAGAGTTGATAAGAAAATCGTATGATTCGTTTGGCGGACAGACGAATCATTTGATGTGATGTACTTTTAGTAGACATTCACAAATTCAAATTATAGCCCTTCTGTATTCATAATTAATTGCAATTCGTTGAGATTGATTGTCTATATACAGAGATATAAACACACGGGCTAGGTATCCCCTTTTTGGGCGATTTGAAGATTGTAAGTGATAACCAGTATGAAAAATGATAATTATTAATAAATCATAATTGATAGTTATAATTTTTCATTGTACATTCCCCTCATTTGAGCTGGTGTCCTTACACTAGTTTGGCTGTTGTTTGTTTGTTTTTTAAACTGTGGTGCCCTTATGGTATATGATCGCCAGTCTCTTTTAGATATCAGATCAACATTTTACAAATTGGATGTGGAGTGTGTCTTTAACGAACCATATGGTGGTGTTACAACAGACATTGCGGAGTGCCTCCGCTGTTGGCCTATAAGCAAAACATGGAGGAAGCGCAGGAGGAAACGCAGGTCTCGAGGAGGTCGTACAATCAAGCTGAAAGCCCGTCTGCATGCGGGCTGTATTCCAAGCCCTTTTTGCGAGCCGTCTTATGGCGACTCCGTGGTCTGGCGTCTCCTAGATCAGGCTCATCGGTGGCTTCGACCTGTCCTTCCCTTGTTCCCGTCCTCCGTCCCCTGTGTCGGTTTTCCTTGTACCGGCCGTCTTCTCTGAAGAGCTGGAGCGGCTCCTGGTGTCCTGCGGCCGCTGAACAGAGTGTCATTCTCCTCCGGAGCTGTCCCTCCACCCAATATGGTTCTAATTAATGCTCGTTCAGTGGTAAACAAGACTTTCCTGCTGAATGACTTTTTCTCTTCGCACAGTTTGGATTTTATGTTCATCACTGAATCATGGATTAAGGATGGTGATCTTACCCCCTTTTCTGAACTGGTCCCGGTTGACTGTACATTTTTTAACACCCCTCGCCAAAATGGACGAGGGGGTGGGCTTGTGACTGTGATGAAAAACTCTCACTGTGCGCGATGTCGCATCCTCCCTGAATATCTACTCCAGCTTCGAAGCCCAACTTCTACATCTCGACTGGAACGGTCCTGTTTGCTTAGGGGTGAGCTACCGTCCTCCACATTCAGTTAAGGACTTTTTACAGCAATTCACTGATTTCATTGGTAAAATTGTGATTAAATTTGATAGTTTTTTATTGGTGGGCGATTTTAACATTCATGTCTGCTGTAAGTCAAACCCTCTGGCAAGGGAATTTATTAATATAATTGATGCTTTTAAGCTGATACAGTGGGTTTAAGACTCCACTCATATCCACGGTCATACTCTGGACCTTGTTCTTTCTTACGGGGTCGATATTTCTGATATGACAGTTTCTGATTATATGCTCTCTGATCATAAGCCTATTTTATTTTCCATGTCTCTTCCTAGTTTTCCTCATGTCTCTACTAAAACGACGTCTATGTCCAGGGTCTACTCTCTTCAGTTCAGTGAAAGTTTTAGTCAGTGTTTTTTTTAAATCTTGTTCTCATCTACTCCTGGACTCTCCGTTAGCGGACCTGGACGCGGATGAACACCTGAGTTTGTTAAATAGCGTTTGGCTTGATGTATTGAATGAGACTGTTCCTTTAAGGCCTCTTAAGTAAAAGATAAATCTGAACTGTGGCATACCACTGAGACTCGGGTGCTAAGGCAAGCTTGTAGAAAGGCTGAGCGTAAATGGAAGAAGGATAATCTCTACATTTCACTACAGTTGTTTAAAGACAGTTTACTGGCTTATCAGAGAGCCGCCAAATCGGCTAAGGCAACCTATTTTTCAAACTTAATATTACATAATCCCTCTAGACCTACAGTCTTATTTTCCGTTATTAATTCTGTTGTTAATACTTCAGTCAATACTCTGTCTGTTGCCTCTGCTGCTCTTTCTGAAAGCTTCTTGAGGTCTTTTTAAGGATAAAGCAGTTAATTTAGGACTGGTAACTCATACTCCCTCTATTGAGCTGCCTCTCCCTCCACAGTTGTCTATATCCTGGGATGTCTTTGAACCTGTCTCCCTTCTGACACTCAGTGACACTAATGCCAAGTTGAAACCTTCCTTTTATTCATATGATGTTATTCACCCTAGGTATTTAAAGCAAATTGTTGACTCGGTTGGACCGGGTCTAATGTCGTTTTTAAATAAGTGTCTTTTAACTGGGGTGGTTCCTGCTTATCTGAAAGTAGCAACTGTCAGTCCTTCCTTGCTGTAAATACTCTGTTTGAGCACTTTCAATCTGGTTTTAAAACTGTCCACAGTACTGAATCTGCCCTTCTGAGAGTGTTAAACGACATTTATTTGGCAACTGATACGGGTAACTCTGTGGTCCTCTTTCTTTTAGATCTATCATCTGCTTTTGACACCGTTAACCATTCGGTATTAATTAATAGATTGAAATCTTGGGTGGGTCTCTCTGGCATAGTTCTAAAGTGGTTCCAGTCATTTTTATCTGACAGGAAATTTGTGGTTAGGACAGGAGAATTTTTATCTTCCACTGCTTCTCTCCCCTGTTGCCTTCCGCAAGGCTCGATTTTGGCCCCCTCTCTATTTTCATTATATATGCTACCTCTGGGATCTATTTTTAGAAAACGGGGTGTCGTATCACTTTTACGCCGATGATACTCAGATATATTTGCCTTTTAAGAAAAATGATCCACTGGCCATGACTGCTCTTTCGTCTTGTTTAGATGAGGTTAAATCCTGGTTATCTCCAAAAATGTTATCCTTAAATAAGGAGAAAACTGAAGTAATTGTTTTTGGCCCTTCTGAAAATACGAAAGCATTTAATCTGGATTTGGGATCACTATCGGCTTTTAGGTCCCCGCAGGTACGGAATCTGGGCGTTATCCTGGATGACTCTCTAAAATTTGACAAACAAATTTCTTCAGTAGTTGAGTCCAGTTTTCATCAGCTCCGTATACTTGCAAAAATTAAACATTTCCTTACTGATAAGACTTTGGAGATGGCTGTGCATGCTTTTATTACGTCACATCTTGACTATTGTAATTCGTTATACTGTGGCATTTCTAAGGCCCAAATTGCCCGTCTCCAGTTGATTCAAAATGCTGCCTCAAGATTTCTTCTGAAAAAGAAAAAAAGGGTGGAAAAAACTCCACTTTTAAAGGCCCTTCATTGGCTGCCAGTGCAATTTAGAATACATTTTAAAATTCTATTATTTGTTTTTAAATCATTGCACAATCAAGCACCTGGCTACCTATCTGACCTGCTGCATCAGTGTATCCCCTCAAGAAGCTTAAGATCTGGAGACCAGAATCTTATTTTAATTCCACATTCTAGACTTAAATGTAGAGGTGACCGTGCCTTTTCGGTAATCGGTCAGCGTCTCTGGAATGACTTGCCAGTGGAAATTCGAATGGCTCCGAGTTTGACCATTTTTAAGTCTCTCTTAAAAACCCATCTGTTTTCTTTGGCATATTAGGTTTTTATTACTGCCTAATATAATTTTGTTTTAGTTTTTTTTTTTTTTTTTAATCTGTCTGTTTGTTTTAATTATATTATAATGCTTTTCTTTTGATGTGAAGCACTTTGGTCAGTCTGTGGCTGTTTTAAATGTGCTAGATAAATAAAGTAAACTTGAAACTTGAGTATGTCAGAACACCTGCAGGGTCCAGAAAACACCCAGAGGGTTAAGAGCATATGACGTAATTTAGATATATTTTTAAGATGGAAGAATGCGGTTTTACAGATACTAGACACGTGACTTTCAAATGAAAGATTTAAAAAGTCATTCACTTCCAACAATGGTGGATTTAAAGAAGTCATTATGCTATTTTAAAGGTTCCTAATTTTTGTTTTGGAGGTCTCCTACAACAGGTTTACAATAAAAAAAAAATAATAAAAAAAAAATAATAATAATATATATATATATATATATATATATATATATATATATATATATATATATATATATATTCTCATAATATACATTTCACATTTTTCAATGATTCTCAAAAAACTCGTCTGATGAATCAGTCTCTCTAAATCACTTCTTTCCGAGAGCCTGCTCTGCTCTGATTGGCCAGATGGCCCATCTGTGCCTGTCGGAAGCTACACGCCCATGACCATAACTGAATGTCAGCTCAGTCCGGAGGCTTACTAAAGCTCAGCGATTGTACACACTGTAAAGAGCAATCGTGATCAAGATGGCGCCGCGGATGGCTGCCTCGGTGTGGAGCTCTCCAGTTATTGTGTTGTTTTTGTTGGTTTGTTCTGTGTTTAGTCATTCTTTTCCTATCAGTTTCACCAAAGACGAACTACTGGACATTAGGAAACACACACCAGACAACTTTTTTACAGATTTTGATTACTCAGACGTTTTATTGGACATTCTCGTCGGAGGGGCAGCGGTGTTGTTCAAACGCGCGGTCAGACGCAAACGCGGGAAGCGCGCCGGCGCGCTGGTTAAACTCCGCGAGCGTGGCCTCCGCACTGCACTCCCCAGTATTCATCTTGCGAATCTCCGATCTCTTCCTAACAAAATGGACGAACTTATTCTCCTCACCCGCACTAACAAGGATTTTTTAAACTCCGCTGCTCTGTGCTTCACTGAAACCTGGCTGAGTGAAGCCATACCGGACAACGCACTACATCTGCCGGGCTTCCAGCTGTTCCGAGCGGATCGCATCGCGGAACTAACGGGGAAAACAAGAGGTGGTGGATTGTGTTTCTACATTAACGAAAGTTGGTGTTCAGATGTAACAACACTGAAGAAGATGTGCTCTCCTAATTTAGAGGTGCATGTCATAAACTGTAAACCTTTCTACTCGCCGCGGGAGTTTTCCTCATTCATTCTCGCGAATGTTTACATTCCTCCAGACGCGTGTGTGAGCGCGGCGCTACAACAGCTGGCTGGCTGAACATATAACGTTAGCTGAAATGGAACAAAGGTACCCAGACTCTCTTTTAATCATTCTTGGGGATTTTAACAAAGCAAATCTCTCCCGTGAACTGCCAAAATACAGACAGCATGTTACATGTCCTACCAGAGACAGTAATATATTGGACCACTGTTACACCACGATAAAGAATGCGTATCACTCCGTCCCACGGGCAGCTTTGGGGCTCTCTGATCACTGTTTGGTTCATCTTATACCGACCTACAGGCAGAAACTGAAATCAGCTAAACCTGTAATAAGGACTGTAAAAAGATGGACCAACGAAGCAGAGCAGGATCTACAGGCCTGCTTCGATTGCACTGATTGGACTGTTTTTGAAGCTGCAGCCACCGATCTGGATGAGCTCACAGATACTGTAACATCATATATCAGTTTCTGTGAGGATACATGCATTCCTACCAGGACATTCTTATCATTCACTAATGATAAACCATGGTTTACTGGGAAACTCAAACAGCTTCGTCATGCCAAAGAAGATGCTTACAGAAGTGGGGATAAAATCTTGTATAACCAGGCCAGAAACAGACTGACAAAGGAGATCAGAGTTGCTAAAAAAAGCTACTCTGAAAAGCTGAAAAACCAGTTTTCAGCCAACGACCCGGCATCAGTCTGGAGAGGCCTGAGGAACATCACCAACTACAAATCACCATCCCCCCCATCTGTGGAGAATCAACAACTGGCTGACACTCTCAATGCATTCTATTGCAGGTTTGAGAAGCCCAGACTCACACCTCACACCCGCTCTGATGAGCACTTCACACATCCACCATCACCTCCTGCAACCCCTCTCCTCCCCCCTTCTGCCATCCAACCTGAGCTTAAGGTCTGCGTGGAGGACGTGAGCCGAGTCTTCAAAAAACAGAAGACTAGGAAAGCTTCAGGCCCAGACGGCATCTCATCTGCTTGTCTAAAAGCTTGCGCTGACCAACTGGCCCCAGTCTTCACACAGATCTTCAACAGATCATTGGAGCAGTGTGAAGTTCCCTGCTGCTTCAAACGCTCCACTATCATTCCGGTTCCCAAAAAAACTAAAATCACTGGACTTAATGACTATAGACCTGTCGCTCTCACATCTGTGGTCATGAAGTCGTTTGAAAGACTGGTGTTGGCCTATCTGAAGGACATCACTGGACCCCTGCTGGATCCCTTTCAGTTTGCTTACAGAGCAAACAGGTCTGTGGATGATGCAGTCAACATGGGACTGCACTATATCCTGCAACATCTTGACAGACCTGGGACTTATGCACGGATCTTATTCGTGGACTTCAGTTCGGCCTTCAATACCATCATCCCTGATCTTCTCACAGCCAAACTGACTCAGCTCTCCATGCCATCCTCCATCTGTCAGTGGATCTCCAGCTTCCTGACGGACCGGCAGCAGCTAGTGAGACTGGGGAAACTCACATCCAGGACCCTCACCATCAGCACTGGCGCCCCCCAAGGGTGCGTTCTCTCCCCTCTGCTCTTCTCCCTGTACACTAATGACTGCACTTCTAAAGACCCCTCTGTCAAGCTCCTGAAATTTGCAGACGACACCACTGTCATCGGTCTCATCCAAAATGGTGACGAGTCTGCTTACAGACTGGGGGTTGAACAGTTGGCTGTCTGGTGCAGCTATAACAACCTTGAGCTGAACACGCTCAAAACAGTGGAGATGATCGTGGACTTCAGGAGAAAATCCCCAGCACTCGCCCCTCTCACCATCATGAACAGCACTGTGGAAGCAGTGGAGTCATTCAGGTTCCTGGGCTCTACCATCTCTCAGGACCTGAAGTGGGCAAATCACATTGACTCCATTGTGAAAAAGGCCCAGCAGAGACTGTACTTCCTTCGCCAGCTGAAGAAGTTCAATCTGCCACAGGAGCTGCTGATCCAGTTCTACTCAGCCATCATTGAGTCTGTTTTAAGCACTTCCATCACTGTCTGGTTTGGTTCAGCTTCCAAATCGGACATCAGGAGACTACAACGGACAGTCCGGACTGCAGAGAGGATTATTGGTGCCCCCCTGCCAACCCTCCAGGACCTGTACTCTTCCAGAGTGAGGAAGAGAGCAGGTAAAATCATCACAGACTCCACTCACCCTGGTCACCTCCTGTTTGAACTGTTACCGTCAGGACGGCGACACAGATCACTGGCCACAAGAACATCCAGGCACAGGAACAGTTTCTTTCCACAGGCCATTTCCCTCCTGAACACTTAACATGCCCCCCAAAGCATATGCCTGTAAGTGCAATACTCCCACTGTCTAGTGCAATAAACTCAGGTGATATTTATATCTATATTATTCATACTACAAAAAATACTGTAAATATGTTCATAATCTGTAACATGCACTAGACTCCCACTGTCTAGTGTAATATTCTCTAATATTCTCTAATTCAGGTGATATTTATATTTATATTATTCATACTACTCAAATACTGTAAATATGTTCATAATATGTAAATGTTTATTCGGACTAAACCCAACTGTGACCCTACTTTTTACTATTTATACTATTTTTATTTTTATTCTTTTAAATATATTTTATTCTTAGAATTGTATTACTATGTTTCTTGTTGTATTTGTATTTGTATATGTGCACTGGAAGCTTCAGTACCAAGAAAAATTCCTTGTGGGTGCAAGCACACTTGGCAATAAAGCTCTTTCTGATTCTGATTCTGATTCTGACAGTAACAATGACAGTAACTGCACTCTTACCTGAGCTGTGAGATGTAGGGCAGACACTGGAGGAATCCCCTCACTTCACTCTCTTCATCTGTCCAGTCTATCAGCTCTACTGGTTTCTTCTCTGGTTGGAGTTTCAGCACTTCTAGGAGGATGGAGCTCTTTCTCTCTGAGAGCTTTATTCTCCAGACTGCAGGAGCTGACTGATAAACTGGCTGTAATGCTGGAAAGACACTCCTGCCTGTTTGAGTCTCATAGTCCTTCACATGTGAACACAGATCCAGCAGGAAATCACATTGTTCAAAATCATAATAATCATCATCATTTTCATCACAGGGGAAAGATGTGTAACTACACACAGATTTTAAATGTTCAGTGAAAACTTCTCCAGTAGATGATTGTAACTCTAAAGCTGAAACACTCAGAAATACCAGAAACTGTAAAAGAGAAGTCTCCTGATTTATAACTTCCTCACAGCCAAATCTGTGGAAACAAAGATATTAGTTTAAGATATGTGGTCTAAATCACTCTATGTTTGATAACATTTTCAAAAAGTTCATTCACAAGAAAAATACTGAAACCTATATACAAAGTACAAGAGTAAGTTCTACTAAAAACTACATAAATAATTTGGCTAAACATTTACAGTGAAAAACTGCATTCTCACCTGAGCTGTGAGATGTAGGGCAGACACTGGAGGAATCCCCTCACTTCACTCTCTTCATCTGTCCAGTCTATCAGCTCTACTGGTTTCTTCTCTGTTTGGAGTTTCAGCACTTCTAGGAGGATGGAGCTCTTTCTCTCTGAGAGCTTTATTCTCCAGACTGCAGGAGCTGACTGATAAACTGGCTGTAATGCTGGAAGGACACTCCTGCCTGTTTGAGTCTCATAGTCCTTCACATGTGAGTACAGATCCAGCAGGAAATCACACTGATTCATCTGATACATACAATCGTCAAAATATGTTTTATCAAAGGGGAAAGATGTGTAGCTGCACACAGATGTTAATAGATCCATGTAATTCCTTAATTCTCCAGTATTATCAAATTCTGATGCCACAATGACCAGATTCACAAGAAAGCAGAAAGACCTTTTCTTCTCAGAGAAAACAAAGGAGTAAAAACTGTGGAGACAAAAATTTAAATATTTATATTTATGTATCTGGCCGACAGTTTATCCAAAACAACTGGACATTGCTAGTCCCATGCTCTGGTGTACTCGATAATATGAAATACTGCAGGTCATCCATCCTTTTTCATAATTAATTTGGTTTTAAAATTTGATGTTACATGGCAAAATTACCATAGTAACCATTGAAAATTAGTGCCAAACAATTCAAAAAGGTTTTTTTTTTTTTTTTTTTTTTTTTTTTTAAATCTAAGTACAATAAAACAAGCATGGTGATATTTTTCCCACCAGAGTCTCACCTCAGTTCTGAGATGTAGGGCAGACACTGGAGGAATCCCCTCACTTCACTCTCTTCATCTGTCCAGTCTATCAGCTCTACTGGTTTCTTCTCTGTTTGGAGTTTCAGCACTTCTAGGAGGATGGAGCTCTTTCTCTCTGAGAGATTTATTCTCCAGACTATAGAGAATATTGGGAAATCATTTGTAAGTTAAGAAAACATAGAAGAAAAGGTTATACAAAAAGTATCTGTTTTAAATGTTTCACATGTATCTCACCATCTACTGGTACTGGTGTTTCCTCACTAGGTTTGCTGGTGACGTCCTCATAAACAGCAGAGACTCTGACTCTATAGCAGGTGCTGTGAGGAACAGTTAATGTACATTCACACTGAGGTCCTTGTGTTAGTACTGATGACCAGCCCTCCAGTCCTGCTTCTTTATACTCAACCATATACCGCAGCACTGGACAATCTTCATCAGCTTCAGCTTTCAACCAGGTGACTCTGAGAGTGTCTCTGTCCAGCTTATTCACTAAGGGTTGCCCAGGTGTTGCTGCAAACACTGTCTGAAAGTTCATAATTCTACTAAAGTTCATACAGTCCTGCTCAATAAACATATACCTCAGCTGATATTGATGGCCAGACTTTAGATCTGATATCATACAGGGTTCTCTGGTAATTGTGGAATCAAAAACCATCTGTTTCCAAGTGTTGTTGTTGCTTCCATCATGACCCAAAGCCCTGTACTCCACTATATATCTCTCAATGTTTTTGGTTTGCGGTTGATTCAGTTTCAGGGACACACAGGTGTGTTTTATGTGAGCTATTTGGGTGAGATCTGGTTTTATTCCAAGCTTCACATTTCTGCTCACAATCCTTCCATCACGATAAAACCGCACAGCACATTCTGGAAACCCATCACCAGGTATCAATGCAGCGATGAACTTGGTTTGATCTGCATCTTCATTTGCAGCAATAAACAGTTGTACTTTAATAAGCACTTTATCATTGATTCTAAAAGGCCTAAACAGCAGTGAATCATTTTGTATAATGTGATCAGATTCAATGTGCTGCCTCAGAGCAGTGAGGAAGGAATCTTCTACATCTGGTGAGAAAAGCGTGAGACACATCACTCTGGTTATCTGAGAGTGACTGATGACCTGCTGTAACTCTGCCTGTGATTTCACAACAGTGATGTCTGCAGCTTTGCAGTCACTCAGAATCTTCAGCTCAGTTTCTTTATTCTCCAGCCACTGGTTTGTTTTCTCTGCACTGAATGGTGATTGACAATGGATCTCTAATAGATCTTGTAAACTCCTTTCTCTTTTCCCTTCTTTAATGTGAACAATGTCTGTGATTCCTTTCTGAAATGTTGTCTGGTATTCCTGCAGAAGTTCTGAAAACTCTATTAGATTATCTTCCAGAGTCGGAAACCACATAATCACTTTTACATTGATGTAGTCTGTTATCATGTCCTGACAGATCCTGATCTGTTTTCTCAGATGTTCCAGAATATTCTCAGCTTGTTGCATCAAGTTTTCACTGACTCCACTCAGAGCAGCACACACTGAGCTCTTGTCCAGTTTCTTCAGAGGATACAGCCAGACCTTCAGAGGAACTGCTCTCTCACCTTTAGATCCAAGCAGTGTCGGCAGAGAACTGTAGATCTCCACAGCCTTATCAAAAGACACTGGACTCTTCCAATCGCCCACATCAATGTACAGACTACAAGCAAGTAATGAGCTTTTAGCCTTTTCACTGGTACTCAAGTTTGAAATAATATGGTTTGAGCAAAATGTTGACGTCATCTTTTTTAAAACATCAACAATTTTTGCATTTTTCTGATGGTTTGAGCTGTCACTATCAAAAACAAAAAAAGCTTGACCTCCAAAGAACACAGCGGTGACCACGTGTGTTGCTGTGGTTTGACCAACCAATGCAGAGGGCGCTGCTTCCTGTAACAGTCTTTGGCTGATCATGTCCAGTCTGGTGGTGGTTCTATAGTGTAGTGTAGCTCTTTCCTGATAATGAGATTGTTCTGGGTGGTTTAGAAATGCTGCAGCCCCATTCATTTTTATTTGTCCAGTCTGGGTGCCAACTTGTAACACTGGGGACATTTCGAGGACTCTGAATCTTTCCTGAAGGGAGTCATTTTTCAACACCTTAACATATGTTTGTGGCCGAGGCAAAGATACTTTCATACAGGCAAACATATCTTCATCCCACATAAAGGTACCTGCAAACAGATCATAATGCAAATTGTACACATGATTTCTTTGTACAAGTGTTTTCTTGTCTTTTCTGAAATATTTATAGAATTTATTTACAGGTCACTAATTGCACTAATTGTGAAATTGACAGCCTTGTTTAAAAATATTTCTGTAAGCTCTTAAAATGCCTCAATTTAAATGACACGAGAGTTGGAAAAAACTGTAATCATAACATTTTGTTTTCTGCCCCAGTTTGTTTGTTTATTTATAACCTTGCCTCAACAAAAACGTCACCTTGGCAAAAAGAATTGATGCGACTGTCGTACAACATTCCAAGACGTAAAGGACGACCTAGAGCAGCCATCTCAATCACATCTGAGGGAAAATCTGAAAATCATACAAACAGAAAAACGTGTAATAAACGCGTTTAAACAGCTGAGACAGATATACTTAACGTAAACTTGATGTATACTGTAATGTAACTTTATTGAACAAATATTTGCTTATTTTTGCAAGGCTATTTATTTTGATCCTGTCACAAAGAAATGTATTGGGGCATTACTGATAAAATAGATTAATAAATTAACAAAGTGATTCTGTGACAGAAATAGTGCATGACACTGTATTTACCCACCGTTACAGTGCACTTCAAATCTTTTACACAAACGTTTTGTCTGTGCATCTCTGTCTTTCAAGGCCTGAGAAAACAAACATCAAATTAAAATCTTTTGAAAATTTAAAAGAACATTAAAATATTTGCTCCAACATGTGAGTTGGCTAAAAAGCATCCGATGTTACCACTTCCAGTTCAGTCACTCTTGCAGTCAGTTCTCTGATTTCATTTTGGGATTTTCTCTCTTCTTTGTGTGGTAAATGAATAGCCTAAGCAAAATAAACATTAGTCTAAGCCAAGGACTTTATATTAATTGTTAAATGAATTTAAGTTTTAGATGAGGAAAAAAATGATTTATAAATGCCAGTTCAGGGGCCTGTGCAGTAGATGGAACAATTTCATTAAATGAGTGATTAAAAAGAGTAAACTATTAACATTGCTGCATTTTCTAGAGACAGTTGGACCGAAAGATAGACAAATAGACCGACAAATATCCAAACACCTCCACCAGGTTGTGCCTCTGCAGTGCTGGTACTGTGTAGTGTTGTCTGATGTGCGTCTCACAGTAAGACACAGTGCAGGTCAAACAGGATTTAACAGCTTTGAGCTTCATCTCAGTGCAGATATCACATGGCACAGCTTCAGGTCCAGCGTAACAGTGAGCAGGAAGAGCAGGACTAAATCCTGTCTTCTGGAGTTCCTCAATCAGTTTAGACAAAGCAACATTTACACTCAACACTGGACGATCTCTGAACCTCTTTCTGCACTGAGGACAAGC
Source organism: Scardinius erythrophthalmus (assembly GCF_964197995.2). NCBI lineage: Eukaryota > Metazoa > Chordata > Actinopteri > Cypriniformes > Leuciscidae > Scardinius > Scardinius erythrophthalmus. The sequence continues at coordinate 30,027,088 of NC_138227.1, read as the reverse complement.
ATAACCTCCAGCTTGAGTTGGTTTGCTCCAGTAGATCTCAATGCAGTGTTTGCAGTAACTGTGTCCACAGGGGATGGAAACTGGATCTTTAAAGACCTCTGTGCACACTGGGCACTTGTAGTGATCCTCTGTCAGCAGAGTGGCTGAAAGTGTGCTGTGAAAATGATTTAATTAACAGCAATCATGTAAAATGTAAAGTAGAAAAAAATAGATGCACCACATAATGGAATACCTGATATCTGGAGATAACACCTTGTTTCGGAATGAACTGAGTCTATCAAATGGTTCCTCAACATTCTTCTTAATAATACTGTGATACATGTATGAAAAGAACATAAAAATGACATTTTAAATTAGTACTGTTTTATATTGTAGATTGAGTACTGTATTTTATTGTACACAATATACGAGGGACAACAAGATGATCAATACAAGATGATCAACGGGATGTTACGCTTCGTTATTATGCTTCATGATTTTATGCCTATATCACTATCAGATTTAAAATACTGAGACTTTGACCGCTCAGTGGTAATATAGCTAACCAGGGTTTGAAATTAACACCCGCCAAATGCGCATAAAAATCAACTGTGGCAGGTAACGCTGTCAAATCATTGTATTGATCTGTCCACCTAAAATACATTTTTGGTGAAAAGGATGAGGATGAAAGAGGAAGAGAGGAGATGGCTGGATGACAGGATGGATTTGTTTGATTAAGAAATGAATGTATGAAATCCAAATTTGATATATATATATAAAATTTATATATATAAGCTGTGACATAGTTAATCTAGTGAAGTTCCCCTACATGTGAGCTGCATTGCATTTGGATCAAATTGAGGTGATAGCATAAAGAAACGTACTCGGTTACTAACGTAACCTCGGTTCTCTCTAGAAGAGGGAACGAGTACTGCGTAAGATATCTTACGCTAGGGGAAAATCCTTTTTCCGCGAGATATTGAAGCCAAAAATTATCCTTAATTTTTCAATAATGCAAAACGCGTTGCAGCAGCATACAGACATAGGCGAGGCAGCTCGCGCGCCTATTGGCTGTTCTGCGGCAACTGCAGCAGCCTATCGAGCGAGGCCTGGCGTGACGCCAGACCCAATGAGGGTGCTTCGCGCCTGCTGCATCACATCCCGCCGAAACGGGCGTGGTCTAGGCCTATAAATACCGCTCGCAGGCAGCTATTATCTGGTTTTTCATCACCGAAGCAACCAGAGCATGTGCATTATGAGTAACTGTATTCCGTTACAGTTACAATTTAAATAGTTGGTATTTAGAATACAGTTACATTGTTGAAATCAATGGATTACATGACGATACTTCTCTGTTTCACGAGTTTATTCACTCTCTAAATAAATTAAGGCAACTCCATGCATTTCCCAGAAGCCCCAATATGAAAACGAAAAAAATGCGCGGTTTGTGTGACCAGTCACAATCCATTAATGGAGTCGGAAGAGGAACAGCGGGAGCTAGAGGTAGATGGAGCCGGAACAACAGAGCAGGGCAAGAATGCGTTATATCTTGGAAATTCAAACAGCATTTCACATTAAGGGAGAACGAAATATAACTGTGCAGTGCAACCTCTGCTTGCCAGCAACCAACCTCCTTTCAGCGTCCAAAGACTCCACCTCAAATCTGAAGAAGCATCTTAAAGTAGGCCTACGTTTTTTTTTTCAAATACGTGCAGTCAAAACTTGAAATATAAATTCTCAGAAAATGCATTAATACCAATAGTGAAACGTCTGTTAATAAAGGAGTCCAGACCGTTAGAAAAATATCCGTCTACATGCGTTTTAAATTTAATATGAGGGAAATAAACATGCGTGACACAAAAAATCTTTAACTTTTAGGTGTCAAAATATATTTTGTTATTCTGTGAATTAGGCTACACTGCGCAAACCAAAAGTAATACTACCCACCGGATGAAGAAGGGTTGGCTCTCCAAAGAACATAAAATATTTATTTTATTTTATTTTTCGTATTCGCATTTATGAGAAAAAAACAAAACAATGTTACGGTCGTGACAGTTCTCCGTTATGGACGTGAGCGCTCTGAACGCAGCACTAAAAGACTGCTTTAAAACTTTCACAGAGACCTCAAATAAAAAGCACAAAGCCTTTCTTTAAAGTGAATTTCGTTTTGTATTAATTGTATCTTCATTTTAATCAATGTTTCATCAACCAATTGCCTGGATTAAATAAGAAGTAAATATAGCAGACAAAAGATAATCAGGACACGGAGGTGCCAGCCTGTGAACTGGAGCTGGTCTCATAAATCAACGCCTGTTTCACAGCCTACTCTGTTTGCAGTGCGTTTTTTTTTTTTTTTTTTTTTTTTTCGTACCCATGTTAACAGATTAGAGCTTTCACACTGCGGTTCGTTTATCCGTCCCAGTTGCGTTGCGTATACAGCAGTGCAGAGATCGTTTCCGCACCGAGTCTATTTCTGCTGTGCCGCTAACGCTGAATTAAAGTGACAGCGCATGTTTCGTGGTCAAAATGAACACAGATTGAGCTGAAAATGTAGTAATTTCACCATAATAAATGCATTTAATTAAATAAAATGTAGTAATACCATCATAAATGTATTTAATTAAATACTGCTTTTTTTCACAGTCAACTTTTTACTTTAAAGGAGAACTCCGGTCAATTTTAACATTGAGCTCATTTTTTTGTAAATTTGGAGTGCTGTCAATACAGAGAACAACGACAAAAATCGGTGTTGCCTACACCGAGTTATTCTATTATTAAAATTCACGCGCGTGATCATAGGTACTAAACCTATGCGCGTGAACTCGGCAATCGACTACTTTGGACTTCACCCGAAAGCAGGATGTAAACACAGGTATTTGCGCTTGCTTAAATAACATCATTTTTATACATTTCTTTCACATCTACTGCAGTCAGATTCACTCGTGTTCACTCTGAAGGAATCACTCACATTTTCTGTGCACTTGTAATGACACATCAAGGATGTTAAGAGGCTAAAAGCAGGTTTAGTACTTGCCCCATTGAAGTCAACAGGGTGCAAATTTTAAAAATATAATAACTCGGTGTAGGCAACACCGATTTTTGTCGTTGTTCTCTGTATTGACAGCACTCCAAATGTACAAAAAAATGAGCTCAACGTTAAAATTGACCGGAGTTCTCCTTTAAGACCGGGGTAAAGATCGCGGCCGACACTGACAAAGAAAACACTTGTTTATTAATAAACAATTACAATTTCTCCTTTCTATATTTGACATATTCATGATTATTACTTTTGCCGGTTCTTTGTGACAGCTTTTAGGTGCTTTATTGGCATACGCGTCACCACTGCATCACTGCACCCAAGGCTGGTTCTTCCAGAGCGGCGCAACGAGCAGTACTGAGCATCCTTCTTCCCTGATCCGCTCTATCACCTGAGGCAGGAGAGAGACGGGGGGAAAAGCATAGAGCGGGCGGCGGGGCCATACATGAGCCAGCGCGTCCCTGCTCTTGGAGAAAATATCCGGGCAGTGAGCGTTTTCTTGAGACGCGAACAGGTCTACTTCCGCTCTGCCAAATTTCCTCCACAGCAGTTGGACTGTCTGAGGGTGTAGAGACCATTCGCCTGCCGGAACATTGTTCCTGGACAGTCTGTTTGGTCCTATGTTTAGGAGTCCTGGCACGTGCGCTGCTCTCAGCGAGCGCAGGTTGCACTGAGCCCACACCAGGAGGCGTTCCGCTAGCCTGTGCAGGTTCTTGGACCTGAGGCCGCCCTGGCGATTTATGTAGGACACCACAGACATGTTGTCCGAGCGGACCAGGACGTGGCGTCCTTTTATTTGGGGACAAAAACGCGTCAGCGCGTTGTCTACTGCCAGCATTTCGAGGCAGTTTGTGTGCAGGAGCTTCTCCCGTTCTGACCACTGGCCGAAGAACGGTCTGCCCTCGAGCAGCGCTCCCCATCCCGAGGTGGATGCGTCCGTAGACATCACCTTCACCCTCAAGGAAGTCCCCAGGCTTACACCTGATCGGTACCAGTCGTCCACTTTCCAAGGTTTCAGAGCTGCAACGCACTTCTGATTGACCTTGAGACGAAGCAAACCGGATGTCCACGCTCGGCGTGGGACTCGCGCTTTCAGCCAGAACTGCAGTGGGCGCATGCGGAGCAGGCCCAGCTGGAGCACTGAGGATGCTGAGGCCATGAGACCCAGCATCTTCTGAAATTTCTTGAGCGGGACAGATGCGCCGCAGCGGAAAGAGTTCGCTGTGCGCTGAACGTCCACCGCGCGCTGTGGTGATAGTCGCGCTATCATAGACAGCGAGTTCAGCTCTGTGCCCAGGAAAGATATCGTCTGACTGGGGGACAGAGAGCTCTTCGTCCAATTGACTCTGAGACCCAAATTCTCGAGGTGATCGAGTAAAATGGTTGTGTGCTCTATGAGCACTGAGCGAGATTGCGCTAGAATCAGCCAATCGTCCAAATAGTTCAGTACTCGCAAGCCCTTCATTCTGAGGGGTGCGAGTGCCGCGTCCATGCACTTCGTAAATGTACGGGGTGCCAGGTACAAACCGAACGGCAGGACTGTGTACTGATATGCCTGGCCCTCGAAGGCGAATCTCAAAAATCGCCTGTGACGTGACGCTATTTGTATTTGAAAATACGCGTCCTTCAGATCTATTGATACGAACCAGTCTCCTCGGCGAATCTGCGCGAGGATTTTTCTGGTCGTGAGCATCCTGAACTGTCGCTTCACAAGCACTTTGTTCAGTTGCCTTAGATCTAGCATGGGTCTGAGACCCCCGTCTTTTTTCGGTACCAGGAAGTATCTGCTGTATAGCCCTCCTTCGCTCTGAAATTGAGAGAGAAGCTCTATGGCCCCTTTGCTCAATAGTTTCGCCACTTCGGCTCGAAGTAAATGTGTTACTTCTGTTTTTACCGTGGTCTCGACGCGCGCCGTATAGCGGCGAGGGCGCCGGCGAAACTTCAGCGAATAGCCTCTTTTTATAATGTCTAGCACACACTTCGAAACCCCGGGCAGCTTTGCCCATGCATCTGCATGAATAGCTAGGGGTTGAATACGAAGCGCGCTCCGTTCGCTCAGCTATGGAGAGGCTTTGGTGTGCTGTAACACAAGCGTCACGCTCGTGACATTTGAGGCAGGGGGCGCGCTGATAACAGCGGGCAGTTTGCCCGCGCTCGACTCCTCTGCGGCGGTCAACCGAGAGGGGGAGGGCTGGGCGAGTCCCGTAGGAACTGTCATGTCTGTGTGTGGATGTGGGCGCGGGATAGCGGGCACATTTATCACACCGAAAGCATTTTTCGCTTGAGTGAAGCGAATGCCTGTTGGTTTCGTTTTTACAGAAACCGTGAGACATGCATAACGTAGTGTGTGTGGGCACTGGGTAGTGGGCACATTTACCACGTTTGATGTGCAATCGATCTGAGTCGATTTCATGTGCGCGAGCCCTGTGTGACAGGCTGTGCTTTTGTGTAGTGATGGGCACTGGGCAGTGGGCATTCTTTCTACACATAAAACACCATCGGCCGTGGCCGGGACACCAGAAAATACACTCTCTTGGGGATTTATCTGGGTAGCCGTAAAAACAGCTTTTGTGTGCAGGCAAGCGGGCGACAGAACCAGCTTGTTGGCTGCAGAAAACACTGGACCAGTCACATTTGCTGGAATTGGACGAGCGAATAGCTTTCGGGACTTTCCCGCAGCGGGACTCGAACACCGTCGTTTTCCTAGGCATGCTAGGACGACTTCGGGGCTCGGGCTTTACCACAATCCTAGGCCACGGGCCGCGCATGGTGGGGCGGCGGCCGGATGAGCGGGAGCGCGGTCTCGCGCCTCGGGCCTGGCGGCGCTGTGAAGTGGCGGCAGTGGGCGGTGGCTGGGGCTGTGAGCTCTGTGCAGACGGTTTCGCACGGCCTGCTGCAGAGCTGGAGCGCTTCGGGAGGAAGTGCTTCATAGCCTGTGACGCTTTCTGTACCTTGGCGAATCTCTCCGCAAAGTCGTTCACGGAGGATCCGAAGAGGCCGGCGGGAGAAAGCGGGGCGTCGAGGAACGCGGTGCGCTCGGACTCGGCCATCTCTGAGAGCGTCAGCCAGAGGTGCCTCTCAGTCACAGTGAGAGAAGCCATAGTTCGCCCAATGGCCTGTGCCGTGGACTTAGTGGCACGGAGAGCGAGGTCCGTGGCGCACCTCAAGTCCGGCACGCAGATCGCTTCAGGTCCCTTCTCATCCAGCTTTCGGAAGAGATCGGCCTGGAAGATCTGAAGTGTGGCCATGGTGTGCAGCGCTGACGCAGCTTGCCCGGCGGCGGAGAAAGCGCGGCGGAGCAGGCTTGACGTCATGCGGCAAGCTTTAGAGGGTAGGGCCAGCTTAGCGCGCCGTCCAGCGGAGGGCGGGCATAAGTGGGCCGCTATCGCCTCTTCGACCGGCGGCAGCGAATGGTATCCCCTGTTCTTGGCATCATCGACTGCAGAGAATGCCAGAGAAACAGATGGACGCACTCTAGCTGAATAGGGGGCATTCCAGGACTTAGCGACTTCTTCGTGTAACTCAGGAAGAAAGGGCGCTGGTTTGGAAGCAGGCGAAGCGCGCTCCCCAGGCAGGAAAAAGCCATCCAGCCGGTTGTGAGCGGGCTGCTTGGGCGAAGACCACTCGAGGCCGAGGCTCACCGCGGCCTGTGCGAGCACTCGCATGAGCTCCGTCTCGATGGACGCTCTCTTGCCTGACGAAGTGCGGGCAGGGGGCGCGAGATCCTCAGAGCTCGCCCAATCCTCACTGCCTGACGCCAGGATAGAGCAGGAATCCTCTTCTCCCAGCAGGGCTTCCTCGTCAGCAATGTCGACAGAAGCGGCGGCAGACAGCGGCCGCTGTCCGTCAGGAAGAGAGGCTGACGAAGCCGGTGAAGCAGGCGGGCGAACCAGCGAGCTTTGGCGGCTGGGGGAAGGTTCCGGGACCCGCTGGGCACGGCGCTTTTTACGGCGCGACACCGCGGCGGGCGGGGGAGCAGTCTCGGGGAAGAAGGCCAGGCGAGTCCTCAGAGTCGCCATGGGCAGTAGCTCGCAGTGAGGACAGCCGCAGTGAGGACAGCGAGAGCTGCATGTTCCTCACCCAGGCAGGAAACGCAGATCACATGGCGGTCCCCGTCACTGAGTGTGGCTCTGCACGAGCCGCAGGAAGGCATCTTTAAAAAGACGCTGCTCTTTTAGGATGTGTGTCGCGGTAGCAACACACACACACACAATACAGAGATTGAAAGGATATAGGCGCCGGAAAGCGCAGCAGGAAGGCAAGGAAGGCAGCGCGGCCAGCGACTTCAGTGACTCGTCCCGCTGAAGGTGCTCTCTCTCAACGGCGCGGCTTCTCTCCAGCTCCAGCGATGCGTGTGCTTCGCTTGAAGGATGAAAAATCAGATAATAGCTGCCTGCGAGCGGTATTTATAGGCCTAGACCACGCCCGTTTCGGCGGGATGTGACGCAGCGGGCACGAAGCACCCTCATTGGGTCTGGCGTCACGCCAGGCCTCGCTCGATAGGCTGCTGCAGTTGCCGCAGAACAGCCAATAGGCGCGCGAGCTGCCTCGCCTATGTCTGTATGCTGCCGCAACGCATTTTGCATTATTGAAAAATTAAGGATAATTTTTGGCTTCAATATCTCGCAGAAAAAGGATTTTCCCCTAGCGTAAGATATCTTACGCAGTACGAGAGACCTCTCGTAAGAGAATCTGAAGTTACAGGATTGGAACTAAGGTAGCATTAGTCACGGATTATTTTTAGTCACGGATGGCGGTCTCTGGTTTCTGCCAATCTCATGTTAATCATGAGTACCTATAGAGCATAGTGCATCCAAAAGATCTCCAAAGAGTCTTTAGTTTCATCAGATTAATAAAAGACAGAAACAGCTGTACCGCTTCTTTCGGTAACAGTCGAGCTCCTGGATGCTACTGTGCAGTGCTGCTGATGACTTCGGTAAAAAGCATTAGACATCCCCTTTAATTATTTGAAAGTACTTTATTACTGTATACTTATAAAGTGTTACCTATGACTTAAACTGTGATATAGAAATTTGGCCATATTGCCCATCTTCAAGTCATTCATTCCTTGAGTAAGGGACCGTTCGGTATTTATGGAAGGGGCCACCGGAGGAAAATAGGGGAGGGTCATGTCTTTTTATTCTTTGTTGAGGGGAGGGTCATCCAACTTTTTTTAGTCTAGGGGGAGGGTCACCCAACTTTTATATTCATTAAAACAGCAACATTTCAAAGTGGCTTGTTTGGTGCTATTTTTTTTTCTTCCATTTAGCTCCATGTTGATCTCGCGTTATCAGCCCCCCTTCGATATCAGATGGGTCTGACCCAACAAAAATCCAGTTTGGCGCTGTTTGACAGTGCGCGTGCACTTCAGTTCACGCTTAGAAAAAGTGCATCATGTCAGAACAGAATGCCAAAGAAATGTTTACCCGGCAAAGCTTTAAAGCACGAGCAAATAATGAACTTTTGTTAAGTGCACAGTGTCCTGTGAGTGTAACTCTACGGGCCCTATCTTGCACCCAGCGCAATTGACTTTGTACACCGACGCATGTGTCATTCCTATTTTGCACCCGCGCAAAGCGTGCTTTTCCCTCCACAGAAGCACGTCGCTAAACTAGGGAATGAACTTGCTTAACCAAAGTTAATTTGGGTGGGTTTCTCCATTTCAATGTAACTTATCTCTTTTACGACCGTGACGAGAGCGTTGCTCTCCTTGGCTGTGAACCGCTCCTGGCGCGCGTCTGGCAAATCCGCCGTTATGATAGGAATCCGCTTTAGAACAAGCGCGCCTGTTCTTAAAGGGAATGTGAGATGCGTCTCTGATTGGTTTATTTCACGTTACGGCCAAACCACACCTATGAATAATGAAGCTACTTCAGACCAACCCATTTTAGATTTTCGCCTGGCGCAAGAGTCATTTATCCCGCCGGGAAAATAGCAACAGCGCCGAGACCCGCCCACAAAGTTACTTGCGCTTTGCGCTTGACACTTGCGTTTCAGATCGTTAAAATAAGGCCCTACCGCTGCATTAACATGTGATGTGAACGTACGTCGAGTTTAACAGTATTGGGACTGAGGCGCCAGAACTGCTGATAGAATGTGCGCTGTAGGGCGATACTGCATATTTTAGTTTCCATTCTTATTTTGTTTCCACGATGTGTAAGATGTAGGGCTACCACATCTTTAAATTACTATTAGTATTATTTAAGTTAACATAAAATACACCTACACCACAAAAACTAGTTTAGGATAAATTCGTTAAAATTGGGCGATTCCAGTGTTATGGACGTGACATTTGCAGTCAAAACTTAAAATAACAATTCTCAGAAAATGCATTTAATACCAATATTTTGAAACGTCTGAAAGGAGTTAAGACATTAGAAAAATATCAGTCTACACATGCGTTTTATATTTAATATGAGGGAAATACACATGTGGAAAAATATTTTTTAGTAATTCTATAAATTACACAGTGCAAACCAAAGATATATACCCACCGGATGAATAAAGATCGGCCTCCACAGAGCATAAAATATTATATTATTTTTATTTTATTTTTCGTGTTCGCATTTATGTGAAAAAAAAAAGAAAAAAAAAGTTCTCCATTACGGGCATGACTGCTCTGAAGCGACTTTAAAAATTTCACAGAGACCTCAAACAGAAAGCACAAAGCCTTTCTTTAAAGTGAATTTTGTTTTTTTATTAATTTTATCTTAATTTTAATCAATGTTTCATCTGGATTTAATAAATAAGAAGTAAATATAAAATAGATAATCATGACACGGAGGCGCGGGCGAGTGAACTGGACTCTTGTCTCATAAATGAACCGAAACTCAGCGTAAGGTATGCTACTTGCCTCACAGACCTGAGAAATATATAGAAAGCTTGAAATGTCTACTTTTAAACAGAACAATTCAAAACTAAAGAAAACAGACTGCTTTATGCTTATGAAATGTGCATTTCTCTCTGGCGCGTTCTGAGAAGATCGCGACGCATCGTCAACTTCATCTTTGCAGTAGACACAGAAAACACTTGTTTATTAATAAACAATTAAAATGTCTCCTAGCTATATTTGACATATTAATAATCATTACTTTTGCCGGTTCTTTGTGACAGCTTTTAGATGCTTTATTCGCAACGCCACCCACATGTTGAACGAGTGGAGTCACACCGCATCAGCACCGAAAACATGATTTTTTTTCAAATCTAAAATCAAAAATCGTGATACGAGCCGGTTTGGTCTATCGTTACAGCCCTAGTAAGATGAGAAAGCAAGAGTTTATGGTTTAAAAAACAAACAAACAATGGCTATCTGAACATCTTTGCCAAGCGCAAACCAGTACAGAAGTAGGCTAATCAATAAATTATTGGGGAGGGTCATGCCTTTTTTCACAATCATTTTGGAGGGTCATAGAAAAATGTATTGCTGGCGAAGGGAGGGTCATGTCTTTTTTGACAACAGATCTCAAAACTCCTCCGGTGGCCCCTTAAATAAATAACGAACAGTCCCTAACTTGCAAAGGCATGTCTGCACACATCTTGCATTTTGTTTGGTCACACCACAAGGTGTCACTATGGCCTAAAAGCTTTGCCTTTGCCACTCTGAGCTCAATTGCTATGTCTGAGGTAAAATGCCCTCTCATTACCATAGACAAAGAAATGTAAAACAAAAACAAAAAACCTTGTGGAAAAATTAATTTATACATCAATAAGGAGGTTAAAGTATAAATACACATTTATTTTTTATTTATTTTTATTTTTTACATTTGTGTATATTTATTTATTTAATTTATGTATGCATGTATGTATGTTTTTTTCTATTACATTTCTTTGTATATTTATTTATGTATTTATTTATTAATTATTTCGGCAGCTTTGGCATTCCATAGAAACTCTCTGTGTGGAAGAGCAGAGATTTACATATTTGTATTGTCCCCTCCAAGCATGAAGCTTATTGAACTGTCCCAACCCTCCATGGCTGGGTTTCCCGAAACCTTCTTAACGCAATGTCGTTCTTAAGTTACACCTTAAGCTGTACCTTATCGTTAATACATGTTTCCCGAAACGTTCTTAGTTAAGTATACCTTCTGTAAGTCATACGTTCGGAAGGTTGGTCTGGACCACTCTTAGCTTTACCTTATCACTGTTGCAGGTCTTTACGAATATAATTCTGAAGTTTTAATACACACAGACAGTGTTCATTTAGGCCAATTCAAGTGTTTTCATGCAAAGAATAAAATTGTCAATCACACTGACTGTTGTTAGAATTTTAATTATATTATTATTATATATTATATTATTAATTTAATAAAAGAGCGCTTTTAAAGGCCAGTGAAAGCATAGGCTACTGTCAGTTAAGTTCTATTCGGACGCTAATATTTTTTCTCATGGGCTCGTCCGGTATTTTGAACATTTACAGAGGTGAGTCGGTGATTTTAGTGCCGTCCGAATCCATAATATCAGTGTTTTTTTCTCACCCAACCCGTGTAAAAATCCCTGGCCAAATTAGTACCTACTGTTTTTTGACAAACAGGTCGTGTGATAATTTAATTGCCATCTGAATCCACATCTCTGAGTTTACAAGAAGAGATTCAAAATTCACTGTTTAAATCCTTTTTGATCACTGCCGAGCACCGTACGTAAGATGTAAACTTTTATTACTGAAATGCTGGAAAGTATTTACAAGAACAATATTTCATCGCAGCTCCACCTCAGCAAACAAAAATGGGAAAGAGAAGAAAGCACGTAAAATTTTTGAAATGGTTATTGTGGCAGCAATATATGTTACAATTTTAAAATATGTAGGCTAGGCTATTATAGTTTGGATTATTTTTTATAATATCCAATAGTCCTAATAAATGTAATTTCAACTATTTCTGAAGTCCTTCTTTAATAAAGAACACTTCTTTGGGAAACAGCCATCGATATCAACCAATTCAGCACCAACGCCACGGACAGCACCGGGTAACGTCGCACGTAAGAAGGTTTTGCTTATCTAAATATGTGCTGTGCTACTAAATGAAAGATAAAATAGGTATTAAAGGAAATATAAATATTTGATGAACAAATTAAGCCAACTAATATGATTTATATTCTTTTGGTTTCTTTACCCAATACATTTAAAAATTACAAATGCAATGAAAATACAGGTATTGGTACTGGTACACTGGTACAGGTATCGGCGAGTAGCAAAAATTAAAGTATCGGTATCAGACTCGTTCTGGAAAAAGTGGTATCAGTGCATCCCAAGTCAAAACGTCATTTAAAGTTTGAATTTTGTGATAAAATTTACATAATCTGAAAGCAGATATTTTGTTTCTAATGTCAAGTAACAAAGCACAAAGCTCTTTGATTATTGGATGGGAGGTGCACTACAAATAATGTTTGGTTTGTTACTGTCTAAATCTAAATACCTTTCTTCACTCCGGAAGCTTGGTGCTCCATCTTTAAACATTATCGGTCGATCCAGTGACTGCTCACTTTTCAAAGATATAGAAGAAGGTGCTGGAGATGTTGCTTCATCTGGCCTAAGCCTTTGGGGGGAAAGAAAGAACTGATGCTTAAATATTGTACAAGATAAGGGACATGCAAACAGCATATAATGATGACATTTCTTTGTTCTATAAGTAATGTGTTCAATGTTTTATTTTTCTGAGTACATTTATACCAAAATGTGTAAATTGTGTATCCCCCAGAATTTTTACAACCAAATTTTAAAGGCTCACACCTTTTATTCCTAAGCAAACTCTCTGCTCCATTTTTGAACATTATCGGGCGATCCAGTGACTGATTACTTTGTAGAGATGTACATGAAGGGGCTGGAGATGTTGTTTTATCTGGTCTAATTCTTGGGGAGAAAGAATGAACTGATGTTAAAATACTGTACAAGAGGCATGCAAACTGCATATAACGATGACAACCTTCCCCTAATTCCAATAATGTGTTCCATGTTTTTATAATTGATTTTCTTTCTATGAGTACATTTATAACTACACATGTAACTTGTGCAACTCACCAGAAATTGTAAATGCTCATACCTTTTACTCCTAAGCAAACTCTCTGCTCCATCTTTGAACATTATAGGTCGATCCAGTGACTGCTCACTTTGTAGAGATGAGCAAGAAGGTGCTGGAGATGCTACTGGACTCTGTCTCAACCTTTGTAGGGGAAAAAAGACATGAGAATCACAACCTACTCCTGACTCTTTAAAATTTTCTTCATTTAATTTATTTATGGTACTCTTATTTTAGATCAATATGAGTTTCAATACGAGTATGATACCTAGAAAGCCGAGTGGCCAATGGCCAAAACAATGCATTTTAAAATACTGAAATTCAGTGAGAACAAAGATGATGTCGTCTTGAGTTTTATGTAGAGTTTTGTTTAATCTTGATTTCTCAAAATGGTGCACTTGTTTTCCTGGGCACATCAGAGTGAACTGCTGCATTTATGCAGTGTCATGAAAGCACAGTTGTGCACAGCATACCAACTTCTAAGGTCAAGTTATTCATTAAAATATAAGTTACAATTCATTTTGATTTTAATTGTATGGGATCATTCTGTGATACTTTTACATCATTTTTAAACCCTGAATGTGGTCAATTTTAACTGAAATTATATGGAAAATGGTGAGTCATTTTTTAAGTTTCTCCTTTTGTGGTCAGAAAAAGAAAGAAAGGCAGAATATGGCATTAAAACAACACCAGGGTGAGTAAATTATGACTGAATTTCAATTTTTGGGTGAACTATACCTTTAAGTAAGGTGTAACAAGCTGTAATAACACTGGTGAGAATATTGCTTCTGAATAAATTATATTTACACAAAAAAAAAAAATGTCTCTGAAGATTTTTATCTATAATGCTTGTAAGCAATGTTTTACACATGACTGTTATATGAAATACGAGCACTTTTGAAACGTTTGCCCATCAAATTAGCACACCAGGACAATCTGTTGAGTAAAATAGAATTTCTGTCATGACAACTCTCGGAGTGGTAATAGTTATGACAATATTGTATGTTTGGTCTTGGTGGAATAGGAACAGACATGATATATTAATTATAATTTTTTATTATTATTATTTAAAACAACCCAAACACACCTATAAACATTTGGATGCTGCATTAAACAAATTCTTAAAGGAAAAAAAATTATATAATAAATCAACTCCATAGCTGATTCCAAGTGATCAAGGGCTTAGGACATTCCAATTCAGCCCATTCCAATTTCCGCCAGTAGTGGGCACTCGTGCAACGTAAGCAATGACGTACATCCGAGTGAACGAGACAGAGGGAAGTTAGCGAGTGAAGGGTATGACAATTTTGGACTGGAACGCAGCACTAGAGTTTCATGCCAGAACTTTGTATATATGTATAATTCAGACCCGAAACTCTTATTCCTCATACCTTTCATTGAATATTATTGGTCGATCCAGTGACTGGTCACTTTGTAGAGATGTGCAGGAGGGGGCTGGTGACGTTCCTTTATCTGGTCTCAACCTTGGGCACAAGGAGGAAAACAATTTCTTACATTCTTGCTGAAACAAAAACTTACATTCCAAAACAATTAACCTACAAACTACCCAGAAAAACAAATAACTCACAATTTGCAACATAAAATGAAATTTGTATTGCTAACTTTAAAGGGATAGTTCACCCACAATGAAATTTAAGTCATTATTTACTCACCCTGGTGTTGGTCTAATGTATTGTGCCCTTCTTTCTTTTTCAGACCACAAAAATGGGAAATGTAAAAAAATGTCCATATAATGGCACAGCAACCAGTATCAAGCTTTTAAAAAAAAGATCCAAAAGTATCACAGAACGGTCCCATGCAACATGTGTCATATATTCTAAGTAATGAGGGTGTACGATAGGGTTTAGTGAAAAACAAACTGAAATGTAAAGTATTATTTAGGGATGCACCGATCCCACTTTTTCCATAACGAGTCCGATACTGATACTTTTATTTTTAGTACTTGCCGATACTGAGTACCGATACCTGTATTTTCATTGCATTTTTAACTTTTAAAAATATTGGGCAGAGAAACCAAAAGAATATGAGTCAAACAAATTGGCTTAGCAAATAGACATTTCCTTCAGTTATTTTCATGCCTTCCCTTATGAAAAATAAGTATACTTTAAGTTAATTTTGTTAAATATACTTTATGAAGTAAGTATATTAATATCAATGTATTTGAAGTAAACTTGTAAGCGGGATCTAGGCATGGGCAGGGGTAGGCTGAGCCAACCCAAACGTCTGCCTTGCCCACCCATATAGAATTTAGGTACAGATAGCGTTAATCTGTTGTCTATGATTTGTGCATTGATTAAAAAAATGTGGGTTGTGGGTTGAGAAGTTTGATGAATGGCTGTAGAATACCCAACCAATCAAAAATGATAAAAAAAAAATAAAATAAAATAACAGCAGAAAATTACAATAGGCTAGGCCTATTTTTCAGTCGGAAAAGGGTTGCTTGTCCGCTTCAGGTTGGTGGAGAGTTCCTGCCTCAAGTTGAGGAGTTCAAGTATCTGAAGGTCTTGTTCACGAGTGAGGGAAGGATGGAACAGGAGATTGACAGACGGATTGGTGCAGCTTCTGCAGTTCCTACTCTCACCTATGGTCATGAGCTGTGGGTCATGACCGAAAGGACAAGATCCCGGATACAGGTGGCCGAAAGGAGCTTTCTCCGCAGGGTGGCTGGGCGCTCCCTTAGAGATAGGGTGAGGAGCTCGGCCACTCGGGAGGAGCTCAGAGTAGAGCCGCTGCTCCTCCACATCAAGAGGGGCCAGCTGAGGTGGCTCTGGCATCTGTTCCGGATGCCTCCTGGACACCTTCCCGGGGAGGTGTTCCGGGCACGTCCCACTGGGAGGAGACCCTGGGGAAAACCTAGATCACGCTGAAGGGATTATCTCTCCCGGTTGGCCTGGGAACGCCTCGGTATACCCCCGGAAGAGCTGGAGGAAGAGTCTAGGGAGAGGGAAGTCTGGGCGTCTCTACTTAGACTGCTGCCCCCCGCGACCCGGCCCCGGATAAGCGGAAGAAGATGGATGGATGGATGTACAGGCCTATTTTTCTTTTCTTAACTGAAAGTAACAGCGAGGCACATTATACATTCACGGGATTCAGTGTGTAGGGAAAAAGCTAAATTTTAACTTGAGTGCCGCATTTTTAGAACACCACGTCATGCAAGACGTTTACATTCACTGTCTCACTGTCTCGCATGCCTGGCAGCTTCCAGATGGGATTGCTGGTCTTTCTCATGACGTACCTAGCATTTCATTCGGGGCTCCAGGGGAGGATTAGATGTCAATCGCTGCATCGGAAAGAGAGCTGTTACGCTCTGGAAATGAAGATGATGCTGAGCTTCCCACTGTAATGGTGTGTGTGCTCATGCTGAATCAGATTCAGACTTGACAGATATGCTTTCCCGGGTTACTTTAGGGGCGCAGTGTGACGTGTAATCGCCTTGTCCCACCCCCGTGCCTTCCCAGATGTGTGTGAAGAACTTTTGCAGTATGGAAGCATTTTGGCGACAATATGGCAAGCCAAACATGCCAAATCTGCAGGTAAGATTTTTCCTCTCTCACTACCATTAATGGTGGGGTGGAAGTGCTACTGCAGACCGCCTCTTCCCTGCATGTGATGGCCACCCTGCAAAAAAAAAAAAAAAAAAAGTGGAAGGCCAAAACACTCATAATGTACAAGAGTAGTTTTGAGTCAGGGTTGAGCAGCGCAAGGTGACAGACCATGTTTATAGTCACAGCGCTGGCCCTAGGCCAGACAATGTCCACCCTAGTGGTCCAGAAGCGCCCCTTGGAGAGGTGCGAGACATCGCTAAAGTTCGCTTTCTCTATGCTCCCATCTCACGAGGTGGCCTTTTCGGCGACACTGTTGGAGACTGTGCCCAGCTGTGCTCAGTTCAGAAACAGGCTGAGGTAACCAAAAGCTTGCCCTAAGGTGCTCCCTGAGTCACTCGTGGGCTGCCTATGGGCAGTCTGTTTGTCGCCAAGGGTGTCAGTACCCTGCGAAAAAAACTCTGCCACAGCCAGCTCTACTGTGACGTTGAGCCTTCGCAGGAAGACGGCACCACAGAGTTGGACACAGCTGCTCTTCCCCGGAGGAGGGCCGGGCGGAGAATCTTTTGTTGAATCATTTCTGTTCCGCTACTGGCGAGACAGCAGTACCCAAATTCTCAGTAAGAGCAGCTTCTCTATCTCTGGGTCTCAACAGAGCGAGGTTGGCGGTGCATGACGCTATGCCTTGCCACCCTCAGCCCCCTCTTGCATCGCTAGCCTGATGTGGATCGGGCCGTGAGTATGCCGTCTCACGCATCTCCTGCCGATAGGTGGAGTCAGGTAAGTGTTGCACCTCACACTCAGACCCCAATTAGGGCCGCTTGCCGTCCGAGTCGGGTCCATGCCCTCCACCTTGCTGCACCACTGCGGGTACCTCTGTGGTCCCGTTGGTCCCCCTGGCTCGATGCCTGGGAGCCTGGCTAGCGCTTCCCAGCCTGTCCAGCTGGCTTATCCTTACCATCAGACTTGGCTATTCAGTTCACCCGGCGTCCCCCGGCCTTCAGGGGCATCAGTTCACCTCATGTACTGGCGGACAGTGCTCCTGTGCTTCGGGCGGAAATCACAGTCCTACTGGTGAAGGACACGATAGAGCCGGTCCCTCCAGCAGACATGAAGACCGGCTTCTAGACCGGCTTCTGCCCGTACTTCATTGTACCCAAGAAAGGCGGTGGGTTACGGCCAATCTTGGACCTGTGAATCTTGATCGGTCCCTTCTCAGGCTGACGTTCAAGATGCTAATGCAGAAACGCATCTTCAGGTGCATCCGTCCCCAAGATTTGTTTGCAGCGATCGACCTGAAGGACACGTACTTTCATGACTTTCAGCCCTTCGGGCTGGCCCTGTCGCCCCGTGTCTTCACGAAGGTCATTGCTCCCATGAGAGAGCGTGATGTTCACATCCTCAACTACCTCGACGACTGGCTCATCTTGGCCCAGTCGAGAGAGTAGTTGTGCGAACACAGGGACATGGTGCTTAGTCACCTCAGCCACTTAGGGCTTCAGGTCAACTGGGAGAAGAGCAAACTCGCCCCCTTGCAGAGGATCTCTTTTCTCTATGTTCCTATTTAGGTATTCTTTTTTTTTATACTTGAAATATAACTGTACTTTAACTCTTTCCATTTTAAAAACATTTTATTCTAGCTTCATGCATCCTTTTTATCAAAACTTGAATCTGGTTAAGTTTCATAAAAAAACAATATTTAAACATTTTTGTCAAAGACTACATCTGGATCAGATTGAGAACGATGATCAAACATAGATGGAGTAGATCAAGTCCATCAAACCTTCACAGTCATTAACCCTTCCTGGGTCGACATTTCATTCGGTAACATTAGGCAGTTTTGAACTTATATGCTGTTTAATGTTTGATGATTGCATTGTTTTACATTTGCGTAAACAATCTTCTATCAATCGTTTCTGCTTCTTCTTCCCCTGTGTTTTGATCAAGAGATTCTATGCTTTTTCAGAAGATGCGATATAGCTTCCCCTAACGTATAACTGTATAAACATATAACATGGATAGCCAGAAAAAGTAGAGAGTAAAGTAGATTTGAAGTAAATTCTTATGTACACTACCAGTGGACTAGTCTACACAATAATTCAGATTTCAGAACTTATCTGTTTTCTTTATAAATCAATATTTTCAAACAATGTAAGTTTATAAGACAGTATGTAAAACTAGGCCTATGTGAAAAAAGTATTTATTAGGCTACTCAATCAAAACAGTAAACACAACTACAAGCAAAGTACACTTAGAATACTAAATAAAATTTCGATCAAAAGATTGAATACAAGTATAGGTTAAATATACTTAGAACTTTCTGTCAGTCTTCAGGGTTTCTCAAACTCGGTCCTGGAGGGCCACTGTCCTGCACAGTTTAGCTCCAACCCTGATCAAACACACTTGAGAAAGCTAATCAATGTCTTCAGGATCACTAGAAACTCACAGCTAGGTGTGTTTGATCAGGGTTGGAGCTAAAGTGTGCAGGACAGTGGCCCTCCAGGACCGAGTTTGAGAAACCCTGGTCTAAGTCAAGTATACTTAAGTGTAATTTTAAGTACATTTCGGCGAAGTACACAAAGTATATTTCTGAGAAGTAAATACAAAGTAGACTGAAAGTATACTTTCTTATTTTTAGTTTAAAAGAAGTTAATAGAACACTTGAATGAACTTATTTTTCCTACAGGTTATTCATGTTACAGTATTGTAGGAGCTACTGTTTAGGTCCTTGCACACAGTCCGAAATTTTTGAATTTTTTCATATTCGTCATCCTAAAAATTTTCGCGCACAGAAACCTTGCACACTGAGTCTGATGCGTATTAATTAATCCATTGCGAAAAAAATCAAACACAGAGGATCTTTTTGTTGTCCTCTCTATTCTTAAAATACTGAAATTCAGTGAGAAGAAAAGATGATGTCTTCTTGAGTTTTTTGTAGAGTTTTGTTTATTCTTAATTCCTAAAATGGTGCACTTGTTTTCTGGGCACATCACGCAGTGTCATGAATGCACAGTTGTGCACAGCAGACCAACTTCTAAGGTCAAGATATTCACTAAAATATAAGTTAATATTAATTTTGATTTGAATTGTATGGGATCATTCTGTGATACTTTTGCATCCTTTTTAAAGCCTGAATGTGGTCACTTTTAACTGAAATTATATGGAACATCGTGAGCAGGACTTTTTTTTTTAATTTCTCCTTTTATGGTCAGAAAAAGAAAGAAAGGCAGAATATGGCATTAGAACAACACCAAAGTGAGTAAATTATGACTGAATTTTCATGGTGCACTATACCTTTAACCTTTAACCTTTAAGTAAGGTGTAACGTGCTGTAATAACACTGGTGAAAATATTTCTTCTAAATAAATTATATTTACACACACACAAAAAAAAAATGTCTCTGAAGATTTTTATCTCTAAGACAAGCTATTTTCTACACATGACATGAAATACGAGCACTTTTGAAATGTTTGTCCAGCAAATTAGCCCACCAGGACAATCTGTTGAGTAAAACAGTATATATGTATAATAGGAACGCGAATCTCTTATTCCTCATACCTTTCATTGCTTTGAGATCCATCTTTGAACATTATTGGTCGATCCAGTGACTGGTCACTTTGTAGAGATGTGCAGGAGGGTGCTGGAGACGTTCCTTTATCTGGTCTCAACCTTGGGCACAAGGAGGAAAAAGTGAGTATGTTTTTACATTCCAAAACAATTAACTACAAACTACCCAGAAAAACAACAATTTGCAACATGAAAATAGGCTTTATGCCCAGCTCCACTACTTCCTGAACTTCAGCCAGCTCCTTTGTTTCCTGTCTGCCATTATTGGACAAACTGATTAATCCAGGTGTGTCTGATTATTGTTACTGAGGTCAGGCACACCTGGATTAATCAGTTTGTCCAATAATGGCAGACAGGAAACAAAGGAGCTGGCTGAAGTTCAGGAAGTAGTGGAGCTGGGCATAAAGCCTATTAAATTTGTATTGCTAGCTTTAAAGGGATAGTTCACCCACAATTAAATTTAAGTCATCATTTCCTCACCTTGGTGTTTGTCTAATGCCCTTCTTTCTTTTCAGACCAAAAAAGAAGAAAAAAAAAGAAAAAAAAAAAGAAGTCCCACTTAAGCTCGTCCAAATAATGGTAGTGAATAGCAACCAGTTTTAAGCTTTTTAAAAGACGCAAAAGAATCACAGAATGGTCCCATGCAACATGTGAAAAACAAACTGAAATGTAATGTATAATTTAATGAAAATCCTGACCTTGGCCATCGGTCTTCTGTGCACGACTATGTGTTCATTAAACTCTATTAGTGCCACAGATCACTCCGACTCACCCCCCAAAAAACAACACAAATGAATGAATAAAAACGCAACATGAAATACAACTCCTAGAAATCCCCCAAAAAGTATCTGTGTACTTTCTTCACCAAGCTGAATATCTCCAGACTGGAACAGTCAGAATTGCAGTTGACAGATGTGAACATGAAAACGTTTTGTTGCAATGAACGCAACAGATATATATTCACTATATCAGCCTATATTCACCTCAGAGAAAAATTCACAGATTGTATTTCATGTCACATTTTTATTTTTCTTGATTTCTCACAACATATGTGCTTTTTCTGAGCGAGTCGGGGTGAACTCCAGCGCTAATAGAGTCTCACAAACGTGTAGTCGTGCACAGAAGACCAATGGCCAAGGTCAGGATTTTCATTATATAATTCATTAAAATTCTGTTTGTTTTTCACTAAACCCTATTGTATACCCCCAGAACATTTGGAATATGACTCGTGATGCATGGGACCATTCTGTGATAGTTTTGCATCTTTTTTTTTAAAGTGTGATGCTGGTTGCTATTCACAGACATTGTATGGACGGGCGTGAGCGGGACTTAAAAAAAAGAAGAAAGAAGAGCATACTGCATTAGAAACAAAACCAGGGTGAGTAAATGATTGCTTAATTTTCATTTTAGGGTGAACTAACCGTTTAATAACGTTTGCTTCCAAACATTAAATCACCATTCATAGAGTAAAATTTAATATAGAGTAACAGCAATCAGATATTTGACTGTTTTCACAGCTTTTCTGTGTGTTCAGGGTTCCAGATCAAAGTATGTGAGTGTTGCAAAGTGGAAGCCAAATTTTGAGTGGGTTTTTAAAGTTTATTTAGTACAAACACCACAAAGGCAAGTGTGATATTGCATAATTATAATACATTATATGAATAACAATTAACTGAAAAACTATAAATTACAAAACCAAGACAAGGAATTATACTGGGAAAATGTTTGCAAATACTACACCTTTTATTTCTCCTTTTACTCTCTGCTCCATCTTTGAACATTATTGGTCGATCCAGTGACTGCTCATTTTGTAGAGATGTGCATGAAGGTGCTGGAGATGCTGACTGACCTTGTCTTGACCTTTGATGGGGGGGAGGTTTTAGAAATTATTTTAATACTAATACTTACTTTTGTACATTTACACCTATTTTCCAAAGGTATAAAGAAATACAAGAGCAATTCATCTTTCAACAATTTCATATCAATTTGCGAGGATATGACGTTTTTGTTTGTTTTCCATTTTGGTCCTCAACAGATTGACAGGACTTTGAAACTCTGGTTCTAAATTAGTATACCTTTCATTCCCCAGAAAACTCTGAGATGATCCATCTTTGAACAGAATTGGTCGATCCAGTGACTGGTCACTTTGTAGAGATGTGATTAAAGGTGATGGCGATGTTGTTTTATCTGGTTTTAATCTTTAAATGAAGCAGAAAATGTTAAATGACAAATTAATAAAAAAATAATAATAAAAAAAACATGCACTGTGATGGCCCAGAAACAAGTATTTGTTTATCAGTTTTTGTACCCAATTCACACAAGACTGAGACAGATAAAGAAACAAATACATTTGAAACAATCATTGATTGAAGCAATATTACCGTCCACACTCCATCATCCCCACATCTTCTTCTGAATCCTGTGTGTCCATAGCCTCATTTAGCAGTTATCTCAATTGTAGCCTGTACTCTTTTGAGGTAAAACACATAATAGTATATTACAAACTATTTTTTACAGTCTATGATTACAAAGTCATATTATAAAAACATTCAAATAAGGAGAATGGAGTAAGATGATTAAGTGGTTAGGAGTTACAATTTTTTGTTATACAACAACAAATTAAAAAAAATATCATATCTGTCTGTGAATCTTCTCAGAACATATGGGTAAAGGTATATATACCATGTTTTTGTACAAAAACACATTGTATAGAAGCTATAATTTTAAAAAGTGCATTAAACTGGGCATTTGGGACTACATTTCTTTGAAGAGGGAGCACTTGCAAAGATAAATCTACTTTTGCTATCAAAAATATTTGACTACAGGTTTCCTCAGATCGAGGACAAAGTAGGCCTAGCCTTGTCTAATCTTACCATACTTTCTCCAGTCCGGGACATTAAATCCCAACAACATAGGCTATATTAAGAGCCATATTCTTTAATAAGCATAAACTTCACACTTCCTGTTTAATTAACATGATTACGGTCTATGGCCTTGGCGTCGGTACACCCGTTGTAATGTTAAAAAACAAATGTTTTTAAATGTAAAAATAAACTGTCAATAAACTGCCAAAATCCTATTCCAACTGAAAAAAATACTAACACGACAACTTTTGAATACGTTTGACTTTGAAATATCGTCACAAGCCTTTAGTTCCACATTAGCTATAGCCTACTTTTGTATCTTTACTTTCGTTTTCCTTTTGTTGAGAAATATAGGCTACAATCTATTTCTCTATCACAGTTCTCTTTCTTTTCTGTAGTCTGGTGATTTATCTTCCGTTGATAAAGTCTGATATTACAGTAAGTCCCGATAGTATGATCCATCTTCTATCTTTTACCTTCTATCTTTTACTTATCTTGTACCTCCTCCCGAAAACTTAGCGAGACACCCCTCGCTGCAGCCTGTTACACGATGACGTAGCTGGATGATCCAATACGTAGGCTACAGGATGGGGAAGTTCGTATCATTTTGCTGACTCTCTTGTTCGATCCATAGACAGTAGGCTATATAAACGGGTTCGATCTCGTTCATCAAAATGAACGAATATTTTTTCGAGTCATTTCGTTCATTTAAGGGGCTTTAAATGTTATACTTTTAACTGGCAAATTCCCCGAACACATCCACCTACGCAATCTTGATCATATTCTGAATTAAGAAATCATTATAATGCAGTCAAAAATAATTTACACGGAACATAATTACTACCTTCCGAGTCTTTCGTTCATTTGTCACGTGACAAACGCAATGAACATTCATTGAACATCATGAACATAATTCGCATGTGCTCAATATTGTATGATGACGTCCTAACCTGTGTAGTAGTAGTAGTAGTAGCCTACTGATAAATAGTAACAAGTAATTATTGATGAATAAGTAATAATTTAAATAAATGTGATGCTTTCCTAGTTTCTCTCTACCTACATGCAAAATAGTTAATTTTACAACATTTTAAATAATGATTTTAAACCTAAATGTGATGGATTTAATGCGTGTATACAGAACATTTTAAAATAAAGCCATTTTATTTTATTCAGGTCATATTTGCTGTTGAGTGAAAGCAAAAGTCAAGTAATTAATTTTAATCCTAGAGGTAGGCCTACAATACAATACGGTCTGTAAACAACTTAAAATACCAGTAGCCTACACATTCAAGGGAAAATGCAAAAATAATCAAGAAAATAAATCTTGTCAGAAACAAAGTGCTTAATGGTATTTTGTCTGGTAAGAGTTCCTTCTTTAATGGCAATACTAATTTTTCCACAGTGATCTATAAGGTTCCTCTTGCCACCGGTCCCTTAAAATACGGAATCGTCCCGTATTACAATAAGATGATGCGTCCCGTATCGAATCAATAAGGGACGGGATTTGTCCCGTATTTTTCATTAGGCCCACACATAGTTGACTAAAATGATTTTGCAGTATGGATAATACTAATAGCAAATATAAAAATATCAATTTCACAATAAGTAATAGTAGAGAAACTCATTGCGTCTTCGACGGAGTTGTATGTAGCCTACATATCATGCATGTTGTACATACATAATATTACTGCGCTTCAGACTCAAATATCGAGAGGTATCTGAAAAAACAGCTATACCGAGTAAGTTATAGCGCGAGTAGCCTACAACCGCTTTTAGCCGACACTGGCCCTTCACAAAACGCCGTAAATGAGCCAGCGCGAGTACAACCGCTTTTAGCCGACACTGGCCCATTCATAAAACGCCGTATATGAGCCAGCGCAAGTAAAACTGCTTTTAGCCGACACTGGCCCATTCATAAAACGCCGTATATGAGCCAGCGCGAGTAAAACTGCTTTTAGCCGACACTGGTTCATTCATAAAACGCCGTATATGAGCCAGCGCGAGTACAACTGCTTTTAGCCGACACTGGCCCATTCATAAAACGCCGTATATGAGCCAGCGCGAGTAAAACTGCTTTTAGCCGACACTGGTTCATTCATAAAACGCCGTATATGAGCCAGCGCGAGTACAACTGCTTTTAGCCGACACTGGCCCATTCATAAAACGCCGTATATGAGCCAGCGCGAGTAAAACTGCTTTTAGCCGACACTGGTTCATTCATAAAACGCCGTATATGAGCCAGCGCGAGTACAACTGCTTTTAGCCGACACTGGCCGTTCATAAAAAGTCGTATATGAGCCAGCGCGAGTAAAACTGCTGTAAGCCAACACTGGCCCTTCATAAAAAGCCGTATGTCAGCCAGAAGTGTTGTGTACACAGTCGGCGTGACTCACTGCGCCCATTATCTTTTCACCGATGCCGACACTGAGCCGACAGTAACGCATTTCAGCCGGAATCGGCCCAAATGTGCTTGCTATCTGGGTAGTTCCACTATAGCAAATAACACGGATTGAAATCATACATTACGGCGATATATTTGTTTTTAATCATCAACGAACATCACTAACCACTCGGTGAGTTGCACAGTTTTGAAAACGAACGTTAAGGGTTGTTTTAAGGACATGTTCGTGTATGCCCGTAGCTAGCCACTCTGAAGCGGTCAAAGGCGATTCTAAACGAGTCAAAAAGTCGAGACAGGACCCATCGTCAAAATTTCTGTGTCCACCACTCTAGTTCATCCATAACAAACCAGAAAAGAGACTCAAAGTGCTAATACCGGAATTATCCTTTAAAAACCGCGAAAAGAAAGTCACAATATCCAATTTTTAAAGAAAAGATATCAATGAATGCACGCGTCACCTGATCCACGCATGCACATCATAAATACTGCATATACAGATAAACTTTTATGCACCTATAAACACTCTGATTTGATTTTTTTACAGTCTATGATTTGAACACACGCGCAGCTGAAATCTTCTTCTTCTTCTTCTTTTAGGTTTTATGGCATTTGGCATCCAAATTGTTGCATTACCGCCACCTACTGAATTAAATAATTTTCCCAGTGCAGTATATTTACAGTGACCAAGTTCACTGCCCGTTCTGTATGTCATACTCAATTGTCTGAGATGGTATAAATTCTTTCCTCAGCGTATTATCTAGTTCTTCTCCTGATATGTCCACAATGTCCAAAAATCTTCTCGCCGCATCCAACACCATCTTGATCCTCTCTGATTTCCCTTTAAAGGGCACCTATTATGCAAAATTCACTTTTACATGGTGTTTGAACATAAATGTGTGTTGGCAGTGTGTGAGCAAAACCACCCTAGAATGATAAAAATCCACCCAGTAGTTTTTTTACTATCTCAATAAATCATAAGCACTGTCTCAGAACACCCTGTTCTAGATTTTCCTCACTGTGACGTAGAAATGAGCTAAGCCCCACCGACGTGATTTGATTGACATCTGGTTTTGGCATAGACCCCGCCCTCGGTGATCTGCATCCTCCATTGTTTCAACGACAGCCGGTAATGTCTCCTAAGAAGTGTGTTGTGGGATGTAAGAATGGACATACTAGTCTTCACTGACATCAGAGCCACTGAAAACGCAGCGGGTGGATTTTATTTATGAAGAAAAGGCACCACTTAAACTTCCTAAATACGAGATTCATTTTCTCACTGACTGTTTAGTGAACGAGGGTCAAAGTTAATCCTAGAGTGTGGATCGTTGCCTACAGTTCGCGATCCAACGTCACCTCCAGAAAAAGTAAGTGTATTTTATGATTTTTGAGCAAATAGTCATTTCAATCGATGTCAGCAAGTTCAACAACAAATGCGTCTAAAGCTATTTATTGTCGTCATAGGATGTCTCAACAAACAATGTCAGACAGTTTTATGTCACGTAGGCATTTTTTTGCAGCATTTACAAATGTAAATAAATTAAGGTCTGCTCTATCTCCATAGACAGTATGCTTTATAAACGTCTATCTCCCTCCCCTTAAGAAATAAATAAAAAAAATTCGTTTGTACTTCACAGTAGTGTGTGTGTGTGTGTGTGTGTGTGTGTGTGTGTGTGTGTGTAGTTTCAAAAAATTGCGCGAACGTTATCACAGTTCGTGTGTGTGTGTGTGTGTGTTGCACATCCATAATGGCAAAAGGGACGCGATTAAAACTTTGTAAGTACATAAATGTATCAAATAACCATTCCGAGACGTTTAGTCCATTCTCATTCGTGTTTATTCTGTGCCGGTGTTACAATATATTCGGTTCCTGAAATATTTGGTTCCAATGGGTGGAGCTATCATGAATATTCACGAGACCAAATCGTGGGCGAGTGGAACAGAAATTATTAGTGTGAGCGCCTCAGATCGCGATTTGTTTTATGGATTATTTATTTCAAACAGGTAATAAAGTTGAACGAAGTTAAGCGTGAACTATTTATAAATAATTCATGTAGCATGTGTTTCTCAGCACACACAAACAACTACAAAATGAATAGGCCTGGTGCTAATTAATGTGTGCACAACTACCCATCTATTTGACAAATTCACAAAGGTGTGTCACTACATTTAAATTAATACAATCCAACTTATGTGTGCAAAATCCAGAATCAAATGCAACATTTTGTACAAAATGACATAGTAGTTACAAAACCTCGATTTTGTATTAATGTTGGTCAGAATTTGTGCATGGAACAAGTAATATGTGCATTTGTGGATCAGGTGACGCGTGCATTCATTGACTCTGTGGTGGAAAACAATTTCCTATCACTAAATAAGAGACACACATGTATCAAATGTTAAAGATGATTATTTATTCCCTTGCAAGGAAAGGTCAGCAATCATAGTCATACTAGTGGAGTGTGACAACGAGAGGAGGGCATCCTTCCTTCTTTATAGTCCTGACTCCCACCAAGGTTATTTCTCTAGGCTAAATGAAGACATATTAATAAGATAGGCATATATTGAGTACTAAATTTGGTGTTTGAATATCACTTTCTTAAGACACATTAAGCGTCTTAAATGGGGAACGGGATGAACGCTCGATCTGTTTAGCAGACTACTGCCATCTAGTGGTTTCCTCAGACAGCAGTACTTCGTCTCCTGCATGTGTTCTTATCTTCCTCTGCGTTTGTCTGCACTTATTGGCCTGGTAGAAAAGTTAACATGACAATATTGACTACCAGAAACGTCTAATTAGCACTGAATCTAATCTGCTAGTCAACTCCAGGACTTACAAATCAATAATGAAATGTCTGTCTATCAGATGATTCTATGAACAAAAAATGTTTTCTTCGCCTGGCTCGTTGGTCTAGGGGTATGATTCTCGCTTAGGGTGCGAGAGGTCCCGGGTTCAAATCCCGGACGAGCCCTTCCTTTTTCAAAATTACAAATTGACGAAAGAAGCAATTTTCGACAACTTAATTTAATGTATTTTTATTCATTAATATAGATTATAATTGAGCACAGAGCGCAAATCTTAACCGTGGATCAAAGTTATAATGTCATCGTGCTAGTTTACTGAACTGAACGGCACTGCTGTCGATTGCACGTAACGGACTGTAGCCCACCCAAATGTTCCTATGATGATAGTGATAGTACACATGGAAGCATTAACAAAATATATGACCCCG
Organism: Scardinius erythrophthalmus; assembly: GCF_964197995.2. Lineage (NCBI taxonomy): Eukaryota > Metazoa > Chordata > Actinopteri > Cypriniformes > Leuciscidae > Scardinius > Scardinius erythrophthalmus. Next base: position 29,998,437 of record NC_138227.1, on the reverse strand, counting down.
ACGTGATTTGAACACGCAACCTTCTGATCTGGAGTCAGACGCGCTACCGTTGCGCCACGAGGTCTCAAGTTAGATCTAAATAATAGAGATTTGTAAACAACTGAAGTTCAATCAAATAAAATAATAGTATGCAAATACAGGCGCATTCACGTGTGAAATCAACAATTATAATATAGCCTATAGATATAAACCGCAGATTTATATGACCATTTCGGCAAGCAAGCATTTATACAAGAGGACTATTACATTGTCATCGTTGTCGGATAGCTATTATTGAGTATATAATGTTCTTATATATAAATATGAAAATACCATTCTTAAAAACGATTTTGTTTACGTTAGTGACTATTCCAAGCAACATTGAAATACTTCAGACACGCGCAAATTTTACAAGTGGCTCGTTGGTCTAGGGGTATGATTCTCGCTTTGGGTGCGAGAGGTCCCGGGTTCAAATCCCGGACGAGCCCTACTTTTTATAATTTTTCAGTTAAAAGTATGCTGAAAATTACTGAGGCAAAGTATTCACGAAAATGGGTGCATCTCATTTCTTATTTGTGCATCCTCGTTTCCTTTCCTCGCGTCTCAGCTCCTCCCCCTGTAGGATACGTGGGAAGGCTGCAAGGAAAGAAAAGGAGGATGGAGGAATCGAATGAAAGCTTTTTTATACATTGAATACTTGATCACCCGAGCGTCACTTCACAGCGTCATCAGCAGAGCTAATGGATCTGCCCTTATGTTGTTAAACTTTGGTTAAGAAATTAATTATAAATATTAATAAAGCAAGACACCCTGTTGAAATATGTGAGATGTGTGGTTTATATAAACTGCAAAGGTAAAGTATAAATTAAAACCGATGTGAAGGGGGAGGAGAATTTATACGTGCGTCACATTTAGTCGATAAAACACTTCCGCGTAGGATACACCTGTGTATCCTCGCTCATGACTCTTCTGGAAGCCTCATCACTCCTCGATCCTCGACTCCTCGCAGTGCAATTAGAGAATTGAGATGTCCTTCAAGATGGCTGAGCTCGATCGGTTTCCTACTGTCTATGGGTCATAGGATGGAGGACGGAGGAGAGAGGAGACGAGGAGGGATATTGAGAAGCACCCCTGGGGCCTCATTTATAAAACTTTGCGTAGGATTTGCGTCAGAAGTGGCATACGGATGAAACATAGGACGTGCGTACGCACAGAAATATTCGGATTTTCAGTTTTCCCTAATTAAATCACAATCAATTCTAAATGTAGCGCAGCTTTTGCGGCTTCATGTCACGGCCATAGTTGCCCATAAATAGTCCATGAAACGCCCACAAGTTAATATTCATAGATTGCGAAATCGTGGCAAACCCAGAGAGAAAATCAAAAAAACGTAACTTCACTCAATGTGAAGTAGAAATTATCGTTGGCGAGGTGGAAAAGAGGAGAAAAATGTGGTTTGGAGGGCACAGTGTGGGCATTACTAATGCCAAAAAGGCACTTGAGTGGCAAAAGGTTGCAGATGCCGTAAATGCTGTAGCCTCACAACCTCGGACCGTGGCCGGAATAAAAAAGAAATGGTCGGACATCAAAGCGTCTAGCGCTCCATCGCCAGAGTGTGTCTGCCACGGGTAGGGGAGAGGGGACACCGGAGCTGACCCCTCTTGATGAGAGACTGGCGGCAATTATTGGGGAATCCCTATTTAGTGGAGTGGTGACTGAGGCGGAGGGGGACACTGACGAGCCAGATGCACCGGATGACACAGGTAAGTGAAATAAGTAAAATGAATGCAGTCAAGTCACATGTATGTAGGCTACAAGATTACAGTTTATTCATAGAACAATATTTCAGTCGCTGGGTGTTCCAGCGGGGCCAGTGGTTACGATGCTACAGCTGAGCAGCCGTGTGGACCCAGCGTCTCCACGGCACGCGGCTCTCAACCCTCCAGCAGCGGACGTGTCCTCACCGATGCAGTCCTCGAAATGCAGAGGGAAGTCATTAATTCAATCAGAGAGGTGGCCAATGAGTTGGGCGAAATCAAGACTGTCCTAACTGAAATAAACTGCACAATGAGGGAATTCTTGAATAAATAATATATTTTTTCCACACCTTTTGTTGTTCTTTACAAGCGACGCATCACTTCCAAACGCTGGCGCACAGCAGCAGCATTTGGCTCAAATGCCTGGGTATGGGGGTCAGGGTCGGGGCCAACCAGCAATCGGCGTCAGGGGGTAGAGGCACGTTTTTAAGTTGTGCCACATTGTGTAGCACAGCACATGCCAGCACGATTTGGCACACCTTTTCAGGAGTGTACAATAACCTCCCTCCAGTGCAGTCGAGGCAGCGCCATCTGCCCTTAAACAGGCCGATGGTGCGCTCCACTATAGCACAAGCTCGGCTGTGGCACATGTTGTAGTGCCTTTCCTCTGCACTATGTGGGTTGAGGAAAGGCGTAAGCAGCCACTGTTTGAGGGGATATCCACTGTCCCCTGCAAGGATAGTGAAAGGGTTAAGACATTAAAGTACAGTAAAATGCGAAATGTCTATTAATCAAACGTACCTAGAAGCCAGCCATCACACTAATTCCCTCTGAAAAGTGCCAGTCGCCAGGAATCCTAGTGTTGTTAGGACTTGAAGAGGGACTGGCATGGCGTGGTTCCTCCGAGTGCTCCTCTGTAACGCTGGGCCCAAAAGACCGCAGAGGTCCAACAGGACGGCTCGAGGAAGTCGGAACCGGCTCATAAGCCACTCGTCCTCTTTTGCCAGCAAGTCTTCTTGCTGTCTGAAGATGCGTTCACTCCGAATCCTTCCATTTGCCACATCTTCTAAGAGCGCAAGATCAGCCATTGTGCGTCATTACGCATTGTGATGGGGCATTTTATTTCCACCCATTTAATTGCATCTGACAAGCTACAGATGTCGGTTATAATCTACGTGGAAATGGGAAATAGTTCAGCGCAAATGTAATTTCTTGCAGCTTTCTGAATGGTTGAGATATACGTCATACGTTATTTTATCAAAAATAAAACAAACTAAAGGCATATATACGTGAATACCATGATTCCGTAGCTGATGAAGAAATGTTTACTATGAAAACAACCTTCCCCAGTGGACAATTAAAGGAGACATATCATGCTTTTAAATCGTTCCTTTTTACATATAAATCATACATTTGTGGTCTATATAAAGCGGCACTGCAATGCTTGGGTCTGAATTCCTCAGCTCCACATGCTTCTATCTTAATTTCTTAAATCTTAATTTAAAACAACACTTGGCCAGTACGGGGATCGAACCCGCGACCTTGGCGTTATTAGCACCACGCTCTAACCAACTGAGCTAACCGGCCTCATACGTCATAATGTTACCAGCATTATGCATTTAACTGGTAACAAATAAAACAACATAGGACATGCTGAAGCTTTCTCTTCAAAACGATGCATCCATTAATTCCGCAGACAATAGGCCTAGACCAGAAACCGCTTTTACTAAATATGAACTATTTTCCATCTTTAAACTGAGCCAATACTAACGTTTCTCCATCAGGCGGAAGTTTCTATATAAGATAAGTCTCTGAAATGTGATATAGATTAATTCATTTGTTCAGCCACTGATTGCATAAAACTCACAGCTGCTTTTATATTCTCTCACCGCTAGATGTCAGAAGAGCATCTCAACTGAAGTTTGATTTTTATTTTGACTTTTGTTGATGTTGTGCTTCTAACTTTTTTATAAGTGGAACTTTGTAGCCTATCTTTTAATTTATAACAGAGTCATTTAGAGTATAATAAAATATCATGCCCTGTTTTTTCACATAATCTAAATCATACCAAGACATTTCTAAAACTGTATCTCCATCTAACAATGTTCCAAATTCCTGATTATATCTACATCATAAGAAGAAGTTAAGAAGTATAAGTATAAGAAGTTATTGTAATGTCATCCAGAATATTTTTCTAGCTGCTGCACTTGTCTGTATGCAAAATCAATCATATCTCTCCATCTAAAATAGTTTTGTATATAAGCTTCTCTGCTTATCTGGACTTACCGAAGTGGATTTTACTCGTGTGACCTGCACAAGTTTACTAAGTCGAGATTAATATCCACATTATATTTCACTTTAATCTTTATCTGCAAGGAAGCATCTTGAATAAGCCAAGCCAAAAGTGTGAATATTAAAACACCAGGATTAAATTAAGAGAATTTTTTTTTAGTGCAATACAATTTTAATTTCTATACAGTTTATTCGACAAATGTATGGAATTCCAAGTGAAATAGTACTGTATATTTCTACAGGGTCTCAGACTGATGCTCACATTTCAAGACCACTCCATCCTAAATTCTCCTTGGATAATATTTGAGCTCTTGACAGTGTTTTTCGGAGTAAAAGATGTGTGTGAAGAGCTGGGAAAGAGGAAGTGGTGTTGTTGGTTCTGCAGCTGGTGTTTTCTGCAAAGCCTGAGCTTCAGGAAACAGCTTGTTGGGTGAAACTTCTAAGACTAGTAATAAGTTTGTAATCTGCTATTAAAATCAACATGAACACATTCCTGGTTATAGGCTATGTTATGAACGATTCATCTGCGCACATCACATTAAAAACGCTCTTCGTAAATGTTTACCAGAATATTCTAACATATAACTACATATAACGTCTCTAAAACAACATAACTTTTAGGATACCATCAAAACAATGGGTCACACAGAGACACTTTTCATAAAATCAAGTCTTACCTTATTTGTTTTCCCACATTAAATATCAAGATGTTTAACAGAACTAAAAAAATACACTCTGACTAGAGAAACAAAAAAACATCCAAGAAAGACACAAAGTGGGTGTTTGTCATTTATTAGATGAGATGAGACGGGGGTGACAAGGTCTCAACATTCAAGATGTATTTTCATTAACAATAAATTATCTTTTTACAATATGAAATGGGACAATTATTTGGCAATATCTCTTTACCACATGTTTTCATATGAACATGCACACGACTTATAAAAACACCTACTCCAGCAGAGCAGCAAGATTAATCTCTCATAGAAGTTACATTCTCTCTTGAAAAAGATAGTTAAACTCTGTCCAAACCAGATGCGACGTAATAAGGTGACAAAAGCAATTATCCTACGCAAATTAATGTCTTTGCACTCACTAGCTATAACAAGCGTCATGCTGCAAATAAACAGTGCCTAAAATCTCGTTTTGTGGTTTACAAAAAAATATATTGTAGGTTTGGAACGACATGTGGATGAAATTTTTCATTTTTGTGTGAACTGTCCCTTTAAGAAAAGTCAGCTCACTTGGCAGCCATCTTGTCAGCACTTCCAGACCGCTATTTTCTAGTCATACAATTGCATCTCATATTTGCTAAATTTATATTATTTTCATAAGGGCTGTGTCCAAAATCGCATCCCCACTTGAGTAGGTACTTATTTTGAATAAGTAATTACTTCGCGACCGCTAAAATAGTACAGTATGAATGTAATCTGGACGTACTACATCCGCCATGCTGTTATTATCATGTGACCAACCAGCGTCAGTTACTGTCGCTTCACTGCCATTCACAAATCCTCTCCCGTGGCCTCATGGGATAGTAAAGTGTTCATCGTATGCATTGCACACTCAGAATCTCGCCGGAAGTAGTAGGTCATCCGGGTACTTTTTGCTTACTATTTAATGAGTACTGGGAATTCGGACATACGTCTTTTGTCGAGTAGTATGAAGCTGCAGACTCGGAGCCTGCATCTACAGTCCCGCACCCAGAGTCCCGCATTCTCAGACCCCTTGTTTTTCGAGACAGCGCCTCCTATCAAATTTAATTTTATTTAGCGACTCATACTCATTCGATTTCTTTTTTAATCAAACTACTTCATAGCTCATCGATACACCAACGTATTATAGTCCATTTCATATTTGTAAAGATAGTTAAATTTGAGCCGTTAATGTATGTTTTTTCGCCTTTTTTCCCTGAAAATATTTTGAAAGTTATTCTTTAACCTTGGACTTTTTGTAGACAAGCATGTTGTAAAAAATTTATTAAAATTAGTTGACATTAAAGTAGACCAATTAAATACATTAAGTGTGTTAATATCAAAGAATGTCATCATTAATTATTTAATCAGATTTACCGTTTGACCTTTTTTTAAACTATAAATTGAATTAGCCTAATTAATGTCAGAGTAATTATTTTACTTTAGGCCTATATAATTTATGTAGACTACTTAAATTAGTTCTTATAAAACGTAAGTATTAAAATTACTTTCATTCATCTGCATTCATCGGCATTCATCTTTTATTTGTGACGTTGAGGAATTTGACAGCGATTGCAAAAAGAATGAAAAAAGAAGGAACATTCGCCTACCAGAAAGTAATTATTTTACCTTATGCATTTACTTTTTATTTTACATTTATTCATTTAGCAGACGCTTTTATCCAAAACGACTTATAAATTAGTTTTTTTTTTAATGTTAGCATGGTATACTATAATGTTAATTAGACCATTATAGGTTGAACTGAAAGAAAATAGGAATTTGAATAATAATAAAAATAAAAAAACATTGTTGCAATATAATATCACATAATATTTTTCAGAAGATAGTTCAATCTGTAATTGTATCCCTTCCATCAGTCAGTAATTTTCTTTCAATTACACCCACGCTCAAAAAATAACTACTGGGTAATTTGTTAGAGAACACAATGAGTTTTTTTGGCACATGCATTAAGCAGGGAACGCAAATATTTATTTGGATAACTTTAAATAAAACAAGACCGTATTGCATCCTATTGTTATACGTATGGTGTTATACGATCTTTTGGACAGCGGGAGGCGTTGTCTCGAAAAACGAGGGGTCTGAGAATGCGGGACTCTGGGTGCGGGACTGTAGCTGCAGGCTCCGAGTCTGCAGCTTCATAATGTTGCTTTTGTCTCATTCTGTTTTTCACCTACTATAGATGGGTTTCCGTTTCGCGAATTACCCATTATCCTCTGCGGCGCACCGCCATGTTGTGTGTCAAAGCTGTCAGTAAGCCACTGTGCTGCATTAATAGAAAGCCAGTTAATATAAAGTATTTTTGACTCTTTTGTGTTGAGATAACGATGACAAATTCCTCCAAACCTGGCGACAAGGTGAAGGTTATTTACAGGGACACATTAGACGATGTTTGCAAGGCAAGATATGATGAGAAATTGAGTTATATCGATGGAATGTCGAAAGAGGACTGGTAGGCTAATCCTGCGGCGTACCCCGATATTCAGGAAATGGACATTGCCAAGTATCTCATCCACACCGTTAGTGTGTACACTTTTGACGAATTAAGAGGAAGAAAGTCTCTGCAAGCATACAATTATTTTGTTAGAATGTGCGAGTTAAATTTTTATATGGTCGCATTTGTGCGAGTGCATGGTCATGTAACGTTACTACTCAGTTAAATTCACGCATGAATTCTCCTGCATTGAACTTGTTTTAGCGCCCGCCAAAGTGAATTTTTGTCCCGCCAAAGTCTTATTTGATCGGTGAGTAATGTAGATGAACTGGGCGCATGTTTAACTTAAAGAACGAGCAGAGAGAGAGAGAGCCGGTCGCGCGCGCGCACACTCCCTCTCTCTTCGGAGCCAGGCGAAAGTGTAAACAAAACTTCACCGTCTCCAAACTAAGCGCTGTCTTGCTCTCTCTCCCTCGTGGAAATGTTAGTCTGGAGCCCTGCATTGGCGGTTCACATCGCTGTAGCCAGGCGGCTGATATCTGCACAGCCTTTATTTTACGGTACATTTAGACTCAGTGTCAAGACAACACCATCTGGGTAAAAAAAACAACACAACGCTCCGAACTAATTTAGTGTAGGAGAGAGATGGAGAGCAGAGGCACGGAGCGTGCTCCAGGTTTAGCCTTTGCCTCTGGCTCGACCAGCTGTGGCCACAGAGAAAGTGATGAAGGTGGACAATCGTCAGAGTGTGCTTCTGCCCAGCCAACACCTCTCAAGGGCTGTGTCGATAGTAGCCGCCTGGGTACAGCGATTTGACAGCCGATGAGAGCTAACGTTAGCGCATTTAGCTAGCCCATCGTGGAAATGATTAGATAAAGTGTCACATCTCCAGAGCACAAAACCTCTAAATGTTCACAAAAGCAGCACTGAACATTAACTCCAGCCAAACGGAGAATAATAGTATGATTTTCATGTTCAGAATAATGCCGATTCAGGATATTATCATGCTCCGTAACACAAACGCTTGACACACAAGATGGCGCCGTAAGGAGTTGCGGGAGAAATGTGACGTCATCGGAAATCTATCTATAGTAGGGAAGCATGTGATTTTGGATGCAGCCATACATTTGTGGACCAAAGCCCGAAATCTCAAAAAAGATTACATTCCAATAGCCTAACAGACTTCAAAAAAGGTCTTTAAAAATAAAATGATATATAATTATATTGTAGCGCACAGACTCTTGATAATTGTGGACGACGTTGCAATGTACAGTATATATTTGATTTTTTTAATTAGTTGTGCATTCAAGAGTTAACAAACAGGTGATCATCTTTTTTTTAACTGTATAACGAGACTTGAGTTATGTCTGTATCTAAAAGGTGATTGGTTGATATATTAAACATCACTGTGTCACGTGACGTCACTGAGCATTTTCGCTTTCGGTGTGAACAAATGGCTTGTTGCTGAAAAGTTCCCGTGTCGCATCTGGTTAGGACATGGTGTTAGTCTGGTTTAACAAGATTACTCTCGTGTGTGTAGTGTGTTTGCGTAGGAAAAACATTTGTTTAGTGTGTGTGTGTGTGTACGTGTTTCATGCAGCACGTGCAAAAACCGCCTCAGTGTTCTTCATCTGCATTTTTTACTTCCATGTTTCACGTTTAAGGACATGAAACAAAAATCTCATTCAAAACTCCAGATATGTGCAGATGAATAACTTTGTTCATTTTCTCTCTTATTTTTTTCTTTTTTTTGTTCTTCAAGTGGATGAGAGGTACATACAGTACATCCTCTTTGTCCTCAGAGGTTAGTTTAAAAACACAAACCTGTATTGTCAGTAAAAGGTGTGACCATGCACATTAATACATTCCTTTTCAAGAGAAGCATTATGACTTTACAAAAGTCCTGACGTAGCATTTTGCTTTTTTCCTTCAGCTCATATGCGTCGACGTCAGAAAAAGTGGTCCCCTGTGTGTGATTGCGGAAGTTGAAATCCTTCATGCTAACAGCGCGTTAGGACTGTATGGAAGCAGCGATTCAAAAACACAAGTGCTTATAGTGCAAGATCTGTTCCACGACCCTGTCGAGTCCTCAGTGTGACTCACGTACTCAATATAAAACACTGGACACAGAATGACTATCAGTCCACCGTACATCTAGGTGACGTCACTTAGTTCCGGGTCAGGAATAAGGAGAACGAATGGTGGTGGTGGTCATGTGATGTTATTTCTACAGGTCAGTCCAGGTGGGAGTGTACTGGGGGCTTTTGACTGGCCGGCGCCCCCTGGAGGCGGCCCGGGACCCCTGCGCTCCTTCCTGAGCTTGCTGGATACGCTGACACTCTTTGAGGTTCTGAGCCCGAATTTCTGCGCTCATGATCTTCTCCACCACGCGTGAGGGGAACCATCCTCTCTCTCCATCGTGCAACCTTTCACCAAACATCCAGCCTGAGGGAAAGAGACGAACATGCAATCGAGGTTCAGAGAGAAGAAAAAACAGGAAGGACATGCCACAAATATAGTAAAAACAACAGACGACAGGAAGCAACATAGTGAGTGACTAGTTTATACAACTGACGGCTGATGATCAGACTTGACAGATGCAGATCTAGTCTTGCCAAAAACAGCAAAGACCGATGAAGCTGGATGGCTTATTGAGAGACTTTTACGTAAACATTGACAGATTTTTCAGGATGCCTAGTGTGTGTGTCGATGTGTTTTTTGATTTCTTACCATCATCTGTACACTCCAGAATGTGAAGCACATCAGCCATTTCTACAGAGAGCTCATCCGGTTCCTGAGAGGAGTACGACTGGATACACTGAACCTGCTGAGAATCTGACGTACACCAGCAAAAACAATCAATCATACTGAGCACAGCATTAATTAGACTAATTCAACTCATGACAGATTAAAATAAAAAATAAAAATATTATTATTATATTACATTATTTTATAATATAAACAAAATAAATATATTATATTATTTTTTTATTAAATATTATACATCATGTATACATCTTATACATCAATTATTTTATAAATAAGAATATTATATATACCGTATAACACACTAATTCAACTCATGAGTCACGACAGATTAAAAATAAAATAAATTAAATTAAATATATATCATGTATTATTGCATTAATTATTTTATAATTTTACACTAACTCAACTTATGACAGATAAATATATATATATATATATAATACTAGAATTTTTTTATTGTATTATTATATTAAGTATTTTATATTATGAATAAGTAAATATGATTTATAATCATTACATTATTTATTTCATAATATTACACTAATTATTATTATACTTTTTATTTTAGATTAAATTATTTTAGATAATTATAAATAAAATAAACATAATACATTATATTATTAATATATTATTTGTTTTAAATATTATCATTAAATATTATCTACAATATTATTATTTATTTAATATTTTAAATAAAACACACAGTACATATAATTTTATATTATTTATTTATATAACATAATGTAAACAACTTTTTTTAAAAATTAAATTAAATTAAAACATGCCTCTATTATCGGGACGTTTTGGGCCAATGACAGTTTGCTGTGGGCGGAGCTAACTAGTGTGACTAGAAAACTAGAATAGAGCCCATGGCATAGTGCCAAGACACATATGTGATGTACCTGGCTGGTGAGTGCTGGTAGAGAGGAATCTCGTACGGCGGTTTGGAGTCAAAGCGTATATCCAGCGCAGTTTATCGCTTCTGTAAACATTCAGAGCGCCATTAGTGCACAAAGCAAACGTGCTGTAATCTCTGAGATAATGGCTTAGGACTGTGTTCTCACATGCTTTCACTCTTGAGCATGTAGCTGACTTCTCGGTCCTCCTGGTTCTCCAGCAGTTTCAGCACAAACACTGAGGCCAGCATCTGACCCTGATCCTCCAGGTCTTCAGTCCTCAGCATGGAGCGACTGCAAGAGTCCAGGACCTGGTACTTCTCTCCACTGAAACACACGTGCAGTAAACATTAATACAGCAAAAACAAACATAGAATACCCAAGAAACATGTCCATCAATCAGACAATATTCAGCCATTTTGAGCCATTTCAGCAGTCTTCTTTTGACAATATCAACAAATCAATGGACATTAAGCTATATCTGTGTTTTTCCCTGCATATTTCAAAGGATGCCATCTCTGTGTAAAACAACTGTTTCTTTCATTTTCATCTCCTTCGGTGTCGGTAAATTGCATTTAATCTCTGTAGATTTCAACATTGGCATTGAGCGAATGATGACATTACAGGTTGAGCTGATGGCGTCTCACAGACCTGGAGCTGCGTTTGGTGATGAGCAGCAGGTTATTGAACAGGAACAGGTAAATGGGGTGGTAGAGCTTGCGGCTGCGCATGGTCCTAGTGCTCTTGGGTCCAGACATCTGCTGCACCTCACCCTTCTTCAGCAGCCAGCGAGAGTGAGAAATCACCGGCACGGACTGAAAACAGGAGAAGACAGCTGCTCTTTATGGGCTTATGAAGATGAGCTTCGCTCTGATACACAAGTAAACACTTCTTACCAAGGACTCTTGCAACAATTAAAGGGATAGTGGACACAATTTTTGGTCACACTTTAGTTTAGGGTCCAATTCTCTATTTACTAACTATTTACTATGACTTCTGCCTCAATAAATTACTGCTTATTAATAGTTAGTATGGTAGATGTTAAGTTATTGGGTAGAATTGAGGGATGCATATGTGCTTTATAGTATACTAATAAACATCCTAGTAAAATGCATGCTAGTTAATAGTGAGAATTGGACCCTAAACTAAAGTGTGACCCAAATACATTTTTAATTTATGTGGTCATTTACACACCTTTGTGCTTCTTCAAACTCTGAAGATGTTAATGAGATGTTCGCAGAATGTTCGCCTTGATTGTTTTTTATAGCATGAACATGCATGTCTAAAAAGACAGACCTCAACCTCTAAAAAGAGTTATACTCCAGCCCTCAAATGTCATTCAAGATGTGAAAATGTGTTGCACAAAGTTTGACATTAACATATGCCATTGGGTCTCATATGTTTCATAATTGAATGAGATGCACCGTTTCAATAAGCGCATGCAAATGAGATCTACTTTAGAGCTACCGCACAAGAGATTTTCAGTGCATAATGACTTCAGTTTCAGTCCGTTCCTCACATACAGCTTTTATTTTACGGAAAAAAAGTCGCAGCTACAGTACTGTAAATAGTAGTCACATTGGGTCAAACTGAACTGTTGAAAGAAAACAGCTGAAATAATGTACAATAAAACGAGACGATTAACATTAGAAATGCTACACTAAAAAATAAATTTGGTGTAGGATTTGGTTTGAAACAATATTCACTTTTGCTAGTAAATTTCACACATAATTACAAAGAAATGTGACATTTTTAGACTGAAATAGTATTTTCTTGTAAAACCTGCTCCAATCATCTTTTTTTAACATATTTTCTGCCTTCAGATAACTTAGATTTTAGTGCATGGTGCTACTCTTGTAAAAAATAATAATAATTTTTTTGATACTTAGTATTCAGTCAACATTCAATATGATTGCATGTTTGGGTGAACAGAGCTTGTTATGACACAACATCTTCACAATGAATCATTTGACTTCTTTTGTGTACCTTTGACTTGAATTCAAGCGTTTTCTCGATGCTGATCAGCTCCTCAGTGCGACTCATCTTCCTCACACCTTCATTGCACTCCTTCACAATCTGAGAACCACAATGACACACACACACCTGCATTTATATCTTTGTGGGGATTTCCTATTCACTTCTATTTGAACATGAGCCAATTACAAGCATCTACACCAACCCAACCACTCACCCTAGCCTTGAAATACAACAGGTGTTGTTCGATATGAAAACTGACCATTATTTAGCCCATTTTAAAACTGATTTCATTGAGGGAATATCTCCAGTTCATCAGGTTTTACTATTTCCTCAGAAATGCTCTCATCGCTGTTAAAATAACAAACTCCCACACACAAGAACAAGTTTGACTAAATAACACAAGTTTCACCCCAACTAGGAGTTCAAGTATAAGCTGTTTGTTTACAAAGATTTAACAAATCTTTATAAACGTGCAAACCGCAGATGACCTCTGGGATATTGAGCAGGTTTTATTGAATAATAACTGTTCGAGAGTATATCTGAATCATATGATTAGAGAAAATGTTTGATGACAAACCAACCACACCAAAATGACAGCAGCTTTACCTGTTAAAGGTAGTCCGATACCTTTGCACGTGTTGTATTTCTATTTATTGTATGGCGTTTTATTATATCAAGTGGTCATTGGTGCACTTTTTGTTGTGAAATATTTAACAAAAGCCTTTTATTGTTAATTAATTTAGTGATGATGTATTTCCTGTCAACAACCACATCAAAGCCCCACATGGATACATTTTGGCATTATGATTGTTTCCATAAAACAAATTTGAGTTTGAGAACTTGAATTGCAGTTTAATTCCAACATCACATGATCCCAGCATTATTCGCTTTAAGATATTTAAAGAAAAATAATTAATAACAGCTGTTAAAGTCACGTTGAGGGTGTTTCTGCAGCTACGAGAGGTGTGGCACGGTAACCATGGCAACGCGGACAACAGGGCAAGGTGTGCTTGACAGGTGAAAGTCCAGAGACAATGAGGCTCATTACCACACCCTGAAATCAAAACACACTTACCCTTTCCAACTCTTGATGTGCTAATATGGCCGTCTTTTCTCTGTCAGAGTTTTCCTCCACCTTCTTCAGAATATTCTGGAACACAAAGAAGCAGTTTTGATATAGACCACATTTACTAACTCAATAAGTGCATTCAAAAGTAATGCTGTCAATGTTTTTATAAATAATGTACAAATGAACCTATGGAAGCTTCTTTCCGCCACAAAATAAAAAAATTTAAATGATAATTGCGACTTTTTATCTCACAATTGCGAGTTTACATCTTGCAATTCTGACTTTATTTCTCAGAATTGCGAGATACAAAGTCAGAATTGCGTGAAATAAAGTCGTAATTGCGTGTTATAAAGTCAGAATTGCGAGATATAAAGTCGTAATTGAGAGATATAAAGTCGCAATTGCGTGAAATAAAGTCACAATTGCATGTTATAAAGTCAGAATTCAGACTTTTTTTCTCACAATTGCGACTTTATTTCACGCAATTCTGGCTTTATAACACGCAATTGCGAGTTTATATCACACAATTCTGACATTTTCTCAGAATTGTGAGATATAAACTCACAATTGTGCGATATAAAGTCCAATTCTAAGGGGAAAAAAAAGACTTTTTGTTTTTTACCTCAGAATAGTTTAGCTCACAATTCTGACTTTATAACACGCAATTGCGACTTTATATCATGCAATTCTGACTTTATATCTCCCAATTGCGTGTTATAAAGTCAAAATTGCGAGATATAAAGTCAGAATTGCGTGAAATAAAGTCGCAATTGCGTGAAATAAAGTCGCAATTGCTTGTTATAAAGTCCGAATTGTGAGATATAAAGTCAGAATTGCGTGATATAAAGTCGCAATTGCTTGTTATAAAGTCAGAATTGTGAGATATAAAGTCAGAATTGCGTGAAATAAAGTCGCAATTGCTTGTTATAAAGTCAGAATTGTGAGATATAAAGTCAGAATTGCGTGATATAAAGTCGCAATTGCGAGAAAAAAAGTCAGAATTCTGACTTTATAACACGCAATTGCGACTTTATTTCACGCAATTCTGACTTTATATCTCGAAATTCTGAGAAATAAAGTCAGAATTGCGAGATGTAAACTCGCAATTGTGAGATAAAAAGTCGCAATTATCTCTTAAAATGTTTTATTCTGTGGCGGACACAAGCTTCCATATGAACCAGTATTCATTCAGAACAATTTACAATATTCATGGAGTTTAAAAATTGTTAAAAGTGCCAGATTTCTGAGACAGACTGAGCCAATTCTGAGACATTTGATTGGCTTATTCATTCCTACGCAAGTTATTCGAGATGTCTGATTGGCTGCCGCTTACCTGAACAAGTAGCTTGAGTCGTGTGATTCGCTGGAAGGGGAGGATGAGGAAGGAGGTGAACGAGAGGCCCTTCACTTTCGGCTGATTCTCCAGGATGGATATTTTCTCTCGGAAAAGAGCGTTTTCTTGTCTGAAAGATATACAGACACACTCCTGACATTTGTGTACAATTGCGTTAACGCAAAAATAGCCGACATGAAGAGTGTGTGTGACTGCGAAACACAGAGGCAATGATGAGCAAGCCACTCAAAAAATGCAACTAGCTAAAATACAAACTACCAAAATAAGCGATGCTTTGTTGTTGAGATTTGTTAAAAAATAAGGGATACGGTAATAATACGGTAATAATGTTACGTTACATTACCTCACCGCATACTGCCAAAACACAATATAAAATAATTTTTAAGAAAGTATGCATTTGAGGCAGGGGAAGTTACAAAAAAAAGTTTCCAAAAGAGGGTTTTCACAGCGATACCATATAGAAGAACCATTTTGGTTTCACACATCACACATCTTTACTGCTAAAATATTATTACGAAAATGTAATGTTACTTGCTTGATTTGAACAAACCACTAAAGCTTTAACCTGATGCATCACTACTTTCATAACTGTAACACAAGGCTTCAGATCACGCGTCCTGTTGTGGTATTATAAACAACCAGACTCATTTTCTCCTGAGACACAACACCTTTCTGCTGAACTGCGGTCATATGAAGCTGCTTGCATTTGGCGGTTTGTCATAATCATAGAACTTGACATGTAGAACAAAGGGTTGTATTAAACCACTTTTACAGTCCACAACCAAAAGTGAAACAGCCAAGGAATCAGAAATGGTTATGATTTACAGTAATAAGATCATCAACTTGATGCAAACTACAGTATGCTCTTTATATCACTAAGATAATTTGCATAAATGCACATTTCAGTTTCAGCAAGTGTCATGTTCAATGGCCTGAGGCTGACCGCTGGCGTATATATACAGCACAAATACTGTATATTGCCTACTGTTTAAAAACAAAACCCTCTCATTTGTGACTCATTTAAACTTATTTCCTTTTAGCACAGTTCAAATGGAAGGTCAAGTATGACACACATTGCATTGTGGGATACATTACTATAGATTCTGATTTTGCCAAAAGTGCTAGGTCATTCTTTGCATACAGAAACTATGGACAGCACAATGCAGAGATAGTAGCATGTTAGTATGATATTACAAACACAGCCTAATATTTCACTTAGATTTTTGACAAATATGTGCAGTTTAGCCTGTTGTCCAGCAGGTGGCCTATCAATCAAGCTGCCTGTAGAATTAAGTTTAGCAATGCAGGGGTGCGTTTCCCAAAACCATAGTTGCTAACCTGTTAGCAACTTAGTTGGTTGGCAATGGGAATTTGCATTGCAACCAACAAAGTTGCTAACTTAGTTAGCAACTATGGTTTTGGGAAACGCACCCCAGATTGGTTATGCATGAGAAATTAAGTTTATAGCAGCATTTCCATTAAACAAATTATTCTTCATTTTGCATTATATTGCTTAAAGATAAAAATAGGCTTAATTGTTGTAAAAAAAATGTATTTAGTATGATTATCGCCTCTAGGACAACACAATGAACTATTTGAAATGAACTTAACTAGGTCACAAAGCAGGAAGACGGAGTATGAGGTTAGACTTTATGAACCTGTGTGGTTTAAAAACAACAAAACATGCTTGTTTTTGATGCACAACCTAGCTGTTGTTTTGGCCGTAACACACACACACACACACACACACACACACACACACACACACACACACACACACACACACACACACACACACACACACACACACAGGTTGGATTTAACCCTAATCTTAACAAGAATGGAAAGAACTAAAACTCCCTGGGCCTGTGGGCAGAATGTCCCATGAGCTTTACAAGGCTTACAAACGCACACAAATGAAATCAGTTACACAAACCCTCACACAATACATCACAAGACAGCGAGGACTGAAGCCTCAGGCGAGGATCCAGGTAGACAGCTGGTCAACATGCATCCAGACTTGATGATTTACACAACAAAAACACACAACTGTCCCTCCCATTTACACATGCACAATCACTAAACTCACACAAAGCTAACAGAGAATGAATATCATGTATATTAATGATATTAAAAACCACTTTCTTCTTTCACAGAAGAAAATCAGTAGACTAAAACGGTTTGGAACAACATGGAGGTGAGTAAATGATGAAGTCTTTTCTTTTTTGGTTCGAACTATCACTGTAATAAATGTAGGCTACAGTGTCATGGAATATCACTAAGTGAAGTAATCGTGGGAACATCGATGAGTTTCTGTTGTTGTTTCTTGAATGAGCCACACCCACCACACAAGTCAAGTCACTGTCACGTTTAATTATAGAGACATCACATACAACGTCACATACAATGTTTCCGTCACGCCACAAACAAAGAAACACTCTTTCATTCCAAAGCTTAACACGCAGAAAGACAAAGAATGCATTTCAGACCAGAATGAATCTGCATGTTGATTTAGTGGAGGTTCATCAGTCAAATTTAGTTGGTTGATCAGCATTGTCTCTCTAATGAATCTGTTCAACCAATGAACTCTTGTTAAGGTTAAACACCACAGGTGAATAGGGGAAACATTAACTATGCATTGACTAATCACAGAACAAAAACAATTGTTTTGTATTATAAGTGTTCGGATATGCAAATGATGCGTTATCTAATTAAATATGCTCTAATTTGCTTAGGTTTCAGAACAGCAGTCTGAACTTTGGATAAAGTCAGGTTCAAAATTATTGTTTTATTCTGCTGACATATCTGAGTTAAAGGAGAACTCCGGTCAATTTTAACATTGAGCTAATTTTTTTGTACATTTGGAGTGCTGTCAATACAGAGAACAACGACAAAAATCGGTGTTGTCCAAAGTAGTCGATTGCCGAGTTCACGTGCATAGGTTTAGTTACCTATGATCATGCGCGTGAACTCGGCAATCGACTACTTTGGACTTCAACAGAAAACAGGATGTAAACACAGGTATTTGCGCTGGCTTAAATAACATCATTTTTATACATATCTTTCACATCTACTGCAGTCAGATTCACTCGTGTTCACTCAGAAGGAATCACTCACATTTTCTCTGCACTTGTAATGACACATCAAGGATGTTAAGAGGCTAAAAGCAGGTTTAGTACTTGCCCTATTGAAGTCAACAGGGTGCAAATTTTAAAAATAGAATAACTCGGTGTAGGCAACACCGATTTTTGTCGTTGTTCTCTGTATTGACAGCACTCCAAATGTACAAAAAAAATTAGCTCAATGTTAAAATTGACCGGAGGTTTTTACTGAGGGGATTTTGATTATCTCTTTTCACGTCATCTCTCTGATGATGTGTTTACTGGCATGAGGTCAGGACAACCTGTGACTCACAGGAGATCCACCAATAGCGAAACACAACCATCCAATCAATTCCCGAAGGACAAAATCAAATGCACACTCTCGAAAGACAAAAAGTCCAGCCCTGCATGTTTTCTTGTTCAAGAAGCCACTTTTTTCCCATCACAATAGGGAATAAAAGACCATCTTCTCTTTCATGACGACTTTAAATAAATCAGGCAAATTATATATGAGCAAATCCCTTCAGAAAAGTGCCACTGCCTTTAAATATATGAAATCGACAGATGCAAATAGATGAAGTGTAATAAAAAAAAAACACTAAAATGTGAACTGGATGTTTTCTATCCACTAGTCTGAAAGACATGTTATAGAAGCAAAATAGACCAAGATATCAAAATTGACCAGTTATGCATTCACATACATATATTTTGTATCCATAAGATGATTGGGTAACACTTTATTTTAATAGTCTACTTTAAGTAACTACATATTCATATTCTACTGGTATTAAGATGTGTTTTGGTCGATCAGATCACAAGCAGATGAGGGAGACACATTCCCGTTTACTCCTGATGTTTAAATCCGTCTCTTTTGTCCTCTTTTAACCACTTCTGTCCTGATTTCTTCGAGGTGAGGGTCTATGGCCGGGTAAATCTATAGGCTTTTTCAGATCTTTCTATCTAATGGATGAAATAAGCTCACGCAGTTTACATAAACGCGACCAGAAACGAAGGAAAACACATGGAGAGCAGCAGCTTTAGTTTCTGCTCTGATAACCATAAGAACACACTGTGAGTGTGTGTTAGAAATCAGGAATGGTGAGAGAACATTGTGCTTGGTATGTTTTTCATCTTCAAACCAATCCAGGGTCAAAGTTTAAATTCCGTCTGGCTAGTTCGCTTCTCATAATGTTTATGCACTAGGTCAGTAGGCGGAGAGTAGGCGTCTTTTGTGGCTGTTTGAACACATTCGACCACATGAACGTTTACACTATGAAAGCAGTCCGGTCAAATGCGTTTTCTACTACTTCTGGAGGTTGTTGAAAGTGGACAAGCTCAAAACATTTTAGACCCCGTTTACACCTGTATTATTTAGCGTTGTCCACTTGTGATCTTAATACTAGGTGTAAACGGCCTAAGTTGACGAAGCTGCAAAGAGACTTCTAGTTAGTCTAAAGCAGACTATCAAAATAAAAGTGTAACCAATGATTTTTTTAGATAAGCACGCCAAAAACGTGCTTCCAACCTGACAGATATCACTGAAATAGGCGCCCTGACATATTTGCCCTTAAACAAATGACTGAATTACACTAAATCTTTCCCATTTTTCTTATTCACAGGTAAGAAATGTTCTTACAGTATCCGTCGGTAGTTCTTCTCCTGGTACGCCTGGTTGATGACGTAGCTGATGAAGACTTGGAAGTGGTTAACAGCGTGATAACAAACAATGTCGCACACGTCTGAGATCAGGATGGACTCTTCGATCCTGTGCTCCAGATCCATGAGGAACCTGAGGGAAGCATGAGGTCATCATCGAGACAGCAACATCATGGTTAAGTCCCATTTTGTGTCCGCAATGTAGCCTACTTCAGTTGCAATATACATTTCAAAACTGTTGTGGCGACTTCAGACTCACATTCCTTTTCTTAAAATTAAAGAGTCAACAGAGAACTGTCACAAACTCAAACAATCTTAACTGAAAATGCTTGCTTGTATATGTACTGTGAAAGTCCACTGGAAATGGTATATACTTGTGCAATTTTGTTTACTGGTTCTAGTGGCTACAGAAATCAAACATTGCTCTTGCAAGAAACTTTAACTTGGGTCCAATAGCTTTAGTTTAGCTGTACACTAACAAACACATCTTATATAAGAAAGAAACTCAAATCAATCTTGTAATCCAATGTTTCACACTGTACGAGAGCAGGTTTGGAAGGGCAGAGTTGCTCCTGAATCATGCGCATGAATCATCGCATTAGTGGGTGGATTTGCATGCTATAAAGCTGACTGACTGACTGTATCAAATCGCACCAACACTTTAATTTTAGCCTGTGGGCAATAATGGGTATCAAGGTGAATGGGAGGAAGTTTCACTTCTGAAATCTTATTGAAGCAAATGTATGTACTGTATTTCAATGGAAATTAAATTAACATTGACCATTATGTGAGGCAAAACAAGTTTGAAACATCAACTACTTCCACGCATTAGAAAAATACTTATTGGATTAAAAAAGGCAGATGTCATATTATGTGAGTACACATGGAATTTTTTTTTTTTTAAACATATTTTGGATATATATATTTGATTTAAACTATAAATTAATTAATAAACAAATAATATATAAATTACTGAATATATTCAAAAGACATATTTTAGCAAATACTATTAATATATTTTATAAATTTTCCTGACATATTATTTTGCAGGTTTTTTTTATATTTATATAAAATATATCGAAAATGTATTTTTAAAATATATTTTGGACTCATATTTTTTATTTAAAATAAATAAATAAACTATTAAAATATACATTAATTAACAAAAAATAAATAAATTAATAAATGTATTCATAACAGATATATTTTAGCAAATATTACAAATATATTTTTCTGATTATTTTGCTTTTTTTATAGGGTTTTTTATATAATATTTATAGAAAATATATAGAAAATGTATTTTTAAAATATATTTTGGACATATTTTGATTTAAAATAAAATAATAAACTATTAATATATAAATTAACAAACATATAATATATAGAAATTACATATTTTATATAGAAAAACATATTTTGGATATATATTTGATTTAAAATCTAAATAAAAATAATAATAATTAATAAACTGTTTATATACAATATTAAAGGTATAGCGGAGGATCTTTCCGAATTTTAGATAAGACCCGCCCTCTCCACTTTTTGAAACGTTTGATTGATTCACCAGAATGATTGACAATTAGGAGGACCAATAGTATATCACCTCCACCCGGAAGTAAAAAATCCTCCGCTATACCTTTAATATATAATATTAAAATATATATTAATAAACTATTAATACATAAATTACTAATAGTATTCAAAACAGATATATTTTAACATAGATTATGAATATATTATGAAACATACTTTGGACAAACATTTTGATTTATATATAAATAAATATATTCTCCTGATACGTTTTGGGCTGTTTTTGTATGTCTACAAAAATATATTTTTAAAATATATATATTTTTAATCTAAATATAATAATAATAATCATAATTATGATAAAATATTGTTATGATTATATATTCTTGATTTCCCCTGATATATTTTGGCTGCTTTTTGCACATTTCAAAATAAAATACATAATAATTTGCTAAAATTGAACTGATGCAGTCATTTATAACTGATTCATTTTATAATGAGAAAAAGCCACTGTGTTCTAGGTAAATTTGCAAAACACTGTTGTCCTGTTGGCCTCCTTCATAAAATACAAGCATTAAATATAACAAGACTGATAATCGGAAACCACAAGCGTATGAAATTGAACAACAACTGCATACATTCCCTCACAAACACACACCTTTCGCTTGCCTTCATGATGTCCTCAATGTTTGAGAACAGGAAGTGCATGTCAGACTGACTCAAGGTGTTGACAAGCACAGGGTTGCGCAGAAAGTGGGTCTCCAGAAGCTCCAGGCTTTTGTAGTACGACGCCTCAGAGGTCACCAGTTCAAACATGGCCTACGGAAAGAGACAGAGACACATTCATTTGATGTGTACTGCTATTGCTGTCAGTTCAACATTTAAATAGTCTGATTCAGTGTTCGCTGTAAACTAGTCCTGCAGTGCACCTCCCCCAGCTCCACCTGCCACCATTTCTGCTTCAAAGCATGTGTCCCACCTCCTGCAGTATAATCTCCTTTGGCTCCAGGGTCTTCAGGTGTCCACTCTCCTTCACAGCCTCCAGGTTTTGCCAGAGGCTCAGTGAATGCATGCTGTTCCTCAACTGCAGCTGCAACGCAGGCGCAGCCGTGACCCCTGACCCTGCAGTCGGGAGCCCATCTCTCTGTCGACGCTGCTCGATCTCCTGCTGCTTAGAGGTGTCACGGTACTCTTGATACAAAACGTCTGGACACAAACACACATTAAAGCACAGAATGGTGATTCAGAAGGACAATATTTTCACAAGTTGTTTGATTTTATCTGATGAGACACTGCATCACAGATAAAAGTACACTATAGTAAATGCATATTTCTCATTTACCTTTCTAAACAACCAATTAGGCAGCATGAGCCTCTTACCTGACATAACAAATCGACTGAGTTCAATGTAACTTTGTGTGAAACATATATATATATATATATAAATGTAGTGTCATTTTATGTAGTGACATGACAAGACCTGGTTTTAAGGATAAAGTTATAATTAGGTTAATAGTAGGTTTATGGTAAGGGTTCAGGTCGGGCACTTAGTTGTGTGTGTGTGTGTGTGTGTGTGTGTGTGTGTGTGTGTGTGTGTGTGTGTGTGTGTGTGTGTGTGTGTGTGTGTGTGTGTGTGTGTGTGTGTGTGTGTGTGTGTGTGTGTGTGTGCACAATTCTCAAAAGGTTGATTTTGTACAGAGGAAAGCAGTTGCATAATGTCCTGCAGTCACATTCAGCAAGACCTTCAGGTGGGTGTTCAGCACAGTCGCTTATATAACAGAGAGCGTGAGAAGAGAAGAGAAGAGAAGAGAAGAGAAGAGAAGAGAAGAGAAGAGAAGAGAAGAGAAGAGAAGAGAAGAGAAGAGAAGAGAAGAGAAGAGAAGAGAAGAGAAGAGAAGAGGAGAGGAGAGGAGAGGAGAGGAGAGGAGAGGAGAGGAGAGGAGAGGAGAGGAGAGGAGAGGAGAGGAGAGGAGAGGAGAGGAGAGGAGAGGA